>NC_091016.1:10357371-11006746 GCF_041296385.1 Aphelocoma coerulescens | reverse complement strand
TCCCTTGGCAGCCTCCAGCAGCTGCTTTCCTGGAGAACGGCCCGAGAAGTAGAAGCCAGGGCTGGGCTGCACCTTCGCCTTCCGCACGTAAGCGGCACCAGACTCACCGGTGCGCTCTGTTCTTCCCTCCTCCGCTGCATGCTACTACCATCGTGTTCTCGGAAAGACGGAGACTGAAGGGAAGCGCAAATGCTTCCACAGAGAGCTACAAGAGGAATAGGCAGCAGCAGCACAGGTAAGTGCCGTGGAACTTCCTCCTTCCCAAGGCTATAACGTCAATTCAGCAGGCAGGAGAGTGGCAGCCACGCTCGTCTTGCAGCCCGTACAACGAGCACGCGAGCCCGGCGCTCCGCGGCTTCGTTCTTCGCCTTTTCGAGCACGCCGTACCTTCGTTCCCCCGGAGGCGGACGGTCTTCTGCTTCTCGCCCGGAACACTGTGCTCGGCAGTGCAGCGCTTTCTGCGGCAAGCTGCAAAGCGCCCGTCAGATGGCGATGCTGTCTGCCCGCTCCTCGGCTCGAGTGTACTCCGGCGCACGCTGCCGTCTCGCAAGGAGCAAAGAGCTTCGGTAGACATCTCGCACAGGAGAAAGTTGCCAAGAAAGAACCACGTTCTTCATCAGCCCTCCTCATGTCCCGATTGGGGTGCTGCCTTCAAAGCCTTGCACATTGAAAGACTTCTCCAGCAAGTGCTTCTCCCCTGGCGCACTTCGCTGAGTGAGAGCTGCATGGGCAGCGTGGACTCAGCGAAACCGAAAGGGTGTCGCTGTAGCTCGAGCTGAGCAAAGAAACCGTGCACGGTGCACCGTTGGTGGGTGCAGCATGCACGCGGAAAAGCAGCAAAGTTCACTGCCATCGCTGGCCTTCTCTTCAGTCCAGACCACTTAAGGCAAACAATTTAGCTGCAGAGCACTGGGCTTGCGTGTGCAGTGCACCAAATTGCCCAAGACCAGCAAGGGCTCGTTCACAAGCAGAGTCGGCTGAGAGCATTCTTGCTTGCTCCAGAAAGGAAGCCGCAGCTATAGTGCTTCATCCCACAGCGTGGACATAGGCACTTTCCTAGTTGTTCAGCCTTGCAGAGTCCCTGCAACTAGAGCTCAGCCAGGAGCAGGCGTCAAAGCAGAAGGCTTTCCTAAAGCACGCCTCTCCAACCAGCCTTCGGAAATCGCAAATGACACTGTGGCTCTGTGCCTTTCTTCTAAGACAGACGCCCACCTTGCTTTCACTCTCGCAGCTCCCTTGGCAGCCTCCAGCAGCTGCTTTCCTGGAGAACGGCCCGAGAAGTAGAAGCCAGGGCTGGGCTGCACCTTCGCCTTCCGCACGTAAGCGGCACCAGACTCACCGGTGCGCTCTGTTCTTCCCTCCTCCGCTGCATGCTACTACCATCGTGTTCTCGGAAAGACGGAGACTGAAGGGAAGCGCAAATGCTTCCACAGAGAGCTACAAGAGGAATAGGCAGCAGCAGCACAGGTAAGTGCCGTGGAACTTCCTCCTTCCCAAGGCTATAACGTCAATTCAGCAGGCAGGAGAGTGGCAGCCACGCTCGTCTTGCAGCCCGTACAACGAGCACGCGAGCCCGGCGCTCCGCGGCTTCGTTCTTCGCCTTTTCGAGCACGCCGTACCTTCGTTCCCCCGGAGGCGGACGGTCTTCTGCTTCTCGCCCGGAACACTGTGCTCGGCAGTGCAGCGCTTTCTGCGGCAAGCTGCAAAGCGCCCGTCAGATGGCGATGCTGTCTGCCCGCTCCTCGGCTCGAGTGTACTCCGGCGCACGCTGCCGTCTCGCAAGGAGCAAAGAGCTTCGGTAGACATCTCGCACAGGAGAAAGTTGCCAAGAAAGAACCACGTTCTTCATCAGCCCTCCTCATGTCCCGATTGGGGTGCTGCCTTCAAAGCCTTGCACATTGAAAGACTTCTCCAGCAAGTGCTTCTCCCCTGGCGCACTTCGCTGAGTGAGAGCTGCATGGGCAGCGTGGACTCAGCGAAACCGAAAGGGTGTCGCTGTAGCTCGAGCTGAGCAAAGAAACCGTGCACGGTGCACCGTTGGTGGGTGCAGCATGCACGCGGAAAAGCAGCAAAGTTCACTGCCATCGCTGGCCTTCTCTTCAGTCCAGACCACTTAAGGCAAACAATTTAGCTGCAGAGCACTGGGCTTGCGTGTGCAGTGCACCAAATTGCCCAAGACCAGCAAGGGCTCGTTCACAAGCAGAGTCGGCTGAGAGCATTCTTGCTTGCTCCAGAAAGGAAGCCGCAGCTATAGTGCTTCATCCCACAGCGTGGACATAGGCACTTTCCTAGTTGTTCAGCCTTGCAGAGTCCCTGCAACTAGAGCTCAGCCAGGAGCAGGCGTCAAAGCAGAAGGCTTTCCTAAAGCACGCCTCTCCAACCAGCCTTCGGAAATCGCAAATGACACTGTGGCTCTGTGCCTTTCTTCTAAGACAGACGCCCACCTTGCTTTCACTCTCGCAGCTCCCTTGGCAGCCTCCAGCAGCTGCTTTCCTGGAGAACGGCCCGAGAAGTAGAAGCCAGGGCTGGGCTGCACCTTCGCCTTCCGCACGTAAGCGGCACCAGACTCACCGGTGCGCTCTGTTCTTCCCTCCTCCGCTGCATGCTACTACCATCGTGTTCTCGGAAAGACGGAGACTGAAGGGAAGCGCAAATGCTTCCACAGAGAGCTACAAGAGGAATAGGCAGCAGCAGCACAGGTAAGTGCCGTGGAACTTCCTCCTTCCCAAGGCTATAACGTCAATTCAGCAGGCAGGAGAGTGGCAGCCACGCTCGTCTTGCAGCCCGTACAACGAGCACGCGAGCCCGGCGCTCCGCGGCTTCGTTCTTCGCCTTTTCGAGCACGCCGTACCTTCGTTCCCCCGGAGGCGGACGGTCTTCTGCTTCTCGCCCGGAACACTGTGCTCGGCAGTGCAGCGCTTTCTGCGGCAAGCTGCAAAGCGCCCGTCAGATGGCGATGCTGTCTGCCCGCTCCTCGGCTCGAGTGTACTCCGGCGCACGCTGCCGTCTCGCAAGGAGCAAAGAGCTTCGGTAGACATCTCGCACAGGAGAAAGTTGCCAAGAAAGAACCACGTTCTTCATCAGCCCTCCTCATGTCCCGATTGGGGTGCTGCCTTCAAAGCCTTGCACATTGAAAGACTTCTCCAGCAAGTGCTTCTCCCCTGGCGCACTTCGCTGAGTGAGAGCTGCATGGGCAGCGTGGACTCAGCGAAACCGAAAGGGTGTCGCTGTAGCTCGAGCTGAGCAAAGAAACCGTGCACGGTGCACCGTTGGTGGGTGCAGCATGCACGCGGAAAAGCAGCAAAGTTCACTGCCATCGCTGGCCTTCTCTTCAGTCCAGACCACTTAAGGCAAACAATTTAGCTGCAGAGCACTGGGCTTGCGTGTGCAGTGCACCAAATTGCCCAAGACCAGCAAGGGCTCGTTCACAAGCAGAGTCGGCTGAGAGCATTCTTGCTTGCTCCAGAAAGGAAGCCGCAGCTATAGTGCTTCATCCCACAGCGTGGACATAGGCACTTTCCTAGTTGTTCAGCCTTGCAGAGTCCCTGCAACTAGAGCTCAGCCAGGAGCAGGCGTCAAAGCAGAAGGCTTTCCTAAAGCACGCCTCTCCAACCAGCCTTCGGAAATCGCAAATGACACTGTGGCTCTGTGCCTTTCTTCTAAGACAGACGCCCACCTTGCTTTCACTCTCGCAGCTCCCTTGGCAGCCTCCAGCAGCTGCTTTCCTGGAGAACGGCCCGAGAAGTAGAAGCCAGGGCTGGGCTGCACCTTCGCCTTCCGCACGTAAGCGGCACCAGACTCACCGGTGCGCTCTGTTCTTCCCTCCTCCGCTGCATGCTACTACCATCGTGTTCTCGGAAAGACGGAGACTGAAGGGAAGCGCAAATGCTTCCACAGAGAGCTACAAGAGGAATAGGCAGCAGCAGCACAGGTAAGTGCCGTGGAACTTCCTCCTTCCCAAGGCTATAACGTCAATTCAGCAGGCAGGAGAGTGGCAGCCACGCTCGTCTTGCAGCCCGTACAACGAGCACGCGAGCCCGGCGCTCCGCGGCTTCGTTCTTCGCCTTTTCGAGCACGCCGTACCTTCGTTCCCCCGGAGGCGGACGGTCTTCTGCTTCTCGCCCGGAGCACTGTGCTCGGCAGTGCAGCGCTTTCTGCGGCAAGCTGCAAAGCGCCCGTCAGATGGCGATGCTGTCTGCCCGCTCCTCGGCTCGAGTGTACTCTGGTGCACGCTGCCGTCTCGCAAGGAGCAAAGAGCTTCGGTAGACATCTCGCACAGGAGAAAGTTGCCAAGAAAGAACCACGTTCTTCATCAGCCCTCCTCATGTCCCGATTGGGGTGCTGCCTTCAAAGCCTTGCACATTGAAAGACTTCTCCAGCAAGTGCTTCTCCCCTGGCGCACTTCGCTGAGTGAGAGCTGCATGGGCAGCGTGGACTCAGCGAAACCGAAAGGCTGTCGCTGTAGCTCGAGCTGAGCAAAGAAACCGTGCACGGTGCACCGTTGGTGGGTGCAGCATGCACGCGGAAAAGCAGCAAAGTTCACTGCCATCGCTGGCCTTCTCGTCAGTCCAGACCACTTAAGGCAAACAATTTAGCTGCAGAGCACTGGGCTTGCGTGTGCAGTGCACCAAATTGCCCAAGACCAGCAAGGGCTCGTTCACAAGCAGAGTCGGCTGAGAGCATTCTTGCTTGCTCCAGAAAGGAAGCCGCAGCTATAGTGCTTCATCCCACAGCGTGGACATAGGCACTTTCCTAGTTGTTCAGCCTTGCAGAGTCCCTGCAACTAGAGCTCAGCCAGGAGCAGGCGTCAAAGCAGAAGGCTTTCCTAAAGCACGCCTCTCCAACCAGCCTTCGGAAATCGCAAATGACACTGTGGCTCTGTGCCTTTCTTCTAAGACAGACGCCCACCTTGCTTTCACTCTCGCAGCTCCCTTGGCAGCCTCCAGCAGCTGCTTTCCTGGAGAACGGCCCGAGAAGTAGAAGCCAGGGCTGGGCTGCACCTTCGCCTTCCGCACGTAAGCGGCACCAGACTCACCGGTGCGCTCTGTTCTTCCCTCCTCCGCTGCATGCTACTACCATCGTGTTCTCGGAAAGACGGAGACTGAAGGGAAGCGCAAATGCTTCCACAGAGAGCTACAAGAGGAATAGGCAGCAGCAGCACAGGTAAGTGCCGTGGAACTTCCTCCTTCCCAAGGCTATAACGTCAATTCAGCAGGCAGGAGAGTGGCAGCCACGCTCGTCTTGCAGCCCGTACAACGAGCACGCGAGCCCGGCGCTCCGCGGCTTCGTTCTTCGCCTTTTCGAGCACGCCGTACCTTCGTTCCCCCGGAGGCGGACGGTCTTCTGCTTCTCGCCCGGAACACTGTGCCCGGCAGTGCAGCGCTTTCTGCGGCAAGCTGCAAAGCGCCCGTCAGATGGCGATGCTGGCTGCCCGCTCCTCGGCTCGAGTGTACTCTGGTGCACACTGCAGTCTGGCAAGGAGCAAAGAGCTTCGGTAGACATCTCGCACAGGAGAAAGTTGCCAAGAAAGAACCACGTTCTTCATCAGCCCTCCTCATGTCCCGATTGGGGTGCTGCCTTCAAAGCCTTGCACATGGAAAGACTTCTCCAGCAAGTGCTTCTCCCCTGGCGCACTTCGCTGAGTGAGAGCTGCATGGGCAGCGTGGACTCAGCGAAACCGAAAGGCTGTCGCTGTAGCTCGAGCTGAGCAAAGAAACCGTGCACGGTGCACCGTTGGTGGGTGCAGCATGCACGCGGAAAAGCAGCAAAGTTCACTGCCATCGCTGGCCTTCTCTTCAGTCCAGACCACTTAAGGCAAACAATTTAGCTGCAGAGCACTGGGCTTGCGTGTGCAGTGCACCAAATTGCCCAAGACCAGCAAGGGCTCGTTCACAAGCAGAGTCGGCTGAGAGCATTCTTGCTTGCTCCAGAAAGGAAGCCGCAGCTATAGTGCTTCATCCCACAGCGTGGACATAGGCACTTTCCTAGTTGTTCAGCCTTGCAGAGTCCCTGCAACTAGAGCTCAGCCAGGAGCAGGCGTCAAAGCAGAAGGCTTTCCTAAAGCACGCCTCTCCAACCAGCCTTCGGAAATCGCAAATGACACTGTGGCTCTGTGCCTTTCTTCTAAGACAGACGCCCACCTTGCTTTCACTCTCGCAGCTCCCTTGGCAGCCTCCAGCAGCTGCTTTCCTGGAGAACGGCCCGAGAAGTAGAAGCCAGGGCTGGGCTGCACCTTCGCCTTCCGCACGTAAGCGGCACCAGACTCACCGGTGCGCTCTGTTCTTCCCTCCTCCGCTGCATGCTACTACCATCGTGTTCTCGGAAAGACGGAGACTGAAGGGAAGCGCAAATGCTTCCACAGAGAGCTACAAGAGGAATAGGCAGCAGCAGCACAGGTAAGTGCCGTGGAACTTCCTCCTTCCCAAGGCTATAACGTCAATTCAGCAGGCAGGAGAGTGGCAGCCACGCTCGTCTTGCAGCCCGTACAACGAGCACGCGAGCCCGGCGCTCCGCGGCTTCGTTCTTCGCCTTTTCGAGCACGCCGTACCTTCGTTCCCCCGGAGGCGGACGGTCTTCTGCTTCTCGCCCGGAACACTGTGCTCGGCAGTGCAGCGCTTTCTGCGGCAAGCTGCAAAGCGCCCGTCAGATGGCGATGCTGTCTGCCCGCTCCTCGGCTCGAGTGTACTCCGGCGCACGCTGCCGTCTCGCAAGGAGCAAAGAGCTTCGGTAGACATCTCGCACAGGAGAAAGTTGCCAAGAAAGAACCACGTTCTTCATCAGCCCTCCTCATGTCCCGATTGGGGTGCTGCCTTCAAAGCCTTGCACATTGAAAGACTTCTCCAGCAAGTGCTTCTCCCCTGGCGCACTTCGCTGAGTGAGAGCTGCATGGGCAGCGTGGACTCAGCGAAACCGAAAGGGTGTCGCTGTAGCTCGAGCTGAGCAAAGAAACCGTGCACGGTGCACCGTTGGTGGGTGCAGCATGCACGCGGAAAAGCAGCAAAGTTCACCGCCATCGCTGGCCTTCTCTTCAGTCCAGACCACTTAAGGCAAACAATTTAGCTGCAGAGCACTGGGCTTGCGTGTGCAGTGCACCAAATTGCCCAAGACCAGCAAGGGCTCGTTCACAAGCAGAGTCGGCTGAGAGCATTCTTGCTTGCTCCAGAAAGGAAGCCGCAGCTATAGTGCTTCATCCCACAGCGTGGACATAGGCACTTTCCTAGTTGTTCAGCCTTGCAGAGTCCCTGCAACTAGAGCTCAGCCAGGAGCAGGCGTCAAAGCAGAAGGCTTTCCTAAAGCACGCCTCTCCAACCAGCCTTCGGAAATCGCAAATGACACTGTGGCTCTGTGCCTTTCTTCTAAGACAGACGCCCACCTTGCTTTCACTCTCGCAGCTCCCTTGGCAGCCTCCAGCAGCTGCTTTCCTGGAGAACGGCCCGAGAAGTAGAAGCCAGGGCTGGGCTGCACCTTCGCCTTCCGCACGTAAGCGGCACCAGACTCACCGGTGCGCTCTGTTCTTCCCTCCTCCGCTGCATGCTACTACCATCGTGTTCTCGGAAAGACGGAGACTGAAGGGAAGCGCAAATGCTTCCACAGAGAGCTACAAGAGGAATAGGCAGCAGCAGCACAGGTAAGTGCCGTGGAACTTCCTCCTTCCCAAGGCTATAACGTCAATTCAGCAGGCAGGAGAGTGGCAGCCACGCTCGTCTTGCAGCCCGTACAACGAGCACGCGAGCCCGGCGCTCCGCGGCTTCGTTCTTCGCCTTTTCGAGCACGCCGTACCTTCGTTCCCCCGGAGGCGGACGGTCTTCTGCTTCTCGCCCGGAACACTGTGCCCGGCAGTGCAGCGCTTTCTGCGGCAAGCTGCAAAGCGCCCGTCAGATGGCGATGCTGTCTGCCCGCTCCTCGGCTCGAGTGTACTCCGGCGCACGCTGCCGTCTCGCAAGGAGCAAAGAGCTTCGGTAGACAGCTCACACAGGAGAAAGGTGCCAGGACGACACCACATTCCTCCTCACCCCTTCTCGTGGCCCACATTGTGGTGCTGCCTTCAAAGCCGTGCGCATTGAAAGACTCTTCCAGCAAGTGCTTCTCCCCTGGCACACTTCGCTCAGCGACAGCTACGTGGGCAGCGTGGACTCAGCGAAACTGAAAGGGTGTCCTTGTAGCTCGAGCTTGTTGGAGAGGATGAAAGTTTGGTAAGAAAGTTTCACAGCTATGTAGGCTTGACAGAAAGATCTCTGAATATAGAAACTTAGCATGAGGAGGAAATGGAAACGAGTTTTGATAGAGAGTAAAAGGTGTTTTGCTGAAACACTGATCACTGAATAACTGAGAAGGCAAAGGTTGGAGATTGAGTTGGAAGGAGATGTTTTTTATTAGGACACCGGTATGTGAGTACAAACAAGCACATGTTTTTCACCAAGTAAATAAGTCTTAAGAAGGCCATAATAAATAGAAAACATGTTTTTACCAAAAAGAGAGCTATCGCAGGCAAACAAGAAATGTCGATGTAGCAAGAAGAAGAGAGGTCTGAGAATTTTCCACTGTAAGCTTAAATTGTAACATACTTACTCTTGTGATTGGATAAGAATGACTATAATATGGTAATGGTAGTAGTCATGATAGGCTACAGGCAAATGTAAAGGTATTGTTGTATGGTGCTTATTGGTTGCTATGTATTGAGATACTCAGCAAAGAAAAATACATAATGCTTTCTAACTTGAACAGAAAGCGGCTCCAGGTATGCCTACCAGCTGTAGCTGACAGCTGTAGGGCTGGCTCTGGATACCCACTCCCTGAAATGCTGTAACTTCGCCTATGCAATACACAGCTTTCAAGAGAGCCGCCTGAAGTCCAGACACCCTTCGCGAGCCTTTCTCCTATAGAGCTGTGGAAAGAAATCGTGCACGCTACACCGAGGGTGCGTGCAGCATGCACGAGCAAAAGCGGCAAAGTTCAGTGCCCTCGCTGGGCTTCCCTTCCGTGCGGATAACGTGAGGCGAAAAATGAAGCCGCAGAGCACCGGGCTTGCAGGTGCAGTGCACCGAGTTGCAGAAGTCCAGCAGGCTCGTTCACAAGCCAAGCCGGCTGAGGGAGTCCTCGCGTCTCCAAAAGGGAACGCGGAGCCGTAGCACTTCATCCCACAGCGTGGAGATAGGCACTTCCCTAGTCGTTCAGCCTTGCAGAGTCCCTGCAGCTAGAGCTCAGCCAGGAGCAGGCGTCAAAGCAGAAGGCCCTCCTAAAGCACCCTTTCTCCAAGCAGCCTCCTGAAAGGGCGCATCACAGTGCGGCTCTGCGCCTTTCTTCTAAGACAGACGCCCGCTATACTTTCGTGCTCGCAGCTCCCTTGGCAGCCTCCAGCAGCTACTCTCCTGGAGAACGGCCGTAGACGTCAAAGCCAGTGCTGGGCTGCACCTCCGCCCTCCCCAGGTAAGCAACAGCGAACTCACCGGTGCACTCTGTACTTCCCTCCTCCGCTTGCATCCTACATGCATTCGTGTTCTCCGAAACTCAGAGACTGAAGGGAAGGGCAATTGCTTCCCCAGATAGCTGCAAGGGCACTAGGCAGCAGCAGCACAAATTTCACATGACCTGATGCACTGTAGAGATATTACCCTGTTACCCCTCCTTTCTCCTCGTCCTCGACCAATTGTGGTGGGATGTCGAAAGGCTTGGCCAGCGAAAAGCTCATCCAGCAAGGGCGTCTCTCTTGACGCATTTCCCTGACCGAGAGCTACACAGATGGTCTGGACACTGTAAAACAGCAAGAAAATAATTCTATGTCCAGCTGAGGAAAATCCGTGCACAGAAAAATGTAGATGCCTGCAGTAAACAATCTGAAGAGCGGCAAAGCTCCAAGCCATCGCTGCGCTTCAGTCCTGTCCGGACCACAGAAGGCGAAGAACGAAGCAGCTGGGCACCGGCTTCATGGACTCAGTGGCGCGACTTGCAAATGTCCAGCCAAGAGCTGCTTCAACAAGCAGATTCAGCCGAGAATGCTCTGCCTGCACTTTCCCTCGCAGCGCTAGGCAGCACCACGTTCTGTTTGCGTGGCAGCCTGATTCTTAACGGAAAGATTCTCAATGCCTGTGTCTGGCACAGAGAACCGTTTTAGGTCAGCAAGCTCACCCGGCGCTTACCCTCGACGCGTGCAAACCTGTATTTGCACCGCATTCCAGTGGCAGCCCTCTTTCCTTTCCAGCCGGCACAGCGCCGTCAGATCGCGGTGCTCTCTTGCACCTGCCTTCTCGCTTCCAAGTGCCACCGCGCACATTACAGCCTTGCAGGGAGCGAAGAGGCGGAGAGGCATCTCGCAAAGAAGAACGTGCCGGGACGAAAAGGTGCTCTTTCCTTTCTCCTCCTCCTTTGCCCGAATGGTGGTGCTGTGTTGAAAGGCTTGGCCAGCGAAAAGCTCATCCAGCAAGTGTTTCTCTCCTGACGCCTTTCGCTGAGCGAGAGAGCTACACGGACACTTTCGACTCGGGGAAACAGCAAGAGAATGACTGTACGTCGAGCTGAGGAAAAGCCGTGCACAGCAGCCTGTGGCTGCGTGCAGTGTTCACGCTGAAGAGCGGCAAAGCTCCAAGCCATCGCTGCGCTTCAGTCCTGTCCGGACCACAGAAGGCGAAGAACGAAGCAGCTGGGCACCGGCTTCATGGGCTCAGTGGAGCGACTTGCAAATGTCCAGCCAAGAGCTGCTTCAACAAGCAGATTCAGCTGAGAATGCTCTGCCTGCTTCAACAAAGTAAGGCGCAGCCCTTGCACTGCAGCACACTGCCTGGCCAGAAACAGGTTCTTACACCTTCAGTGCTGCCGAGCCCACGCAGCTTGAGCACACCCAGAAGGACGCGTCCAGAAAGAAGGCCTTCTTCGAGTGCCTTGTCCTTCCTTGTTCTGTCTTTCATCTGCACCTGAAACAGTGGGTCTACGTGTTTTCCTTCCCAGGGAAAAGAACTTTCATTCTTGTCCAGGAGTCTATGGCTAAAATGGTGATTGCATGTCCCATATCCAATACAACCAAGGATTACTCCCGGAGGAAAGCTGCCAGGACAGATGGGTCTTGCTGGCTTTGACCACCCCTGGGCCACCTCTCATATTCTCCTGAAACAGTGGGGTACATGAAGGCATTGCCATACCTGATCATCCCTTGCCATGCAGAGCCCAGCCTTGCATTGCCTTACAGACACCTCTGTGTACCTTCCTTGCCCTTCCTATGTCTCCATTGCATGGCCTTGTTCACCAATCTCCCACCTTGACTTTCTTACCCCTTGTTTCCTGGTCTTGTCTTGCCTGCTTCTCCTATGACTCTCTTGGCCTTGCCTAAGTCTCTCTTGCCTTGCTTTGCAAAGCCAACACTTGCCTTGCCCTGCTACCCCTCTTTCCCTCGCCTAGTCTACCCACACCTACCCACCTTTGACTGGCCTATCCATCCGATCATCACCTTTTCTGCACCACCCCTCCATGCTCTTGTCTTGCCTTGGCCTGCCTACCCTTCCCTTGCCTTGCACTGCCTTGCATAACCCTTGCCCTTCTTGACATTTGTGCCCCTTTCCAACATGGCCTTGCTTTCCTTTGCCTACCCCTCCCAATCCCTGCTTTGCCTACAGATTCCTGGCCTTCTTTTGTCTACCACTCCTTTGCCTTTTGTGGGAACCAACAGCTGGTCTGAAGGCCTCACAGACATTTCCGTTGATACAATCATTTTGTACCCGTGAGAATTGCAGAAGCAAGAAGATAAACAACAGAAAGAAGTTGTAACAGCTGCAAAAGGGACGATACTGGCTGATGTTTAGCAAAGAATGTGTGTACACTATAGACAACCAATAGTATTGTATTATAGCAAAATAATAGTCCATGCACATGTAGCTAAAAAAGTGCATAAGAGAAGATGCATAAATAATACAAGTGGTTTTTTGCCATTGCTCGGGGCAGAGAGTGTATGTGTGTCGTGACCGTCTCAACAGCAACAGCCTTGCACTGCCTTTCATAACCAGCCCCTGCCTACTGCCTCCTTCCCTGGCCTTCCATGTCTTGTCTTCCTCTCCTTTGATTTAACTTGCTTCTCCTGTCTCTCCCTTGCTTGCCTTACTCCACTGACCTTTCTGTGTTCTTGCCTTGACTTGCCTAGCTGTTCCTTGCTTCACATTGCTTTGTGTAAGCATTCCCTGTTTTTATTTGCCTACCCCTTTCTTGGCTGGCCTTTCCTTGCCTAGCCTTTCTTGTCTTTGCCTGCCCTCTGCATCACTGGACTTACCTTCCTATGCCCTGCCTTCCGAACTACAACTTCTGGGCCTTCTCTTGCCTCGCACTCATTGGCCCTACTTTGCTGCCTGCTCACTGCTCTTGCTTTGCTTTCCCTAACTTTCCCTTGACTTGACTAGAATTGCCTAAACTTGCTTTGACTGCATTGCCTTGCCTGCATGGAAGAAAAGGCAAGGCAGGGCAAAGCAAGGAAATCATAGGCAGGGCAGGGCAGGGCAAGGGAGACATAGGCAAGAGAGACGTAGCCAAGGAAGGCAAAGCAAGGGTAGGCTAGGAAAAACCAGGCAATGGTACTGAAGGCAACGCAAGGCCAAGTGACTCATAATGCCTTTCCTTGGAATGCAAAGGTCTGAATCCCAGTGTTGGTGGAGCAGATGATAAGGTCCCATGGGGAAGTAAACTCAACTGAGACATTTCTCTCCTGGCACCTCTTGTGTAGGAGCAATTCTTAGATATATTCAATATTGGCGGTAGCACGCCAGTTCCTCAGAGAGGATGACAATGCTTTTCCATGGGAAGGAAAGCACCTAGCCCCAGTGTTTCAGGTGCACATAAGAAGCTGCCTAGTGGAGGTAAAGGGCAGCAGCAACTTTCTGTCCTGGCATATTTGGTGTAGAAGCACTGCCTTGATTTGTACAAGTATGGAGTTGCTACGCCCTATTTTCAAGGCAGTCTCCTGAAAAAGTCAATTTTGGCATGTCGTTTCCACTTCTGAAAGGTGGTCTTCTGAACTCTTGGCAGTAAGCCAAGACAAGCAGCTATGCTCATCCTTGGTGTGCAGCTGATTTAGACACCAGGGCAGGTAATGTCCAGTAACAGTGTTCTGGCACATTGGATGGGAGCAGTTCCTGGATGTTTTCTATTTTGGAGGAGGAGATCCCAGTTCTTCTGAGATGGGCTCATAGTTTCTCTCTTTGGCAAAGAAAGCAGTTTTGGATCTGCATGTAGGGTGTTCTCAGCGAATTAATGGCTTTTCCTCATGGGCAGTTCTGTGGGCTATAGCTGTTGAACTGTTAGAGAAGGAATGAAAAAGCCAAGCTGTTGAACAAATTTGCATCCTGCTGACTTTAGCAGCCCCTGATAAAATTCTGTTTGCATCCTGACTCTGTGAGACTGAAGGATTATGATGGTACTTAAAGCTGAGGAGGAAAGTGCACATAGAAGAGCATGTGAATTTAATGGCTCTTCCTAGTAGGCAGTTCTCTGGGCTAGAGCTGTTGAACTGTTAGAGAGGGAATGCAAGAGCCAAGCTTCTGAGCTCTTTTCCCTGCTACCTTTAAAGTATGAGCATTCCCTGGTGCTCTCCTATTTGGATAATAAGTTAGAGTGGGTTTCACATTCACTTTGAAGAATAGAAACAGCGCCATGTGAACCTGTGCCATCAGCTTTCCTTTCCAACTAAATGTTCCTACTTGCAATCTTGCAATTCTTACTTGCAATCATGCAGAGCACCGTGCTTGAGGCTGGTGCATTGAAGAAAATTAAATTAGGGCTGTATCAGTACAAAGGAGAGATTGCCATTTGCAAAACCTCGTTTCGCTTAAGTTAGTAATATTGTAAGTGTTAATTGAGTGGTCATTGGTTGCCTATCACCATCCTGATGCACTAATTTCATCAAGTGTAAATATTGGTCACAAAAGGTGCCCATTCATCAACCTGTTGCTGTCTCCACATGGAAGTGTCTTCCGGACGAAATCAAAAGACATTCGAAGAGCCAGGATCCGCAAAGGAACAAACTATTGCCACATGAATGGTGCTGGGCGCCATGAGGAGCAGTTAACTTTAACCTGCGCGCTGTCAGCACTCAGAAGAACAACCCCAGCATGGCAGGGGGGACTTGCAAAAGAAGGAAAGGCCCCTCACCTAGCTATAAACCACCCAAAGTGCAGAGCCAAGTTGAAAACACCACTGCTCTCAAATCAACCGTGTCAGGACAAAAAGATTTCACTGATCTCCCCCTTCCAGGTACAAACTCTTATTTGCACCACACTCAGAGGGCAATGTGAGCTCCCCAGCGCTGTCTTTCACTCTCGCAGAGTCCAGATACTAACTTGTGAACATCCTACACAAACATTAGCTCATGAAAGTGCCAGCTTGAGCAAGAACAGCAGACCCTCCCATTGCACCCCCTTGTCATCCAGAGTGCGGCGGTTTGTTGAAAATCATGGACTCGGAAAGACCAATGCAGCAACTGCTTTTCTCTCTCCTACTGCCTTTCCCTGAGCGAGAGGTAGATGGATGATGTGGACTTAGTGGAACAGAAAGAGTATGACTGTACTTATAACGGAGGAAAACCCCCCACAGCATACTGTGCTGTGTGCAGTACACGCTCTGAAAAAGAGACAAAGCTGAATGCTGCCAGCGGGCTTCGGTTCTCAGACTGCTTGCATGGGCAGAGCTGCGGGCTCTTTTAAGGATGGAAACTGGCATCTGTGAGTGTAAAGAATGTGACTTTCCACACAGCTTAGAAGAAAGGTGCATAGCCCCAGTGAGAAGTGTGTACGTGAAAGACTGGCAGAAGAAGTCGCAGTCCAGCAAGGCTGGTATCTTTTTCTTTGTGCCAAATAGGCACCTTGGGAACATGAAAGTACTTGATGGTAGCCAAACTGACAGTGAAGGCACAGAACACCGTCGGGTGTGTGCAGTGTACAGACGCAATGTAAAAGCCCTGAGTACCATTTGACTGCAGTCATAGTGCAAGTTTGCAACTGTACCATGCAAGGCCAGTGAAAGCTTCCTGTGCGGCCACATTTTCGTATTGGAGCTCGCTAGCTGGAAGTGATTCGGTTTGTCTGCAGTATCCGCTCGACTGAATGTGATGTGTCACTGGAAAGAAAAGTACAGACCAGCAGTGCGTTTGATATGGTTCAGGGGCTGCAAAGGAAATGTACAGGCCACCTCTGGGATTTTGGTCTTTGTGCATTCCCATGGCAGCAGTTCCTGGATGTTTTTGTTCTACAGTTTAGGCTCAGTGAGAGAGAAAAAATGCGAGAGCACGCATAGCAGAGCCACAGGGAGAATTGCTGAGGTATGAGTTGCGTGCTGTTCAGATACTGCCGTACCAAAGGCCTACCTAAACACTGCTGCTGATCTAGCATGTCTTTCTGTAGCAAGACTTGTTGGTACTGCAAAACAGAAGATGCGTGAGGTCAAATGAATCTGGACAGAAAATTTCAGACGAGCAGCCTATGAGTGCATGATTGAAACAGTAAATTTAGGTGACAGAATAGATCGTGGCATCGATTTGCGTAGTGTTAATATTCTCTGAAGGGAATGCAAAAAGCCAAGATGTGTTTTCCATTCTAGCTGTTCCTGACAAAAACTGAGGAATAAAACTTTCGTTCTAGATGGAATGTAACATTCAATTCCCAGGATTTTGCACTCCAAAGTTCAACAAAAGAGTTTCCACAAGAATCTTGAGAAGAAGCACAATCACTTCCACCTAGAGCTGGAAGAGGAAGAGGCAGCGGCACAAGCAAGTGCCCTTGAGCGTCCTCCTTCCGAATGCTAGAACGTCAATTCAGCAGGCAGGAGTGCAGCAGCCACCCTTCGTCTTGCAAGCCCATACGACGCGCACACCAGCCCGGTGCTCTGCGGCTTCGTCCTTCGCCTTTTCGAGCACGCCGTACCTTCATTCTCCCGGAGGCGAACAGCGGTCTGCTTCTCGCACGGAACGCTGTGTCGGCAGCCAAGCGCTCCAGTGCACTGCTTCTGCCCAAACACGCCTGGGCCCTGCACCTCTCCTTCCCAGCGCTACGTAGCAGCACAATCTGTCCCTCTTGCGATCCCAAGCTAAGCGGAAAGCTTCTCGGCTACGTCTCCCGCAGAGAGCTGTGCCAGGACAATAAGCTTGCAAGCACTTTGCTCCTGACACTAGTGGCAACAGGGATTCGCACCACCTTCCAGGAGCAGTCCTCTTGCCTTTTACAAGGTGCAAAAGCGCCCCCTCTGTGGCGGTGCTGTCTGCCCGGTCTTTCTCGGCTCGAAGCACCACGAGGCACACAAGACTCTCTCGCAAGGACCGAAATTCCCGATAGGCGTCTCTGCGCTTTCTGCAATGCTGCACGCACAAGCCCGGTGCTCTGAGGCTTCGTTCTTCGCCTTTCGTTGTCTGGGCAGAAGAGAAGCCGAGCGAGGCCATTGTGCTTTGCCGCTTGTCAGTGTGCTGTGCACGGTTTTTCCGCAGCTCGAGCTAGCGGGAGACCCCTTCGGTTTCGCGGCGTCCACACTACCCATGGTAGCTCTCGCTCAGCGAAACTTGAAGGGGAGAAGCACTTGCTGGATGAGTCTTTCAGTGTGCAGGACTTTGAAAACACAGCAGCGCAATCGGGGCCACGAGAAGGACCGCTGAGAAGTCGCTCTCGCACAGAGAACCGTGCCAGGATGACGAGCTCGCCCAGCATTTGCCCCTGACACTTGGGGAACTCGTAGCTGCCAGTGCCTTCCAGGGGCAGTCTGCTTTCTGTCATAACCTGCATAGGGCCCGTCAGATGGTGGCGCTGTCTGCCTTCTCCTTCTCGGCCAGAGTGTACTCTGGTGCACACTGCAGTCTGGCAAGGAGCAAAGATCTTCGGTAGACATCTCGCACAGGAGAAAGTTGCCAAGAAAGAACCACGTTCTTCATCAGCCCTCCTCATGTCCCAATTGGGGTGCTGCCTTCAAAGCCTTGCACATTGAAAGACTTCTCCAGCAAGTGCTTCTCCCCTGGCGCACTTCGCTGAGTGAGAGCTGCATGGGCAGCGTGGACTCAGCGAAACCGAAAGGCTGTCGCTGTAGCTCGAGCTGAGCAAAGAAACCGTGCACGGTGCACCGTTGGTGGGTGCAGCATGCACGCGGAAAAGCAGCAAAGTTCACTGCCATCGCTGGCCTTCTCTTCAGTCCAGACCACTTAAGGCAAACAATTTAGCTGCAGAGCACTGGGCTTGCGTGTGCAGTGCACCAAATTGCCCAAGACCAGCAAGGGCTCGTTCACAAGCAGAGTCGGCTGAGAGCATTCTTGCTTGCTCCAGAAAGGAAGCCGCAGCTATAGTGCTTCATCCCACAGCGTGGACATAGGCACTTTCCTAGTTGTTCAGCCTTGCAGAGTCCCTGCAACTAGAGCTCAGCCAGGAGCAGGCGTCAAAGCAGAAGGCTTTCCTAAAGCACGCCTCTCCAACCAGCCTTCGGAAGTCGCAAATGACACTGTGGCTCTGTGCCTTTCTTCTAAGACAGACGCCCACCTTGCTTTCACTCTCGCAGCTCCCTTGGCAGCCTCCAGCAGCTGCTTTCCTGGAGAACGGCCCGAGAAGTAGAAGCCAGGGCTGGGCTGCACCTTCGCCTTCCGCACGTAAGCGGCACCAGACTCACCGGTGCGCTCTGTTCTTCCCTCCTCCGCTGCATGCTACTACCATCGTGTTCTCGGAAAGACGGAGACTGAAGGGAAGCGCAAATGCTTCCACAGAGAGCTACAAGAGGAATAGGCAGCAGCAGCACAGGTAAGTGCCGTGGAACTTCCTCCTTCCCAAGGCTATAACGTCAATTCAGCAGGCAGGAGAGTGGCAGCCACGCTCGTCTTGCAGCCCGTACAACGAGCACGCGAGCCCGGCGCTCCGCGGCTTCGTTCTTCGCCTTTTCGAGCACGCCGTACCTTCGTTCCCCCGGAGGCGGACGGTCTTCTGCTTCTCGCCCGGAACACTGTGCTCGGCAGTGCAGCGCTTTCTGCGGCAAGCTGCAAAGCGCCCGTCAGATGGCGATGCTGTCTGCCCGCTCCTCGGCTCGAGTGTACTCCGGCGCACGCTGCCGTCTCGCAAGGAGCAAAGAGCTTCGGTAGACATCTCGCACAGGAGAAAGTTGCCAAGAAAGAACCACGTTCTTCATCAGCCCTCCTCATGTCCCGATTGGGGTGCTGCCTTCAAAGCCTTGCACATTGAAAGACTTCTCCAGCAAGTGCTTCTCCCCTGGCGCACTTCGCTGAGTGAGAGCTGCATGGGCAGCGTGGACTCAGCGAAACCGAAAGGCTGTCGCTGTAGCTCGAGCTGAGCAAAGAAACCGTGCACGGTGCACCGTTGGTGGGTGCAGCATGCACGCGGAAAAGCAGCAAAGTTCACTGCCATCGCTGGCCTTCTCTTCAGTCCAGACCACTTAAGGCAAACAATTTAGCTGCAGAGCACTGGGCTTGCGTGTGCAGTGCACCAAATTGCTCAAGACCAGCAAGGGCTCGTTCACAAGCAGAGTCGGCTGAGAGCATTCTTGCTTGCTCCAGAAAGGAAGCCGCAGCTATAGTGCTTCATCCCACAGCGTGGACATAGGCACTTTCCTAGTTGTTCAGCCTTGCAGAGTCCCTGCAACTAGAGCTCAGCCAGGAGCAGGCGTCAAAGCAGAAGGCTTTCCTAAAGCACGCCTCTCCAACCAGCCTTCGGAAGTCGCAAATGACACTGTGGCTCTGTGCCTTTCTTCTAAGACAGACGCCCACCTTGCTTTCACTCTCGCAGCTCCCTTGGCAGCCTCCAGCAGCTGCTTTCCTGGAGAACGGCCCGAGAAGTAGAAGCCAGGGCTGGGCTGCACCTTCGCCTTCCGCACGTAAGCGGCACCAGACTCACCGGTGCGCTCTGTTCTTCCCTCCTCCGCTGCATGCTACTACCATCGTGTTCTCGGAAAGACGGAGACTGAAGGGAAGCGCAAATGCTTCCACAGAGAGCTACAAGAGGAATAGGCAGCAGCAGCACAGGTAAGTGCCGTGGAACTTCCTCCTTCCCAAGGCTATAACGTCAATTCAGCAGGCAGGAGAGTGGCAGCCACGCTCGTCTTGCAGCCCGTACAACGAGCACGCGAGCCCGGCGCTCCGCGGCTTCGTTCTTCGCCTTTTCGAGCACGCCGTACCTTCGTTCCCCCGGAGGCGGACGGTCTTCTGCTTCTCGCCCGGAACACTGTGCTCGGCAGTGCAGCGCTTTCTGCGGCAAGCTGCAAAGCGCCCGTCAGATGGCGATGCTGTCTGCCCGCTCCTCGGCTCGAGTGTACTCCGGCGCACGCTGCCGTCTCGCAAGGAGCAAAGAGCTTCGGTAGACATCTCGCACAGGAGAAAGTTGCCAAGAAAGAACCACGTTCTTCATCAGCCCTCCTCATGTCCCGATTGGGGTGCTGCCTTCAAAGCCTTGCACATTGAAAGACTTCTCCAGCAAGTGCTTCTCCCCTGGCGCACTTCGCTGAGTGAGAGCTGCATGGGCAGCGTGGACTCAGCGAAACCGAAAGGGTGTCGCTGTAGCTCGAGCTGAGCAAAGAAACCGTGCACGGTGCACCGTTGGTGGGTGCAGCATGCACGCGGAAAAGCAGCAAAGTTCACTGCCATCGCTGGCCTTCTCTTCAGTCCAGACCACTTAAGGCAAACAATTTAGCTGCAGAGCACTGGGCTTGCGTGTGCAGTGCACCAAATTGCCCAAGACCAGCAAGGGCTCGTTCACAAGCAGAGTCGGCTGAGAGCATTCTTGCTTGCTCCAGAAAGGAAGCCGCAGCTATAGTGCTTCATCCCACAGCGTGGACATAGGCACTTTCCTAGTTGTTCAGCCTTGCAGAGTCCCTGCAACTAGAGCTCAGCCAGGAGCAGGCGTCAAAGCAGAAGGCTTTCCTAAAGCACGCCTCTCCAACCAGCCTTCGGAAGTCGCAAATGACACTGTGGCTCTGTGCCTTTCTTCTAAGACAGACGCCCACCTTGCTTTCACTCTCGCAGCTCCCTTGGCAGCCTCCAGCAGCTGCTTTCCTGGAGAACGGCCCGAGAAGTAGAAGCCAGGGCTGGGCTGCACCTTCGCCTTCCGCACGTAAGCGGCACCAGACTCACCGGTGCGCTCTGTTCTTCCCTCCTCCGCTGCATGCTACTACCATCGTGTTCTCGGAAAGACGGAGACTGAAGGGAAGCGCAAATGCTTCCACAGAGAGCTACAAGAGGAATAGGCAGCAGCAGCACAGGTAAGTGCCGTGGAACTTCCTCCTTCCCAAGGCTATAACGTCAATTCAGCAGGCAGGAGAGTGGCAGCCACGCTCGTCTTGCAGCCCGTACAACGAGCACGCGAGCCCGGCGCTCCGCGGCTTCGTTCTTCGCCTTTTCGAGCACGCCGTACCTTCGTTCCCCCGGAGGCGGACGGTCTTCTGCTTCTCGCCCGGAACACTGTGCTCGGCAGTGCAGCGCTTTCTGCGGCAAGCTGCAAAGCGCCCGTCAGATGGCGATGCTGTCTGCCCGCTCCTCGGCTCGAGTGTACTCCGGCGCACGCTGCCGTCTCGCAAGGAGCAAAGAGCTTCGGTAGACATCTCGCACAGGAGAAAGTTGCCAAGAAAGAACCACGTTCTTCATCAGCCCTCCTCATGTCCCGATTGGGGTGCTGCCTTCAAAGCCTTGCACATTGAAAGACTTCTCCAGCAAGTGCTTCTCCCCTGGCGCACTTCGCTGAGTGAGAGCTGCATGGGCAGCGTGGACTCAGCGAAACCGAAAGGCTGTCGCTGTAGCTCGAGCTGAGCAAAGAAACCGTGCACGGTGCACCGTTGGTGGGTGCAGCATGCACGCGGAAAAGCAGCAAAGTTCACTGCCATCGCTGGCCTTCTCTTCAGTCCAGACCACTTAAGGCAAACAATTTAGCTGCAGAGCACTGGGCTTGCGTGTGCAGTGCACCAAATTGCCCAAGACCAGCAAGGGCTCGTTCACAAGCAGAGTCGGCTGAGAGCATTCTTGCTTGCTCCAGAAAGGAAGCCGCAGCTATAGTGCTTCATCCCACAGCGTGGACATAGGCACTTTCCTAGTTGTTCAGCCTTGCAGAGTCCCTGCAACTAGAGCTCAGCCAGGAGCAGGCGTCAAAGCAGAAGGCTTTCCTAAAGCACGCCTCTCCAACCAGCCTTCGGAAGTCGCAAATGACACTGTGGCTCTGTGCCTTTCTTCTAAGACAGACGCCCACCTTGCTTTCACTCTCGCAGCTCCCTTGGCAGCCTCCAGCAGCTGCTTTCCTGGAGAACGGCCCGAGAAGTAGAAGCCAGGGCTGGGCTGCACCTTCGCCTTCCGCACGTAAGCGGCACCAGACTCACCGGTGCGCTCTGTTCTTCCCTCCTCCGCTGCATGCTACTACCATCGTGTTCTCGGAAAGACGGAGACTGAAGGGAAGCGCAAATGCTTCCACAGAGAGCTACAAGAGGAATAGGCAGCAGCAGCACAGGTAAGTGCCGTGGAACTTCCTCCTTCCCAAGGCTATAACGTCAATTCAGCAGGCAGGAGAGTGGCAGCCACGCTCGTCTTGCAGCCCGTACAACGAGCACGCGAGCCCGGCGCTCCGCGGCTTCGTTCTTCGCCTTTTCGAGCACGCCGTACCTTCGTTCCCCCGGAGGCGGACGGTCTTCTGCTTCTCGCCCGGAACACTGTGCTCGGCAGTGCAGCGCTTTCTGCGGCAAGCTGCAAAGCGCCCGTCAGATGGCGATGCTGTCTGCCCGCTCCTCGGCTCGAGTGTACTCCGGCGCACGCTGCCGTCTCGCAAGGAGCAAAGAGCTTCGGTAGACATCTCGCACAGGAGAAAGTTGCCAAGAAAGAACCACGTTCTTCATCAGCCCTCCTCATGTCCCGATTGGGGTGCTGCCTTCAAAGCCTTGCACATTGAAAGACTTCTCCAGCAAGTGCTTCTCCCCTGGCGCACTTCGCTGAGTGAGAGCTGCATGGGCAGCGTGGACTCAGCGAAACCGAAAGGCTGTCGCTGTAGCTCGAGCTGAGCAAAGAAACCGTGCACGGTGCACCGTTGGTGGGTGCAGCATGCACGCGGAAAAGCAGCAAAGTTCACTGCCATCGCTGGCCTTCTCTTCAGTCCAGACCACTTAAGGCAAACAATTTAGCTGCAGAGCACTGGGCTTGCGTGTGCAGTGCACCAAATTGCCCAAGACCAGCAAGGGCTCGTTCACAAGCAGAGTCGGCTGAGAGCATTCTTGCTTGCTCCAGAAAGGAAGCCGCAGCTATAGTGCTTCATCCCACAGCGTGGACATAGGCACTTTCCTAGTTGTTCAGCCTTGCAGAGTCCCTGCAACTAGAGCTCAGCCAGGAGCAGGCGTCAAAGCAGAAGGCTTTCCTAAAGCACGCCTCTCCAACCAGCCTTCGGAAATCGCAAATGACACTGTGGCTCTGTGCCTTTCTTCTAAGACAGACGCCCACCTTGCTTTCACTCTCGCAGCTCCCTTGGCAGCCTCCAGCAGCTGCTTTCCTGGAGAACGGCCCGAGAAGTAGAAGCCAGGGCTGGGCTGCACCTTCGCCTTCCGCACGTAAGCGGCACCAGACTCACCGGTGCGCTCTGTTCTTCCCTCCTCCGCTGCATGCTACTACCATCGTGTTCTCGGAAAGACGGAGACTGAAGGGAAGCGCAAATGCTTCCACAGAGAGCTACAAGAGGAATAGGCAGCAGCAGCACAGGTAAGTGCCGTGGAACTTCCTCCTTCCCAAGGCTATAACGTCAATTCAGCAGGCAGGAGAGTGGCAGCCACGCTCGTCTTGCAGCCCGTACAACGAGCACGCGAGCCCGGCGCTCCGCGGCTTCGTTCTTCGCCTTTTCGAGCACGCCGTACCTTCGTTCCCCCGGAGGCGGACGGTCTTCTGCTTCTCGCCCGGAACACTGTGCTCGGCAGTGCAGCGCTTTCTGCGGCAAGCTGCAAAGCGCCCGTCAGATGGCGATGCTGTCTGCCCGCTCCTCGGCTCGAGTGTACTCCGGCGCACGCTGCCGTCTCGCAAGGAGCAAAGAGCTTCGGTAGACATCTCGCACAGGAGAAAGTTGCCAAGAAAGAACCACGTTCTTCATCAGCCCTCCTCATGTCCCGATTGGGGTGCTGCCTTCAAAGCCTTGCACATTGAAAGACTTCTCCAGCAAGTGCTTCTCCCCTGGCGCACTTCGCTGAGTGAGAGCTGCATGGGCAGCGTGGACTCAGCGAAACCGAAAGGGTGTCGCTGTAGCTCGAGCTGAGCAAAGAAACCGTGCACGGTGCACCGTTGGTGGGTGCAGCATGCACGCGGAAAAGCAGCAAAGTTCACTGCCATCGCTGGCCTTCTCTTCAGTCCAGACCACTTAAGGCAAACAATTTAGCTGCAGAGCACTGGGCTTGCGTGTGCAGTGCACCAAATTGCCCAAGACCAGCAAGGGCTCGTTCACAAGCAGAGTCGGCTGAGAGCATTCTTGCTTGCTCCAGAAAGGAAGCCGCAGCTATAGTGCTTCATCCCACAGCGTGGACATAGGCACTTTCCTAGTTGTTCAGCCTTGCAGAGTCCCTGCAACTAGAGCTCAGCCAGGAGCAGGCGTCAAAGCAGAAGGCTTTCCTAAAGCACGCCTCTCCAACCAGCCTTCGGAAATCGCAAATGACACTGTGGCTCTGTGCCTTTCTTCTAAGACAGACGCCCACCTTGCTTTCACTCTCGCAGCTCCCTTGGCAGCCTCCAGCAGCTGCTTTCCTGGAGAACGGCCCGAGAAGTAGAAGCCAGGGCTGGGCTGCACCTTCGCCTTCCGCACGTAAGCGGCACCAGACTCACCGGTGCGCTCTGTTCTTCCCTCCTCCGCTGCATGCTACTACCATCGTGTTCTCGGAAAGACGGAGACTGAAGGGAAGCGCAAATGCTTCCACAGAGAGCTACAAGAGGAATAGGCAGCAGCAGCACAGGTAAGTGCCGTGGAACTTCCTCCTTCCCAAGGCTATAACGTCAATTCAGCAGGCAGGAGAGTGGCAGCCACGCTCGTCTTGCAGCCCGTACAACGAGCACGCGAGCCCGGCGCTCCGCGGCTTCGTTCTTCGCCTTTTCGAGCACGCCGTACCTTCGTTCCCCCGGAGGCGGACGGTCTTCTGCTTCTCGCCCGGAGCACTGTGCCCGGCAGTGCAGCGCTTTCTGCGGCAAGCTGCAAAGCGCCCGTCAGATGGCGATGCTGTCTGCCCGCTCCTCGGCTCGAGTGTACTCCGGCGCACGCTGCCGTCTCGCAAGGAGCAAAGAGCTTCGGTAGACAGCTCACACAGGAGAAAGGTGCCAGGACGACACCACATTCCTCCTCACCCCTTCTCGTGGCCCACATTGTGGTGCTGCCTTCAAAGCCGTGCGCATTGAAAGACTCTTCCAGCAAGTGCTTCTCCCCTGGCACACTTCGCTCAGCGACAGCTACGTGGGCAGCGTGGACTCAGCGAAACTGAAAGGGTGTCCTTGTAGCTCGAGCTTGTTGGAGAGGATGAAAGTTTGGTAAGAAAGTTTCACAGCTATGTAGGCTTGACAGAAAGATCTCTGAATATAGAAACTTAGCATGAGGAGGAAATGGAAACGAGTTTTGATAGAGAGTAAAAGGTGTTTTGCTGAAACACTGATCACTGAATAACTGAGAAGGCAAAGGTTGGAGATTGAGTTGGAAGGAGATGTTTTTTATTAGGACACCGGTATGTGAGTACAAACAAGCACATGTTTTTCACCAAGTAAATAAGTCTTAAGAAGGCCATAATAAATAGAAAACATGTTTTTACCAAAAAGAGAGCTATCGCAGGCAAACAAGAAATGTCGATGTAGCAAGAAGAAGAGAGGTCTGAGAATTTTCCACTGTAAGCTTAAATTGTAACATACTTACTCTTGTGATTGGATAAGAATGACTATAATATGGTAATGGTAGTAGTCATGATAGGCTACAGGCAAATGTAAAGGTATTGTTGTATGGTGCTTATTGGTTGCTATGTATTGAGATACTCAGCAAAGAAAAATACATAATGCTTTCTAACTTGAACAGAAAGCGGCTCCAGGTATGCCTACCAGCTGTAGCTGACAGCTGTAGGGCTGGCTCTGGATACCCACTCCCTGAAATGCTGTAACTTCGCCTATGCAATACACAGCTTTCAAGAGAGCCGCCTGAAGTCCAGACACCCTTCGCGAGCCTTTCTCCTATAGAGCTGTGGAAAGAAATCGTGCACGCTACACCGAGGGTGCGTGCAGCATGCACGAGCAAAAGCGGCAAAGTTCAGTGCCCTCGCTGGGCTTCCCTTCCGTGCGGATAACGTGAGGCGAAAAATGAAGCCGCAGAGCACCGGGCTTGCAGGTGCAGTGCACCGAGTTGCAGAAGTCCAGCAGGCTCGTTCACAAGCCAAGCCGGCTGAGGGAGTCCTCGCGTCTCCAAAAGGGAACGCGGAGCCGTAGCACTTCATCCCACAGCGTGGAGATAGGCACTTCCCTAGTCGTTCAGCCTTGCAGAGTCCCTGCAGCTAGAGCTCAGCCAGGAGCAGGCGTCAAAGCAGAAGGCCCTCCTAAAGCACCCTTTCTCCAAGCAGCCTCCTGAAAGGGCGCATCACAGTGCGGCTCTGCGCCTTTCTTCTAAGACAGACGCCCGCTATACTTTCGTGCTCGCAGCTCCCTTGGCAGCCTCCAGCAGCTACTCTCCTGGAGAACGGCCGTAGACGTCAAAGCCAGTGCTGGGCTGCACCTCCGCCCTCCCCAGGTAAGCAACAGCGAACTCACCGGTGCACTCTGTACTTCCCTCCTCCGCTTGCATCCTACATGCATTCGTGTTCTCCGAAACTCAGAGACTGAAGGGAAGGGCAATTGCTTCCCCAGATAGCTGCAAGGGCACTAGGCAGCAGCAGCACAAATTTCACATGACCTGATGCACTGTAGAGATATTACCCTGTTACCCCTCCTTTCTCCTCGTCCTCGACCAATTGTGGTGGGATGTCGAAAGGCTTGGCCAGCGAAAAGCTCATCCAGCAAGGGCGTCTCTCTTGACGCATTTCCCTGACCGAGAGCTACACAGATGGTCTGGACACTGTAAAACAGCAAGAAAATAATTCTATGTCCAGCTGAGGAAAATCCGTGCACAGAAAAATGTAGATGCCTGCAGTAAACAATCTGAAGAGCGGCAAAGCTCCAAGCCATCGCTGCGCTTCAGTCCTGTCCGGACCACAGAAGGCGAAGAACGAAGCAGCTGGGCACCGGCTTCATGGACTCAGTGGCGCGACTTGCAAATGTCCAGCCAAGAGCTGCTTCAACAAGCAGATTCAGCCGAGAATGCTCTGCCTGCACTTTCCCTCGCAGCGCTAGGCAGCACCACGTTCTGTTTGCGTGGCAGCCTGATTCTTAACGGAAAGATTCTCAATGCCTGTGTCTGGCACAGAGAACCGTTTTAGGTCAGCAAGCTCACCCGGCGCTTACCCTCGACGCGTGCAAACCTGTATTTGCACCGCATTCCAGTGGCAGCCCTCTTTCCTTTCCAGCCGGCACAGCGCCGTCAGATCGCGGTGCTCTCTTGCACCTGCCTTCTCGCTTCCAAGTGCCACCGCGCACATTACAGCCTTGCAGGGAGCGAAGAGGCGGAGAGGCATCTCGCAAAGAAGAACGTGCCGGGACGAAAAGGTGCTCTTTCCTTTCTCCTCCTCCTTTGCCCGAATGGTGGTGCTGTGTTGAAAGGCTTGGCCAGCGAAAAGCTCATCCAGCAAGTGTTTCTCTCCTGACGCCTTTCGCTGAGCGAGAGAGCTACACGGACACTTTCGACTCGGGGAAACAGCAAGAGAATGACTGTACGTCGAGCTGAGGAAAAGCCGTGCACAGCAGCCTGTGGCTGCGTGCAGTGTTCACGCTGAAGAGCGGCAAAGCTCCAAGCCATCGCTGCGCTTCAGTCCTGTCCGGACCACAGAAGGCGAAGAACGAAGCAGCTGGGCACCGGCTTCATGGGCTCAGTGGAGCGACTTGCAAATGTCCAGCCAAGAGCTGCTTCAACAAGCAGATTCAGCTGAGAATGCTCTGCCTGCTTCAACAAAGTAAGGCGCAGCCCTTGCACTGCAGCACACTGCCTGGCCAGAAACAGGTTCTTACACCTTCAGTGCTGCCGAGCCCACGCAGCTTGAGCACACCCAGAAGGACGCGTCCAGAAAGAAGGCGTTCTTCGAGTGCCTTGTCCTTCCTTGTTCTGTCTTTCATCTGCACCTGAAACAGTGGGTCTACGTGTTTTCCTTCCCAGGGAAAAGAACTTTCATTCTTGTCCAGGAGTCTATGGCTAAAATGGTGATTGCATGTCCCATATCCAATACAACCAAGGATTACTCCCGGAGGAAAGCTGCCAGGACAGATGGGTCTTGCTGGCTTTGACCACCCCTGGGCCACCTCTCATATTCTCCTGAAACAGTGGGGTACATGAAGGCATTGCCATACCTGATCATCCCTTGCCATGCAGAGCCCAGCCTTGCATTGCCTTACAGACACCTCTGTGTACCTTCCTTGCCCTTCCTATGTCTCCATTGCATGGCCTTGTTCACCAATCTCCCACCTTGACTTTCTTACCCCTTGTTTCCTGGTCTTGTCTTGCCTGCTTCTCCTATGACTCTCTTGGCCTTGCCTAAGTCTCTCTTGCCTTGCTTTGCAAAGCCAACACTTGCCTTGCCCTGCTACCCCTCTTTCCCTCGCCTAGTCTACCCACACCTACCCACCTTTGACTGGCCTATCCATCCGATCATCACCTTTTCTGCACCACCCCTCCATGCTCTTGTCTTGCCTTGGCCTGCCTACCCTTCCCTTGCCTTGCACTGCCTTGCATAACCCTTGCCCTTCTTGACATTTGTGCCCCTTTCCAACATGGCCTTGCTTTCCTTTGCCTACCCCTCCCAATCCCTGCTTTGCCTACAGATTCCTGGCCTTCTTTTGTCTACCACTCCTTTGCCTTTTGTGGGAACCAACAGCTGGTCTGAAGGCCTCACAGACATTTCCGTTGATACAATCATTTTGTACCCGTGAGAATTGCAGAAGCAAGAAGATAAACAACAGAAAGAAGTTGTAACAGCTGCAAAAGGGACGATACTGGCTGATGTTTAGCAAAGAATGTGTGTACACTATAGACAACCAATAGTATTGTATTATAGCAAAATAATAGTCCATGCACATGTAGCTAAAAAAGTGCATAAGAGAAGATGCATAAATAATACAAGTGGTTTTTTGCCATTGCTCGGGGCAGAGAGTGTATGTGTGTCGTGACCGTCTCAACAGCAACAGCCTTGCACTGCCTTTCATAACCAGCCCCTGCCTACTGCCTCCTTCCCTGGCCTTCCATGTCTTGTCTTCCTCTCCTTTGATTTAACTTGCTTCTCCTGTCTCTCCCTTGCTTGCCTTACTCCACTGACCTTTCTGTGTTCTTGCCTTGACTTGCCTAGCTGTTCCTTGCTTCACATTGCTTTGTGTAAGCATTCCCTGTTTTTATTTGCCTACCCCTTTCTTGGCTGGCCTTTCCTTGCCTAGCCTTTCTTGTCTTTGCCTGCCCTCTGCATCACTGGACTTACCTTCCTATGCCCTGCCTTCCGAACTACAACTTCTGGGCCTTCTCTTGCCTCGCACTCATTGGCCCTACTTTGCTGCCTGCTCACTGCTCTTGCTTTGCTTTCCCTAACTTTCCCTTGACTTGACTAGAATTGCCTAAACTTGCTTTGACTGCATTGCCTTGCCTGCATGGAAGAAAAGGCAAGGCAGGGCAAAGCAAGGAAATCATAGGCAGGGCAGGGCAGGGCAAGGGAGACATAGGCAAGAGAGACGTAGCCAAGGAAGGCAAAGCAAGGGTAGGCTAGGAAAAACCAGGCAATGGTACTGAAGGCAACGCAAGGCCAAGTGACTCATAATGCCTTTCCTTGGAATGCAAAGGTCTGAATCCCAGTGTTGGTGGAGCAGATGATAAGGTCCCATGGGGAAGTAAACTCAACTGAGACATTTCTCTCCTGGCACCTCTTGTGTAGGAGCAATTCTTAGATATATTCAATATTGGCGGTAGCACGCCAGTTCCTCAGAGAGGATGACAATGCTTTTCCATGGGAAGGAAAGCACCTAGCCCCAGTGTTTCAGGTGCACATAAGAAGCTGCCTAGTGGAGGTAAAGGGCAGCAGCAACTTTCTGTCCTGGCATATTTGGTGTAGAAGCACTGCCTTGATTTGTACAAGTATGGAGTTGCTACGCCCTATTTTCAAGGCAGTCTCCTGAAAAAGTCAATTTTGGCATGTCGTTTCCACTTCTGAAAGGTGGTCTTCTGAACTCTTGGCAGTAAGCCAAGACAAGCAGCTATGCTCATCCTTGGTGTGCAGCTGATTTAGACACCAGGGCAGGTAATGTCCAGTAACAGTGTTCTGGCACATTGGATGGGAGCAGTTCCTGGATGTTTTCTATTTTGGAGGAGGAGATCCCAGTTCTTCTGAGATGGGCTCATAGTTTCTCTCTTTGGCAAAGAAAGCAGTTTTGGATCTGCATGTAGGGTGTTCTCAGCGAATTAATGGCTTTTCCTCATGGGCAGTTCTGTGGGCTATAGCTGTTGAACTGTTAGAGAAGGAATGAAAAAGCCAAGCTGTTGAACAAATTTGCATCCTGCTGACTTTAGCAGCCCCTGATAAAATTCTGTTTGCATCCTGACTCTGTGAGACTGAAGGATTATGATGGTACTTAAAGCTGAGGAGGAAAGTGCACATAGAAGAGCATGTGAATTTAATGGCTCTTCCTAGTAGGCAGTTCTCTGGGCTAGAGCTGTTGAACTGTTAGAGAGGGAATGCAAGAGCCAAGCTTCTGAGCTCTTTTCCCTGCTACCTTTAAAGTATGAGCATTCCCTGGTGCTCTCCTATTTGGATAATAAGTTAGAGTGGGTTTCACATTCACTTTGAAGAATAGAAACAGCGCCATGTGAACCTGTGCCATCAGCTTTCCTTTCCAACTAAATGTTCCTACTTGCAATCTTGCAATTCTTACTTGCAATCATGCAGAGCACCGTGCTTGAGGCTGGTGCATTGAAGAAAATTAAATTAGGGCTGTATCAGTACAAAGGAGAGATTGCCATTTGCAAAACCTCGTTTCGCTTAAGTTAGTAATATTGTAAGTGTTAATTGAGTGGTCATTGGTTGCCTATCACCATCCTGATGCACTAATTTCATCAAGTGTAAATATTGGTCACAAAAGGTGCCCATTCATCAACCTGTTGCTGTCTCCACATGGAAGTGTCTTCCGGACGAAATCAAAAGACATTCGAAGAGCCAGGATCCGCAAAGGAACAAACTATTGCCACATGAATGGTGCTGGGCGCCATGAGGAGCAGTTAACTTTAACCTGCGCGCTGTCAGCACTCAGAAGAACAACCCCAGCATGGCAGGGGGGACTTGCAAAAGAAGGAAAGGCCCCTCACCTAGCTATAAACCACCCAAAGTGCAGAGCCAAGTTGAAAACACCACTGCTCTCAAATCAACCGTGTCAGGACAAAAAGATTTCACTGATCTCCCCCTTCCAGGTACAAACTCTTATTTGCACCACACTCAGAGGGCAATGTGAGCTCCCCAGCGCTGTCTTTCACTCTCGCAGAGTCCAGATACTAACTTGTGAACATCCTACACAAACATTAGCTCATGAAAGTGCCAGCTTGAGCAAGAACAGCAGACCCTCCCATTGCACCCCCTTGTCATCCAGAGTGCGGCGGTTTGTTGAAAATCATGGACTCGGAAAGACCAATGCAGCAACTGCTTTTCTCTCTCCTACTGCCTTTCCCTGAGCGAGAGGTAGATGGATGATGTGGACTTAGTGGAACAGAAAGAGTATGACTGTACTTATAACGGAGGAAAACCCCCCACAGCATACTGTGCTGTGTGCAGTACACGCTCTGAAAAAGAGACAAAGCTGAATGCTGCCAGCGGGCTTCGGTTCTCAGACTGCTTGCATGGGCAGAGCTGCGGGCTCTTTTAAGGATGGAAACTGGCATCTGTGAGTGTAAAGAATGTGACTTTCCACACAGCTTAGAAGAAAGGTGCATAGCCCCAGTGAGAAGTGTGTACGTGAAAGACTGGCAGAAGAAGTCGCAGTCCAGCAAGGCTGGTATCTTTTTCTTTGTGCCAAATAGGCACCTTGGGAACATGAAAGTACTTGATGGTAGCCAAACTGACAGTGAAGGCACAGAACACCGTCGGGTGTGTGCAGTGTACAGACGCAATGTAAAAGCCCTGAGTACCATTTGACTGCAGTCATAGTGCAAGTTTGCAACTGTACCATGCAAGGCCAGTGAAAGCTTCCTGTGCGGCCACATTTTCGTATTGGAGCTCGCTAGCTGGAAGTGATTCGGTTTGTCTGCAGTATCCGCTCGACTGAATGTGATGTGTCACTGGAAAGAAAAGTACAGACCAGCAGTGCGTTTGATATGGTTCAGGGGCTGCAAAGGAAATGTACAGGCCACCTCTGGGATTTTGGTCTTTGTGCATTCCCATGGCAGCAGTTCCTGGATGTTTTTGTTCTACAGTTTAGGCTCAGTGAGAGAGAAAAAATGCGAGAGCACGCATAGCAGAGCCACAGGGAGAATTGCTGAGGTATGAGTTGCGTGCTGTTCAGATACTGCCGTACCAAAGGCCTACCTAAACACTGCTGCTGATCTAGCATGTCTTTCTGTAGCAAGACTTGTTGGTACTGCAAAACAGAAGATGCGTGAGGTCAAATGAATCTGGACAGAAAATTTCAGACGAGCAGCCTATGAGTGCATGATTGAAACAGTAAATTTAGGTGACAGAATAGATCGTGGCATCGATTTGCGTAGTGTTAATATTCTCTGAAGGGAATGCAAAAAGCCAAGATGTGTTTTCCATTCTAGCTGTTCCTGACAAAAACTGAGGAATAAAACTTTCGTTCTAGATGGAATGTAACATTCAATTCCCAGGATTTTGCACTCCAAAGTTCAACAAAAGAGTTTCCACAAGAATCTTGAGAAGAAGCACAATCACTTCCACCTAGAGCTGGAAGAGGAAGAGGCAGCGGCACAAGCAAGTGCCCTTGAGCGTCCTCCTTCCGAATGCTAGAACGTCAATTCAGCAGGCAGGAGTGCAGCAGCCACCCTTCGTCTTGCAAGCCCATACGACGCGCACACCAGCCCGGTGCTCTGCGGCTTCGTCCTTCGCCTTTTCGAGCACGCCGTACCTTCATTCTCCCGGAGGCGAACAGCGGTCTGCTTCTCGCACGGAACGCTGTGTCGGCAGCCAAGCGCTCCAGTGCACTGCTTCTGCCCAAACACGCCTGGGCCCTGCACCTCTCCTTCCCAGCGCTACGTAGCAGCACAATCTGTCCCTCTTGCGATCCCAAGCTAAGCGGAAAGCTTCTCGGCTACGTCTCCCGCAGAGAGCTGTGCCAGGACAATAAGCTTGCAAGCACTTTGCTCCTGACACTAGTGGCAACAGGGATTCGCACCACCTTCCAGGAGCAGTCCTCTTGCCTTTTACAAGGTGCAAAAGCGCCCCCTCTGTGGCGGTGCTGTCTGCCCGGTCTTTCTCGGCTCGAAGCACCACGAGGCACACAAGACTCTCTCGCAAGGACCGAAATTCCCGATAGGCGTCTCTGCGCTTTCTGCAATGCTGCACGCACAAGCCCGGTGCTCTGAGGCTTCGTTCTTCGCCTTTCGTTGTCTGGGCAGAAGAGAAGCCGAGCGAGGCCATTGTGCTTTGCCGCTTGTCAGTGTGCTGTGCACGGTTTTTCCGCAGCTCGAGCTAGCGGGAGACCCCTTCGGTTTCGCGGCGTCCACACTACCCATGGTAGCTCTCGCTCAGCGAAACTTGAAGGGGAGAAGCACTTGCTGGATGAGTCTTTCAGTGTGCAGGACTTTGAAAACACAGCAGCGCAATCGGGGCCACGAGAAGGACCGCTGAGAAGTCGCTCTCGCACAGAGAACCGTGCCAGGATGACGAGCTCGCCCAGCATTTGCCCCTGACACTTGGGGAACTCGTAGCTGCCAGTGCCTTCCAGGGGCAGTCTGCTTTCTGTCATAACCTGCATAGGGCCCGTCAGATGGTGGCGCTGTCTGCCTTCTCCTTCTCGGCCAGAGTGTACTCTGGTGCACACTGCAGTCTGGCAAGGAGCAAAGATCTTCGGTAGACATCTCGCACAGGAGAAAGTTGCCAAGAAAGAACCACGTTCTTCATCAGCCCTCCTCATGTCCCAATTGGGGTGCTGCCTTCAAAGCCTTGCACATTGAAAGACTTCTCCAGCAAGTGCTTCTCCCCTGGCGCACTTCGCTGAGTGAGAGCTGCATGGGCAGCGTGGACTCAGCGAAACCGAAAGGCTGTCGCTGTAGCTCGAGCTGAGCAAAGAAACCGTGCACGGTGCACCGTTGGTGGGTGCAGCATGCACGCGGAAAAGCAGCAAAGTTCACTGCCATCGCTGGCCTTCTCTTCAGTCCAGACCACTTAAGGCAAACAATTTAGCTGCAGAGCACTGGGCTTGCGTGTGCAGTGCACCAAATTGCCCAAGACCAGCAAGGGCTCGTTCACAAGCAGAGTCGGCTGAGAGCATTCTTGCTTGCTCCAGAAAGGAAGCCGCAGCTATAGTGCTTCATCCCACAGCGTGGACATAGGCACTTTCCTAGTTGTTCAGCCTTGCAGAGTCCCTGCAACTAGAGCTCAGCCAGGAGCAGGCGTCAAAGCAGAAGGCTTTCCTAAAGCACGCCTCTCCAACCAGCCTTCGGAAGTCGCAAATGACACTGTGGCTCTGTGCCTTTCTTCTAAGACAGACGCCCACCTTGCTTTCACTCTCGCAGCTCCCTTGGCAGCCTCCAGCAGCTGCTTTCCTGGAGAACGGCCCGAGAAGTAGAAGCCAGGGCTGGGCTGCACCTTCGCCTTCCGCACGTAAGCGGCACCAGACTCACCGGTGCGCTCTGTTCTTCCCTCCTCCGCTGCATGCTACTACCATCGTGTTCTCGGAAAGACGGAGACTGAAGGGAAGCGCAAATGCTTCCACAGAGAGCTACAAGAGGAATAGGCAGCAGCAGCACAGGTAAGTGCCGTGGAACTTCCTCCTTCCCAAGGCTATAACGTCAATTCAGCAGGCAGGAGAGTGGCAGCCACGCTCGTCTTGCAGCCCGTACAACGAGCACGCGAGCCCGGCGCTCCGCGGCTTCGTTCTTCGCCTTTTCGAGCACGCCGTACCTTCGTTCCCCCGGAGGCGGACGGTCTTCTGCTTCTCGCCCGGAACACTGTGCTCGGCAGTGCAGCGCTTTCTGCGGCAAGCTGCAAAGCGCCCGTCAGATGGCGATGCTGTCTGCCCGCTCCTCGGCTCGAGTGTACTCCGGCGCACGCTGCCGTCTCGCAAGGAGCAAAGAGCTTCGGTAGACATCTCGCACAGGAGAAAGTTGCCAAGAAAGAACCACGTTCTTCATCAGCCCTCCTCATGTCCCGATTGGGGTGCTGCCTTCAAAGCCTTGCACATTGAAAGACTTCTCCAGCAAGTGCTTCTCCCCTGGCGCACTTCGCTGAGTGAGAGCTGCATGGGCAGCGTGGACTCAGCGAAACCGAAAGGCTGTCGCTGTAGCTCGAGCTGAGCAAAGAAACCGTGCACGGTGCACCGTTGGTGGGTGCAGCATGCACGCGGAAAAGCAGCAAAGTTCACTGCCATCGCTGGCCTTCTCTTCAGTCCAGACCACTTAAGGCAAACAATTTAGCTGCAGAGCACTGGGCTTGCGTGTGCAGTGCACCAAATTGCTCAAGACCAGCAAGGGCTCGTTCACAAGCAGAGTCGGCTGAGAGCATTCTTGCTTGCTCCAGAAAGGAAGCCGCAGCTATAGTGCTTCATCCCACAGCGTGGACATAGGCACTTTCCTAGTTGTTCAGCCTTGCAGAGTCCCTGCAACTAGAGCTCAGCCAGGAGCAGGCGTCAAAGCAGAAGGCTTTCCTAAAGCACGCCTCTCCAACCAGCCTTCGGAAGTCGCAAATGACACTGTGGCTCTGTGCCTTTCTTCTAAGACAGACGCCCACCTTGCTTTCACTCTCGCAGCTCCCTTGGCAGCCTCCAGCAGCTGCTTTCCTGGAGAACGGCCCGAGAAGTAGAAGCCAGGGCTGGGCTGCACCTTCGCCTTCCGCACGTAAGCGGCACCAGACTCACCGGTGCGCTCTGTTCTTCCCTCCTCCGCTGCATGCTACTACCATCGTGTTCTCGGAAAGACGGAGACTGAAGGGAAGCGCAAATGCTTCCACAGAGAGCTACAAGAGGAATAGGCAGCAGCAGCACAGGTAAGTGCCGTGGAACTTCCTCCTTCCCAAGGCTATAACGTCAATTCAGCAGGCAGGAGAGTGGCAGCCACGCTCGTCTTGCAGCCCGTACAACGAGCACGCGAGCCCGGCGCTCCGCGGCTTCGTTCTTCGCCTTTTCGAGCACGCCGTACCTTCGTTCCCCCGGAGGCGGACGGTCTTCTGCTTCTCGCCCGGAACACTGTGCTCGGCAGTGCAGCGCTTTCTGCGGCAAGCTGCAAAGCGCCCGTCAGATGGCGATGCTGTCTGCCCGCTCCTCGGCTCGAGTGTACTCCGGCGCACGCTGCCGTCTCGCAAGGAGCAAAGAGCTTCGGTAGACATCTCGCACAGGAGAAAGTTGCCAAGAAAGAACCACGTTCTTCATCAGCCCTCCTCATGTCCCGATTGGGGTGCTGCCTTCAAAGCCTTGCACATTGAAAGACTTCTCCAGCAAGTGCTTCTCCCCTGGCGCACTTCGCTGAGTGAGAGCTGCATGGGCAGCGTGGACTCAGCGAAACCGAAAGGGTGTCGCTGTAGCTCGAGCTGAGCAAAGAAACCGTGCACGGTGCACCGTTGGTGGGTGCAGCATGCACGCGGAAAAGCAGCAAAGTTCACTGCCATCGCTGGCCTTCTCTTCAGTCCAGACCACTTAAGGCAAACAATTTAGCTGCAGAGCACTGGGCTTGCGTGTGCAGTGCACCAAATTGCCCAAGACCAGCAAGGGCTCGTTCACAAGCAGAGTCGGCTGAGAGCATTCTTGCTTGCTCCAGAAAGGAAGCCGCAGCTATAGTGCTTCATCCCACAGCGTGGACATAGGCACTTTCCTAGTTGTTCAGCCTTGCAGAGTCCCTGCAACTAGAGCTCAGCCAGGAGCAGGCGTCAAAGCAGAAGGCTTTCCTAAAGCACGCCTCTCCAACCAGCCTTCGGAAGTCGCAAATGACACTGTGGCTCTGTGCCTTTCTTCTAAGACAGACGCCCACCTTGCTTTCACTCTCGCAGCTCCCTTGGCAGCCTCCAGCAGCTGCTTTCCTGGAGAACGGCCCGAGAAGTAGAAGCCAGGGCTGGGCTGCACCTTCGCCTTCCGCACGTAAGCGGCACCAGACTCACCGGTGCGCTCTGTTCTTCCCTCCTCCGCTGCATGCTACTACCATCGTGTTCTCGGAAAGACGGAGACTGAAGGGAAGCGCAAATGCTTCCACAGAGAGCTACAAGAGGAATAGGCAGCAGCAGCACAGGTAAGTGCCGTGGAACTTCCTCCTTCCCAAGGCTATAACGTCAATTCAGCAGGCAGGAGAGTGGCAGCCACGCTCGTCTTGCAGCCCGTACAACGAGCACGCGAGCCCGGCGCTCCGCGGCTTCGTTCTTCGCCTTTTCGAGCACGCCGTACCTTCGTTCCCCCGGAGGCGGACGGTCTTCTGCTTCTCGCCCGGAACACTGTGCTCGGCAGTGCAGCGCTTTCTGCGGCAAGCTGCAAAGCGCCCGTCAGATGGCGATGCTGTCTGCCCGCTCCTCGGCTCGAGTGTACTCCGGCGCACGCTGCCGTCTCGCAAGGAGCAAAGAGCTTCGGTAGACATCTCGCACAGGAGAAAGTTGCCAAGAAAGAACCACGTTCTTCATCAGCCCTCCTCATGTCCCGATTGGGGTGCTGCCTTCAAAGCCTTGCACATTGAAAGACTTCTCCAGCAAGTGCTTCTCCCCTGGCGCACTTCGCTGAGTGAGAGCTGCATGGGCAGCGTGGACTCAGCGAAACCGAAAGGCTGTCGCTGTAGCTCGAGCTGAGCAAAGAAACCGTGCACGGTGCACCGTTGGTGGGTGCAGCATGCACGCGGAAAAGCAGCAAAGTTCACTGCCATCGCTGGCCTTCTCTTCAGTCCAGACCACTTAAGGCAAACAATTTAGCTGCAGAGCACTGGGCTTGCGTGTGCAGTGCACCAAATTGCCCAAGACCAGCAAGGGCTCGTTCACAAGCAGAGTCGGCTGAGAGCATTCTTGCTTGCTCCAGAAAGGAAGCCGCAGCTATAGTGCTTCATCCCACAGCGTGGACATAGGCACTTTCCTAGTTGTTCAGCCTTGCAGAGTCCCTGCAACTAGAGCTCAGCCAGGAGCAGGCGTCAAAGCAGAAGGCTTTCCTAAAGCACGCCTCTCCAACCAGCCTTCGGAAGTCGCAAATGACACTGTGGCTCTGTGCCTTTCTTCTAAGACAGACGCCCACCTTGCTTTCACTCTCGCAGCTCCCTTGGCAGCCTCCAGCAGCTGCTTTCCTGGAGAACGGCCCGAGAAGTAGAAGCCAGGGCTGGGCTGCACCTTCGCCTTCCGCACGTAAGCGGCACCAGACTCACCGGTGCGCTCTGTTCTTCCCTCCTCCGCTGCATGCTACTACCATCGTGTTCTCGGAAAGACGGAGACTGAAGGGAAGCGCAAATGCTTCCACAGAGAGCTACAAGAGGAATAGGCAGCAGCAGCACAGGTAAGTGCCGTGGAACTTCCTCCTTCCCAAGGCTATAACGTCAATTCAGCAGGCAGGAGAGTGGCAGCCACGCTCGTCTTGCAGCCCGTACAACGAGCACGCGAGCCCGGCGCTCCGCGGCTTCGTTCTTCGCCTTTTCGAGCACGCCGTACCTTCGTTCCCCCGGAGGCGGACGGTCTTCTGCTTCTCGCCCGGAACACTGTGCTCGGCAGTGCAGCGCTTTCTGCGGCAAGCTGCAAAGCGCCCGTCAGATGGCGATGCTGTCTGCCCGCTCCTCGGCTCGAGTGTACTCCGGCGCACGCTGCCGTCTCGCAAGGAGCAAAGAGCTTCGGTAGACATCTCGCACAGGAGAAAGTTGCCAAGAAAGAACCACGTTCTTCATCAGCCCTCCTCATGTCCCGATTGGGGTGCTGCCTTCAAAGCCTTGCACATTGAAAGACTTCTCCAGCAAGTGCTTCTCCCCTGGCGCACTTCGCTGAGTGAGAGCTGCATGGGCAGCGTGGACTCAGCGAAACCGAAAGGCTGTCGCTGTAGCTCGAGCTGAGCAAAGAAACCGTGCACGGTGCACCGTTGGTGGGTGCAGCATGCACGCGGAAAAGCAGCAAAGTTCACTGCCATCGCTGGCCTTCTCTTCAGTCCAGACCACTTAAGGCAAACAATTTAGCTGCAGAGCACTGGGCTTGCGTGTGCAGTGCACCAAATTGCCCAAGACCAGCAAGGGCTCGTTCACAAGCAGAGTCGGCTGAGAGCATTCTTGCTTGCTCCAGAAAGGAAGCCGCAGCTATAGTGCTTCATCCCACAGCGTGGACATAGGCACTTTCCTAGTTGTTCAGCCTTGCAGAGTCCCTGCAACTAGAGCTCAGCCAGGAGCAGGCGTCAAAGCAGAAGGCTTTCCTAAAGCACGCCTCTCCAACCAGCCTTCGGAAATCGCAAATGACACTGTGGCTCTGTGCCTTTCTTCTAAGACAGACGCCCACCTTGCTTTCACTCTCGCAGCTCCCTTGGCAGCCTCCAGCAGCTGCTTTCCTGGAGAACGGCCCGAGAAGTAGAAGCCAGGGCTGGGCTGCACCTTCGCCTTCCGCACGTAAGCGGCACCAGACTCACCGGTGCGCTCTGTTCTTCCCTCCTCCGCTGCATGCTACTACCATCGTGTTCTCGGAAAGACGGAGACTGAAGGGAAGCGCAAATGCTTCCACAGAGAGCTACAAGAGGAATAGGCAGCAGCAGCACAGGTAAGTGCCGTGGAACTTCCTCCTTCCCAAGGCTATAACGTCAATTCAGCAGGCAGGAGAGTGGCAGCCACGCTCGTCTTGCAGCCCGTACAACGAGCACGCGAGCCCGGCGCTCCGCGGCTTCGTTCTTCGCCTTTTCGAGCACGCCGTACCTTCGTTCCCCCGGAGGCGGACGGTCTTCTGCTTCTCGCCCGGAACACTGTGCTCGGCAGTGCAGCGCTTTCTGCGGCAAGCTGCAAAGCGCCCGTCAGATGGCGATGCTGTCTGCCCGCTCCTCGGCTCGAGTGTACTCCGGCGCACGCTGCCGTCTCGCAAGGAGCAAAGAGCTTCGGTAGACATCTCGCACAGGAGAAAGTTGCCAAGAAAGAACCACGTTCTTCATCAGCCCTCCTCATGTCCCGATTGGGGTGCTGCCTTCAAAGCCTTGCACATTGAAAGACTTCTCCAGCAAGTGCTTCTCCCCTGGCGCACTTCGCTGAGTGAGAGCTGCATGGGCAGCGTGGACTCAGCGAAACCGAAAGGGTGTCGCTGTAGCTCGAGCTGAGCAAAGAAACCGTGCACGGTGCACCGTTGGTGGGTGCAGCATGCACGCGGAAAAGCAGCAAAGTTCACTGCCATCGCTGGCCTTCTCTTCAGTCCAGACCACTTAAGGCAAACAATTTAGCTGCAGAGCACTGGGCTTGCGTGTGCAGTGCACCAAATTGCCCAAGACCAGCAAGGGCTCGTTCACAAGCAGAGTCGGCTGAGAGCATTCTTGCTTGCTCCAGAAAGGAAGCCGCAGCTATAGTGCTTCATCCCACAGCGTGGACATAGGCACTTTCCTAGTTGTTCAGCCTTGCAGAGTCCCTGCAACTAGAGCTCAGCCAGGAGCAGGCGTCAAAGCAGAAGGCTTTCCTAAAGCACGCCTCTCCAACCAGCCTTCGGAAATCGCAAATGACACTGTGGCTCTGTGCCTTTCTTCTAAGACAGACGCCCACCTTGCTTTCACTCTCGCAGCTCCCTTGGCAGCCTCCAGCAGCTGCTTTCCTGGAGAACGGCCCGAGAAGTAGAAGCCAGGGCTGGGCTGCACCTTCGCCTTCCGCACGTAAGCGGCACCAGACTCACCGGTGCGCTCTGTTCTTCCCTCCTCCGCTGCATGCTACTACCATCGTGTTCTCGGAAAGACGGAGACTGAAGGGAAGCGCAAATGCTTCCACAGAGAGCTACAAGAGGAATAGGCAGCAGCAGCACAGGTAAGTGCCGTGGAACTTCCTCCTTCCCAAGGCTATAACGTCAATTCAGCAGGCAGGAGAGTGGCAGCCACGCTCGTCTTGCAGCCCGTACAACGAGCACGCGAGCCCGGCGCTCCGCGGCTTCGTTCTTCGCCTTTTCGAGCACGCCGTACCTTCGTTCCCCCGGAGGCGGACGGTCTTCTGCTTCTCGCCCGGAACACTGTGCCCGGCAGTGCAGCGCTTTCTGCGGCAAGCTGCAAAGCGCCCGTCAGATGGCGATGCTGTCTGCCCGCTCCTCGGCTCGAGTGTACTCCGGCGCACGCTGCCGTCTCGCAAGGAGCAAAGAGCTTCGGTAGACATCTCGCACAGGAGAAAGTTGCCAAGAAAGAACCACGTTCTTCATCAGCCCTCCTCATGTCCCGATTGGGGTGCTGCCTTCAAAGCCTTGCACATTGAAAGACTTCTCCAGCAAGTGCTTCTCCCCTGGCGCACTTCGCTGAGTGAGAGCTGCATGGGCAGCGTGGACTCAGCGAAACCGAAAGGCTGTCGCTGTAGCTCGAGCTGAGCAAAGAAACCGTGCACGGTGCACCGTTGGTGGGTGCAGCATGCACGCGGAAAAGCAGCAAAGTTCACTGCCATCGCTGGCCTTCTCTTCAGTCCAGACCACTTAAGGCAAACAATTTAGCTGCAGAGCACTGGGCTTGCGTGTGCAGTGCACCAAATTGCCCAAGACCAGCAAGGGCTCGTTCACAAGCAGAGTCGGCTGAGAGCATTCTTGCTTGCTCCAGAAAGGAAGCCGCAGCTATAGTGCTTCATCCCACAGCGTGGACATAGGCACTTTCCTAGTTGTTCAGCCTTGCAGAGTCCCTGCAACTAGAGCTCAGCCAGGAGCAGGCGTCAAAGCAGAAGGCTTTCCTAAAGCACGCCTCTCCAACCAGCCTTCGGAAGTCGCAAATGACACTGTGGCTCTGTGCCTTTCTTCTAAGACAGACGCCCACCTTGCTTTCACTCTCGCAGCTCCCTTGGCAGCCTCCAGCAGCTGCTTTCCTGGAGAACGGCCCGAGAAGTAGAAGCCAGGGCTGGGCTGCACCTTCGCCTTCCGCACGTAAGCGGCACCAGACTCACCGGTGCGCTCTGTTCTTCCCTCCTCCGCTGCATGCTACTACCATCGTGTTCTCGGAAAGACGGAGACTGAAGGGAAGCGCAAATGCTTCCACAGAGAGCTACAAGAGGAATAGGCAGCAGCAGCACAGGTAAGTGCCGTGGAACTTCCTCCTTCCCAAGGCTATAACGTCAATTCAGCAGGCAGGAGAGTGGCAGCCACGCTCGTCTTGCAGCCCGTACAACGAGCACGCGAGCCCGGCGCTCCGCGGCTTCGTTCTTCGCCTTTTCGAGCACGCCGTACCTTCGTTCCCCCGGAGGCGGACGGTCTTCTGCTTCTCGCCCGGAGCACTGTGCTCGGCAGTGCAGCGCTTTCTGCGGCAAGCTGCAAAGCGCCCGTCAGATGGCGATGCTGTCTGCCCGCTCCTCGGCTCGAGTGTACTCTGGTGCACGCTGCCGTCTCGCAAGGAGCAAAGAGCTTCGGTAGACATCTCGCACAGGAGAAAGTTGCCAAGAAAGAACCACGTTCTTCATCAGCCCTCCTCATGTCCCGATTGGGGTGCTGCCTTCAAAGCCTTGCACATTGAAAGACTTCTCCAGCAAGTGCTTCTCCCCTGGCGCACTTCGCTGAGTGAGAGCTGCATGGGCAGCGTGGACTCAGCGAAACCGAAAGGCTGTCGCTGTAGCTCGAGCTGAGCAAAGAAACCGTGCACGGTGCACCGTTGGTGGGTGCAGCATGCACGCGGAAAAGCAGCAAAGTTCACTGCCATCGCTGGCCTTCTCGTCAGTCCAGACCACTTAAGGCAAACAATTTAGCTGCAGAGCACTGGGCTTGCGTGTGCAGTGCACCAAATTGCCCAAGACCAGCAAGGGCTCGTTCACAAGCAGAGTCGGCTGAGAGCATTCTTGCTTGCTCCAGAAAGGAAGCCGCAGCTATAGTGCTTCATCCCACAGCGTGGACATAGGCACTTTCCTAGTTGTTCAGCCTTGCAGAGTCCCTGCAACTAGAGCTCAGCCAGGAGCAGGCGTCAAAGCAGAAGGCTTTCCTAAAGCACGCCTCTCCAACCAGCCTTCGGAAATCGCAAATGACACTGTGGCTCTGTGCCTTTCTTCTAAGACAGACGCCCACCTTGCTTTCACTCTCGCAGCTCCCTTGGCAGCCTCCAGCAGCTGCTTTCCTGGAGAACGGCCCGAGAAGTAGAAGCCAGGGCTGGGCTGCACCTTCGCCTTCCGCACGTAAGCGGCACCAGACTCACCGGTGCGCTCTGTTCTTCCCTCCTCCGCTGCATGCTACTACCATCGTGTTCTCGGAAAGACGGAGACTGAAGGGAAGCGCAAATGCTTCCACAGAGAGCTACAAGAGGAATAGGCAGCAGCAGCACAGGTAAGTGCCGTGGAACTTCCTCCTTCCCAAGGCTATAACGTCAATTCAGCAGGCAGGAGAGTGGCAGCCACGCTCGTCTTGCAGCCCGTACAACGAGCACGCGAGCCCGGCGCTCCGCGGCTTCGTTCTTCGCCTTTTCGAGCACGCCGTACCTTCGTTCCCCCGGAGGCGGACGGTCTTCTGCTTCTCGCCCGGAACACTGTGCCCGGCAGTGCAGCGCTTTCTGCGGCAAGCTGCAAAGCGCCCGTCAGATGGCGATGCTGTCTGCCCGCTCCTCGGCTCGAGTGTACTCTGGTGCACACTGCAGTCTGGCAAGGAGCAAAGAGCTTCGGTAGACATCTCGCACAGGAGAAAGTTGCCAAGAAAGAACCACGTTCTTCATCAGCCCTCCTCATGTCCCGATTGGGGTGCTGCCTTCAAAGCCTTGCACATGGAAAGACTTCTCCAGCAAGTGCTTCTCCCCTGGCGCACTTCGCTGAGTGAGAGCTGCATGGGCAGCGTGGACTCAGCGAAACCGAAAGGCTGTCGCTGTAGCTCGAGCTGAGCAAAGAAACCGTGCACGGTGCACCGTTGGTGGGTGCAGCATGCACGCGGAAAAGCAGCAAAGTTCACTGCCATCGCTGGCCTTCTCTTCAGTCCAGACCACTTAAGGCAAACAATTTAGCTGCAGAGCACTGGGCTTGCGTGTGCAGTGCACCAAATTGCCCAAGACCAGCAAGGGCTCGTTCACAAGCAGAGTCGGCTGAGAGCATTCTTGCTTGCTCCAGAAAGGAAGCCGCAGCTATAGTGCTTCATCCCACAGCGTGGACATAGGCACTTTCCTAGTTGTTCAGCCTTGCAGAGTCCCTGCAACTAGAGCTCAGCCAGGAGCAGGCGTCAAAGCAGAAGGCTTTCCTAAAGCACGCCTCTCCAACCAGCCTTCGGAAATCGCAAATGACACTGTGGCTCTGTGCCTTTCTTCTAAGACAGACGCCCACCTTGCTTTCACTCTCGCAGCTCCCTTGGCAGCCTCCAGCAGCTGCTTTCCTGGAGAACGGCCCGAGAAGTAGAAGCCAGGGCTGGGCTGCACCTTCGCCTTCCGCACGTAAGCGGCACCAGACTCACCGGTGCGCTCTGTTCTTCCCTCCTCCGCTGCATGCTACTACCATCGTGTTCTCGGAAAGACGGAGACTGAAGGGAAGCGCAAATGCTTCCACAGAGAGCTACAAGAGGAATAGGCAGCAGCAGCACAGGTAAGTGCCGTGGAACTTCCTCCTTCCCAAGGCTATAACGTCAATTCAGCAGGCAGGAGAGTGGCAGCCACGCTCGTCTTGCAGCCCGTACAACGAGCACGCGAGCCCGGCGCTCCGCGGCTTCGTTCTTCGCCTTTTCGAGCACGCCGTACCTTCGTTCCCCCGGAGGCGGACGGTCTTCTGCTTCTCGCCCGGAACACTGTGCTCGGCAGTGCAGCGCTTTCTGCGGCAAGCTGCAAAGCGCCCGTCAGATGGCGATGCTGTCTGCCCGCTCCTCGGCTCGAGTGTACTCCGGCGCACGCTGCCGTCTCGCAAGGAGCAAAGAGCTTCGGTAGACATCTCGCACAGGAGAAAGTTGCCAAGAAAGAACCACGTTCTTCATCAGCCCTCCTCATGTCCCGATTGGGGTGCTGCCTTCAAAGCCTTGCACATTGAAAGACTTCTCCAGCAAGTGCTTCTCCCCTGGCGCACTTCGCTGAGTGAGAGCTGCATGGGCAGCGTGGACTCAGCGAAACCGAAAGGGTGTCGCTGTAGCTCGAGCTGAGCAAAGAAACCGTGCACGGTGCACCGTTGGTGGGTGCAGCATGCACGCGGAAAAGCAGCAAAGTTCACCGCCATCGCTGGCCTTCTCTTCAGTCCAGACCACTTAAGGCAAACAATTTAGCTGCAGAGCACTGGGCTTGCGTGTGCAGTGCACCAAATTGCCCAAGACCAGCAAGGGCTCGTTCACAAGCAGAGTCGGCTGAGAGCATTCTTGCTTGCTCCAGAAAGGAAGCCGCAGCTATAGTGCTTCATCCCACAGCGTGGACATAGGCACTTTCCTAGTTGTTCAGCCTTGCAGAGTCCCTGCAACTAGAGCTCAGCCAGGAGCAGGCGTCAAAGCAGAAGGCTTTCCTAAAGCACGCCTCTCCAACCAGCCTTCGGAAGTCGCAAATGACACTGTGGCTCTGTGCCTTTCTTCTAAGACAGACGCCCACCTTGCTTTCACTCTCGCAGCTCCCTTGGCAGCCTCCAGCAGCTGCTTTCCTGGAGAACGGCCCGAGAAGTAGAAGCCAGGGCTGGGCTGCACCTTCGCCTTCCGCACGTAAGCGGCACCAGACTCACCGGTGCGCTCTGTTCTTCCCTCCTCCGCTGCATGCTACTACCATCGTGTTCTCGGAAAGACGGAGACTGAAGGGAAGCGCAAATGCTTCCACAGAGAGCTACAAGAGGAATAGGCAGCAGCAGCACAGGTAAGTGCCGTGGAACTTCCTCCTTCCCAAGGCTATAACGTCAATTCAGCAGGCAGGAGAGTGGCAGCCACGCTCGTCTTGCAGCCCGTACAACGAGCACGCGAGCCCGGCGCTCCGCGGCTTCGTTCTTCGCCTTTTCGAGCACGCCGTACCTTCGTTCCCCCGGAGGCGGACGGTCTTCTGCTTCTCGCCCGGAACACTGTGCCCGGCAGTGCAGCGCTTTCTGCGGCAAGCTGCAAAGCGCCCGTCAGATGGCGATGCTGTCTGCCCGCTCCTCGGCTCGAGTGTACTCCGGCGCACGCTGCCGTCTCGCAAGGAGCAAAGAGCTTCGGTAGACATCTCGCACAGGAGAAAGTTGCCAAGAAAGAACCACGTTCTTCATCAGCCCTCCTCATGTCCCGATTGGGGTGCTGCCTTCAAAGCCTTGCACATTGAAAGACTTCTCCAGCAAGTGCTTCTCCCCTGGCGCACTTCGCTGAGTGAGAGCTGCATGGGCAGCGTGGACTCAGCGAAACCGAAAGGCTGTCGCTGTAGCTCGAGCTGAGCAAAGAAACCGTGCACGGTGCACCGTTGGTGGGTGCAGCATGCACGCGGAAAAGCAGCAAAGTTCACTGCCATCGCTGGCCTTCTCTTCAGTCCAGACCACTTAAGGCAAACAATTTAGCTGCAGAGCACTGGGCTTGCGTGTGCAGTGCACCAAATTGCCCAAGACCAGCAAGGGCTCGTTCACAAGCAGAGTCGGCTGAGAGCATTCTTGCTTGCTCCAGAAAGGAAGCCGCAGCTATAGTGCTTCATCCCACAGCGTGGACATAGGCACTTTCCTAGTTGTTCAGCCTTGCAGAGTCCCTGCAACTAGAGCTCAGCCAGGAGCAGGCGTCAAAGCAGAAGGCTTTCCTAAAGCACGCCTCTCCAACCAGCCTTCGGAAGTCGCAAATGACACTGTGGCTCTGTGCCTTTCTTCTAAGACAGACGCCCACCTTGCTTTCACTCTCGCAGCTCCCTTGGCAGCCTCCAGCAGCTGCTTTCCTGGAGAACGGCCCGAGAAGTAGAAGCCAGGGCTGGGCTGCACCTTCGCCTTCCGCACGTAAGCGGCACCAGACTCACCGGTGCGCTCTGTTCTTCCCTCCTCCGCTGCATGCTACTACCATCGTGTTCTCGGAAAGACGGAGACTGAAGGGAAGCGCAAATGCTTCCACAGAGAGCTACAAGAGGAATAGGCAGCAGCAGCACAGGTAAGTGCCGTGGAACTTCCTCCTTCCCAAGGCTATAACGTCAATTCAGCAGGCAGGAGAGTGGCAGCCACGCTCGTCTTGCAGCCCGTACAACGAGCACGCGAGCCCGGCGCTCCGCGGCTTCGTTCTTCGCCTTTTCGAGCACGCCGTACCTTCGTTCCCCCGGAGGCGGACGGTCTTCTGCTTCTCGCCCGGAACACTGTGCCCGGCAGTGCAGCGCTTTCTGCGGCAAGCTGCAAAGCGCCCGTCAGATGGCGATGCTGTCTGCCCGCTCCTCGGCTCGAGTGTACTCTGGTGCACACTGCAGTCTGGCAAGGAGCAAAGAGCTTCGGTAGACATCTCGCACAGGAGAAAGTTGCCAAGAAAGAACCACGTTCTTCATCAGCCCTCCTCATGTCCCGATTGGGGTGCTGCCTTCAAAGCCTTGCACATGGAAAGACTTCTCCAGCAAGTGCTTCTCCCCTGGCGCACTTCGCTGAGTGAGAGCTGCATGGGCAGCGTGGACTCAGCGAAACCGAAAGGCTGTCGCTGTAGCTCGAGCTGAGCAAAGAAACCGTGCACGGTGCACCGTTGGTGGGTGCAGCATGCACGCGGAAAAGCAGCAAAGTTCACTGCCATCGCTGGCCTTCTCTTCAGTCCAGACCACTTAAGGCAAACAATTTAGCTGCAGAGCACTGGGCTTGCGTGTGCAGTGCACCAAATTGCCCAAGACCAGCAAGGGCTCGTTCACAAGCAGAGTCGGCTGAGAGCATTCTTGCTTGCTCCAGAAAGGAAGCCGCAGCTATAGTGCTTCATCCCACAGCGTGGACATAGGCACTTTCCTAGTTGTTCAGCCTTGCAGAGTCCCTGCAACTAGAGCTCAGCCAGGAGCAGGCGTCAAAGCAGAAGGCTTTCCTAAAGCACGCCTCTCCAACCAGCCTTCGGAAATCGCAAATGACACTGTGGCTCTGTGCCTTTCTTCTAAGACAGACGCCCACCTTGCTTTCACTCTCGCAGCTCCCTTGGCAGCCTCCAGCAGCTGCTTTCCTGGAGAACGGCCCGAGAAGTAGAAGCCAGGGCTGGGCTGCACCTTCGCCTTCCGCACGTAAGCGGCACCAGACTCACCGGTGCGCTCTGTTCTTCCCTCCTCCGCTGCATGCTACTACCATCGTGTTCTCGGAAAGACGGAGACTGAAGGGAAGCGCAAATGCTTCCACAGAGAGCTACAAGAGGAATAGGCAGCAGCAGCACAGGTAAGTGCCGTGGAACTTCCTCCTTCCCAAGGCTATAACGTCAATTCAGCAGGCAGGAGAGTGGCAGCCACGCTCGTCTTGCAGCCCGTACAACGAGCACGCGAGCCCGGCGCTCCGCGGCTTCGTTCTTCGCCTTTTCGAGCACGCCGTACCTTCGTTCCCCCGGAGGCGGACGGTCTTCTGCTTCTCGCCCGGAACACTGTGCTCGGCAGTGCAGCGCTTTCTGCGGCAAGCTGCAAAGCGCCCGTCAGATGGCGATGCTGTCTGCCCGCTCCTCGGCTCGAGTGTACTCCGGCGCACGCTGCCGTCTCGCAAGGAGCAAAGAGCTTCGGTAGACATCTCGCACAGGAGAAAGTTGCCAAGAAAGAACCACGTTCTTCATCAGCCCTCCTCATGTCCCGATTGGGGTGCTGCCTTCAAAGCCTTGCACATTGAAAGACTTCTCCAGCAAGTGCTTCTCCCCTGGCGCACTTCGCTGAGTGAGAGCTGCATGGGCAGCGTGGACTCAGCGAAACCGAAAGGGTGTCGCTGTAGCTCGAGCTGAGCAAAGAAACCGTGCACGGTGCACCGTTGGTGGGTGCAGCATGCACGCGGAAAAGCAGCAAAGTTCACCGCCATCGCTGGCCTTCTCTTCAGTCCAGACCACTTAAGGCAAACAATTTAGCTGCAGAGCACTGGGCTTGCGTGTGCAGTGCACCAAATTGCCCAAGACCAGCAAGGGCTCGTTCACAAGCAGAGTCGGCTGAGAGCATTCTTGCTTGCTCCAGAAAGGAAGCCGCAGCTATAGTGCTTCATCCCACAGCGTGGACATAGGCACTTTCCTAGTTGTTCAGCCTTGCAGAGTCCCTGCAACTAGAGCTCAGCCAGGAGCAGGCGTCAAAGCAGAAGGCTTTCCTAAAGCACGCCTCTCCAACCAGCCTTCGGAAGTCGCAAATGACACTGTGGCTCTGTGCCTTTCTTCTAAGACAGACGCCCACCTTGCTTTCACTCTCGCAGCTCCCTTGGCAGCCTCCAGCAGCTGCTTTCCTGGAGAACGGCCCGAGAAGTAGAAGCCAGGGCTGGGCTGCACCTTCGCCTTCCGCACGTAAGCGGCACCAGACTCACCGGTGCGCTCTGTTCTTCCCTCCTCCGCTGCATGCTACTACCATCGTGTTCTCGGAAAGACGGAGACTGAAGGGAAGCGCAAATGCTTCCACAGAGAGCTACAAGAGGAATAGGCAGCAGCAGCACAGGTAAGTGCCGTGGAACTTCCTCCTTCCCAAGGCTATAACGTCAATTCAGCAGGCAGGAGAGTGGCAGCCACGCTCGTCTTGCAGCCCGTACAACGAGCACGCGAGCCCGGCGCTCCGCGGCTTCGTTCTTCGCCTTTTCGAGCACGCCGTACCTTCGTTCCCCCGGAGGCGGACGGTCTTCTGCTTCTCGCCCGGAACACTGTGCCCGGCAGTGCAGCGCTTTCTGCGGCAAGCTGCAAAGCGCCCGTCAGATGGCGATGCTGTCTGCCCGCTCCTCGGCTCGAGTGTACTCCGGCGCACGCTGCCGTCTCGCAAGGAGCAAAGAGCTTCGGTAGACATCTCGCACAGGAGAAAGTTGCCAAGAAAGAACCACGTTCTTCATCAGCCCTCCTCATGTCCCGATTGGGGTGCTGCCTTCAAAGCCTTGCACATTGAAAGACTTCTCCAGCAAGTGCTTCTCCCCTGGCGCACTTCGCTGAGTGAGAGCTGCATGGGCAGCGTGGACTCAGCGAAACCGAAAGGCTGTCGCTGTAGCTCGAGCTGAGCAAAGAAACCGTGCACGGTGCACCGTTGGTGGGTGCAGCATGCACGCGGAAAAGCAGCAAAGTTCACTGCCATCGCTGGCCTTCTCTTCAGTCCAGACCACTTAAGGCAAACAATTTAGCTGCAGAGCACTGGGCTTGCGTGTGCAGTGCACCAAATTGCCCAAGACCAGCAAGGGCTCGTTCACAAGCAGAGTCGGCTGAGAGCATTCTTGCTTGCTCCAGAAAGGAAGCCGCAGCTATAGTGCTTCATCCCACAGCGTGGACATAGGCACTTTCCTAGTTGTTCAGCCTTGCAGAGTCCCTGCAACTAGAGCTCAGCCAGGAGCAGGCGTCAAAGCAGAAGGCTTTCCTAAAGCACGCCTCTCCAACCAGCCTTCGGAAGTCGCAAATGACACTGTGGCTCTGTGCCTTTCTTCTAAGACAGACGCCCACCTTGCTTTCACTCTCGCAGCTCCCTTGGCAGCCTCCAGCAGCTGCTTTCCTGGAGAACGGCCCGAGAAGTAGAAGCCAGGGCTGGGCTGCACCTTCGCCTTCCGCACGTAAGCGGCACCAGACTCACCGGTGCGCTCTGTTCTTCCCTCCTCCGCTGCATGCTACTACCATCGTGTTCTCGGAAAGACGGAGACTGAAGGGAAGCGCAAATGCTTCCACAGAGAGCTACAAGAGGAATAGGCAGCAGCAGCACAGGTAAGTGCCGTGGAACTTCCTCCTTCCCAAGGCTATAACGTCAATTCAGCAGGCAGGAGAGTGGCAGCCACGCTCGTCTTGCAGCCCGTACAACGAGCACGCGAGCCCGGCGCTCCGCGGCTTCGTTCTTCGCCTTTTCGAGCACGCCGTACCTTCGTTCCCCCGGAGGCGGACGGTCTTCTGCTTCTCGCCCGGAGCACTGTGCTCGGCAGTGCAGCGCTTTCTGCGGCAAGCTGCAAAGCGCCCGTCAGATGGCGATGCTGTCTGCCCGCTCCTCGGCTCGAGTGTACTCTGGTGCACGCTGCCGTCTCGCAAGGAGCAAAGAGCTTCGGTAGACATCTCGCACAGGAGAAAGTTGCCAAGAAAGAACCACGTTCTTCATCAGCCCTCCTCATGTCCCGATTGGGGTGCTGCCTTCAAAGCCTTGCACATTGAAAGACTTCTCCAGCAAGTGCTTCTCCCCTGGCGCACTTCGCTGAGTGAGAGCTGCATGGGCAGCGTGGACTCAGCGAAACCGAAAGGCTGTCGCTGTAGCTCGAGCTGAGCAAAGAAACCGTGCACGGTGCACCGTTGGTGGGTGCAGCATGCACGCGGAAAAGCAGCAAAGTTCACCGCCATCGCTGGCCTTCTCTTCAGTCCAGACCACTTAAGGCAAACAATTTAGCTGCAGAGCACTGGGCTTGCGTGTGCAGTGCACCAAATTGCCCAAGACCAGCAAGGGCTCGTTCACAAGCAGAGTCGGCTGAGAGCATTCTTGCTTGCTCCAGAAAGGAAGCCGCAGCTATAGTGCTTCATCCCACAGCGTGGACATAGGCACTTTCCTAGTTGTTCAGCCTTGCAGAGTCCCTGCAACTAGAGCTCAGCCAGGAGCAGGCGTCAAAGCAGAAGGCTTTCCTAAAGCACGCCTCTCCAACCAGCCTTCGGAAGTCGCAAATGACACTGTGGCTCTGTGCCTTTCTTCTAAGACAGACGCCCACCTTGCTTTCACTCTCGCAGCTCCCTTGGCAGCCTCCAGCAGCTGCTTTCCTGGAGAACGGCCCGAGAAGTAGAAGCCAGGGCTGGGCTGCACCTTCGCCTTCCGCACGTAAGCGGCACCAGACTCACCGGTGCGCTCTGTTCTTCCCTCCTCCGCTGCATGCTACTACCATCGTGTTCTCGGAAAGACGGAGACTGAAGGGAAGCGCAAATGCTTCCACAGAGAGCTACAAGAGGAATAGGCAGCAGCAGCACAGGTAAGTGCCGTGGAACTTCCTCCTTCCCAAGGCTATAACGTCAATTCAGCAGGCAGGAGAGTGGCAGCCACGCTCGTCTTGCAGCCCGTACAACGAGCACGCGAGCCCGGCGCTCCGCGGCTTCGTTCTTCGCCTTTTCGAGCACGCCGTACCTTCGTTCCCCCGGAGGCGGACGGTCTTCTGCTTCTCGCCCGGAGCACTGTGCTCGGCAGTGCAGCGCTTTCTGCGGCAAGCTGCAAAGCGCCCGTCAGATGGCGATGCTGTCTGCCCGCTCCTCGGCTCGAGTGTACTCTGGTGCACGCTGCCGTCTCGCAAGGAGCAAAGAGCTTCGGTAGACATCTCGCACAGGAGAAAGTTGCCAAGAAAGAACCACGTTCTTCATCAGCCCTCCTCATGTCCCGATTGGGGTGCTGCCTTCAAAGCCTTGCACATTGAAAGACTTCTCCAGCAAGTGCTTCTCCCCTGGCGCACTTCGCTGAGTGAGAGCTGCATGGGCAGCGTGGACTCAGCGAAACCGAAAGGCTGTCGCTGTAGCTCGAGCTGAGCAAAGAAACCGTGCACGGTGCACCGTTGGTGGGTGCAGCATGCACGCGGAAAAGCAGCAAAGTTCACTGCCATCGCTGGCCTTCTCGTCAGTCCAGACCACTTAAGGCAAACAATTTAGCTGCAGAGCACTGGGCTTGCGTGTGCAGTGCACCAAATTGCCCAAGACCAGCAAGGGCTCGTTCACAAGCAGAGTCGGCTGAGAGCATTCTTGCTTGCTCCAGAAAGGAAGCCGCAGCTATAGTGCTTCATCCCACAGCGTGGACATAGGCACTTTCCTAGTTGTTCAGCCTTGCAGAGTCCCTGCAACTAGAGCTCAGCCAGGAGCAGGCGTCAAAGCAGAAGGCTTTCCTAAAGCACGCCTCTCCAACCAGCCTTCGGAAATCGCAAATGACACTGTGGCTCTGTGCCTTTCTTCTAAGACAGACGCCCACCTTGCTTTCACTCTCGCAGCTCCCTTGGCAGCCTCCAGCAGCTGCTTTCCTGGAGAACGGCCCGAGAAGTAGAAGCCAGGGCTGGGCTGCACCTTCGCCTTCCGCACGTAAGCGGCACCAGACTCACCGGTGCGCTCTGTTCTTCCCTCCTCCGCTGCATGCTACTACCATCGTGTTCTCGGAAAGACGGAGACTGAAGGGAAGCGCAAATGCTTCCACAGAGAGCTACAAGAGGAATAGGCAGCAGCAGCACAGGTAAGTGCCGTGGAACTTCCTCCTTCCCAAGGCTATAACGTCAATTCAGCAGGCAGGAGAGTGGCAGCCACGCTCGTCTTGCAGCCCGTACAACGAGCACGCGAGCCCGGCGCTCCGCGGCTTCGTTCTTCGCCTTTTCGAGCACGCCGTACCTTCGTTCCCCCGGAGGCGGACGGTCTTCTGCTTCTCGCCCGGAACACTGTGCCCGGCAGTGCAGCGCTTTCTGCGGCAAGCTGCAAAGCGCCCGTCAGATGGCGATGCTGTCTGCCCGCTCCTCGGCTCGAGTGTACTCTGGTGCACACTGCAGTCTGGCAAGGAGCAAAGAGCTTCGGTAGACATCTCGCACAGGAGAAAGTTGCCAAGAAAGAACCACGTTCTTCATCAGCCCTCCTCATGTCCCGATTGGGGTGCTGCCTTCAAAGCCTTGCACATGGAAAGACTTCTCCAGCAAGTGCTTCTCCCCTGGCGCACTTCGCTGAGTGAGAGCTGCATGGGCAGCGTGGACTCAGCGAAACCGAAAGGCTGTCGCTGTAGCTCGAGCTGAGCAAAGAAACCGTGCACGGTGCACCGTTGGTGGGTGCAGCATGCACGCGGAAAAGCAGCAAAGTTCACTGCCATCGCTGGCCTTCTCTTCAGTCCAGACCACTTAAGGCAAACAATTTAGCTGCAGAGCACTGGGCTTGCGTGTGCAGTGCACCAAATTGCCCAAGACCAGCAAGGGCTCGTTCACAAGCAGAGTCGGCTGAGAGCATTCTTGCTTGCTCCAGAAAGGAAGCCGCAGCTATAGTGCTTCATCCCACAGCGTGGACATAGGCACTTTCCTAGTTGTTCAGCCTTGCAGAGTCCCTGCAACTAGAGCTCAGCCAGGAGCAGGCGTCAAAGCAGAAGGCTTTCCTAAAGCACGCCTCTCCAACCAGCCTTCGGAAATCGCAAATGACACTGTGGCTCTGTGCCTTTCTTCTAAGACAGACGCCCACCTTGCTTTCACTCTCGCAGCTCCCTTGGCAGCCTCCAGCAGCTGCTTTCCTGGAGAACGGCCCGAGAAGTAGAAGCCAGGGCTGGGCTGCACCTTCGCCTTCCGCACGTAAGCGGCACCAGACTCACCGGTGCGCTCTGTTCTTCCCTCCTCCGCTGCATGCTACTACCATCGTGTTCTCGGAAAGACGGAGACTGAAGGGAAGCGCAAATGCTTCCACAGAGAGCTACAAGAGGAATAGGCAGCAGCAGCACAGGTAAGTGCCGTGGAACTTCCTCCTTCCCAAGGCTATAACGTCAATTCAGCAGGCAGGAGAGTGGCAGCCACGCTCGTCTTGCAGCCCGTACAACGAGCACGCGAGCCCGGCGCTCCGCGGCTTCGTTCTTCGCCTTTTCGAGCACGCCGTACCTTCGTTCCCCCGGAGGCGGACGGTCTTCTGCTTCTCGCCCGGAACACTGTGCTCGGCAGTGCAGCGCTTTCTGCGGCAAGCTGCAAAGCGCCCGTCAGATGGCGATGCTGTCTGCCCGCTCCTCGGCTCGAGTGTACTCCGGCGCACGCTGCCGTCTCGCAAGGAGCAAAGAGCTTCGGTAGACATCTCGCACAGGAGAAAGTTGCCAAGAAAGAACCACGTTCTTCATCAGCCCTCCTCATGTCCCGATTGGGGTGCTGCCTTCAAAGCCTTGCACATTGAAAGACTTCTCCAGCAAGTGCTTCTCCCCTGGCGCACTTCGCTGAGTGAGAGCTGCATGGGCAGCGTGGACTCAGCGAAACCGAAAGGGTGTCGCTGTAGCTCGAGCTGAGCAAAGAAACCGTGCACGGTGCACCGTTGGTGGGTGCAGCATGCACGCGGAAAAGCAGCAAAGTTCACCGCCATCGCTGGCCTTCTCTTCAGTCCAGACCACTTAAGGCAAACAATTTAGCTGCAGAGCACTGGGCTTGCGTGTGCAGTGCACCAAATTGCCCAAGACCAGCAAGGGCTCGTTCACAAGCAGAGTCGGCTGAGAGCATTCTTGCTTGCTCCAGAAAGGAAGCCGCAGCTATAGTGCTTCATCCCACAGCGTGGACATAGGCACTTTCCTAGTTGTTCAGCCTTGCAGAGTCCCTGCAACTAGAGCTCAGCCAGGAGCAGGCGTCAAAGCAGAAGGCTTTCCTAAAGCACGCCTCTCCAACCAGCCTTCGGAAGTCGCAAATGACACTGTGGCTCTGTGCCTTTCTTCTAAGACAGACGCCCACCTTGCTTTCACTCTCGCAGCTCCCTTGGCAGCCTCCAGCAGCTGCTTTCCTGGAGAACGGCCCGAGAAGTAGAAGCCAGGGCTGGGCTGCACCTTCGCCTTCCGCACGTAAGCGGCACCAGACTCACCGGTGCGCTCTGTTCTTCCCTCTTCCGCTGCATGCTACTACCATCGTGTTCTCGGAAAGACGGAGACTGAAGGGAAGCGCAAATGCTTCCACAGAGAGCTACAAGAGGAATAGGCAGCAGCAGCACAGGTAAGTGCCGTGGAACTTCCTCCTTCCCAAGGCTATAACGTCAATTCAGCAGGCAGGAGAGTGGCAGCCACGCTCGTCTTGCAGCCCGTACAACGAGCACGCGAGCCCGGCGCTCCGCGGCTTCGTTCTTCGCCTTTTCGAGCACGCCGTACCTTCGTTCCCCCGGAGGCGGACGGTCTTCTGCTTCTCGCCCGGAACACTGTGCCCGGCAGTGCAGCGCTTTCTGCGGCAAGCTGCAAAGCGCCCGTCAGATGGCGATGCTGTCTGCCCGCTCCTCGGCTCGAGTGTACTCCGGCGCACGCTGCCGTCTCGCAAGGAGCAAAGAGCTTCGGTAGACATCTCGCACAGGAGAAAGTTGCCAAGAAAGAACCACGTTCTTCATCAGCCCTCCTCATGTCCCGATTGGGGTGCTGCCTTCAAAGCCTTGCACATTGAAAGACTTCTCCAGCAAGTGCTTCTCCCCTGGCGCACTTCGCTGAGTGAGAGCTGCATGGGCAGCGTGGACTCAGCGAAACCGAAAGGCTGTCGCTGTAGCTCGAGCTGAGCAAAGAAACCGTGCACGGTGCACCGTTGGTGGGTGCAGCATGCACGCGGAAAAGCAGCAAAGTTCACTGCCATCGCTGGCCTTCTCTTCAGTCCAGACCACTTAAGGCAAACAATTTAGCTGCAGAGCACTGGGCTTGCGTGTGCAGTGCACCAAATTGCCCAAGACCAGCAAGGGCTCGTTCACAAGCAGAGTCGGCTGAGAGCATTCTTGCTTGCTCCAGAAAGGAAGCCGCAGCTATAGTGCTTCATCCCACAGCGTGGACATAGGCACTTTCCTAGTTGTTCAGCCTTGCAGAGTCCCTGCAACTAGAGCTCAGCCAGGAGCAGGCGTCAAAGCAGAAGGCTTTCCTAAAGCACGCCTCTCCAACCAGCCTTCGGAAGTCGCAAATGACACTGTGGCTCTGTGCCTTTCTTCTAAGACAGACGCCCACCTTGCTTTCACTCTCGCAGCTCCCTTGGCAGCCTCCAGCAGCTGCTTTCCTGGAGAACGGCCCGAGAAGTAGAAGCCAGGGCTGGGCTGCACCTTCGCCTTCCGCACGTAAGCGGCACCAGACTCACCGGTGCGCTCTGTTCTTCCCTCCTCCGCTGCATGCTACTACCATCGTGTTCTCGGAAAGACGGAGACTGAAGGGAAGCGCAAATGCTTCCACAGAGAGCTACAAGAGGAATAGGCAGCAGCAGCACAGGTAAGTGCCGTGGAACTTCCTCCTTCCCAAGGCTATAACGTCAATTCAGCAGGCAGGAGAGTGGCAGCCACGCTCGTCTTGCAGCCCGTACAACGAGCACGCGAGCCCGGCGCTCCGCGGCTTCGTTCTTCGCCTTTTCGAGCACGCCGTACCTTCGTTCCCCCGGAGGCGGACGGTCTTCTGCTTCTCGCCCGGAGCACTGTGCTCGGCAGTGCAGCGCTTTCTGCGGCAAGCTGCAAAGCGCCCGTCAGATGGCGATGCTGTCTGCCCGCTCCTCGGCTCGAGTGTACTCTGGTGCACGCTGCCGTCTCGCAAGGAGCAAAGAGCTTCGGTAGACATCTCGCACAGGAGAAAGTTGCCAAGAAAGAACCACGTTCTTCATCAGCCCTCCTCATGTCCCGATTGGGGTGCTGCCTTCAAAGCCTTGCACATTGAAAGACTTCTCCAGCAAGTGCTTCTCCCCTGGCGCACTTCGCTGAGTGAGAGCTGCATGGGCAGCGTGGACTCAGCGAAACCGAAAGGCTGTCGCTGTAGCTCGAGCTGAGCAAAGAAACCGTGCACGGTGCACCGTTGGTGGGTGCAGCATGCACGCGGAAAAGCAGCAAAGTTCACTGCCATCGCTGGCCTTCTCGTCAGTCCAGACCACTTAAGGCAAACAATTTAGCTGCAGAGCACTGGGCTTGCGTGTGCAGTGCACCAAATTGCCCAAGACCAGCAAGGGCTCGTTCACAAGCAGAGTCGGCTGAGAGCATTCTTGCTTGCTCCAGAAAGGAAGCCGCAGCTATAGTGCTTCATCCCACAGCGTGGACATAGGCACTTTCCTAGTTGTTCAGCCTTGCAGAGTCCCTGCAACTAGAGCTCAGCCAGGAGCAGGCGTCAAAGCAGAAGGCTTTCCTAAAGCACGCCTCTCCAACCAGCCTTCGGAAATCGCAAATGACACTGTGGCTCTGTGCCTTTCTTCTAAGACAGACGCCCACCTTGCTTTCACTCTCGCAGCTCCCTTGGCAGCCTCCAGCAGCTGCTTTCCTGGAGAACGGCCCGAGAAGTAGAAGCCAGGGCTGGGCTGCACCTTCGCCTTCCGCACGTAAGCGGCACCAGACTCACCGGTGCGCTCTGTTCTTCCCTCCTCCGCTGCATGCTACTACCATCGTGTTCTCGGAAAGACGGAGACTGAAGGGAAGCGCAAATGCTTCCACAGAGAGCTACAAGAGGAATAGGCAGCAGCAGCACAGGTAAGTGCCGTGGAACTTCCTCCTTCCCAAGGCTATAACGTCAATTCAGCAGGCAGGAGAGTGGCAGCCACGCTCGTCTTGCAGCCCGTACAACGAGCACGCGAGCCCGGCGCTCCGCGGCTTCGTTCTTCGCCTTTTCGAGCACGCCGTACCTTCGTTCCCCCGGAGGCGGACGGTCTTCTGCTTCTCGCCCGGAGCACTGTGCTCGGCAGTGCAGCGCTTTCTGCGGCAAGCTGCAAAGCGCCCGTCAGATGGCGATGCTGTCTGCCCGCTCCTCGGCTCGAGTGTACTCTGGTGCACGCTGCCGTCTCGCAAGGAGCAAAGAGCTTCGGTAGACATCTCGCACAGGAGAAAGTTGCCAAGAAAGAACCACGTTCTTCATCAGCCCTCCTCATGTCCCGATTGGGGTGCTGCCTTCAAAGCCTTGCACATTGAAAGACTTCTCCAGCAAGTGCTTCTCCCCTGGCGCACTTCGCTGAGTGAGAGCTGCATGGGCAGCGTGGACTCAGCGAAACCGAAAGGCTGTCGCTGTAGCTCGAGCTGAGCAAAGAAACCGTGCACGGTGCACCGTTGGTGGGTGCAGCATGCACGCGGAAAAGCAGCAAAGTTCACTGCCATCGCTGGCCTTCTCGTCAGTCCAGACCACTTAAGGCAAACAATTTAGCTGCAGAGCACTGGGCTTGCGTGTGCAGTGCACCAAATTGCCCAAGACCAGCAAGGGCTCGTTCACAAGCAGAGTCGGCTGAGAGCATTCTTGCTTGCTCCAGAAAGGAAGCCGCAGCTATAGTGCTTCATCCCACAGCGTGGACATAGGCACTTTCCTAGTTGTTCAGCCTTGCAGAGTCCCTGCAACTAGAGCTCAGCCAGGAGCAGGCGTCAAAGCAGAAGGCTTTCCTAAAGCACGCCTCTCCAACCAGCCTTCGGAAATCGCAAATGACACTGTGGCTCTGTGCCTTTCTTCTAAGACAGACGCCCACCTTGCTTTCACTCTCGCAGCTCCCTTGGCAGCCTCCAGCAGCTGCTTTCCTGGAGAACGGCCCGAGAAGTAGAAGCCAGGGCTGGGCTGCACCTTCGCCTTCCGCACGTAAGCGGCACCAGACTCACCGGTGCGCTCTGTTCTTCCCTCCTCCGCTGCATGCTACTACCATCGTGTTCTCGGAAAGACGGAGACTGAAGGGAAGCGCAAATGCTTCCACAGAGAGCTACAAGAGGAATAGGCAGCAGCAGCACAGGTAAGTGCCGTGGAACTTCCTCCTTCCCAAGGCTATAACGTCAATTCAGCAGGCAGGAGAGTGGCAGCCACGCTCGTCTTGCAGCCCGTACAACGAGCACGCGAGCCCGGCGCTCCGCGGCTTCGTTCTTCGCCTTTTCGAGCACGCCGTACCTTCGTTCCCCCGGAGGCGGACGGTCTTCTGCTTCTCGCCCGGAGCACTGTGCTCGGCAGTGCAGCGCTTTCTGCGGCAAGCTGCAAAGCGCCCGTCAGATGGCGATGCTGTCTGCCCGCTCCTCGGCTCGAGTGTACTCTGGTGCACGCTGCCGTCTCGCAAGGAGCAAAGAGCTTCGGTAGACATCTCGCACAGGAGAAAGTTGCCAAGAAAGAACCACGTTCTTCATCAGCCCTCCTCATGTCCCGATTGGGGTGCTGCCTTCAAAGCCTTGCACATTGAAAGACTTCTCCAGCAAGTGCTTCTCCCCTGGCGCACTTCGCTGAGTGAGAGCTGCATGGGCAGCGTGGACTCAGCGAAACCGAAAGGGTGTCGCTGTAGCTCGAGCTGAGCAAAGAAACCGTGCACGGTGCACCGTTGGTGGGTGCAGCATGCACGCGGAAAAGCAGCAAAGTTCACTGCCATCGCTGGCCTTCTCGTCAGTCCAGACCACTTAAGGCAAACAATTTAGCTGCAGAGCACTGGGCTTGCGTGTGCAGTGCACCAAATTGCCCAAGACCAGCAAGGGCTCGTTCACAAGCAGAGTCGGCTGAGAGCATTCTTGCTTGCTCCAGAAAGGAAGCCGCAGCTATAGTGCTTCATCCCACAGCGTGGACATAGGCACTTTCCTAGTTGTTCAGCCTTGCAGAGTCCCTGCAACTAGAGCTCAGCCAGGAGCAGGCGTCAAAGCAGAAGGCTTTCCTAAAGCACGCCTCTCCAACCAGCCTTCGGAAATCGCAAATGACACTGTGGCTCTGTGCCTTTCTTCTAAGACAGACGCCCACCTTGCTTTCACTCTCGCAGCTCCCTTGGCAGCCTCCAGCAGCTGCTTTCCTGGAGAACGGCCCGAGAAGTAGAAGCCAGGGCTGGGCTGCACCTTCGCCTTCCGCACGTAAGCGGCACCAGACTCACCGGTGCGCTCTGTTCTTCCCTCCTCCGCTGCATGCTACTACCATCGTGTTCTCGGAAAGACGGAGACTGAAGGGAAGCGCAAATGCTTCCACAGAGAGCTACAAGAGGAATAGGCAGCAGCAGCACAGGTAAGTGCCGTGGAACTTCCTCCTTCCCAAGGCTATAACGTCAATTCAGCAGGCAGGAGAGTGGCAGCCACGCTCGTCTTGCAGCCCGTACAACGAGCACGCGAGCCCGGCGCTCCGCGGCTTCGTTCTTCGCCTTTTCGAGCACGCCGTACCTTCGTTCCCCCGGAGGCGGACGGTCTTCTGCTTCTCGCCCGGAACACTGTGCCCGGCAGTGCAGCGCTTTCTGCGGCAAGCTGCAAAGCGCCCGTCAGATGGCGATGCTGTCTGCCCGCTCCTCGGCTCGAGTGTACTCTGGTGCACACTGCAGTCTGGCAAGGAGCAAAGAGCTTCGGTAGACATCTCGCACAGGAGAAAGTTGCCAAGAAAGAACCACGTTCTTCATCAGCCCTCCTCATGTCCCGATTGGGGTGCTGCCTTCAAAGCCTTGCACATGGAAAGACTTCTCCAGCAAGTGCTTCTCCCCTGGCGCACTTCGCTGAGTGAGAGCTGCATGGGCAGCGTGGACTCAGCGAAACCGAAAGGCTGTCGCTGTAGCTCGAGCTGAGCAAAGAAACCGTGCACGGTGCACCGTTGGTGGGTGCAGCATGCACGCGGAAAAGCAGCAAAGTTCACTGCCATCGCTGGCCTTCTCTTCAGTCCAGACCACTTAAGGCAAACAATTTAGCTGCAGAGCACTGGGCTTGCGTGTGCAGTGCACCAAATTGCCCAAGACCAGCAAGGGCTCGTTCACAAGCAGAGTCGGCTGAGAGCATTCTTGCTTGCTCCAGAAAGGAAGCCGCAGCTATAGTGCTTCATCCCACAGCGTGGACATAGGCACTTTCCTAGTTGTTCAGCCTTGCAGAGTCCCTGCAACTAGAGCTCAGCCAGGAGCAGGCGTCAAAGCAGAAGGCTTTCCTAAAGCACGCCTCTCCAACCAGCCTTCGGAAATCGCAAATGACACTGTGGCTCTGTGCCTTTCTTCTAAGACAGACGCCCACCTTGCTTTCACTCTCGCAGCTCCCTTGGCAGCCTCCAGCAGCTGCTTTCCTGGAGAACGGCCCGAGAAGTAGAAGCCAGGGCTGGGCTGCACCTTCGCCTTCCGCACGTAAGCGGCACCAGACTCACCGGTGCGCTCTGTTCTTCCCTCCTCCGCTGCATGCTACTACCATCGTGTTCTCGGAAAGACGGAGACTGAAGGGAAGCGCAAATGCTTCCACAGAGAGCTACAAGAGGAATAGGCAGCAGCAGCACAGGTAAGTGCCGTGGAACTTCCTCCTTCCCAAGGCTATAACGTCAATTCAGCAGGCAGGAGAGTGGCAGCCACGCTCGTCTTGCAGCCCGTACAACGAGCACGCGAGCCCGGCGCTCCGCGGCTTCGTTCTTCGCCTTTTCGAGCACGCCGTACCTTCGTTCCCCCGGAGGCGGACGGTCTTCTGCTTCTCGCCCGGAACACTGTGCTCGGCAGTGCAGCGCTTTCTGCGGCAAGCTGCAAAGCGCCCGTCAGATGGCGATGCTGTCTGCCCGCTCCTCGGCTCGAGTGTACTCCGGCGCACGCTGCCGTCTCGCAAGGAGCAAAGAGCTTCGGTAGACATCTCGCACAGGAGAAAGTTGCCAAGAAAGAACCACGTTCTTCATCAGCCCTCCTCATGTCCCGATTGGGGTGCTGCCTTCAAAGCCTTGCACATTGAAAGACTTCTCCAGCAAGTGCTTCTCCCCTGGCGCACTTCGCTGAGTGAGAGCTGCATGGGCAGCGTGGACTCAGCGAAACCGAAAGGGTGTCGCTGTAGCTCGAGCTGAGCAAAGAAACCGTGCACGGTGCACCGTTGGTGGGTGCAGCATGCACGCGGAAAAGCAGCAAAGTTCACCGCCATCGCTGGCCTTCTCTTCAGTCCAGACCACTTAAGGCAAACAATTTAGCTGCAGAGCACTGGGCTTGCGTGTGCAGTGCACCAAATTGCCCAAGACCAGCAAGGGCTCGTTCACAAGCAGAGTCGGCTGAGAGCATTCTTGCTTGCTCCAGAAAGGAAGCCGCAGCTATAGTGCTTCATCCCACAGCGTGGACATAGGCACTTTCCTAGTTGTTCAGCCTTGCAGAGTCCCTGCAACTAGAGCTCAGCCAGGAGCAGGCGTCAAAGCAGAAGGCTTTCCTAAAGCACGCCTCTCCAACCAGCCTTCGGAAGTCGCAAATGACACTGTGGCTCTGTGCCTTTCTTCTAAGACAGACGCCCACCTTGCTTTCACTCTCGCAGCTCCCTTGGCAGCCTCCAGCAGCTGCTTTCCTGGAGAACGGCCCGAGAAGTAGAAGCCAGGGCTGGGCTGCACCTTCGCCTTCCGCACGTAAGCGGCACCAGACTCACCGGTGCGCTCTGTTCTTCCCTCTTCCGCTGCATGCTACTACCATCGTGTTCTCGGAAAGACGGAGACTGAAGGGAAGCGCAAATGCTTCCACAGAGAGCTACAAGAGGAATAGGCAGCAGCAGCACAGGTAAGTGCCGTGGAACTTCCTCCTTCCCAAGGCTATAACGTCAATTCAGCAGGCAGGAGAGTGGCAGCCACGCTCGTCTTGCAGCCCGTACAACGAGCACGCGAGCCCGGCGCTCCGCGGCTTCGTTCTTCGCCTTTTCGAGCACGCCGTACCTTCGTTCCCCCGGAGGCGGACGGTCTTCTGCTTCTCGCCCGGAACACTGTGCCCGGCAGTGCAGCGCTTTCTGCGGCAAGCTGCAAAGCGCCCGTCAGATGGCGATGCTGTCTGCCCGCTCCTCGGCTCGAGTGTACTCCGGCGCACGCTGCCGTCTCGCAAGGAGCAAAGAGCTTCGGTAGACATCTCGCACAGGAGAAAGTTGCCAAGAAAGAACCACGTTCTTCATCAGCCCTCCTCATGTCCCGATTGGGGTGCTGCCTTCAAAGCCTTGCACATTGAAAGACTTCTCCAGCAAGTGCTTCTCCCCTGGCGCACTTCGCTGAGTGAGAGCTGCATGGGCAGCGTGGACTCAGCGAAACCGAAAGGCTGTCGCTGTAGCTCGAGCTGAGCAAAGAAACCGTGCACGGTGCACCGTTGGTGGGTGCAGCATGCACGCGGAAAAGCAGCAAAGTTCACTGCCATCGCTGGCCTTCTCTTCAGTCCAGACCACTTAAGGCAAACAATTTAGCTGCAGAGCACTGGGCTTGCGTGTGCAGTGCACCAAATTGCCCAAGACCAGCAAGGGCTCGTTCACAAGCAGAGTCGGCTGAGAGCATTCTTGCTTGCTCCAGAAAGGAAGCCGCAGCTATAGTGCTTCATCCCACAGCGTGGACATAGGCACTTTCCTAGTTGTTCAGCCTTGCAGAGTCCCTGCAACTAGAGCTCAGCCAGGAGCAGGCGTCAAAGCAGAAGGCTTTCCTAAAGCACGCCTCTCCAACCAGCCTTCGGAAGTCGCAAATGACACTGTGGCTCTGTGCCTTTCTTCTAAGACAGACGCCCACCTTGCTTTCACTCTCGCAGCTCCCTTGGCAGCCTCCAGCAGCTGCTTTCCTGGAGAACGGCCCGAGAAGTAGAAGCCAGGGCTGGGCTGCACCTTCGCCTTCCGCACGTAAGCGGCACCAGACTCACCGGTGCGCTCTGTTCTTCCCTCCTCCGCTGCATGCTACTACCATCGTGTTCTCGGAAAGACGGAGACTGAAGGGAAGCGCAAATGCTTCCACAGAGAGCTACAAGAGGAATAGGCAGCAGCAGCACAGGTAAGTGCCGTGGAACTTCCTCCTTCCCAAGGCTATAACGTCAATTCAGCAGGCAGGAGAGTGGCAGCCACGCTCGTCTTGCAGCCCGTACAACGAGCACGCGAGCCCGGCGCTCCGCGGCTTCGTTCTTCGCCTTTTCGAGCACGCCGTACCTTCGTTCCCCCGGAGGCGGACGGTCTTCTGCTTCTCGCCCGGAGCACTGTGCTCGGCAGTGCAGCGCTTTCTGCGGCAAGCTGCAAAGCGCCCGTCAGATGGCGATGCTGTCTGCCCGCTCCTCGGCTCGAGTGTACTCTGGTGCACGCTGCCGTCTCGCAAGGAGCAAAGAGCTTCGGTAGACATCTCGCACAGGAGAAAGTTGCCAAGAAAGAACCACGTTCTTCATCAGCCCTCCTCATGTCCCGATTGGGGTGCTGCCTTCAAAGCCTTGCACATGGAAAGACTTCTCCAGCAAGTGCTTCTCCCCTGGCGCACTTCGCTGAGTGAGAGCTGCATGGGCAGCGTGGACTCAGCGAAACCGAAAGGCTGTCGCTGTAGCTCGAGCTGAGCAAAGAAACCGTGCACGGTGCACCGTTGGTGGGTGCAGCATGCACGCGGAAAAGCAGCAAAGTTCACTGCCATCGCTGGCCTTCTCGTCAGTCCAGACCACTTAAGGCAAACAATTTAGCTGCAGAGCACTGGGCTTGCGTGTGCAGTGCACCAAATTGCCCAAGACCAGCAAGGGCTCGTTCACAAGCAGAGTCGGCTGAGAGCATTCTTGCTTGCTCCAGAAAGGAAGCCGCAGCTATAGTGCTTCATCCCACAGCGTGGACATAGGCACTTTCCTAGTTGTTCAGCCTTGCAGAGTCCCTGCAACTAGAGCTCAGCCAGGAGCAGGCGTCAAAGCAGAAGGCTTTCCTAAAGCACGCCTCTCCAACCAGCCTTCGGAAATCGCAAATGACACTGTGGCTCTGTGCCTTTCTTCTAAGACAGACGCCCACCTTGCTTTCACTCTCGCAGCTCCCTTGGCAGCCTCCAGCAGCTGCTTTCCTGGAGAACGGCCCGAGAAGTAGAAGCCAGGGCTGGGCTGCACCTTCGCCTTCCGCACGTAAGCGGCACCAGACTCACCGGTGCGCTCTGTTCTTCCCTCCTCCGCTGCATGCTACTACCATCGTGTTCTCGGAAAGACGGAGACTGAAGGGAAGCGCAAATGCTTCCACAGAGAGCTACAAGAGGAATAGGCAGCAGCAGCACAGGTAAGTGCCGTGGAACTTCCTCCTTCCCAAGGCTATAACGTCAATTCAGCAGGCAGGAGAGTGGCAGCCACGCTCGTCTTGCAGCCCGTACAACGAGCACGCGAGCCCGGCGCTCCGCGGCTTCGTTCTTCGCCTTTTCGAGCACGCCGTACCTTCGTTCCCCCGGAGGCGGACGGTCTTCTGCTTCTCGCCCGGAACACTGTGCTCGGCAGTGCAGCGCTTTCTGCGGCAAGCTGCAAAGCGCCCGTCAGATGGCGATGCTGTCTGCCCGCTCCTCGGCTCGAGTGTACTCCGGCGCACGCTGCCGTCTCGCAAGGAGCAAAGAGCTTCGGTAGACATCTCGCACAGGAGAAAGTTGCCAAGAAAGAACCACGTTCTTCATCAGCCCTCCTCATGTCCCGATTGGGGTGCTGCCTTCAAAGCCTTGCACATTGAAAGACTTCTCCAGCAAGTGCTTCTCCCCTGGCGCACTTCGCTGAGTGAGAGCTGCATGGGCAGCGTGGACTCAGCGAAACCGAAAGGGTGTCGCTGTAGCTCGAGCTGAGCAAAGAAACCGTGCACGGTGCACCGTTGGTGGGTGCAGCATGCACGCGGAAAAGCAGCAAAGTTCACCGCCATCGCTGGCCTTCTCTTCAGTCCAGACCACTTAAGGCAAACAATTTAGCTGCAGAGCACTGGGCTTGCGTGTGCAGTGCACCAAATTGCCCAAGACCAGCAAGGGCTCGTTCACAAGCAGAGTCGGCTGAGAGCATTCTTGCTTGCTCCAGAAAGGAAGCCGCAGCTATAGTGCTTCATCCCACAGCGTGGACATAGGCACTTTCCTAGTTGTTCAGCCTTGCAGAGTCCCTGCAACTAGAGCTCAGCCAGGAGCAGGCGTCAAAGCAGAAGGCTTTCCTAAAGCACGCCTCTCCAACCAGCCTTCGGAAGTCGCAAATGACACTGTGGCTCTGTGCCTTTCTTCTAAGACAGACGCCCACCTTGCTTTCACTCTCGCAGCTCCCTTGGCAGCCTCCAGCAGCTGCTTTCCTGGAGAACGGCCCGAGAAGTAGAAGCCAGGGCTGGGCTGCACCTTCGCCTTCCGCACGTAAGCGGCACCAGACTCACCGGTGCGCTCTGTTCTTCCCTCTTCCGCTGCATGCTACTACCATCGTGTTCTCGGAAAGACGGAGACTGAAGGGAAGCGCAAATGCTTCCACAGAGAGCTACAAGAGGAATAGGCAGCAGCAGCACAGGTAAGTGCCGTGGAACTTCCTCCTTCCCAAGGCTATAACGTCAATTCAGCAGGCAGGAGAGTGGCAGCCACGCTCGTCTTGCAGCCCGTACAACGAGCACGCGAGCCCGGCGCTCCGCGGCTTCGTTCTTCGCCTTTTCGAGCACGCCGTACCTTCGTTCCCCCGGAGGCGGACGGTCTTCTGCTTCTCGCCCGGAACACTGTGCCCGGCAGTGCAGCGCTTTCTGCGGCAAGCTGCAAAGCGCCCGTCAGATGGCGATGCTGTCTGCCCGCTCCTCGGCTCGAGTGTACTCCGGCGCACGCTGCCGTCTCGCAAGGAGCAAAGAGCTTCGGTAGACATCTCGCACAGGAGAAAGTTGCCAAGAAAGAACCACGTTCTTCATCAGCCCTCCTCATGTCCCGATTGGGGTGCTGCCTTCAAAGCCTTGCACATTGAAAGACTTCTCCAGCAAGTGCTTCTCCCCTGGCGCACTTCGCTGAGTGAGAGCTGCATGGGCAGCGTGGACTCAGCGAAACCGAAAGGCTGTCGCTGTAGCTCGAGCTGAGCAAAGAAACCGTGCACGGTGCACCGTTGGTGGGTGCAGCATGCACGCGGAAAAGCAGCAAAGTTCACTGCCATCGCTGGCCTTCTCTTCAGTCCAGACCACTTAAGGCAAACAATTTAGCTGCAGAGCACTGGGCTTGCGTGTGCAGTGCACCAAATTGCCCAAGACCAGCAAGGGCTCGTTCACAAGCAGAGTCGGCTGAGAGCATTCTTGCTTGCTCCAGAAAGGAAGCCGCAGCTATAGTGCTTCATCCCACAGCGTGGACATAGGCACTTTCCTAGTTGTTCAGCCTTGCAGAGTCCCTGCAACTAGAGCTCAGCCAGGAGCAGGCGTCAAAGCAGAAGGCTTTCCTAAAGCACGCCTCTCCAACCAGCCTTCGGAAGTCGCAAATGACACTGTGGCTCTGTGCCTTTCTTCTAAGACAGACGCCCACCTTGCTTTCACTCTCGCAGCTCCCTTGGCAGCCTCCAGCAGCTGCTTTCCTGGAGAACGGCCCGAGAAGTAGAAGCCAGGGCTGGGCTGCACCTTCGCCTTCCGCACGTAAGCGGCACCAGACTCACCGGTGCGCTCTGTTCTTCCCTCCTCCGCTGCATGCTACTACCATCGTGTTCTCGGAAAGACGGAGACTGAAGGGAAGCGCAAATGCTTCCACAGAGAGCTACAAGAGGAATAGGCAGCAGCAGCACAGGTAAGTGCCGTGGAACTTCCTCCTTCCCAAGGCTATAACGTCAATTCAGCAGGCAGGAGAGTGGCAGCCACGCTCGTCTTGCAGCCCGTACAACGAGCACGCGAGCCCGGCGCTCCGCGGCTTCGTTCTTCGCCTTTTCGAGCACGCCGTACCTTCGTTCCCCCGGAGGCGGACGGTCTTCTGCTTCTCGCCCGGAGCACTGTGCTCGGCAGTGCAGCGCTTTCTGCGGCAAGCTGCAAAGCGCCCGTCAGATGGCGATGCTGTCTGCCCGCTCCTCGGCTCGAGTGTACTCTGGTGCACGCTGCCGTCTCGCAAGGAGCAAAGAGCTTCGGTAGACATCTCGCACAGGAGAAAGTTGCCAAGAAAGAACCACGTTCTTCATCAGCCCTCCTCATGTCCCGATTGGGGTGCTGCCTTCAAAGCCTTGCACATTGAAAGACTTCTCCAGCAAGTGCTTCTCCCCTGGCGCACTTCGCTGAGTGAGAGCTGCATGGGCAGCGTGGACTCAGCGAAACCGAAAGGCTGTCGCTGTAGCTCGAGCTGAGCAAAGAAACCGTGCACGGTGCACCGTTGGTGGGTGCAGCATGCACGCGGAAAAGCAGCAAAGTTCACTGCCATCGCTGGCCTTCTCGTCAGTCCAGACCACTTAAGGCAAACAATTTAGCTGCAGAGCACTGGGCTTGCGTGTGCAGTGCACCAAATTGCCCAAGACCAGCAAGGGCTCGTTCACAAGCAGAGTCGGCTGAGAGCATTCTTGCTTGCTCCAGAAAGGAAGCCGCAGCTATAGTGCTTCATCCCACAGCGTGGACATAGGCACTTTCCTAGTTGTTCAGCCTTGCAGAGTCCCTGCAACTAGAGCTCAGCCAGGAGCAGGCGTCAAAGCAGAAGGCTTTCCTAAAGCACGCCTCTCCAACCAGCCTTCGGAAATCGCAAATGACACTGTGGCTCTGTGCCTTTCTTCTAAGACAGACGCCCACCTTGCTTTCACTCTCGCAGCTCCCTTGGCAGCCTCCAGCAGCTGCTTTCCTGGAGAACGGCCCGAGAAGTAGAAGCCAGGGCTGGGCTGCACCTTCGCCTTCCGCACGTAAGCGGCACCAGACTCACCGGTGCGCTCTGTTCTTCCCTCCTCCGCTGCATGCTACTACCATCGTGTTCTCGGAAAGACGGAGACTGAAGGGAAGCGCAAATGCTTCCACAGAGAGCTACAAGAGGAATAGGCAGCAGCAGCACAGGTAAGTGCCGTGGAACTTCCTCCTTCCCAAGGCTATAACGTCAATTCAGCAGGCAGGAGAGTGGCAGCCACGCTCGTCTTGCAGCCCGTACAACGAGCACGCGAGCCCGGCGCTCCGCGGCTTCGTTCTTCGCCTTTTCGAGCACGCCGTACCTTCGTTCCCCCGGAGGCGGACGGTCTTCTGCTTCTCGCCCGGAGCACTGTGCTCGGCAGTGCAGCGCTTTCTGCGGCAAGCTGCAAAGCGCCCGTCAGATGGCGATGCTGTCTGCCCGCTCCTCGGCTCGAGTGTACTCTGGTGCACGCTGCCGTCTCGCAAGGAGCAAAGAGCTTCGGTAGACATCTCGCACAGGAGAAAGTTGCCAAGAAAGAACCACGTTCTTCATCAGCCCTCCTCATGTCCCGATTGGGGTGCTGCCTTCAAAGCCTTGCACATTGAAAGACTTCTCCAGCAAGTGCTTCTCCCCTGGCGCACTTCGCTGAGTGAGAGCTGCATGGGCAGCGTGGACTCAGCGAAACCGAAAGGGTGTCGCTGTAGCTCGAGCTGAGCAAAGAAACCGTGCACGGTGCACCGTTGGTGGGTGCAGCATGCACGCGGAAAAGCAGCAAAGTTCACTGCCATCGCTGGCCTTCTCGTCAGTCCAGACCACTTAAGGCAAACAATTTAGCTGCAGAGCACTGGGCTTGCGTGTGCAGTGCACCAAATTGCCCAAGACCAGCAAGGGCTCGTTCACAAGCAGAGTCGGCTGAGAGCATTCTTGCTTGCTCCAGAAAGGAAGCCGCAGCTATAGTGCTTCATCCCACAGCGTGGACATAGGCACTTTCCTAGTTGTTCAGCCTTGCAGAGTCCCTGCAACTAGAGCTCAGCCAGGAGCAGGCGTCAAAGCAGAAGGCTTTCCTAAAGCACGCCTCTCCAACCAGCCTTCGGAAATCGCAAATGACACTGTGGCTCTGTGCCTTTCTTCTAAGACAGACGCCCACCTTGCTTTCACTCTCGCAGCTCCCTTGGCAGCCTCCAGCAGCTGCTTTCCTGGAGAACGGCCCGAGAAGTAGAAGCCAGGGCTGGGCTGCACCTTCGCCTTCCGCACGTAAGCGGCACCAGACTCACCGGTGCGCTCTGTTCTTCCCTCCTCCGCTGCATGCTACTACCATCGTGTTCTCGGAAAGACGGAGACTGAAGGGAAGCGCAAATGCTTCCACAGAGAGCTACAAGAGGAATAGGCAGCAGCAGCACAGGTAAGTGCCGTGGAACTTCCTCCTTCCCAAGGCTATAACGTCAATTCAGCAGGCAGGAGAGTGGCAGCCACGCTCGTCTTGCAGCCCGTACAACGAGCACGCGAGCCCGGCGCTCCGCGGCTTCGTTCTTCGCCTTTTCGAGCACGCCGTACCTTCGTTCCCCCGGAGGCGGACGGTCTTCTGCTTCTCGCCCGGAACACTGTGCCCGGCAGTGCAGCGCTTTCTGCGGCAAGCTGCAAAGCGCCCGTCAGATGGCGATGCTGTCTGCCCGCTCCTCGGCTCGAGTGTACTCTGGTGCACACTGCAGTCTGGCAAGGAGCAAAGAGCTTCGGTAGACATCTCGCACAGGAGAAAGTTGCCAAGAAAGAACCACGTTCTTCATCAGCCCTCCTCATGTCCCGATTGGGGTGCTGCCTTCAAAGCCTTGCACATGGAAAGACTTCTCCAGCAAGTGCTTCTCCCCTGGCGCACTTCGCTGAGTGAGAGCTGCATGGGCAGCGTGGACTCAGCGAAACCGAAAGGCTGTCGCTGTAGCTCGAGCTGAGCAAAGAAACCGTGCACGGTGCACCGTTGGTGGGTGCAGCATGCACGCGGAAAAGCAGCAAAGTTCACTGCCATCGCTGGCCTTCTCTTCAGTCCAGACCACTTAAGGCAAACAATTTAGCTGCAGAGCACTGGGCTTGCGTGTGCAGTGCACCAAATTGCCCAAGACCAGCAAGGGCTCGTTCACAAGCAGAGTCGGCTGAGAGCATTCTTGCTTGCTCCAGAAAGGAAGCCGCAGCTATAGTGCTTCATCCCACAGCGTGGACATAGGCACTTTCCTAGTTGTTCAGCCTTGCAGAGTCCCTGCAACTAGAGCTCAGCCAGGAGCAGGCGTCAAAGCAGAAGGCTTTCCTAAAGCACGCCTCTCCAACCAGCCTTCGGAAATCGCAAATGACACTGTGGCTCTGTGCCTTTCTTCTAAGACAGACGCCCACCTTGCTTTCACTCTCGCAGCTCCCTTGGCAGCCTCCAGCAGCTGCTTTCCTGGAGAACGGCCCGAGAAGTAGAAGCCAGGGCTGGGCTGCACCTTCGCCTTCCGCACGTAAGCGGCACCAGACTCACCGGTGCGCTCTGTTCTTCCCTCCTCCGCTGCATGCTACTACCATCGTGTTCTCGGAAAGACGGAGACTGAAGGGAAGCGCAAATGCTTCCACAGAGAGCTACAAGAGGAATAGGCAGCAGCAGCACAGGTAAGTGCCGTGGAACTTCCTCCTTCCCAAGGCTATAACGTCAATTCAGCAGGCAGGAGAGTGGCAGCCACGCTCGTCTTGCAGCCCGTACAACGAGCACGCGAGCCCGGCGCTCCGCGGCTTCGTTCTTCGCCTTTTCGAGCACGCCGTACCTTCGTTCCCCCGGAGGCGGACGGTCTTCTGCTTCTCGCCCGGAACACTGTGCTCGGCAGTGCAGCGCTTTCTGCGGCAAGCTGCAAAGCGCCCGTCAGATGGCGATGCTGTCTGCCCGCTCCTCGGCTCGAGTGTACTCCGGCGCACGCTGCCGTCTCGCAAGGAGCAAAGAGCTTCGGTAGACATCTCGCACAGGAGAAAGTTGCCAAGAAAGAACCACGTTCTTCATCAGCCCTCCTCATGTCCCGATTGGGGTGCTGCCTTCAAAGCCTTGCACATTGAAAGACTTCTCCAGCAAGTGCTTCTCCCCTGGCGCACTTCGCTGAGTGAGAGCTGCATGGGCAGCGTGGACTCAGCGAAACCGAAAGGGTGTCGCTGTAGCTCGAGCTGAGCAAAGAAACCGTGCACGGTGCACCGTTGGTGGGTGCAGCATGCACGCGGAAAAGCAGCAAAGTTCACCGCCATCGCTGGCCTTCTCTTCAGTCCAGACCACTTAAGGCAAACAATTTAGCTGCAGAGCACTGGGCTTGCGTGTGCAGTGCACCAAATTGCCCAAGACCAGCAAGGGCTCGTTCACAAGCAGAGTCGGCTGAGAGCATTCTTGCTTGCTCCAGAAAGGAAGCCGCAGCTATAGTGCTTCATCCCACAGCGTGGACATAGGCACTTTCCTAGTTGTTCAGCCTTGCAGAGTCCCTGCAACTAGAGCTCAGCCAGGAGCAGGCGTCAAAGCAGAAGGCTTTCCTAAAGCACGCCTCTCCAACCAGCCTTCGGAAGTCGCAAATGACACTGTGGCTCTGTGCCTTTCTTCTAAGACAGACGCCCACCTTGCTTTCACTCTCGCAGCTCCCTTGGCAGCCTCCAGCAGCTGCTTTCCTGGAGAACGGCCCGAGAAGTAGAAGCCAGGGCTGGGCTGCACCTTCGCCTTCCGCACGTAAGCGGCACCAGACTCACCGGTGCGCTCTGTTCTTCCCTCTTCCGCTGCATGCTACTACCATCGTGTTCTCGGAAAGACGGAGACTGAAGGGAAGCGCAAATGCTTCCACAGAGAGCTACAAGAGGAATAGGCAGCAGCAGCACAGGTAAGTGCCGTGGAACTTCCTCCTTCCCAAGGCTATAACGTCAATTCAGCAGGCAGGAGAGTGGCAGCCACGCTCGTCTTGCAGCCCGTACAACGAGCACGCGAGCCCGGCGCTCCGCGGCTTCGTTCTTCGCCTTTTCGAGCACGCCGTACCTTCGTTCCCCCGGAGGCGGACGGTCTTCTGCTTCTCGCCCGGAACACTGTGCCCGGCAGTGCAGCGCTTTCTGCGGCAAGCTGCAAAGCGCCCGTCAGATGGCGATGCTGTCTGCCCGCTCCTCGGCTCGAGTGTACTCCGGCGCACGCTGCCGTCTCGCAAGGAGCAAAGAGCTTCGGTAGACATCTCGCACAGGAGAAAGTTGCCAAGAAAGAACCACGTTCTTCATCAGCCCTCCTCATGTCCCGATTGGGGTGCTGCCTTCAAAGCCTTGCACATTGAAAGACTTCTCCAGCAAGTGCTTCTCCCCTGGCGCACTTCGCTGAGTGAGAGCTGCATGGGCAGCGTGGACTCAGCGAAACCGAAAGGCTGTCGCTGTAGCTCGAGCTGAGCAAAGAAACCGTGCACGGTGCACCGTTGGTGGGTGCAGCATGCACGCGGAAAAGCAGCAAAGTTCACTGCCATCGCTGGCCTTCTCTTCAGTCCAGACCACTTAAGGCAAACAATTTAGCTGCAGAGCACTGGGCTTGCGTGTGCAGTGCACCAAATTGCCCAAGACCAGCAAGGGCTCGTTCACAAGCAGAGTCGGCTGAGAGCATTCTTGCTTGCTCCAGAAAGGAAGCCGCAGCTATAGTGCTTCATCCCACAGCGTGGACATAGGCACTTTCCTAGTTGTTCAGCCTTGCAGAGTCCCTGCAACTAGAGCTCAGCCAGGAGCAGGCGTCAAAGCAGAAGGCTTTCCTAAAGCACGCCTCTCCAACCAGCCTTCGGAAGTCGCAAATGACACTGTGGCTCTGTGCCTTTCTTCTAAGACAGACGCCCACCTTGCTTTCACTCTCGCAGCTCCCTTGGCAGCCTCCAGCAGCTGCTTTCCTGGAGAACGGCCCGAGAAGTAGAAGCCAGGGCTGGGCTGCACCTTCGCCTTCCGCACGTAAGCGGCACCAGACTCACCGGTGCGCTCTGTTCTTCCCTCCTCCGCTGCATGCTACTACCATCGTGTTCTCGGAAAGACGGAGACTGAAGGGAAGCGCAAATGCTTCCACAGAGAGCTACAAGAGGAATAGGCAGCAGCAGCACAGGTAAGTGCCGTGGAACTTCCTCCTTCCCAAGGCTATAACGTCAATTCAGCAGGCAGGAGAGTGGCAGCCACGCTCGTCTTGCAGCCCGTACAACGAGCACGCGAGCCCGGCGCTCCGCGGCTTCGTTCTTCGCCTTTTCGAGCACGCCGTACCTTCGTTCCCCCGGAGGCGGACGGTCTTCTGCTTCTCGCCCGGAGCACTGTGCTCGGCAGTGCAGCGCTTTCTGCGGCAAGCTGCAAAGCGCCCGTCAGATGGCGATGCTGTCTGCCCGCTCCTCGGCTCGAGTGTACTCTGGTGCACGCTGCCGTCTCGCAAGGAGCAAAGAGCTTCGGTAGACATCTCGCACAGGAGAAAGTTGCCAAGAAAGAACCACGTTCTTCATCAGCCCTCCTCATGTCCCGATTGGGGTGCTGCCTTCAAAGCCTTGCACATTGAAAGACTTCTCCAGCAAGTGCTTCTCCCCTGGCGCACTTCGCTGAGTGAGAGCTGCATGGGCAGCGTGGACTCAGCGAAACCGAAAGGCTGTCGCTGTAGCTCGAGCTGAGCAAAGAAACCGTGCACGGTGCACCGTTGGTGGGTGCAGCATGCACGCGGAAAAGCAGCAAAGTTCACTGCCATCGCTGGCCTTCTCGTCAGTCCAGACCACTTAAGGCAAACAATTTAGCTGCAGAGCACTGGGCTTGCGTGTGCAGTGCACCAAATTGCCCAAGACCAGCAAGGGCTCGTTCACAAGCAGAGTCGGCTGAGAGCATTCTTGCTTGCTCCAGAAAGGAAGCCGCAGCTATAGTGCTTCATCCCACAGCGTGGACATAGGCACTTTCCTAGTTGTTCAGCCTTGCAGAGTCCCTGCAACTAGAGCTCAGCCAGGAGCAGGCGTCAAAGCAGAAGGCTTTCCTAAAGCACGCCTCTCCAACCAGCCTTCGGAAATCGCAAATGACACTGTGGCTCTGTGCCTTTCTTCTAAGACAGACGCCCACCTTGCTTTCACTCTCGCAGCTCCCTTGGCAGCCTCCAGCAGCTGCTTTCCTGGAGAACGGCCCGAGAAGTAGAAGCCAGGGCTGGGCTGCACCTTCGCCTTCCGCACGTAAGCGGCACCAGACTCACCGGTGCGCTCTGTTCTTCCCTCCTCCGCTGCATGCTACTACCATCGTGTTCTCGGAAAGACGGAGACTGAAGGGAAGCGCAAATGCTTCCACAGAGAGCTACAAGAGGAATAGGCAGCAGCAGCACAGGTAAGTGCCGTGGAACTTCCTCCTTCCCAAGGCTATAACGTCAATTCAGCAGGCAGGAGAGTGGCAGCCACGCTCGTCTTGCAGCCCGTACAACGAGCACGCGAGCCCGGCGCTCCGCGGCTTCGTTCTTCGCCTTTTCGAGCACGCCGTACCTTCGTTCCCCCGGAGGCGGACGGTCTTCTGCTTCTCGCCCGGAACACTGTGCTCGGCAGTGCAGCGCTTTCTGCGGCAAGCTGCAAAGCGCCCGTCAGATGGCGATGCTGTCTGCCCGCTCCTCGGCTCGAGTGTACTCCGGCGCACGCTGCCGTCTCGCAAGGAGCAAAGAGCTTCGGTAGACATCTCGCACAGGAGAAAGTTGCCAAGAAAGAACCACGTTCTTCATCAGCCCTCCTCATGTCCCGATTGGGGTGCTGCCTTCAAAGCCTTGCACATTGAAAGACTTCTCCAGCAAGTGCTTCTCCCCTGGCGCACTTCGCTGAGTGAGAGCTGCATGGGCAGCGTGGACTCAGCGAAACCGAAAGGGTGTCGCTGTAGCTCGAGCTGAGCAAAGAAACCGTGCACGGTGCACCGTTGGTGGGTGCAGCATGCACGCGGAAAAGCAGCAAAGTTCACCGCCATCGCTGGCCTTCTCTTCAGTCCAGACCACTTAAGGCAAACAATTTAGCTGCAGAGCACTGGGCTTGCGTGTGCAGTGCACCAAATTGCCCAAGACCAGCAAGGGCTCGTTCACAAGCAGAGTCGGCTGAGAGCATTCTTGCTTGCTCCAGAAAGGAAGCCGCAGCTATAGTGCTTCATCCCACAGCGTGGACATAGGCACTTTCCTAGTTGTTCAGCCTTGCAGAGTCCCTGCAACTAGAGCTCAGCCAGGAGCAGGCGTCAAAGCAGAAGGCTTTCCTAAAGCACGCCTCTCCAACCAGCCTTCGGAAGTCGCAAATGACACTGTGGCTCTGTGCCTTTCTTCTAAGACAGACGCCCACCTTGCTTTCACTCTCGCAGCTCCCTTGGCAGCCTCCAGCAGCTGCTTTCCTGGAGAACGGCCCGAGAAGTAGAAGCCAGGGCTGGGCTGCACCTTCGCCTTCCGCACGTAAGCGGCACCAGACTCACCGGTGCGCTCTGTTCTTCCCTCTTCCGCTGCATGCTACTACCATCGTGTTCTCGGAAAGACGGAGACTGAAGGGAAGCGCAAATGCTTCCACAGAGAGCTACAAGAGGAATAGGCAGCAGCAGCACAGGTAAGTGCCGTGGAACTTCCTCCTTCCCAAGGCTATAACGTCAATTCAGCAGGCAGGAGAGTGGCAGCCACGCTCGTCTTGCAGCCCGTACAACGAGCACGCGAGCCCGGCGCTCCGCGGCTTCGTTCTTCGCCTTTTCGAGCACGCCGTACCTTCGTTCCCCCGGAGGCGGACGGTCTTCTGCTTCTCGCCCGGAACACTGTGCCCGGCAGTGCAGCGCTTTCTGCGGCAAGCTGCAAAGCGCCCGTCAGATGGCGATGCTGTCTGCCCGCTCCTCGGCTCGAGTGTACTCCGGCGCACGCTGCCGTCTCGCAAGGAGCAAAGAGCTTCGGTAGACATCTCGCACAGGAGAAAGTTGCCAAGAAAGAACCACGTTCTTCATCAGCCCTCCTCATGTCCCGATTGGGGTGCTGCCTTCAAAGCCTTGCACATTGAAAGACTTCTCCAGCAAGTGCTTCTCCCCTGGCGCACTTCGCTGAGTGAGAGCTGCATGGGCAGCGTGGACTCAGCGAAACCGAAAGGCTGTCGCTGTAGCTCGAGCTGAGCAAAGAAACCGTGCACGGTGCACCGTTGGTGGGTGCAGCATGCACGCGGAAAAGCAGCAAAGTTCACTGCCATCGCTGGCCTTCTCTTCAGTCCAGACCACTTAAGGCAAACAATTTAGCTGCAGAGCACTGGGCTTGCGTGTGCAGTGCACCAAATTGCCCAAGACCAGCAAGGGCTCGTTCACAAGCAGAGTCGGCTGAGAGCATTCTTGCTTGCTCCAGAAAGGAAGCCGCAGCTATAGTGCTTCATCCCACAGCGTGGACATAGGCACTTTCCTAGTTGTTCAGCCTTGCAGAGTCCCTGCAACTAGAGCTCAGCCAGGAGCAGGCGTCAAAGCAGAAGGCTTTCCTAAAGCACGCCTCTCCAACCAGCCTTCGGAAGTCGCAAATGACACTGTGGCTCTGTGCCTTTCTTCTAAGACAGACGCCCACCTTGCTTTCACTCTCGCAGCTCCCTTGGCAGCCTCCAGCAGCTGCTTTCCTGGAGAACGGCCCGAGAAGTAGAAGCCAGGGCTGGGCTGCACCTTCGCCTTCCGCACGTAAGCGGCACCAGACTCACCGGTGCGCTCTGTTCTTCCCTCCTCCGCTGCATGCTACTACCATCGTGTTCTCGGAAAGACGGAGACTGAAGGGAAGCGCAAATGCTTCCACAGAGAGCTACAAGAGGAATAGGCAGCAGCAGCACAGGTAAGTGCCGTGGAACTTCCTCCTTCCCAAGGCTATAACGTCAATTCAGCAGGCAGGAGAGTGGCAGCCACGCTCGTCTTGCAGCCCGTACAACGAGCACGCGAGCCCGGCGCTCCGCGGCTTCGTTCTTCGCCTTTTCGAGCACGCCGTACCTTCGTTCCCCCGGAGGCGGACGGTCTTCTGCTTCTCGCCCGGAGCACTGTGCTCGGCAGTGCAGCGCTTTCTGCGGCAAGCTGCAAAGCGCCCGTCAGATGGCGATGCTGTCTGCCCGCTCCTCGGCTCGAGTGTACTCTGGTGCACGCTGCCGTCTCGCAAGGAGCAAAGAGCTTCGGTAGACATCTCGCACAGGAGAAAGTTGCCAAGAAAGAACCACGTTCTTCATCAGCCCTCCTCATGTCCCGATTGGGGTGCTGCCTTCAAAGCCTTGCACATTGAAAGACTTCTCCAGCAAGTGCTTCTCCCCTGGCGCACTTCGCTGAGTGAGAGCTGCATGGGCAGCGTGGACTCAGCGAAACCGAAAGGCTGTCGCTGTAGCTCGAGCTGAGCAAAGAAACCGTGCACGGTGCACCGTTGGTGGGTGCAGCATGCACGCGGAAAAGCAGCAAAGTTCACTGCCATCGCTGGCCTTCTCGTCAGTCCAGACCACTTAAGGCAAACAATTTAGCTGCAGAGCACTGGGCTTGCGTGTGCAGTGCACCAAATTGCCCAAGACCAGCAAGGGCTCGTTCACAAGCAGAGTCGGCTGAGAGCATTCTTGCTTGCTCCAGAAAGGAAGCCGCAGCTATAGTGCTTCATCCCACAGCGTGGACATAGGCACTTTCCTAGTTGTTCAGCCTTGCAGAGTCCCTGCAACTAGAGCTCAGCCAGGAGCAGGCGTCAAAGCAGAAGGCTTTCCTAAAGCACGCCTCTCCAACCAGCCTTCGGAAATCGCAAATGACACTGTGGCTCTGTGCCTTTCTTCTAAGACAGACGCCCACCTTGCTTTCACTCTCGCAGCTCCCTTGGCAGCCTCCAGCAGCTGCTTTCCTGGAGAACGGCCCGAGAAGTAGAAGCCAGGGCTGGGCTGCACCTTCGCCTTCCGCACGTAAGCGGCACCAGACTCACCGGTGCGCTCTGTTCTTCCCTCCTCCGCTGCATGCTACTACCATCGTGTTCTCGGAAAGACGGAGACTGAAGGGAAGCGCAAATGCTTCCACAGAGAGCTACAAGAGGAATAGGCAGCAGCAGCACAGGTAAGTGCCGTGGAACTTCCTCCTTCCCAAGGCTATAACGTCAATTCAGCAGGCAGGAGAGTGGCAGCCACGCTCGTCTTGCAGCCCGTACAACGAGCACGCGAGCCCGGCGCTCCGCGGCTTCGTTCTTCGCCTTTTCGAGCACGCCGTACCTTCGTTCCCCCGGAGGCGGACGGTCTTCTGCTTCTCGCCCGGAACACTGTGCCCGGCAGTGCAGCGCTTTCTGCGGCAAGCTGCAAAGCGCCCGTCAGATGGCGATGCTGTCTGCCCGCTCCTCGGCTCGAGTGTACTCTGGTGCACACTGCAGTCTGGCAAGGAGCAAAGAGCTTCGGTAGACATCTCGCACAGGAGAAAGTTGCCAAGAAAGAACCACGTTCTTCATCAGCCCTCCTCATGTCCCGATTGGGGTGCTGCCTTCAAAGCCTTGCACATGGAAAGACTTCTCCAGCAAGTGCTTCTCCCCTGGCGCACTTCGCTGAGTGAGAGCTGCATGGGCAGCGTGGACTCAGCGAAACCGAAAGGGTGTCGCTGTAGCTCGAGCTGAGCAAAGAAACCGTGCACGGTGCACCGTTGGTGGGTGCAGCATGCACGCGGAAAAGCAGCAAAGTTCACCGCCATCGCTGGCCTTCTCTTCAGTCCAGACCACTTAAGGCAAACAATTTAGCTGCAGAGCACTGGGCTTGCGTGTGCAGTGCACCAAATTGCCCAAGACCAGCAAGGGCTCGTTCACAAGCAGAGTCGGCTGAGAGCATTCTTGCTTGCTCCAGAAAGGAAGCCGCAGCTATAGTGCTTCATCCCACAGCGTGGACATAGGCACTTTCCTAGTTGTTCAGCCTTGCAGAGTCCCTGCAACTAGAGCTCAGCCAGGAGCAGGCGTCAAAGCAGAAGGCTTTCCTAAAGCACGCCTCTCCAACCAGCCTTCGGAAGTCGCAAATGACACTGTGGCTCTGTGCCTTTCTTCTAAGACAGACGCCCACCTTGCTTTCACTCTCGCAGCTCCCTTGGCAGCCTCCAGCAGCTGCTTTCCTGGAGAACGGCCCGAGAAGTAGAAGCCAGGGCTGGGCTGCACCTTCGCCTTCCGCACGTAAAGCGGCACCAGACTCACCGGTGCGCTCTGTTCTTCCCTCCTCCGCTGCATGCTACTACCATCGTGTTCTCGGAAAGACGGAGACTGAAGGGAAGCGCAAATGCTTCCACAGAGAGCTACAAGAGGAATAGGCAGCAGCAGCACAGGTAAGTGCCGTGGAACTTCCTCCTTCCCAAGGCTATAACGTCAATTCAGCAGGCAGGAGAGTGGCAGCCACGCTCGTCTTGCAGCCCGTACAACGAGCACGCGAGCCCGGCGCTCCGCGGCTTCGTTCTTCGCCTTTTCGAGCACGCCGTACCTTCGTTCCCCCGGAGGCGGACGGTCTTCTGCTTCTCGCCCGGAACACTGTGCCCGGCAGTGCAGCGCTTTCTGCGGCAAGCTGCAAAGCGCCCGTCAGATGGCGATGCTGTCTGCCCGCTCCTCGGCTCGAGTGTACTCCGGCGCACGCTGCCGTCTCGCAAGGAGCAAAGAGCTTCGGTAGACAGCTCACACAGGAGAAAGGTGCCAGGACGACACCACATTCCTCCTCACCCCTTCTCGTGGCCCACATTGTGGTGCTGCCTTCAAAGCCGTGCGCATTGAAAGACTCTTCCAGCAAGTGCTTCTCCCCTGGCACACTTCGCTCAGCGACAGCTACGTGGGCAGCGTGGACTCAGCGAAACTGAAAGGGTGTCCTTGTAGCTCGAGCTTGTTGGACAGGATGAAAGTTTGGTAAGAAAGTTTCACAGCTATGTAGGCTTGACAGAAAGATCTCTGAATATAGAAACTTAGCATGAGGAGGAAATGGAAACGAGTTTTGATAGAGAGTAAAAGGTGTTTTGCTGAAACACTGATCACTGAATAACTGAGAAGGCAAAGGTTGGAGATTGAGTTGGAAGGAGATGTTTTTTATTAGGACACCGGTATGTGAGTACAAACAAGCACATGTTTTTCACCAAGTAAATAAGTCTTAAGAAGGCCATAATAAATAGAAAACATGTTTTTACCAAAAAGAGAGCTATCGCAGGCAAACAAGAAATGTCGATGTAGCAAGAAGAAGAGAGGTCTGAGAATTTTCCACTGTAAGCTTAAATTGTAACATACTTACTCTTGTGATTGGATAAGAATGACTATAATATGGTAATGGTAGTAGTCATGATAGGCTACAGGCAAATGTAAAGGTATTGTTGTATGGTGCTTATTGGTTGCTATGTATTGAGATACTCAGCAAAGAAAAATACATAATGCTTTCTAACTTGAACAGAAAGCGGCTCCAGGTATGCCTACCAGCTGTAGCTGACAGCTGTAGGGCTGGCTCTGGATACCCACTCCCTGAAATGCTGTAACTTCGCCTATGCAATACACAGCTTTCAAGAGAGCCGCCTGAAGTCCAGACACCCTTCGCGAGCCTTTCTCCTATAGAGCTGTGGAAAGAAATCGTGCACGCTACACCGAGGGTGCGTGCAGCATGCACGAGCAAAAGCGGCAAAGTTCAGTGCCCTCGCTGGGCTTCCCTTCCGTGCGGATAACGTGAGGCGAAAAATGAAGCCGCAGAGCACCGGGCTTGCAGGTGCAGTGCACCGAGTTGCAGAAGTCCAGCAGGCTCGTTCACAAGCCAAGCCGGCTGAGGGAGTCCTCGCGTCTCCAAAAGGGAACGCGGAGCCGTAGCACTTCATCCCACAGCGTGGAGATAGGCACTTCCCTAGTCGTTCAGCCTTGCAGAGTCCCTGCAGCTAGAGCTCAGCCAGGAGCAGGCGTCAAAGCAGAAGGCCCTCCTAAAGCACCCTTTCTCCAAGCAGCCTCCTGAAAGGGCGCATCACAGTGCGGCTCTGCGCCTTTCTTCTAAGACAGACGCCCGCTATACTTTCGTGCTCGCAGCTCCCTTGGCAGCCTCCAGCAGCTACTCTGCTGGAGAACGGCCGTAGACGTCAAAGCCAGTGCTGGGCTGCACCTCCGCCCTCCCCAGGTAAGCAACAGCGAACTCACCGGTGCACTCTGTACTTCCCTCCTCCGCTTGCATCCTACATGCATTCGTGTTCTCCGAAACTCAGAGACTGAAGGGAAGGGCAATTGCTTCCCCAGATAGCTGCAAGGGCACTAGGCAGCAGCAGCAGAAATTTCACATGACCTGATGCACTGTAGAGATATTACCCTGTTACCCCTCCTTTCTCCTCGTCCTCGACCAATTGTGGTGGGATGTCGAAAGGCTTGGCCAGCGAAAAGCTCATCCAGCAAGGGCGTCTCTCTTGACGCATTTCCCTGACCGAGAGCTACACAGATGGTCTGGACACTGTAAAACAGCAAGAAAATAATTCTATGTCCAGCTGAGGAAAATCCGTGCACAGAAAAATGTAGATGCCTGCAGTAAACAATCTGAAGAGCGGCAAAGCTCCAAGCCATCGCTGCGCTTCAGTCCTGTCCGGACCACAGAAGGCGAAGAACGAAGCAGCTGGGCACCGGCTTCATGGACTCAGTGGCGCGACTTGCAAATGTCCAGCCAAGAGCTGCTTCAACAAGCAGATTCAGCCGAGAATGCTCTGCCTGCACTTTCCCTCGCAGCGCTAGGCAGCACCACGTTCTGTTTGCGTGGCAGCCTGATTCTTAACGGAAAGATTCTCAATGCCTGTGTCTGGCACAGAGAACCGTTTTAGGTCAGCAAGCTCACCCGGCGCTTACCCTCGACGCGTGCAAACCTGTATTTGCACCGCATTCCAGTGGCAGCCCTCTTTCCTTTCCAGCCGGCACAGCGCCGTCAGATCGCGGTGCTCTCTTGCACCTGCCTTCTCGCTTCCAAGTGCCACCGCGCACATTACAGCCTTGCAGGGAGCGAAGAGGCGGAGAGGCATCTCGCAAAGAAGAACGTGCCGGGACGAAAAGGTGCTCTTTCCTTTCTCCTCCTCCTTTGCCCGAATGGTGGTGCTGTGTTGAAAGGCTTGGCCAGCGAAAAGCTCATCCAGCAAGTGTTTCTCTCCTGACGCCTTTCGCTGAGCGAGAGAGCTACACGGACACTTTCGACTCGGGGAAACAGCAAGAGAATGACTGTACGTCGAGCTGAGGAAAAGCCGTGCACAGCAGCCTGTGGCTGCGTGCAGTGTTCACGCTGAAGAGCGGCAAAGCTCCAAGCCATCGCTGCGCTTCAGTCCTGTCCGGACCACAGAAGGCGAAGAACGAAGCAGCTGGGCACCGGCTTCATGGGCTCAGTGGAGCGACTTGCAAATGTCCAGCCAAGAGCTGCTTCAACAAGCAGATTCAGCTGAGAATGCTCTGCCTGCTTCAACAAAGTAAGGCGCAGCCCTTGCACTGCAGCACACTGCCTGGCCAGAAACAGGTTCTTACACCTTCAGTGCTGCCGAGCCCACGCAGCTTGAGCACACCCAGAAGGACGCGTCCAGAAAGAAGGCCTTCTTCGAGTGCCTTGTCCTTCCTTGTTCTGTCTTTCATCTGCACCTGAAACAGTGGGTCTACGTGTTTTCCTTCCCAGGGAAAAGAACTTTCATTCTTGTCCAGGAGTCTATGGCTAAAATGGTGATTGCATGTCCCATATCCAATACAACCAAGGATTACTCCCGGAGGAAAGCTGCCAGGACAGATGGGTCTTGCTGGCTTTGACCACCCCTGGGCCACCTCTCATATTCTCCTGAAACAGTGGGGTACATGAAGGCATTGCCATACCTGATCATCCCTTGCCATGCAGAGCCCAGCCTTGCATTGCCTTACAGACACCTCTGTGTACCTTCCTTGCCCTTCCTATGTCTCCATTGCATGGCCTTGTTCACCAATCTCCCACCTTGACTTTCTTACCCCTTGTTTCCTGGTCTTGTCTTGCCTGCTTCTCCTATGACTCTCTTGGCCTTGCCTAAGTCTCTCTTGCCTTGCTTTGCAAAGCCAACACTTGCCTTGCCCTGCTACCCCTCTTTCCCTCGCCTAGTCTACCCACACCTACCCACCTTTGACTGGCCTATCCATCCGATCATCACCTTTTCTGCACCACCCCTCCATGCTCTTGTCTTGCCTTGGCCTGCCTACCCTTCCCTTGCCTTGCACTGCCTTGCATAACCCTTGCCCTTCTTGACATTTGTGCCCCTTTCCAACATGGCCTTGCTTTCCTTTGCCTACCCCTCCCAATCCCTGCTTTGCCTACAGATTCCTGGCCTTCTTTTGTCTACCACTCCTTTGCCTTTTGTGGGAACCAACAGCTGGTCTGAAGGCCTCACAGACATTTCCGTTGATACAATCATTTTGTACCCGTGAGAATTGCAGAAGCAAGAAGATAAACAACAGAAAGAAGTTGTAACAGCTGCAAAAGGGACGATACTGGCTGATGTTTAGCAAAGAATGTGTGTACACTATAGACAACCAATAGTATTGTATTATAGCAAAATAATAGTCCATGCACATGTAGCTAAAAAAGTGCATAAGAGAAGATGCATAAATAATACAAGTGGTTTTTTGCCATTGCTCGGGGCAGAGAGTGTATGTGTGTCGTGACCGTCTCAACAGCAACAGCCTTGCACTGCCTTTCATAACCAGCCCCTGCCTACTGCCTCCTTCCCTGGCCTTCCATGTCTTGTCTTCCTCTCCTTTGATTTAACTTGCTTCTCCTGTCTCTCCCTTGCTTGCCTTACTCCACTGACCTTTCTGTGTTCTTGCCTTGACTTGCCTAGCTGTTCCTTGCTTCACATTGCTTTGTGTAAGCATTCCCTGTTTTTATTTGCCTACCCCTTTCTTGGCTGGCCTTTCCTTGCCTAGCCTTTCTTGTCTTTGCCTGCCCTCTGCATCACTGGACTTACCTTCCTATGCCCTGCCTTCCGAACTACAACTTCTGGGCCTTCTCTTGCCTCGCACTCATTGGCCCTACTTTGCTGCCTGCTCACTGCTCTTGCTTTGCTTTCCCTAACTTTCCCTTGACTTGACTAGAATTGCCTAAACTTGCTTTGACTGCATTGCCTTGCCTGCATGGAAGAAAAGGCAAGGCAGGGCAAAGCAAGGAAATCATAGGCAGGGCAGGGCAGGGCAAGGGAGACATAGGCAAGAGAGACGTAGCCAAGGAAGGCAAAGCAAGGGTAGGCTAGGAAAAACCAGGCAATGGTACTGAAGGCAACGCAAGGCCAAGTGACTCATAATGCCTTTCCTTGGAATGCAAAGGTCTGAATCCCAGTGTTGGTGGAGCAGATGATAAGGTCCCATGGGGAAGTAAACTCAACTGAGACATTTCTCTCCTGGCACCTCTTGTGTAGGAGCAATTCTTAGATATATTCAATATTGGCGGTAGCACGCCAGTTCCTCAGAGAGGATGACAATGCTTTTCCATGGGAAGGAAAGCACCTAGCCCCAGTGTTTCAGGTGCACATAAGAAGCTGCCTAGTGGAGGTAAAGGGCAGCAGCAACTTTCTGTCCTGGCATATTTGGTGTAGAAGCACTGCCTTGATTTGTACAAGTATGGAGTTGCTACGCCCTATTTTCAAGGCAGTCTCCTGAAAAAGTCAATTTTGGCATGTCGTTTCCACTTCTGAAAGGTGGTCTTCTGAACTCTTGGCAGTAAGCCAAGACAAGCAGCTATGCTCATCCTTGGTGTGCAGCTGATTTAGACACCAGGGCAGGTAATGTCCAGTAACAGTGTTCTGGCACATTGGATGGGAGCAGTTCCTGGATGTTTTCTATTTTGGAGGAGGAGATCCCAGTTCTTCTGAGATGGGCTCATAGTTTCTCTCTTTGGCAAAGAAAGCAGTTTTGGATCTGCATGTAGGGTGTTCTCAGCGAATTAATGGCTTTTCCTCATGGGCAGTTCTGTGGGCTATAGCTGTTGAACTGTTAGAGAAGGAATGAAAAAGCCAAGCTGTTGAACAAATTTGCATCCTGCTGACTTTAGCAGCCCCTGATAAAATTCTGTTTGCATCCTGACTCTGTGAGACTGAAGGATTATGATGGTACTTAAAGCTGAGGAGGAAAGTGCACATAGAAGAGCATGTGAATTTAATGGCTCTTCCTAGTAGGCAGTTCTCTGGGCTAGAGCTGTTGAACTGTTAGAGAGGGAATGCAAGAGCCAAGCTTCTGAGCTCTTTTCCCTGCTACCTTTAAAGTATGAGCATTCCCTGGTGCTCTCCTATTTGGATAATAAGTTAGAGTGGGTTTCACATTCACTTTGAAGAATAGAAACAGCGCCATGTGAACCTGTGCCATCAGCTTTCCTTTCCAACTAAATGTTCCTACTTGCAATCTTGCAATTCTTACTTGCAATCATGCAGAGCACCGTGCTTGAGGCTGGTGCATTGAAGAAAATTAAATTAGGGCTGTATCAGTACAAAGGAGAGATTGCCATTTGCAAAACCTCGTTTCGCTTAAGTTAGTAATATTGTAAGTGTTAATTGAGTGGTCATTGGTTGCCTATCACCATCCTGATGCACTAATTTCATCAAGTGTAAATATTGGTCACAAAAGGTGCCCATTCATCAACCTGTTGCTGTCTCCACATGGAAGTGTCTTCCGGACGAAATCAAAAGACATTCGAAGAGCCAGGATCCGCAAAGGAACAAACTATTGCCACATGAATGGTGCTGGGCGCCATGAGGAGCAGTTAACTTTAACCTGCGCGCTGTCAGCACTCAGAAGAACAACCCCAGCATGGCAGGGGGGACTTGCAAAAGAAGGAAAGGCCCCTCACCTAGCTATAAACCACCCAAAGTGCAGAGCCAAGTTGAAAACACCACTGCTCTCAAATCAACCGTGTCAGGACAAAAAGATTTCACTGATCTCCCCCTTCCAGGTACAAACTCTTATTTGCACCACACTCAGAGGGCAATGTGAGCTCCCCAGCGCTGTCTTTCACTCTCGCAGAGTCCAGATACTAACTTGTGAACATCCTACACAAACATTAGCTCATGAAAGTGCCAGCTTGAGCAAGAACAGCAGACCCTCCCATTGCACCCCCTTGTCATCCAGAGTGCGGCGGTTTGTTGAAAATCATGGACTCGGAAAGACCAATGCAGCAACTGCTTTTCTCTCTCCTACTGCCTTTCCCTGAGCGAGAGGTAGATGGATGATGTGGACTTAGTGGAACAGAAAGAGTATGACTGTACTTATAACGGAGGAAAACCCCCCACAGCATACTGTGCTGTGTGCAGTACACGCTCTGAAAAAGAGACAAAGCTGAATGCTGCCAGCGGGCTTCGGTTCTCAGACTGCTTGCATGGGCAGAGCTGCGGGCTCTTTTAAGGATGGAAACTGGCATCTGTGAGTGTAAAGAATGTGACTTTCCACACAGCTTAGAAGAAAGGTGCATAGCCCCAGTGAGAAGTGTGTACGTGAAAGACTGGCAGAAGAAGTCGCAGTCCAGCAAGGCTGGTATCTTTTTCTTTGTGCCAAATAGGCACCTTGGGAACATGAAAGTACTTGATGGTAGCCAAACTGACAGTGAAGGCACAGAACACCGTCGGGTGTGTGCAGTGTACAGACGCAATGTAAAAGCCCTGAGTACCATTTGACTGCAGTCATAGTGCAAGTTTGCAACTGTACCATGCAAGGCCAGTGAAAGCTTCCTGTGCGGCCACATTTTCGTATTGGAGCTCGCTAGCTGGAAGTGATTCGGTTTGTCTGCAGTATCCGCTCGACTGAATGTGATGTGTCACTGGAAAGAAAAGTACAGACCAGCAGTGCGTTTGATATGGTTCAGGGGCTGCAAAGGAAATGTACAGGCCACCTCTGGGATTTTGGTCTTTGTGCATTCCCATGGCAGCAGTTCCTGGATGTTTTTGTTCTACAGTTTAGGCTCAGTGAGAGAGAAAAAATGCGAGAGCACGCATAGCAGAGCCACAGGGAGAATTGCTGAGGTATGAGTTGCGTGCTGTTCAGATACTGCCGTACCAAAGGCCTACCTAAACACTGCTGCTGATCTAGCATGTCTTTCTGTAGCAAGACTTGTTGGTACTGCAAAACAGAAGATGCGTGAGGTCAAATGAATCTGGACAGAAAATTTCAGACGAGCAGCCTATGAGTGCATGATTGAAACAGTAAATTTAGGTGACAGAATAGATCGTGGCATCGATTTGCGTAGTGTTAATATTCTCTGAAGGGAATGCAAAAAGCCAAGATGTGTTTTCCATTCTAGCTGTTCCTGACAAAAACTGAGGAATAAAACTTTCGTTCTAGATGGAATGTAACATTCAGTTCCCAGGATTTTGCACTCCAAAGTTCAACAAAAGAGTTTCCACAAGAATCTTGAGAAGAAGCACAATCACTTCCACCTAGAGCTGGAAGAGGAAGAGGCAGCGGCACAAGCAAGTGCCCTTGAGCGTCCTCCTTCCGAATGCTAGAACGTCAATTCAGCAGGCAGGAGTGCAGCAGCCACCCTTCGTCTTGAAAGCCCATACGACGCGCACACCAGCCCGGTGCTCTGCGGCTTCGTCCTTCGCCTTTTCGAGCACGCCGTACCTTCATTCTCCCGGAGGCGAACAGCGGTCTGCTTCTCGCACGGAACGCTGTGTCGGCAGCCAAGCGCTCCAGTGCACTGCTTCTGCCCAAACACGCCTGGGCCCTGCACCTCTCCTTCCCAGCGCTACGTAGCAGCACAATCTGTCCCTCTTGCGATCCCAAGCTAAGCGGAAAGCTTCTCGGCTACGTCTCCCGCAGAGAGCTGTGCCAGGACAATAAGCTTGCAAGCACTTTGCTCCTGACACTAGTGGCAACAGGGATTCGCACCACCTTCCAGGAGCAGTCCTCTTGCCTTTTACAAGGTGCAAAAGCGCCCCCTCTGTGGCGGTGCTGTCTGCCCGGTCTTTCTCGGCTCGAAGCACCACGAGGCACACAAGACTCTCTCGCAAGGACCGAAATTCCCGATAGGCGTCTCTGGGCTTTCTGCAATGCTGCACGCACAAGCCCGGTGCTCTGAGGCTTCGTTCTTCGCCTTTCGTTGTCTGGGCAGAAGAGAAGCCGAGCGAGGCCATTGTGCTTTGCCGCTTGTCAGTGTGCTGTGCACGGTTTTTCCGCAGCTCGAGCTAGCGGGAGACCCCTTCGGTTTCGCGGCGTCCACACTACCCATGGTAGCTCTCGCTCAGCGAAACTTGAAGGGGAGAAGCACTTGCTGGATGAGTCTTTCAGTGTGCAGGACTTTGAAAACACAGCAGCGCAATCGGGGCCACGAGAAGGACCGCTGAGAAGTCGCTCTCGCACAGAGAACCGTGCCAGGATGACGAGCTCGCCCAGCATTTGCCCCTGACACTTGGGGAACTCGTAGCTGCCAGTGCCTTCCAGGGGCAGTCTGCTTTCTGTCATAACCTGCATAGGGCCCGTCAGATGGTGGCGCTGTCTGCCTTCTCCTTCTCGGCCAGAGTGTACTCTGGTGCACACTGCAGTCTGGCAAGGAGCAAAGATCTTCGGTAGACATCTCGCACAGGAGAAAGTTGCCAAGAAAGAACCACGTTCTTCATCAGCCCTCCTCATGTCCCAATTGGGGTGCTGCCTTCAAAGCCTTGCACATTGAAAGACTTCTCCAGCAAGTGCTTCTCCCCTGGCGCACTTCGCTGAGTGAGAGCTGCATGGGCAGCGTGGACTCAGCGAAACCGAAAGGCTGTCGCTGTAGCTCGAGCTGAGCAAAGAAACCGTGCACGGTGCACCGTTGGTGGGTGCAGCATGCACGCGGAAAAGCAGCAAAGTTCACTGCCATCGCTGGCCTTCTCTTCAGTCCAGACCACTTAAGGCAAACAATTTAGCTGCAGAGCACTGGGCTTGCGTGTGCAGTGCACCAAATTGCCCAAGACCAGCAAGGGCTCGTTCACAAGCAGAGTCGGCTGAGAGCATTCTTGCTTGCTCCAGAAAGGAAGCCGCAGCTATAGTGCTTCATCCCACAGCGTGGACATAGGCACTTTCCTAGTTGTTCAGCCTTGCAGAGTCCCTGCAACTAGAGCTCAGCCAGGAGCAGGCGTCAAAGCAGAAGGCTTTCCTAAAGCACGCCTCTCCAACCAGCCTTCGGAAATCGCAAATGACACTGTGGCTCTGTGCCTTTCTTCTAAGACAGACGCCCACCTTGCTTTCACTCTCGCAGCTCCCTTGGCAGCCTCCAGCAGCTGCTTTCCTGGAGAACGGCCCGAGAAGTAGAAGCCAGGGCTGGGCTGCACCTTCGCCTTCCGCACGTAAGCGGCACCAGACTCACCGGTGCGCTCTGTTCTTCCCTCCTCCGCTGCATGCTACTACCATCGTGTTCTCGGAAAGACGGAGACTGAAGGGAAGCGCAAATGCTTCCACAGAGAGCTACAAGAGGAATAGGCAGCAGCAGCACAGGTAAGTGCCGTGGAACTTCCTCCTTCCCAAGGCTATAACGTCAATTCAGCAGGCAGGAGAGTGGCAGCCACGCTCGTCTTGCAGCCCGTACAACGAGCACGCGAGCCCGGCGCTCCGCGGCTTCGTTCTTCGCCTTTTCGAGCACGCCGTACCTTCGTTCCCCCGGAGGCGGACGGTCTTCTGCTTCTCGCCCGGAACACTGTGCTCGGCAGTGCAGCGCTTTCTGCGGCAAGCTGCAAAGCGCCCGTCAGATGGCGATGCTGTCTGCCCGCTCCTCGGCTCGAGTGTACTCCGGCGCACGCTGCCGTCTCGCAAGGAGCAAAGAGCTTCGGTAGACATCTCGCACAGGAGAAAGTTGCCAAGAAAGAACCACGTTCTTCATCAGCCCTCCTCATGTCCCGATTGGGGTGCTGCCTTCAAAGCCTTGCACATTGAAAGACTTCTCCAGCAAGTGCTTCTCCCCTGGCGCACTTCGCTGAGTGAGAGCTGCATGGGCAGCGTGGACTCAGCGAAACCGAAAGGCTGTCGCTGTAGCTCGAGCTGAGCAAAGAAACCGTGCACGGTGCACCGTTGGTGGGTGCAGCATGCACGCGGAAAAGCAGCAAAGTTCACTGCCATCGCTGGCCTTCTCTTCAGTCCAGACCACTTAAGGCAAACAATTTAGCTGCAGAGCACTGGGCTTGCGTGTGCAGTGCACCAAATTGCCCAAGACCAGCAAGGGCTCGTTCACAAGCAGAGTCGGCTGAGAGCATTCTTGCTTGCTCCAGAAAGGAAGCCGCAGCTATAGTGCTTCATCCCACAGCGTGGACATAGGCACTTTCCTAGTTGTTCAGCCTTGCAGAGTCCCTGCAACTAGAGCTCAGCCAGGAGCAGGCGTCAAAGCAGAAGGCTTTCCTAAAGCACGCCTCTCCAACCAGCCTTCGGAAGTCGCAAATGACACTGTGGCTCTGTGCCTTTCTTCTAAGACAGACGCCCACCTTGCTTTCACTCTCGCAGCTCCCTTGGCAGCCTCCAGCAGCTGCTTTCCTGGAGAACGGCCCGAGAAGTAGAAGCCAGGGCTGGGCTGCACCTTCGCCTTCCGCACGTAAGCGGCACCAGACTCACCGGTGCGCTCTGTTCTTCCCTCCTCCGCTGCATGCTACTACCATCGTGTTCTCGGAAAGACGGAGACTGAAGGGAAGCGCAAATGCTTCCACAGAGAGCTACAAGAGGAATAGGCAGCAGCAGCACAGGTAAGTGCCGTGGAACTTCCTCCTTCCCAAGGCTATAACGTCAATTCAGCAGGCAGGAGAGTGGCAGCCACGCTCGTCTTGCAGCCCGTACAACGAGCACGCGAGCCCGGCGCTCCGCGGCTTCGTTCTTCGCCTTTTCGAGCACGCCGTACCTTCGTTCCCCCGGAGGCGGACGGTCTTCTGCTTCTCGCCCGGAACACTGTGCTCGGCAGTGCAGCGCTTTCTGCGGCAAGCTGCAAAGCGCCCGTCAGATGGCGATGCTGTCTGCCCGCTCCTCGGCTCGAGTGTACTCCGGCGCACGCTGCCGTCTCGCAAGGAGCAAAGAGCTTCGGTAGACATCTCGCACAGGAGAAAGTTGCCAAGAAAGAACCACGTTCTTCATCAGCCCTCCTCATGTCCCGATTGGGGTGCTGCCTTCAAAGCCTTGCACATTGAAAGACTTCTCCAGCAAGTGCTTCTCCCCTGGCGCACTTCGCTGAGTGAGAGCTGCATGGGCAGCGTGGACTCAGCGAAACCGAAAGGCTGTCGCTGTAGCTCGAGCTGAGCAAAGAAACCGTGCACGGTGCACCGTTGGTGGGTGCAGCATGCACGCGGAAAAGCAGCAAAGTTCACTGCCATCGCTGGCCTTCTCTTCAGTCCAGACCACTTAAGGCAAACAATTTAGCTGCAGAGCACTGGGCTTGCGTGTGCAGTGCACCAAATTGCCCAAGACCAGCAAGGGCTCGTTCACAAGCAGAGTCGGCTGAGAGCATTCTTGCTTGCTCCAGAAAGGAAGCCGCAGCTATAGTGCTTCATCCCACAGCGTGGACATAGGCACTTTCCTAGTTGTTCAGCCTTGCAGAGTCCCTGCAACTAGAGCTCAGCCAGGAGCAGGCGTCAAAGCAGAAGGCTTTCCTAAAGCACGCCTCTCCAACCAGCCTTCGGAAGTCGCAAATGACACTGTGGCTCTGTGCCTTTCTTCTAAGACAGACGCCCACCTTGCTTTCACTCTCGCAGCTCCCTTGGCAGCCTCCAGCAGCTGCTTTCCTGGAGAACGGCCCGAGAAGTAGAAGCCAGGGCTGGGCTGCACCTTCGCCTTCCGCACGTAAGCGGCACCAGACTCACCGGTGCGCTCTGTTCTTCCCTCCTCCGCTGCATGCTACTACCATCGTGTTCTCGGAAAGACGGAGACTGAAGGGAAGCGCAAATGCTTCCACAGAGAGCTACAAGAGGAATAGGCAGCAGCAGCACAGGTAAGTGCCGTGGAACTTCCTCCTTCCCAAGGCTATAACGTCAATTCAGCAGGCAGGAGAGTGGCAGCCACGCTCGTCTTGCAGCCCGTACAACGAGCACGCGAGCCCGGCGCTCCGCGGCTTCGTTCTTCGCCTTTTCGAGCACGCCGTACCTTCGTTCCCCCGGAGGCGGACGGTCTTCTGCTTCTCGCCCGGAACACTGTGCCCGGCAGTGCAGCGCTTTCTGCGGCAAGCTGCAAAGCGCCCGTCAGATGGCGATGCTGTCTGCCCGCTCCTCGGCTCGAGTGTACTCCGGCGCACGCTGCCGTCTCGCAAGGAGCAAAGAGCTTCGGTAGACATCTCGCACAGGAGAAAGTTGCCAAGAAAGAACCACGTTCTTCATCAGCCCTCCTCATGTCCCGATTGGGGTGCTGCCTTCAAAGCCTTGCACATTGAAAGACTTCTCCAGCAAGTGCTTCTCCCCTGGCGCACTTCGCTGAGTGAGAGCTGCATGGGCAGCGTGGACTCAGCGAAACCGAAAGGCTGTCGCTGTAGCTCGAGCTGAGCAAAGAAACCGTGCACGGTGCACCGTTGGTGGGTGCAGCATGCACGCGGAAAAGCAGCAAAGTTCACTGCCATCGCTGGCCTTCTCTTCAGTCCAGACCACTTAAGGCAAACAATTTAGCTGCAGAGCACTGGGCTTGCGTGTGCAGTGCACCAAATTGCCCAAGACCAGCAAGGGCTCGTTCACAAGCAGAGTCGGCTGAGAGCATTCTTGCTTGCTCCAGAAAGGAAGCCGCAGCTATAGTGCTTCATCCCACAGCGTGGACATAGGCACTTTCCTAGTTGTTCAGCCTTGCAGAGTCCCTGCAACTAGAGCTCAGCCAGGAGCAGGCGTCAAAGCAGAAGGCTTTCCTAAAGCACGCCTCTCCAACCAGCCTTCGGAAATCGCAAATGACACTGTGGCTCTGTGCCTTTCTTCTAAGACAGACGCCCACCTTGCTTTCACTCTCGCAGCTCCCTTGGCAGCCTCCAGCAGCTGCTTTCCTGGAGAACGGCCCGAGAAGTAGAAGCCAGGGCTGGGCTGCACCTTCGCCTTCCGCACGTAAGCGGCACCAGACTCACCGGTGCGCTCTGTTCTTCCCTCCTCCGCTGCATGCTACTACCATCGTGTTCTCGGAAAGACGGAGACTGAAGGGAAGCGCAAATGCTTCCACAGAGAGCTACAAGAGGAATAGGCAGCAGCAGCACAGGTAAGTGCCGTGGAACTTCCTCCTTCCCAAGGCTATAACGTCAATTCAGCAGGCAGGAGAGTGGCAGCCACGCTCGTCTTGCAGCCCGTACAACGAGCACGCGAGCCCGGCGCTCCGCGGCTTCGTTCTTCGCCTTTTCGAGCACGCCGTACCTTCGTTCCCCCGGAGGCGGACGGTCTTCTGCTTCTCGCCCGGAACACTGTGCTCGGCAGTGCAGCGCTTTCTGCGGCAAGCTGCAAAGCGCCCGTCAGATGGCGATGCTGTCTGCCCGCTCCTCGGCTCGAGTGTACTCCGGCGCACGCTGCCGTCTCGCAAGGAGCAAAGAGCTTCGGTAGACATCTCGCACAGGAGAAAGTTGCCAAGAAAGAACCACGTTCTTCATCAGCCCTCCTCATGTCCCGATTGGGGTGCTGCCTTCAAAGCCTTGCACATTGAAAGACTTCTCCAGCAAGTGCTTCTCCCCTGGCGCACTTCGCTGAGTGAGAGCTGCATGGGCAGCGTGGACTCAGCGAAACCGAAAGGCTGTCGCTGTAGCTCGAGCTGAGCAAAGAAACCGTGCACGGTGCACCGTTGGTGGGTGCAGCATGCACGCGGAAAAGCAGCAAAGTTCACCGCCATCGCTGGCCTTCTCTTCAGTCCAGACCACTTAAGGCAAACAATTTAGCTGCAGAGCACTGGGCTTGCGTGTGCAGTGCACCAAATTGCCCAAGACCAGCAAGGGCTCGTTCACAAGCAGAGTCGGCTGAGAGCATTCTTGCTTGCTCCAGAAAGGAAGCCGCAGCTATAGTGCTTCATCCCACAGCGTGGACATAGGCACTTTCCTAGTTGTTCAGCCTTGCAGAGTCCCTGCAACTAGAGCTCAGCCAGGAGCAGGCGTCAAAGCAGAAGGCTTTCCTAAAGCACGCCTCTCCAACCAGCCTTCGGAAGTCGCAAATGACACTGTGGCTCTGTGCCTTTCTTCTAAGACAGACGCCCACCTTGCTTTCACTCTCGCAGCTCCCTTGGCAGCCTCCAGCAGCTGCTTTCCTGGAGAACGGCCCGAGAAGTAGAAGCCAGGGCTGGGCTGCACCTTCGCCTTCCGCACGTAAGCGGCACCAGACTCACCGGTGCGCTCTGTTCTTCCCTCCTCCGCTGCATGCTACTACCATCGTGTTCTCGGAAAGACGGAGACTGAAGGGAAGCGCAAATGCTTCCACAGAGAGCTACAAGAGGAATAGGCAGCAGCAGCACAGGTAAGTGCCGTGGAACTTCCTCCTTCCCAAGGCTATAACGTCAATTCAGCAGGCAGGAGAGTGGCAGCCACGCTCGTCTTGCAGCCCGTACAACGAGCACGCGAGCCCGGCGCTCCGCGGCTTCGTTCTTCGCCTTTTCGAGCACGCCGTACCTTCGTTCCCCCGGAGGCGGACGGTCTTCTGCTTCTCGCCCGGAACACTGTGCTCGGCAGTGCAGCGCTTTCTGCGGCAAGCTGCAAAGCGCCCGTCAGATGGCGATGCTGTCTGCCCGCTCCTCGGCTCGAGCGTACTCCGGCGCACGCTGCCGTCTCGCAAGGAGCAAAGAGCTTCGGTAGACAGCTCACACAGGAGAAAGGTGCCAGGACGACACCACATTCCTCCTCACCCCTTCTCGTGGCCCACATTGTGGTGCTGCCTTCAAAGCCGTGCGCATTGAAAGACTCTTCCAGCAAGTGCTTCTCCCCTGGCACACTTCGCTCAGCGACAGCTACGTGGGCAGCGTGGACTCAGCGAAACTGAAAGGGTGTCCTTGTAGCTCGAGCTTGTTGGACAGGATGAAAGTTTGGTAAGAAAGTTTCACAGCTATGTAGGCTTGACAGAAAGATCTCTGAATATAGAAACTTAGCATGAGGAGGAAATGGAAACGAGTTTTGATAGAGAGTAAAAGGTGTTTTGCTGAAACACTGATCACTGAATAACTGAGAAGGCAAAGGTTGGAGATTGAGTTGGAAGGAGATGTTTTTTATTAGGACACCGGTATGTGAGTACAAACAAGCACATGTTTTTCACCAAGTAAATAAGTCTCAAGAAGGCCATAAGGAAATAGAAAACATGTTTTTACCAAAAAGAGAGCTATCGCAGGCAAACAAGAAATGTCGATGTAGCAAGAAGAAGAGAGGTCTGAGAATTTTCCACTGTAAGCTTAAATTGTAACATACTTACTCTTGTGATTGGATAAGAATGACTATAATATGGTAATGGTAGTAGTCATGATAGGCTACAGGCAAATGTAAAGGTATTGTTGTATGGTGCTTATTGGTTGCTATGTATTGAGATACTCAGCAAAGAAAAATACATAATGCTTTCTAACTTGAACAGAAAGCGGCTCCAGGTATGCCTACCAGCTGTAGCTGACAGCTGTAGGGCTGGCTCTGGATACCCACTCCCTGAAATGCTGTAACTTCGCCTATGCAATACACAGCTTTCAAGAGAGCCGCCTGAAGTCCAGACACCCTTCGCGAGCCTTTCTCCTATAGAGCTGTGGAAAGAAATCGTGCACGCTACACCGAGGGTGCGTGCAGCATGCACGAGCAAAAGCGGCAAAGTTCAGTGCCCTCGCTGGGCTTCCCTTCCGTGCGGATAACGTGAGGCGAAAAATGAAGCCGCAGAGCACCGGGCTTGCAGGTGCAGTGCACCGAGTTGCAGAAGTCCAGCAGGCTCGTTCACAAGCCAAGCCGGCTGAGGGAGTCCTCGCGTCTCCAAAAGGGAACGCGGAGCCGTAGCACTTCATCCCACAGCGTGGAGATAGGCACTTTCCTAGTCGTTCAGCCTTGCAGAGTCCCTGCAGCTAGAGCTCAGCCAGGAGCAGGCGTCAAAGCAGAAGGCCCTCCTAAAGCACCCTTTCTCCAAGCAGCCTCCTGAAAGGGCGCATCACAGTGCGGCTCTGCGCCTTTCTTCTAAGACAGACGCCCGCTATACTTTCGTGCTCGCAGCTCCCTTGGCAGCCTCCAGCAGCTACTCTCCTGGAGAACGGCCGTAGACGTCAAAGCCAGTGCTGGGCTGCACCTCCGCCCTCCCCAGGTAAGCAACAGCGAACTCACCGGTGCACTCTGTACTTCCCTCCTCCGCTTGCATCCTACATGCATTCGTGTTCTCCGAAACTCAGAGACTGAAGGGAAGGGCAATTGCTTCCCCAGATAGCTGCAAGGGCACTAGGCAGCAGCAGCAGAAATTTCACATGACCTGATGCACTGTAGAGATATTACCCTGTTACCCCTCCTTTCTCCTCGTCCTCGACCAATTGTGGTGGGATGTCGAAAGGCTTGGCCAGCGAAAAGCTCATCCAGCAAGGGCGTCTCTCTTGACGCATTTCCCTGACCGAGAGCTACACAGATGGTCTGGACACTGTAAAACAGCAAGAAAATAATTCTATGTCCAGCTGAGGAAAATCCGTGCACAGAAAAATGTAGATGCCTGCAGTAAACAATCTGAAGAGCGGCAAAGCTCCAAGCCATCGCTGCGCTTCAGTCCTGTCCGGACCACAGAAGGCGAAGAACGAAGCAGCTGGGCACCGGCTTCATGGACTCAGTGGCGCGACTTGCAAATGTCCAGCCAAGAGCTGCTTCAACAAGCAGATTCAGCCGAGAATGCTCTGCCTGCACTTTCCCTCGCAGCGCTAGGCAGCACCACGTTCTGTTTGCGTGGCAGCCTGATTCTTAACGGAAAGATTCTCAATGCCTGTGTCTGGCACAGAGAACCGTTTTAGGTCAGCAAGCTCACCCGGCGCTTACCCTCGACGCGTGCAAACCTGTATTTGCACCGCATTCCAGTGGCAGCCCTCTTTCCTTTCCAGCCGGCACAGCGCCGTCAGATCGCGGTGCTCTCTTGCACCTGCCTTCTCGCTTCCAAGTGCCACCGCGCACATTACAGCCTTGCAGGGAGCGAAGAGGCGGAGAGGCATCTCGCAAAGAAGAACGTGCCGGGACGAAAAGGTGCTCTTTCCTTTCTCCTCCTCCTTTGCCCGAATGGTGGTGCTGTGTTGAAAGGCTTGGCCAGCGAAAAGCTCATCCAGCAAGTGTTTCTCTCCTGACGCCTTTCGCTGAGCGAGAGAGCTACACGGACACTTTCGACTCGGGGAAACAGCAAGAGAATGACTGTACGTCGAGCTGAGGAAAAGCCGTGCACAGCAGCCTGTGGCTGCGTGCAGTGTTCACGCTGAAGAGCGGCAAAGCTCCAAGCCATCGCTGCGCTTCAGTCCTGTCCGGACCACAGAAGGCGAAGAACGAAGCAGCTGGGCACCGGCTTCATGGGCTCAGTGGAGCGACTTGCAAATGTCCAGCCAAGAGCTGCTTCAACAAGCAGATTCAGCTGAGAATGCTCTGCCTGCTTCAACAAAGTAAGGCGCAGCCCTTGCACTGCAGCACACTGCCTGGCCAGAAACAGGTTCTTACACCTTCAGTGCTGCCGAGCCCACGCAGCTTGAGCACACCCAGAAGGACGCGTCCAGAAAGAAGGCCTTCTTCGAGTGCCTTGTCCTTCCTTGTTCTGTCTTTCATCTGCACCTGAAACAGTGGGTCTACGTGTTTTCCTTCCCAGGGAAAAGAACTTTCATTCTTGTCCAGGAGTCTATGGCTAAAATGGTGATTGCATGTCCCATATCCAATACAACCAAGGATTACTCCCGGAGGAAAGCTGCCAGGACAGATGGGTCTTGCTGGCTTTGACCACCCCTGGGCCACCTCTCATATTCTCCTGAAACAGTGGGGTACATGAAGGCATTGCCATACCTGATCATCCCTTGCCATGCAGAGCCCAGCCTTGCATTGCCTTACAGACACCTCTGTGTACCTCCCTTGCCCTTCCTATGTCTCCATTGCATGGCCTTGTTCACCAATCTCCCACCTTGACTTTCTTACCCCTTGTTTCCTGGTCTTGTCTTGCCTGCTTCTCCTATGACTCTCTTGGCCTTGCCTAAGTCTCTCTTGCCTTGCTTTGCAAAGCCAACACTTGCCTTGCCCTGCTACCCCTCTTTCCCTCGCCTAGTCTACCCACACCTACCCACCTTTGACTGGCCTATCCATCCGATCATCACCTTTTCTGCACCACCCCTCCATGCTCTTGTCTTGCCTTGGCCTGCCTACCCTTCCCTTGCCTTGCACTGCCTTGCATAACCCTTGCCCTTCTTGACATTTGTGCCCCTTTCCAACATGGCCTTGCTTTCCTTTGCCTACCCCTCCCAATCCCTGCTTTGCCTACAGATTCCTGGCCTTCTTTTGTCTACCACTCCTTTGCCTTTTGTGGGAACCAACAGCTGGTCTGAAGGCCTCACAGACATTTCCGTTGATACAATCATTTTGTACCCGTGAGAATTGCAGAAGCAAGAAGATAAACAACAGAAAGAAGTTGTAACAGCTGCAAAAGGGACGATACTGGCTGATGTTTAGCAAAGAATGTGTGTACACTATAGACAACCAATAGTATTGTATTATAGCAAAATAATAGTCCATGCACATGTAGCTAAAAAAGTGCATAAGAGAAGATGCATAAATAATACAAGTGGTTTTTTGCCATTGCTCGGGGCAGAGAGTGTATGTGTGTCGTGACCGTCTCAACAGCAACAGCCTTGCACTGCCTTTCATAACCAGCCCCTGCCTACTGCCTCCTTCCCTGGCCTTCCATGTCTTGTCTTCCTCTCCTTTGATTTAACTTGCTTCTCCTATCTCTCCCTTGCTTGCCTTACTCCACTGACCTTTCTGTGTTCTTGCCTTGACTTGCCTAGCTGTTCCTTGCTTCACATTGCTTTGTGTAAGCATTCCCTGTTTTTATTTGCCTACCCCTTTCTTGGCTGGCCTTTCCTTGCCTAGCCTTTCTTGTCTTTGCCTGCCCTCTGCATCACTGGACTTACCTTCCTATGCCCTGCCTTCCCTACAACTTCTGGGCCTTCTCTTGCCTCGCACTCATTGGCCCTACTTTGCTGCCTGCTCACTGCTCTTGCTTTGCTTTCCCTAACTTTCCCTTGACTTGACTAGAATTGCCTAAACTTACTTTGACTGCATTGCCTTGCCTGCATGGAAGAAAAGGCAAGGCAGGGCAAAGCAAGGAAATCATAGGCAGGGCAGGGCAAGGGAGACATAGGCAAGAGAGACGTAGCCAAGGAAGGCAAAGCAAGGGTAGGCTAGGAAAAACCAGGCAATGGTACTGAAGGCAACGCAAGGCCAAGTGACTCATAATGCCTTTCCTTGGAATGCAAAGGTCTGAATCCCAGTGTTGGTGGAGCAGATGATAAGGTCCCATGGGGAAGTAAACTCAACTGAGACATTTCTCTCCTGGCACCTCTTGTGTAGGAGCAATTCTTAGATATATTCAATATTGGCGGTAGCACGCCAGTTCCTCAGAGAGGATGACAATGCTTTTCCATGGGAAGGAAAGCACCTAGCCCCAGTGTTTCAGGTGCACATAAGAAGCTGCCTAGTGGAGGTAAAGGGCAGCAGCAACTTTCTGTCCTGGCATATTTGGTGTAGAAGCACTGCCTTGATTTGTACAAGTATGGAGTTGCTACGCCCTATTTTCAAGGCAGTCTCCTGAAAAAGTCAATTTTGGCATGTCGTTTCCACTTCTGAAAGGTGGTCTTCTGAACTCTTGGCAGTAAGCCAAGACAAGCAGCTATGCTCATCCTTGGTGTGCAGCTGATTTAGACACCAGGGCAGGTAATGTCCAGTAACAGTGTTCTGGCACATTGGATGGGAGCAGTTCCTGGATGTTTTCTATTTTGGAGGAGGAGATCCCAGTTCTTCTGAGATGGGCTCATAGTTTCTCTCTTTGGCAAAGAAAGCAGTTTTGGATCTGCATGTAGGGTGTTCTCAGCGAATTAATGGCTTTTCCTCATGGGCAGTTCTGTGGGCTATAGCTGTTGAACTGTTAGAGAAGGAATGAAAAAGCCAAGCTGTTGAACAAATTTGCATCCTGCTGACTTTAGCAGCCCCTGATAAAATTCTGTTTGCATCCTGACTCTGTGAGACTGAAGGATTATGATGGTACTTAAAGCTGAGGAGGAAAGTGCACATAGAAGAGCATGTGAATTTAATGGCTCTTCCTAGTAGGCAGTTCTCTGGGCTAGAGCTGTTGAACTGTTAGAGAGGGAATGCAAGAGCCAAGCTTCTGAGCTCTTTTCCCTGCTACCTTTAAAGTATGAGCATTCCCTGGTGCTCTCCTATTTGGATAATAAGTTAGAGTGGGTTTCACATTCACTTTGAAGAATAGAAACAGCGCCATGTGAACCTGTGCCATCAGCTTTCCTTTCCAACTAAATGTTCCTACTTGCAATCTTGCAATTCTTACTTGCAATCATGCAGAGCACCGTGCTTGAGGCTGGTGCATTGAAGAAAATTAAATTAGGGCTGTATCAGTACAAAGGAGAGATTGCCATTTGCAAAACCTCGTTTCGCTTAAGTTAGTAATATTGTAAGTGTTAATTGAGTGGTCATTGGTTGCCTATCACCATCCTGATGCACTAATTTCATCAAGTGTAAATATTGGTCACAAAAGGTGCCCATTCATCAACCTGTTGCTGTCTCCACATGGAAGTGTCTTCCGGACGAAATCAAAAGACATTCGAAGAGCCAGGATCCGCAAAGGAACAAACTATTGCCACATGAATGGTGCTGGGCGCCATGAGGAGCAGTTAACTTTAACCTGCGCGCTGTCAGCACTCAGAAGAACAACCCCAGCATGGCAGGGGGGACTTGCAAAAGAAGGAAAGGCCCCTCACCTAGCTATAAACCACCCAAAGTGCAGAGCCAAGTTGAAAACACCACTGCTCTCAAATCAACCGTGTCAGGACAAAAAGATTTCACTGATCTCCCCCTTCCAGGTACAAACTCTTATTTGCACCACACTCAGAGGGCAATGTGAGCTCCCCAGCGCTGTCTTGCACTCTCGCAGAGTCCAGATACTAACTTGTGAACATCCTACACAAACATTAGCTCATGAAAGTGCCAGCTTGAGCAAGAACAGCAGACCCTCCCATTGCACCCCCTTGTCATCCAGAGTGCGGCGGTTTGTTGAAAATCATGGACTCGGAAAGACCAATGCAGCAACTGCTTTTCTCTCTCCTACTGCCTTTCCCTGAGCGAGAGGTAGATGGATGATGTGGACTTAGTGGAACAGAAAGAGTATGACTGTACTTATAACGGAGGAAAACCCCCCACAGCATACTGTGCTGTGTGCAGTACACGCTCTGAAAAAGAGACAAAGCTGAATGCTGCCAGCGGGCTTCGGTTCTCAGACTGCTTGCATGGGCAGAGCTGCGGGCTCTTTTAAGGATGGAAACTGGCATCTGTGAGTGTAAAGAATGTGACTTTCCACACAGCTTAGAAGAAAGGTGCATAGCCCCAGTGAGAAGTGTGTACGTGAAAGACTGGCAGAAGAAGTCGCAGTCCAGCAAGGCTGGTATCTTTTTCTTTGTGCCAAATAGGCACCTTGGGAACATGAAAGTACTTGATGGTAGCCAAACTGACAGTGAAGGCACAGAACACCGTCGGGTGTGTGCAGTGTACAGACGCAATGTAAAAGCCCTGAGTACCATTTGACTGCAGTCATAGTGCAAGTTTGCAACTGTACCATGCAAGGCCAGTGAAAGCTTCCTGTGCGGCCACATTTTCGTATTGGAGCTCGCTAGCTGGAAGTGATTCGGTTTGTCTGCAGTATCCGCTCGACTGAATGTGATGTGTCACTGGAAAGAAAAGTACAGACCAGCAGTGCGTTTGATATGGTTCAGGGGCTGCAAAGGAAATGTACAGGCCACCTCTGGGATTTTGGTCTTTGTGCATTCCCATGGCAGCAGTTCCTGGATGTTTTTGTTCTACAGTTTAGGCTCAGTGAGAGAGAAAAAATGCGAGAGCACGCATAGCAGAGCCACAGGGAGAATTGCTGAGGTATGAGTTGCGTGCTGTTCAGATACTGCCGTACCAAAGGCCTACCTAAACACTGCTGCTGATCTAGCATGTCTTTCTGTAGCAAGACTTGTTGGTACTGCAAAACAGAAGATGCGTGAGGTCAAATGAATCTGGACAGAAAATTTCAGACGAGCAGCCTATGAGTGCATGATTGAAACAGTAAATTTAGGTGACAGAATAGATCGTGGCATCGATTTGCGTAGTGTTAATATTCTCTGAAGGGAATGCAAAAAGCCAAGATGTGTTTTCCATTCTAGCTGTTCCTGACAAAAACTGAGGAATAAAACTTTCGTTCTAGATGGAATGTAACATTCAATTCCCAGGATTTTGCACTCCAAAGTTCAACAAAAGAGTTTCCACAAGAATCTTGAGAAGAAGCACAATCACTTCCACCTAGAGCTGGAAGAGGAAGAGGCAGCGGCACAAGCAAGTGCCCTTGAGCGTCCTCCTTCTGAATGCTAGAACGTCAATTCAGCAGGCAGGAGTGCAGCAGCCACCCTTCGTCTTGCAAGCCCATACGACGCGCACACCAGCCCGGTGCTCTGCGGCTTCGTCCTTCGCCTTTTCGAGCACGCCGTACCTTCATTCTCCCGGAGGCGAACAGCGGTCTGCTTCTCGCACGGAACGCTGTGTCGGCAGCCAAGCGCTCCAGTGCACTGCTTCTGCCCAAACACGCCTGGGCCCTGCACCTCTCCTTCCCAGCGCTACGTAGCAGCACAATCTGTCCCTCTTGCGATCCCAAGCTAAGCGGAAAGCTTCTCGGCTACGTCTCCCGCAGAGAGCTGTGCCAGGACAATAAGCTTGCAAGCACTTTGCTCCTGACACTAGTGGCAACAGGGATTCGCACCACCTTCCAGGAGCAGTCCTCTTGCCTTTTACAAGGTGCAAAAGCGCCCCCTCTGTGGCGGTGCTGTCTGCCCGGTCTTTCTCGGCTCGAAGCACCACGAGGCACACAAGACTCTCTCGCAAGGACCGAAATTCCCGATAGGCGTCTCTGGGCTTTCTGCAATGCTGCACGCACAAGCCCGGTGCTCTGAGGCTTCGTTCTTCGCCTTTCGTTGTCTGGGCAGAAGAGAAGCCGAGCGAGGCCATTGTGCTTTGCCGCTTGTCAGTGTGCTGTGCACGGTTTTTCCGCAGCTCGAGCTAGCGGGAGACCCCTTCGGTTTCGCGGCGTCCACACTACCCATGGTAGCTCTCGCTCAGCGAAACTTGAAGGGGAGAAGCACTTGCTGGATGAGTCTTTCAGTGTGCAGGACTTTGAAAACACAGCAGCGCAATCGGGGCCACGAGAAGGACCGCTGAGAAGTCGCTCTCGCACAGAGAACCGTGCCAGGATGACGAGCTCGCCCAGCATTTGCCCCTGACACTTGGGGAACTCGTAGCTGCCAGTGCCTTCCAGGGGCAGTCTGCTTTCTGTCATAACCTGCATAGGGCCCGTCAGATGGTGGCGCTGTCTGCCTTCTCCTTCTCGGCCAGAGTGTACTCTGGTGCACACTGCAGTCTGGCAAGGAGCAAAGATCTTCGGTAGACATCTCGCACAGGAGAAAGTTGCCAAGAAAGAACCACGTTCTTCATCAGCCCTCCTCATGTCCCAATTGGGGTGCTGCCTTCAAAGCCTTGCACATTGAAAGACTTCTCCAGCAAGTGCTTCTCCCCTGGCGCACTTCGCTGAGTGAGAGCTGCATGGGCAGCGTGGACTCAGCGAAACCGAAAGGCTGTCGCTGTAGCTCGAGCTGAGCAAAGAAACCGTGCACGGTGCACCGTTGGTGGGTGCAGCATGCACGCGGAAAAGCAGCAAAGTTCACTGCCATCGCTGGCCTTCTCTTCAGTCCAGACCACTTAAGGCAAACAATTTAGCTGCAGAGCACTGGGCTTGCGTGTGCAGTGCACCAAATTGCCCAAGACCAGCAAGGGCTCGTTCACAAGCAGAGTCGGCTGAGAGCATTCTTGCTTGCTCCAGAAAGGAAGCCGCAGCTATAGTGCTTCATCCCACAGCGTGGACATAGGCACTTTCCTAGTTGTTCAGCCTTGCAGAGTCCCTGCAACTAGAGCTCAGCCAGGAGCAGGCGTCAAAGCAGAAGGCTTTCCTAAAGCACGCCTCTCCAACCAGCCTTCCGGAAGTCGCAAATGACACTGTGGCTCTGTGCCTTTCTTCTAAGACAGACGCCCACCTTGCTTTCACTCTCGCAGCTCCCTTGGCAGCCTCCAGCAGCTGCTTTCCTGGAGAACGGCCCGAGAAGTAGAAGCCAGGGCTGGGCTGCACCTTCGCCTTCCGCACGTAAGCGGCACCAGACTCACCGGTGCGCTCTGTTCTTCCCTCCTCCGCTGCATGCTACTACCATCGTGTTCTCGGAAAGACGGAGACTGAAGGGAAGCGCAAATGCTTCCACAGAGAGCTACAAGAGGAATAGGCAGCAGCAGCACAGGTAAGTGCCGTGGAACTTCCTCCTTCCCAAGGCTATAACGTCAATTCAGCAGGCAGGAGAGTGGCAGCCACGCTCGTCTTGCAGCCCGTACAACGAGCACGCGAGCCCGGCGCTCCGCGGCTTCGTTCTTCGCCTTTTCGAGCACGCCGTACCTTCGTTCCCCCGGAGGCGGACGGTCTTCTGCTTCTCGCCCGGAACACTGTGCTCGGCAGTGCAGCGCTTTCTGCGGCAAGCTGCAAAGCGCCCGTCAGATGGCGATGCTGTCTGCCCGCTCCTCGGCTCGAGTGTACTCCGGCGCACGCTGCCGTCTCGCAAGGAGCAAAGAGCTTCGGTAGACATCTCGCACAGGAGAAAGTTGCCAAGAAAGAACCACGTTCTTCATCAGCCCTCCTCATGTCCCGATTGGGGTGCTGCCTTCAAAGCCTTGCACATTGAAAGACTTCTCCAGCAAGTGCTTCTCCCCTGGCGCACTTCGCTGAGTGAGAGCTGCATGGGCAGCGTGGACTCAGCGAAACCGAAAGGCTGTCGCTGTAGCTCGAGCTGAGCAAAGAAACCGTGCACGGTGCACCGTTGGTGGGTGCAGCATGCACGCGGAAAAGCAGCAAAGTTCACTGCCATCGCTGGCCTTCTCTTCAGTCCAGACCACTTAAGGCAAACAATTTAGCTGCAGAGCACTGGGCTTGCGTGTGCAGTGCACCAAATTGCCCAAGACCAGCAAGGGCTCGTTCACAAGCAGAGTCGGCTGAGAGCATTCTTGCTTGCTCCAGAAAGGAAGCCGCAGCTATAGTGCTTCATCCCACAGCGTGGACATAGGCACTTTCCTAGTTGTTCAGCCTTGCAGAGTCCCTGCAACTAGAGCTCAGCCAGGAGCAGGCGTCAAAGCAGAAGGCTTTCCTAAAGCACGCCTCTCCAACCAGCCTTCGGAAGTCGCAAATGACACTGTGGCTCTGTGCCTTTCTTCTAAGACAGACGCCCACCTTGCTTTCACTCTCGCAGCTCCCTTGGCAGCCTCCAGCAGCTGCTTTCCTGGAGAACGGCCCGAGAAGTAGAAGCCAGGGCTGGGCTGCACCTTCGCCTTCCGCACGTAAGCGGCACCAGACTCACCGGTGCGCTCTGTTCTTCCCTCCTCCGCTGCATGCTACTACCATCGTGTTCTCGGAAAGACGGAGACTGAAGGGAAGCGCAAATGCTTCCACAGAGAGCTACAAGAGGAATAGGCAGCAGCAGCACAGGTAAGTGCCGTGGAACTTCCTCCTTCCCAAGGCTATAACGTCAATTCAGCAGGCAGGAGAGTGGCAGCCACGCTCGTCTTGCAGCCCGTACAACGAGCACGCGAGCCCGGCGCTCCGCGGCTTCGTTCTTCGCCTTTTCGAGCACGCCGTACCTTCGTTCCCCCGGAGGCGGACGGTCTTCTGCTTCTCGCCCGGAACACTGTGCCCGGCAGTGCAGCGCTTTCTGCGGCAAGCTGCAAAGCGCCCGTCAGATGGCGATGCTGTCTGCCCGCTCCTCGGCTCGAGTGTACTCCGGCGCACGCTGCCGTCTCGCAAGGAGCAAAGAGCTTCGGTAGACATCTCGCACAGGAGAAAGTTGCCAAGAAAGAACCACGTTCTTCATCAGCCCTCCTCATGTCCCGATTGGGGTGCTGCCTTCAAAGCCTTGCACATTGAAAGACTTCTCCAGCAAGTGCTTCTCCCCTGGCGCACTTCGCTGAGTGAGAGCTGCATGGGCAGCGTGGACTCAGCGAAACCGAAAGGCTGTCGCTGTAGCTCGAGCTGAGCAAAGAAACCGTGCACGGTGCACCGTTGGTGGGTGCAGCATGCACGCGGAAAAGCAGCAAAGTTCACTGCCATCGCTGGCCTTCTCTTCAGTCCAGACCACTTAAGGCAAACAATTTAGCTGCAGAGCACTGGGCTTGCGTGTGCAGTGCACCAAATTGCCCAAGACCAGCAAGGGCTCGTTCACAAGCAGAGTCGGCTGAGAGCATTCTTGCTTGCTCCAGAAAGGAAGCCGCAGCTATAGTGCTTCATCCCACAGCGTGGACATAGGCACTTTCCTAGTTGTTCAGCCTTGCAGAGTCCCTGCAACTAGAGCTCAGCCAGGAGCAGGCGTCAAAGCAGAAGGCTTTCCTAAAGCACGCCTCTCCAACCAGCCTTCGGAAGTCGCAAATGACACTGTGGCTCTGTGCCTTTCTTCTAAGACAGACGCCCACCTTGCTTTCACTCTCGCAGCTCCCTTGGCAGCCTCCAGCAGCTGCTTTCCTGGAGAACGGCCCGAGAAGTAGAAGCCAGGGCTGGGCTGCACCTTCGCCTTCCGCACGTAAGCGGCACCAGACTCACCGGTGCGCTCTGTTCTTCCCTCCTCCGCTGCATGCTACTACCATCGTGTTCTCGGAAAGACGGAGACTGAAGGGAAGCGCAAATGCTTCCACAGAGAGCTACAAGAGGAATAGGCAGCAGCAGCACAGGTAAGTGCCGTGGAACTTCCTCCTTCCCAAGGCTATAACGTCAATTCAGCAGGCAGGAGAGTGGCAGCCACGCTCGTCTTGCAGCCCGTACAACGAGCACGCGAGCCCGGCGCTCCGCGGCTTCGTTCTTCGCCTTTTCGAGCACGCCGTACCTTCGTTCCCCCGGAGGCGGACGGTCTTCTGCTTCTCGCCCGGAACACTGTGCTCGGCAGTGCAGCGCTTTCTGCGGCAAGCTGCAAAGCGCCCGTCAGATGGCGATGCTGTCTGCCCGCTCCTCGGCTCGAGTGTACTCCGGCGCACGCTGCCGTCTCGCAAGGAGCAAAGAGCTTCGGTAGACATCTCGCACAGGAGAAAGTTGCCAAGAAAGAACCACGTTCTTCATCAGCCCTCCTCATGTCCCGATTGGGGTGCTGCCTTCAAAGCCTTGCACATTGAAAGACTTCTCCAGCAAGTGCTTCTCCCCTGGCGCACTTCGCTGAGTGAGAGCTGCATGGGCAGCGTGGACTCAGCGAAACCGAAAGGCTGTCGCTGTAGCTCGAGCTGAGCAAAGAAACCGTGCACGGTGCACCGTTGGTGGGTGCAGCATGCACGCGGAAAAGCAGCAAAGTTCACTGCCATCGCTGGCCTTCTCTTCAGTCCAGACCACTTAAGGCAAACAATTTAGCTGCAGAGCACTGGGCTTGCGTGTGCAGTGCACCAAATTGCCCAAGACCAGCAAGGGCTCGTTCACAAGCAGAGTCGGCTGAGAGCATTCTTGCTTGCTCCAGAAAGGAAGCCGCAGCTATAGTGCTTCATCCCACAGCGTGGACATAGGCACTTTCCTAGTTGTTCAGCCTTGCAGAGTCCCTGCAACTAGAGCTCAGCCAGGAGCAGGCGTCAAAGCAGAAGGCTTTCCTAAAGCACGCCTCTCCAACCAGCCTTCGGAAGTCGCAAATGACACTGTGGCTCTGTGCCTTTCTTCTAAGACAGACGCCCACCTTGCTTTCACTCTCGCAGCTCCCTTGGCAGCCTCCAGCAGCTGCTTTCCTGGAGAACGGCCCGAGAAGTAGAAGCCAGGGCTGGGCTGCACCTTCGCCTTCCGCACGTAAGCGGCACCAGACTCACCGGTGCGCTCTGTTCTTCCCTCCTCCGCTGCATGCTACTACCATCGTGTTCTCGGAAAGACGGAGACTGAAGGGAAGCGCAAATGCTTCCACAGAGAGCTACAAGAGGAATAGGCAGCAGCAGCACAGGTAAGTGCCGTGGAACTTCCTCCTTCCCAAGGCTATAACGTCAATTCAGCAGGCAGGAGAGTGGCAGCCACGCTCGTCTTGCAGCCCGTACAACGAGCACGCGAGCCCGGCGCTCCGCGGCTTCGTTCTTCGCCTTTTCGAGCACGCCGTACCTTCGTTCCCCCGGAGGCGGACGGTCTTCTGCTTCTCGCCCGGAACACTGTGCCCGGCAGTGCAGCGCTTTCTGCGGCAAGCTGCAAAGCGCCCGTCAGATGGCGATGCTGTCTGCCCGCTCCTCGGCTCGAGCGTACTCCGGCGCACGCTGCCGTCTCGCAAGGAGCAAAGAGCTTCGGTAGACAGCTCACACAGGAGAAAGGTGCCAGGACGACACCACATTCCTCCTCACCCCTTCTCGTGGCCCACATTGTGGTGCTGCCTTCAAAGCCGTGCGCATTGAAAGACTCTTCCAGCAAGTGCTTCTCCCCTGGCACACTTCGCTCAGCGACAGCTACGTGGGCAGCGTGGACTCAGCGAAACTGAAAGGGTGTCCTTGTAGCTCGAGCTTGTTGGAGAGGATGAAAGTTTGGTAAGAAAGTTTCACAGCTATGTAGGCTTGACAGAAAGATCTCTGAATATAGAAACTTAGCATGAGGAGGAAATGGAAACGAGTTTTGATAGAGAGTAAAAGGTGTTTTGCTGAAACACTGATCACTGAATAACTGAGAAGGCAAAGGTTGGAGATTGAGTTGGAAGGAGATGTTTTTTATTAGGACACCGGTATGTGAGTACAAACAAGCACATGTTTTTCACCAAGTAAATAAGTCTCAAGAAGGCCATAAGGAAATAGAAAACATGTTTTTACCAAAAAGAGAGCTATCGCAGGCAAACAAGAAATGTCGATGTAGCAAGAAGAAGAGAGGTCTGAGAATTTTCCACTGTAAGCTTAAATTGTAACATACTTACTCTTGTGATTGGATAAGAATGACTATAATATGGTAATGGTAGTAGTCATGATAGGCTACAGGCAAATGTAAAGGTATTGTTGTATGGTGCTTATTGGTTGCTATGTATTGAGATACTCAGCAAAGAAAAATACATAATGCTTTCTAACTTGAACAGAAAGCGGCTCCAGGTATGCCTACCAGCTGTAGCTGACAGCTGTAGGGCTGGCTCTGGATACCCACTCCCTGAAATGCTGTAACTTCGCCTATGCAATACACAGCTTTCAAGAGAGCCGCCTGAAGTCCAGACACCCTTCGCGAGCCTTTCTCCTATAGAGCTGTGGAAAGAAATCGTGCACGCTACACCGAGGGTGCGTGCAGCATGCACGAGCAAAAGCGGCAAAGTTCAGTGCCCTCGCTGGGCTTCCCTTCCGTGCGGATAACGTGAGGCGAAAAATGAAGCCGCAGAGCACCGGGCTTGCAGGTGCAGTGCACCGAGTTGCAGAAGTCCAGCAGGCTCGTTCACAAGCCAAGCCGGCTGAGGGAGTCCTCGCGTCTCCAAAAGGGAACGCGGAGCCGTAGCACTTCATCCCACAGCGTGGAGATAGGCACTTTCCTAGTCGTTCAGCCTTGCAGAGTCCCTGCAGCTAGAGCTCAGCCAGGAGCAGGCGTCAAAGCAGAAGGCCCTCCTAAAGCACCCTTTCTCCAAGCAGCCTCCTGAAAGGGCGCATCACAGTGCGGCTCTGCGCCTTTCTTCTAAGACAGACGCCCGCTATACTTTCGTGCTCGCAGCTCCCTTGGCAGCCTCCAGCAGCTACTCTCCTGGAGAACGGCCGTAGACGTCAAAGCCAGTGCTGGGCTGCACCTCCGCCCTCCCCAGGTAAGCAACAGCGAACTCACCGGTGCACTCTGTACTTCCCTCCTCCGCTTGCATCCTACATGCATTCGTGTTCTCCGAAACTCAGAGACTGAAGGGAAGGGCAATTGCTTCCCCAGATAGCTGCAAGGGCACTAGGCAGCAGCAGCAGAAATTTCACATGACCTGATGCACTGTAGAGATATTACCCTGTTACCCCTCCTTTCTCCTCGTCCTCGACCAATTGTGGTGGGATGTCGAAAGGCTTGGCCAGCGAAAAGCTCATCCAGCAAGGGCGTCTCTCTTGACGCATTTCCCTGACCGAGAGCTACACAGATGGTCTGGACACTGTAAAACAGCAAGAAAATAATTCTATGTCCAGCTGAGGAAAATCCGTGCACAGAAAAATGTAGATGCCTGCAGTAAACAATCTGAAGAGCGGCAAAGCTCCAAGCCATCGCTGCGCTTCAGTCCTGTCCGGACCACAGAAGGCGAAGAACGAAGCAGCTGGGCACCGGCTTCATGGACTCAGTGGCGCGACTTGCAAATGTCCAGCCAAGAGCTGCTTCAACAAGCAGATTCAGCCGAGAATGCTCTGCCTGCACTTTCCCTCGCAGCGCTAGGCAGCACCACGTTCTGTTTGCGTGGCAGCCTGATTCTTAACGGAAAGATTCTCAATGCCTGTGTCTGGCACAGAGAACGGTTTTAGGTCAGCAAGCTCACCCGGCGCTTACCCTCGACGCGTGCAAACCTGTATTTGCACCGCATTCCAGTGGCAGCCCTCTTTCCTTTCCAGCCGGCACAGCGCCGTCAGATCGCGGTGCTCTCTTGCACCTGCCTTCTCGCTTCCAAGTGCCACCGCGCACATTACAGCCTTGCAGGGAGCGAAGAGGCGGAGAGGCATCTCGCAAAGAAGAACGTGCCGGGACGAAAAGGTGCTCTTTCCTTTCTCCTCCTCCTTTGCCCGAATGGTGGTGCTGTGTTGAAAGGCTTGGCCAGCGAAAAGCTCATCCAGCAAGTGTTTCTCTCCTGACGCCTTTCGCTGAGCGAGAGAGCTACACGGACACTTTCGACTCGGGGAAACAGCAAGAGAATGACTGTACGTCGAGCTGAGGAAAAGCCGTGCACAGCAGCCTGTGGCTGCGTGCAGTGTTCACGCTGAAGAGCGGCAAAGCTCCAAGCCATCGCTGCGCTTCAGTCCTGTCCGGACCACAGAAGGCGAAGAACGAAGCAGCTGGGCACCGGCTTCATGGGCTCAGTGGAGCGACTTGCAAATGTCCAGCCAAGAGCTGCTTCAACAAGCAGATTCAGCTGAGAATGCTCTGCCTGCTTCAACAAAGTAAGGCGCAGCCCTTGCACTGCAGCACACTGCCTGGCCAGAAACAGGTTCTTACACCTTCAGTGCTGCCGAGCCCACGCAGCTTGAGCACACCCAGAAGGACGCGTCCAGAAAGAAGGCCTTCTTCGAGTGCCTTGTCCTTCCTTGTTCTGTCTTTCATCTGCACCTGAAACAGTGGGTCTACGTGTTTTCCTTCCCAGGGAAAAGAACTTTCATTCTTGTCCAGGAGTCTATGGCTAAAATGGTGATTGCATGTCCCATATCCAATACAACCAAGGATTACTCCCGGAGGAAAGCTGCCAGGACAGATGGGTCTTGCTGGCTTTGACCACCCCTGGGCCACCTCTCATATTCTCCTGAAACAGTGGGGTACATGAAGGCATTGCCATACCTGATCATCCCTTGCCATGCAGAGCCCAGCCTTGCATTGCCTTACAGACACCTCTGTGTACCTCCCTTGCCCTTCCTATGTCTCCATTGCATGGCCTTGTTCACCAATCTCCCACCTTGACTTTCTTACCCCTTGTTTCCTGGTCTTGTCTTGCCTGCTTCTCCTATGACTCTCTTGGCCTTGCCTAAGTCTCTCTTGCCTTGCTTTGCAAAGCCAACACTTGCCTTGCCCTGCTACCCCTCTTTCCCTCGCCTAGTCTACCCACACCTACCCACCTTTGACTGGCCTATCCATCCGATCATCACCTTTTCTGCACCACCCCTCCATGCTCTTGTCTTGCCTTGGCCTGCCTACCCTTCCCTTGCCTTGCACTGCCTTGCATAACCCTTGCCCTTCTTGACATTTGTGCCCCTTTCCAACATGGCCTTGCTTTCCTTTGCCTACCCCTCCCAATCCCTGCTTTGCCTACAGATTCCTGGCCTTCTTTTGTCTACCACTCCTTTGCCTTTTGTGGGAACCAACAGCTGGTCTGAAGGCCTCACAGACATTTCCGTTGATACAATCATTTTGTACCCGTGAGAATTGCAGAAGCAAGAAGATAAACAACAGAAAGAAGTTGTAACAGCTGCAAAAGGGACGATACTGGCTGATGTTTAGCAAAGAATGTGTGTACACTATAGACAACCAATAGTATTGTATTATAGCAAAATAATAGTCCATGCACATGTAGCTAAAAAAGTGCATAAGAGAAGATGCATAAATAATACAAGTGGTTTTTTGCCATTGCTCGGGGCAGAGAGTGTATGTGTGTCGTGACCGTCTCAACAGCAACAGCCTTGCACTGCCTTTCATAACCAGCCCCTGCCTACTGCCTCCTTCCCTGGCCTTCCATGTCTTGTCTTCCTCTCCTTTGATTTAACTTGCTTCTCCTATCTCTCCCTTGCTTGCCTTACTCCACTGACCTTTCTGTGTTCTTGCCTTGACTTGCCTAGCTGTTCCTTGCTTCACATTGCTTTGTGTAAGCATTCCCTGTTTTTATTTGCCTACCCCTTTCTTGGCTGGCCTTTCCTTGCCTAGCCTTTCTTGTCTTTGCCTGCCCTCTGCATCACTGGACTTACCTTCCTATGCCCTGCCTTCCCTACAACTTCTGGGCCTTCTCTTGCCTCGCACTCATTGGCCCTACTTTGCTGCCTGCTCACTGCTCTTGCTTTGCTTTCCCTAACTTTCCCTTGACTTGACTAGAATTGCCTAAACTTACTTTGACTGCATTGCCTTGCCTGCATGGAAGAAAAGGCAAGGCAGGGCAAAGCAAGGAAATCATAGGCAGGGCAGGGCAAGGGAGACATAGGCAAGAGAGACGTAGCCAAGGAAGGCAAAGCAAGGGTAGGCTAGGAAAAACCAGGCAATGGTACTGAAGGCAACGCAAGGCCAAGTGACTCATAATGCCTTTCCTTGGAATGCAAAGGTCTGAATCCCAGTGTTGGTGGAGCAGATGATAAGGTCCCATGGGGAAGTAAACTCAACTGAGACATTTCTCTCCTGGCACCTCTTGTGTAGGAGCAATTCTTAGATATATTCAATATTGGCGGTAGCACGCCAGTTCCTCAGAGAGGATGACAATGCTTTTCCATGGGAAGGAAAGCACCTAGCCCCAGTGTTTCAGGTGCACATAAGAAGCTGCCTAGTGGAGGTAAAGGGCAGCAGCAACTTTCTGTCCTGGCATATTTGGTGTAGAAGCACTGCCTTGATTTGTACAAGTATGGAGTTGCTACGCCCTATTTTCAAGGCAGTCTCCTGAAAAAGTCAATTTTGGCATGTCGTTTCCACTTCTGAAAGGTGGTCTTCTGAACTCTTGGCAGTAAGCCAAGACAAGCAGCTATGCTCATCCTTGGTGTGCAGCTGATTTAGACACCAGGGCAGGTAATGTCCAGTAACAGTGTTCTGGCACATTGGATGGGAGCAGTTCCTGGATGTTTTCTATTTTGGAGGAGGAGATCCCAGTTCTTCTGAGATGGGCTCATAGTTTCTCTCTTTGGCAAAGAAAGCAGTTTTGGATCTGCATGTAGGGTGTTCTCAGCGAATTAATGGCTTTTCCTCATGGGCAGTTCTGTGGGCTATAGCTGTTGAACTGTTAGAGAAGGAATGAAAAAGCCAAGCTGTTGAACAAATTTGCATCCTGCTGACTTTAGCAGCCCCTGATAAAATTCTGTTTGCATCCTGACTCTGTGAGACTGAAGGATTATGATGGTACTTAAAGCTGAGGAGGAAAGTGCACATAGAAGAGCATGTGAATTTAATGGCTCTTCCTAGTAGGCAGTTCTCTGGGCTAGAGCTGTTGAACTGTTAGAGAGGGAATGCAAGAGCCAAGCTTCTGAGCTCTTTTCCCTGCTACCTTTAAAGTATGAGCATTCCCTGGTGCTCTCCTATTTGGATAATAAGTTAGAGTGGGTTTCACATTCACTTTGAAGAATAGAAACAGCGCCATGTGAACCTGTGCCATCAGCTTTCCTTTCCAACTAAATGTTCCTACTTGCAATCTTGCAATTCTTACTTGCAATCATGCAGAGCACCGTGCTTGAGGCTGGTGCATTGAAGAAAATTAAATTAGGGCTGTATCAGTACAAAGGAGAGATTGCCATTTGCAAAACCTCGTTTCGCTTAAGTTAGTAATATTGTAAGTGTTAATTGAGTGGTCATTGGTTGCCTATCACCATCCTGATGCACTAATTTCATCAAGTGTAAATATTGGTCACAAAAGGTGCCCATTCATCAACCTGTTGCTGTCTCCACATGGAAGTGTCTTCCGGACGAAATCAAAAGACATTCGAAGAGCCAGGATCCGCAAAGGAACAAACTATTGCCACATGAATGGTGCTGGGCGCCATGAGGAGCAGTTAACTTTAACCTGCGCGCTGTCAGCACTCAGAAGAACAACCCCAGCATGGCAGGGGGGACTTGCAAAAGAAGGAAAGGCCCCTCACCTAGCTATAAACCACCCAAAGTGCAGAGCCAAGTTGAAAACACCACTGCTCTCAAATCAACCGTGTCAGGACAAAAAGATTTCACTGATCTCCCCCTTCCAGGTACAAACTCTTATTTGCACCACACTCAGAGGGCAATGTGAGCTCCCCAGCGCTGTCTTGCACTCTCGCAGAGTCCAGATACTAACTTGTGAACATCCTACACAAACATTAGCTCATGAAAGTGCCAGCTTGAGCAAGAACAGCAGACCCTCCCATTGCACCCCCTTGTCATCCAGAGTGCGGCGGTTTGTTGAAAATCATGGACTCGGAAAGACCAATGCAGCAACTGCTTTTCTCTCTCCTACTGCCTTTCCCTGAGCGAGAGGTAGATGGATGATGTGGACTTAGTGGAACAGAAAGAGTATGACTGTACTTATAACGGAGGAAAACCCCCCACAGCATACTGTGCTGTGTGCAGTACACGCTCTGAAAAAGAGACAAAGCTGAATGCTGCCAGCGGGCTTCGGTTCTCAGACTGCTTGCATGGGCAGAGCTGCGGGCTCTTTTAAGGATGGAAACTGGCATCTGTGAGTGTAAAGAATGTGACTTTCCACACAGCTTAGAAGAAAGGTGCATAGCCCCAGTGAGAAGTGTGTACGTGAAAGACTGGCAGAAGAAGTCGCAGTCCAGCAAGGCTGGTATCTTTTTCTTTGTGCCAAATAGGCACCTTGGGAACATGAAAGTACTTGATGGTAGCCAAACTGACAGTGAAGGCACAGAACACCGTCGGGTGTGTGCAGTGTACAGACGCAATGTAAAAGCCCTGAGTACCATTTGACTGCAGTCATAGTGCAAGTTTGCAACTGTACCATGCAAGGCCAGTGAAAGCTTCCTGTGCGGCCACATTTTCGTATTGGAGCTCGCTAGCTGGAAGTGATTCGGTTTGTCTGCAGTATCCGCTCGACTGAATGTGATGTGTCACTGGAAAGAAAAGTACAGACCAGCAGTGCGTTTGATATGGTTCAGGGGCTGCAAAGGAAATGTACAGGCCACCTCTGGGATTTTGGTCTTTGTGCATTCCCATGGCAGCAGTTCCTGGATGTTTTTGTTCTACAGTTTAGGCTCAGTGAGAGAGAAAAAATGCGAGAGCACGCATAGCAGAGCCACAGGGAGAATTGCTGAGGTATGAGTTGCGTGCTGTTCAGATACTGCCGTACCAAAGGCCTACCTAAACACTGCTGCTGATCTAGCATGTCTTTCTGTAGCAAGACTTGTTGGTACTGCAAAACAGAAGATGCGTGAGGTCAAATGAATCTGGACAGAAAATTTCAGACGAGCAGCCTATGAGTGCATGATTGAAACAGTAAATTTAGGTGACAGAATAGATCGTGGCATCGATTTGCGTAGTGTTAATATTCTCTGAAGGGAATGCAAAAAGCCAAGATGTGTTTTCCATTCTAGCTGTTCCTGACAAAAACTGAGGAATAAAACTTTCGTTCTAGATGGAATGTAACATTCAATTCCCAGGATTTTGCACTCCAAAGTTCAACAAAAGAGTTTCCACAAGAATCTTGAGAAGAAGCACAATCACTTCCACCTAGAGCTGGAAGAGGAAGAGGCAGCGGCACAAGCAAGTGCCCTTGAGCGTCCTCCTTCCGAATGCTAGAACGTCAATTCAGCAGGCAGGAGTGCAGCAGCCACCCTTCGTCTTGCAAGCCCATACGACGCGCACACCAGCCCGGTGCTCTGCGGCTTCGTCCTTCGCCTTTTCGAGCACGCCGTACCTTCATTCTCCCGGAGGCGAACAGCGGTCTGCTTCTCGCACGGAACGCTGTGTCGGCAGCCAAGCGCTCCAGTGCACTGCTTCTGCCCAAACACGCCTGGGCCCTGCACCTCTCCTTCCCAGCGCTACGTAGCAGCACAATCTGTCCCTCTTGCGATCCCAAGCTAAGCGGAAAGCTTCTCGGCTACGTCTCCCGCAGAGAGCTGTGCCAGGACAATAAGCTTGCAAGCACTTTGCTCCTGACACTAGTGGCAACAGGGATTCGCACCACCTTCCAGGAGCAGTCCTCTTGCCTTTTACAAGGTGCAAAAGCGCCCCCTCTGTGGCGGTGCTGTCTGCCCGGTCTTTCTCGGCTCGAAGCACCACGAGGCACACAAGACTCTCTCGCAAGGACCGAAATTCCCGATAGGCGTCTCTGCGCTTTCTGCAATGCTGCACGCACAAGCCCGGTGCTCTGAGGCTTCGTTCTTCGCCTTTCGTTGTCTGGGCAGAAGAGAAGCCGAGCGAGGCCATTGTGCTTTGCCGCTTGTCAGTGTGCTGTGCACGGTTTTTCCGCAGCTCGAGCTAGCGGGAGACCCCTTCGGTTTCGCGGCGTCCACACTACCCATGGTAGCTCTCGCTCAGCGAAACTTGAAGGGGAGAAGCACTTGCTGGATGAGTCTTTCAGTGTGCAGGACTTTGAAAACACAGCAGCGCAATCGGGGCCACGAGAAGGACCGCTGAGAAGTCGCTCTCGCACAGAGAACCGTGCCAGGATGACGAGCTCGCCCAGCATTTGCCCCTGACACTTGGGGAACTCGTAGCTGCCAGTGCCTTCCAGGGGCAGTCTGCTTTCTGTCATAACCTGCATAGGGCCCGTCAGATGGTGGCGCTGTCTGCCTTCTCCTTCTCGGCCAGAGTGTACTCTGGTGCACACTGCAGTCTGGCAAGGAGCAAAGATCTTCGGTAGACATCTCGCACAGGAGAAAGTTGCCAAGAAAGAACCACGTTCTTCATCAGCCCTCCTCATGTCCCAATTGGGGTGCTGCCTTCAAAGCCTTGCACATTGAAAGACTTCTCCAGCAAGTGCTTCTCCCCTGGCGCACTTCGCTGAGTGAGAGCTGCATGGGCAGCGTGGACTCAGCGAAACCGAAAGGCTGTCGCTGTAGCTCGAGCTGAGCAAAGAAACCGTGCACGGTGCACCGTTGGTGGGTGCAGCATGCACGCGGAAAAGCAGCAAAGTTCACTGCCATCGCTGGCCTTCTCTTCAGTCCAGACCACTTAAGGCAAACAATTTAGCTGCAGAGCACTGGGCTTGCGTGTGCAGTGCACCAAATTGCCCAAGACCAGCAAGGGCTCGTTCACAAGCAGAGTCGGCTGAGAGCATTCTTGCTTGCTCCAGAAAGGAAGCCGCAGCTATAGTGCTTCATCCCACAGCGTGGACATAGGCACTTTCCTAGTTGTTCAGCCTTGCAGAGTCCCTGCAACTAGAGCTCAGCCAGGAGCAGGCGTCAAAGCAGAAGGCTTTCCTAAAGCACGCCTCTCCAACCAGCCTTCGGAAATCGCAAATGACACTGTGGCTCTGTGCCTTTCTTCTAAGACAGACGCCCACCTTGCTTTCACTCTCGCAGCTCCCTTGGCAGCCTCCAGCAGCTGCTTTCCTGGAGAACGGCCCGAGAAGTAGAAGCCAGGGCTGGGCTGCACCTTCGCCTTCCGCACGTAAGCGGCACCAGACTCACCGGTGCGCTCTGTTCTTCCCTCCTCCGCTGCATGCTACTACCATCGTGTTCTCGGAAAGACGGAGACTGAAGGGAAGCGCAAATGCTTCCACAGAGAGCTACAAGAGGAATAGGCAGCAGCAGCACAGGTAAGTGCCGTGGAACTTCCTCCTTCCCAAGGCTATAACGTCAATTCAGCAGGCAGGAGAGTGGCAGCCACGCTCGTCTTGCAGCCCGTACAACGAGCACGCGAGCCCGGCGCTCCGCGGCTTCGTTCTTCGCCTTTTCGAGCACGCCGTACCTTCGTTCCCCCGGAGGCGGACGGTCTTCTGCTTCTCGCCCGGAACACTGTGCTCGGCAGTGCAGCGCTTTCTGCGGCAAGCTGCAAAGCGCCCGTCAGATGGCGATGCTGTCTGCCCGCTCCTCGGCTCGAGTGTACTCCGGCGCACGCTGCCGTCTCGCAAGGAGCAAAGAGCTTCGGTAGACATCTCGCACAGGAGAAAGTTGCCAAGAAAGAACCACGTTCTTCATCAGCCCTCCTCATGTCCCGATTGGGGTGCTGCCTTCAAAGCCTTGCACATTGAAAGACTTCTCCAGCAAGTGCTTCTCCCCTGGCGCACTTCGCTGAGTGAGAGCTGCATGGGCAGCGTGGACTCAGCGAAACCGAAAGGCTGTCGCTGTAGCTCGAGCTGAGCAAAGAAACCGTGCACGGTGCACCGTTGGTGGGTGCAGCATGCACGCGGAAAAGCAGCAAAGTTCACTGCCATCGCTGGCCTTCTCTTCAGTCCAGACCACTTAAGGCAAACAATTTAGCTGCAGAGCACTGGGCTTGCGTGTGCAGTGCACCAAATTGCCCAAGACCAGCAAGGGCTCGTTCACAAGCAGAGTCGGCTGAGAGCATTCTTGCTTGCTCCAGAAAGGAAGCCGCAGCTATAGTGCTTCATCCCACAGCGTGGACATAGGCACTTTCCTAGTTGTTCAGCCTTGCAGAGTCCCTGCAACTAGAGCTCAGCCAGGAGCAGGCGTCAAAGCAGAAGGCTTTCCTAAAGCACGCCTCTCCAACCAGCCTTCGGAAATCGCAAATGACACTGTGGCTCTGTGCCTTTCTTCTAAGACAGACGCCCACCTTGCTTTCACTCTCGCAGCTCCCTTGGCAGCCTCCAGCAGCTGCTTTCCTGGAGAACGGCCCGAGAAGTAGAAGCCAGGGCTGGGCTGCACCTTCGCCTTCCGCACGTAAGCGGCACCAGACTCACCGGTGCGCTCTGTTCTTCCCTCCTCCGCTGCATGCTACTACCATCGTGTTCTCGGAAAGACGGAGACTGAAGGGAAGCGCAAATGCTTCCACAGAGAGCTACAAGAGGAATAGGCAGCAGCAGCACAGGTAAGTGCCGTGGAACTTCCTCCTTCCCAAGGCTATAACGTCAATTCAGCAGGCAGGAGAGTGGCAGCCACGCTCGTCTTGCAGCCCGTACAATGAGCACGCGAGCCCGGCGCTCCGCGGCTTCGTTCTTCGCCTTTTCGAGCACGCCGTACCTTCGTTCCCCCGGAGGCGGACGGTCTTCTGCTTCTCGCCCGGAACACTGTGCCCGGCAGTGCAGCGCTTTCTGCGGCAAGCTGCAAAGCGCCCGTCAGATGGCGATGCTGTCTGCCCGCTCCTCGGCTCGAGTGTACTCCGGCGCACGCTGCCGTCTCGCAAGGAGCAAAGAGCTTCGGTAGACATCTCGCACAGGAGAAAGTTGCCAAGAAAGAACCACGTTCTTCATCAGCCCTCCTCATGTCCCGATTGGGGTGCTGCCTTCAAAGCCTTGCACATTGAAAGACTTCTCCAGCAAGTGCTTCTCCCCTGGCGCACTTCGCTGAGTGAGAGCTGCATGGGCAGCGTGGACTCAGCGAAACCGAAAGGCTGTCGCTGTAGCTCGAGCTGAGCAAAGAAACCGTGCACGGTGCACCGTTGGTGGGTGCAGCATGCACGCGGAAAAGCAGCAAAGTTCACTGCCATCGCTGGCCTTCTCTTCAGTCCAGACCACTTAAGGCAAACAATTTAGCTGCAGAGCACTGGGCTTGCGTGTGCAGTGCACCAAATTGCCCAAGACCAGCAAGGGCTCGTTCACAAGCAGAGTCGGCTGAGAGCATTCTTGCTTGCTCCAGAAAGGAAGCCGCAGCTATAGTGCTTCATCCCACAGCGTGGACATAGGCACTTTCCTAGTTGTTCAGCCTTGCAGAGTCCCTGCAACTAGAGCTCAGCCAGGAGCAGGCGTCAAAGCAGAAGGCTTTCCTAAAGCACGCCTCTCCAACCAGCCTTCGGAAGTCGCAAATGACACTGTGGCTCTGTGCCTTTCTTCTAAGACAGACGCCCACCTTGCTTTCACTCTCGCAGCTCCCTTGGCAGCCTCCAGCAGCTGCTTTCCTGGAGAACGGCCCGAGAAGTAGAAGCCAGGGCTGGGCTGCACCTTCGCCTTCCGCACGTAAGCGGCACCAGACTCACCGGTGCGCTCTGTTCTTCCCTCCTCCGCTGCATGCTACTACCATCGTGTTCTCGGAAAGACGGAGACTGAAGGGAAGCGCAAATGCTTCCACAGAGAGCTACAAGAGGAATAGGCAGCAGCAGCACAGGTAAGTGCCGTGGAACTTCCTCCTTCCCAAGGCTATAACGTCAATTCAGCAGGCAGGAGAGTGGCAGCCACGCTCGTCTTGCAGCCCGTACAACGAGCACGCGAGCCCGGCGCTCCGCGGCTTCGTTCTTCGCCTTTTCGAGCACGCCGTACCTTCGTTCCCCCGGAGGCGGACGGTCTTCTGCTTCTCGCCCGGAACACTGTGCTCGGCAGTGCAGCGCTTTCTGCGGCAAGCTGCAAAGCGCCCGTCAGATGGCGATGCTGTCTGCCCGCTCCTCGGCTCGAGTGTACTCCGGCGCACGCTGCCGTCTCGCAAGGAGCAAAGAGCTTCGGTAGACATCTCGCACAGGAGAAAGTTGCCAAGAAAGAACCACGTTCTTCATCAGCCCTCCTCATGTCCCGATTGGGGTGCTGCCTTCAAAGCCTTGCACATTGAAAGACTTCTCCAGCAAGTGCTTCTCCCCTGGCGCACTTCGCTGAGTGAGAGCTGCATGGGCAGCGTGGACTCAGCGAAACCGAAAGGCTGTCGCTGTAGCTCGAGCTGAGCAAAGAAACCGTGCACGGTGCACCGTTGGTGGGTGCAGCATGCACGCGGAAAAGCAGCAAAGTTCACTGCCATCGCTGGCCTTCTCTTCAGTCCAGACCACTTAAGGCAAACAATTTAGCTGCAGAGCACTGGGCTTGCGTGTGCAGTGCACCAAATTGCCCAAGACCAGCAAGGGCTCGTTCACAAGCAGAGTCGGCTGAGAGCATTCTTGCTTGCTCCAGAAAGGAAGCCGCAGCTATAGTGCTTCATCCCACAGCGTGGACATAGGCACTTTCCTAGTTGTTCAGCCTTGCAGAGTCCCTGCAACTAGAGCTCAGCCAGGAGCAGGCGTCAAAGCAGAAGGCTTTCCTAAAGCACGCCTCTCCAACCAGCCTTCGGAAGTCGCAAATGACACTGTGGCTCTGTGCCTTTCTTCTAAGACAGACGCCCACCTTGCTTTCACTCTCGCAGCTCCCTTGGCAGCCTCCAGCAGCTGCTTTCCTGGAGAACGGCCCGAGAAGTAGAAGCCAGGGCTGGGCTGCACCTTCGCCTTCCGCACGTAAGCGGCACCAGACTCACCGGTGCGCTCTGTTCTTCCCTCCTCCGCTGCATGCTACTACCATCGTGTTCTCGGAAAGACGGAGACTGAAGGGAAGCGCAAATGCTTCCACAGAGAGCTACAAGAGGAATAGGCAGCAGCAGCACAGGTAAGTGCCGTGGAACTTCCTCCTTCCCAAGGCTATAACGTCAATTCAGCAGGCAGGAGAGTGGCAGCCACGCTCGTCTTGCAGCCCGTACAACGAGCACGCGAGCCCGGCGCTCCGCGGCTTCGTTCTTCGCCTTTTCGAGCACGCCGTACCTTCGTTCCCCCGGAGGCGGACGGTCTTCTGCTTCTCGCCCGGAACACTGTGCCCGGCAGTGCAGCGCTTTCTGCGGCAAGCTGCAAAGCGCCCGTCAGATGGCGATGCTGTCTGCCCGCTCCTCGGCTCGAGCGTACTCCGGCGCACGCTGCCGTCTCGCAAGGAGCAAAGAGCTTCGGTAGACAGCTCACACAGGAGAAAGGTGCCAGGACGACACCACATTCCTCCTCACCCCTTCTCGTGGCCCACATTGTGGTGCTGCCTTCAAAGCCGTGCGCATTGAAAGACTCTTCCAGCAAGTGCTTCTCCCCTGGCACACTTCGCTCAGCGACAGCTACGTGGGCAGCGTGGACTCAGCGAAACTGAAAGGGTGTCCTTGTAGCTCGAGCTTGTTGGAGAGGATGAAAGTTTGGTAAGAAAGTTTCACAGCTATGTAGGCTTGACAGAAAGATCTCTGAATATAGAAACTTAGCATGAGGAGGAAATGGAAACGAGTTTTGATAGAGAGTAAAAGGTGTTTTGCTGAAACACTGATCACTGAATAACTGAGAAGGCAAAGGTTGGAGATTGAGTTGGAAGGAGATGTTTTTTATTAGGACACCGGTATGTGAGTACAAACAAGCACATGTTTTTCACCAAGTAAATAAGTCTCAAGAAGGCCATAAGGAAATAGAAAACATGTTTTTACCAAAAAGAGAGCTATCGCAGGCAAACAAGAAATGTCGATGTAGCAAGAAGAAGAGAGGTCTGAGAATTTTCCACTGTAAGCTTAAATTGTAACATACTTACTCTTGTGATTGGATAAGAATGACTATAATATGGTAATGGTAGTAGTCATGATAGGCTACAGGCAAATGTAAAGGTATTGTTGTATGGTGCTTATTGGTTGCTATGTATTGAGATACTCAGCAAAGAAAAATACATAATGCTTTCTAACTTGAACAGAAAGCGGCTCCAGGTATGCCTACCAGCTGTAGCTGACAGCTGTAGGGCTGGCTCTGGATACCCACTCCCTGAAATGCTGTAACTTCGCCTATGCAATACACAGCTTTCAAGAGAGCCGCCTGAAGTCCAGACACCCTTCGCGAGCCTTTCTCCTATAGAGCTGTGGAAAGAAATCGTGCACGCTACACCGAGGGTGCGTGCAGCATGCACGAGCAAAAGCGGCAAAGTTCAGTGCCCTCGCTGGGCTTCCCTTCCGTGCGGATAACGTGAGGCGAAAAATGAAGCCGCAGAGCACCGGGCTTGCAGGTGCAGTGCACCGAGTTGCAGAAGTCCAGCAGGCTCGTTCACAAGCCAAGCCGGCTGAGGGAGTCCTCGCGTCTCCAAAAGGGAACGCGGAGCCGTAGCACTTCATCCCACAGCGTGGAGATAGGCACTTTCCTAGTCGTTCAGCCTTGCAGAGTCCCTGCAGCTAGAGCTCAGCCAGGAGCAGGCGTCAAAGCAGAAGGCCCTCCTAAAGCACCCTTTCTCCAAGCAGCCTCCTGAAAGGGCGCATCACAGTGCGGCTCTGCGCCTTTCTTCTAAGACAGACGCCCGCTATACTTTCGTGCTCGCAGCTCCCTTGGCAGCCTCCAGCAGCTACTCTCCTGGAGAACGGCCGTAGACGTCAAAGCCAGTGCTGGGCTGCACCTCCGCCCTCCCCAGGTAAGCAACAGCGAACTCACCGGTGCACTCTGTACTTCCCTCCTCCGCTTGCATCCTACATGCATTCGTGTTCTCCGAAACTCAGAGACTGAAGGGAAGGGCAATTGCTTCCCCAGATAGCTGCAAGGGCACTAGGCAGCAGCAGCAGAAATTTCACATGACCTGATGCACTGTAGAGATATTACCCTGTTACCCCTCCTTTCTCCTCGTCCTCGACCAATTGTGGTGGGATGTCGAAAGGCTTGGCCAGCGAAAAGCTCATCCAGCAAGGGCGTCTCTCTTGACGCATTTCCCTGACCGAGAGCTACACAGATGGTCTGGACACTGTAAAACAGCAAGAAAATAATTCTATGTCCAGCTGAGGAAAATCCGTGCACAGAAAAATGTAGATGCCTGCAGTAAACAATCTGAAGAGCGGCAAAGCTCCAAGCCATCGCTGCGCTTCAGTCCTGTCCGGACCACAGAAGGCGAAGAACGAAGCAGCTGGGCACCGGCTTCATGGACTCAGTGGCGCGACTTGCAAATGTCCAGCCAAGAGCTGCTTCAACAAGCAGATTCAGCCGAGAATGCTCTGCCTGCACTTTCCCTCGCAGCGCTAGGCAGCACCACGTTCTGTTTGCGTGGCAGCCTGATTCTTAACGGAAAGATTCTCAATGCCTGTGTCTGGCACAGAGAACGGTTTTAGGTCAGCAAGCTCACCCGGCGCTTACCCTCGACGCGTGCAAACCTGTATTTGCACCGCATTCCAGTGGCAGCCCTCTTTCCTTTCCAGCCGGCACAGCGCCGTCAGATCGCGGTGCTCTCTTGCACCTGCCTTCTCGCTTCCAAGTGCCACCGCGCACATTACAGCCTTGCAGGGAGCGAAGAGGCGGAGAGGCATCTCGCAAAGAAGAACGTGCCGGGACGAAAAGGTGCTCTTTCCTTTCTCCTCCTCCTTTGCCCGAATGGTGGTGCTGTGTTGAAAGGCTTGGCCAGCGAAAAGCTCATCCAGCAAGTGTTTCTCTCCTGACGCCTTTCGCTGAGCGAGAGAGCTACACGGACACTTTCGACTCGGGGAAACAGCAAGAGAATGACTGTACGTCGAGCTGAGGAAAAGCCGTGCACAGCAGCCTGTGGCTGCGTGCAGTGTTCACGCTGAAGAGCGGCAAAGCTCCAAGCCATCGCTGCGCTTCAGTCCTGTCCGGACCACAGAAGGCGAAGAACGAAGCAGCTGGGCACCGGCTTCATGGGCTCAGTGGAGCGACTTGCAAATGTCCAGCCAAGAGCTGCTTCAACAAGCAGATTCAGCTGAGAATGCTCTGCCTGCTTCAACAAAGTAAGGCGCAGCCCTTGCACTGCAGCACACTGCCTGGCCAGAAACAGGTTCTTACACCTTCAGTGCTGCCGAGCCCACGCAGCTTGAGCACACCCAGAAGGACGCGTCCAGAAAGAAGGCCTTCTTCGAGTGCCTTGTCCTTCCTTGTTCTGTCTTTCATCTGCACCTGAAACAGTGGGTCTACGTGTTTTCCTTCCCAGGGAAAAGAACTTTCATTCTTGTCCAGGAGTCTATGGCTAAAATGGTGATTGCATGTCCCATATCCAATACAACCAAGGATTACTCCCGGAGGAAAGCTGCCAGGACAGATGGGTCTTGCTGGCTTTGACCACCCCTGGGCCACCTCTCATATTCTCCTGAAACAGTGGGGTACATGAAGGCATTGCCATACCTGATCATCCCTTGCCATGCAGAGCCCAGCCTTGCATTGCCTTACAGACACCTCTGTGTACCTCCCTTGCCCTTCCTATGTCTCCATTGCATGGCCTTGTTCACCAATCTCCCACCTTGACTTTCTTACCCCTTGTTTCCTGGTCTTGTCTTGCCTGCTTCTCCTATGACTCTCTTGGCCTTGCCTAAGTCTCTCTTGCCTTGCTTTGCAAAGCCAACACTTGCCTTGCCCTGCTACCCCTCTTTCCCTCGCCTAGTCTACCCACACCTACCCACCTTTGACTGGCCTATCCATCCGATCATCACCTTTTCTGCACCACCCCTCCATGCTCTTGTCTTGCCTTGGCCTGCCTACCCTTCCCTTGCCTTGCACTGCCTTGCATAACCCTTGCCCTTCTTGACATTTGTGCCCCTTTCCAACATGGCCTTGCTTTCCTTTGCCTACCCCTCCCAATCCCTGCTTTGCCTACAGATTCCTGGCCTTCTTTTGTCTACCACTCCTTTGCCTTTTGTGGGAACCAACAGCTGGTCTGAAGGCCTCACAGACATTTCCGTTGATACAATCATTTTGTACCCGTGAGAATTGCAGAAGCAAGAAGATAAACAACAGAAAGAAGTTGTAACAGCTGCAAAAGGGACGATACTGGCTGATGTTTAGCAAAGAATGTGTGTACACTATAGACAACCAATAGTATTGTATTATAGCAAAATAATAGTCCATGCACATGTAGCTAAAAAAGTGCATAAGAGAAGATGCATAAATAATACAAGTGGTTTTTTGCCATTGCTCGGGGCAGAGAGTGTATGTGTGTCGTGACCGTCTCAACAGCAACAGCCTTGCACTGCCTTTCATAACCAGCCCCTGCCTACTGCCTCCTTCCCTGGCCTTCCATGTCTTGTCTTCCTCTCCTTTGATTTAACTTGCTTCTCCTATCTCTCCCTTGCTTGCCTTACTCCACTGACCTTTCTGTGTTCTTGCCTTGACTTGCCTAGCTGTTCCTTGCTTCACATTGCTTTGTGTAAGCATTCCCTGTTTTTATTTGCCTACCCCTTTCTTGGCTGGCCTTTCCTTGCCTAGCCTTTCTTGTCTTTGCCTGCCCTCTGCATCACTGGACTTACCTTCCTATGCCCTGCCTTCCCTACAACTTCTGGGCCTTCTCTTGCCTCGCACTCATTGGCCCTACTTTGCTGCCTGCTCACTGCTCTTGCTTTGCTTTCCCTAACTTTCCCTTGACTTGACTAGAATTGCCTAAACTTACTTTGACTGCATTGCCTTGCCTGCATGGAAGAAAAGGCAAGGCAGGGCAAAGCAAGGAAATCATAGGCAGGGCAGGGCAAGGGAGACATAGGCAAGAGAGACGTAGCCAAGGAAGGCAAAGCAAGGGTAGGCTAGGAAAAACCAGGCAATGGTACTGAAGGCAACGCAAGGCCAAGTGACTCATAATGCCTTTCCTTGGAATGCAAAGGTCTGAATCCCAGTGTTGGTGGAGCAGATGATAAGGTCCCATGGGGAAGTAAACTCAACTGAGACATTTCTCTCCTGGCACCTCTTGTGTAGGAGCAATTCTTAGATATATTCAATATTGGCGGTAGCACGCCAGTTCCTCAGAGAGGATGACAATGCTTTTCCATGGGAAGGAAAGCACCTAGCCCCAGTGTTTCAGGTGCACATAAGAAGCTGCCTAGTGGAGGTAAAGGGCAGCAGCAACTTTCTGTCCTGGCATATTTGGTGTAGAAGCACTGCCTTGATTTGTACAAGTATGGAGTTGCTACGCCCTATTTTCAAGGCAGTCTCCTGAAAAAGTCAATTTTGGCATGTCGTTTCCACTTCTGAAAGGTGGTCTTCTGAACTCTTGGCAGTAAGCCAAGACAAGCAGCTATGCTCATCCTTGGTGTGCAGCTGATTTAGACACCAGGGCAGGTAATGTCCAGTAACAGTGTTCTGGCACATTGGATGGGAGCAGTTCCTGGATGTTTTCTATTTTGGAGGAGGAGATCCCAGTTCTTCTGAGATGGGCTCATAGTTTCTCTCTTTGGCAAAGAAAGCAGTTTTGGATCTGCATGTAGGGTGTTCTCAGCGAATTAATGGCTTTTCCTCATGGGCAGTTCTGTGGGCTATAGCTGTTGAACTGTTAGAGAAGGAATGAAAAAGCCAAGCTGTTGAACAAATTTGCATCCTGCTGACTTTAGCAGCCCCTGATAAAATTCTGTTTGCATCCTGACTCTGTGAGACTGAAGGATTATGATGGTACTTAAAGCTGAGGAGGAAAGTGCACATAGAAGAGCATGTGAATTTAATGGCTCTTCCTAGTAGGCAGTTCTCTGGGCTAGAGCTGTTGAACTGTTAGAGAGGGAATGCAAGAGCCAAGCTTCTGAGCTCTTTTCCCTGCTACCTTTAAAGTATGAGCATTCCCTGGTGCTCTCCTATTTGGATAATAAGTTAGAGTGGGTTTCACATTCACTTTGAAGAATAGAAACAGCGCCATGTGAACCTGTGCCATCAGCTTTCCTTTCCAACTAAATGTTCCTACTTGCAATCTTGCAATTCTTACTTGCAATCATGCAGAGCACCGTGCTTGAGGCTGGTGCATTGAAGAAAATTAAATTAGGGCTGTATCAGTACAAAGGAGAGATTGCCATTTGCAAAACCTCGTTTCGCTTAAGTTAGTAATATTGTAAGTGTTAATTGAGTGGTCATTGGTTGCCTATCACCATCCTGATGCACTAATTTCATCAAGTGTAAATATTGGTCACAAAAGGTGCCCATTCATCAACCTGTTGCTGTCTCCACATGGAAGTGTCTTCCGGACGAAATCAAAAGACATTCGAAGAGCCAGGATCCGCAAAGGAACAAACTATTGCCACATGAATGGTGCTGGGCGCCATGAGGAGCAGTTAACTTTAACCTGCGCGCTGTCAGCACTCAGAAGAACAACCCCAGCATGGCAGGGGGGACTTGCAAAAGAAGGAAAGGCCCCTCACCTAGCTATAAACCACCCAAAGTGCAGAGCCAAGTTGAAAACACCACTGCTCTCAAATCAACCGTGTCAGGACAAAAAGATTTCACTGATCTCCCCCTTCCAGGTACAAACTCTTATTTGCACCACACTCAGAGGGCAATGTGAGCTCCCCAGCGCTGTCTTGCACTCTCGCAGAGTCCAGATACTAACTTGTGAACATCCTACACAAACATTAGCTCATGAAAGTGCCAGCTTGAGCAAGAACAGCAGACCCTCCCATTGCACCCCCTTGTCATCCAGAGTGCGGCGGTTTGTTGAAAATCATGGACTCGGAAAGACCAATGCAGCAACTGCTTTTCTCTCTCCTACTGCCTTTCCCTGAGCGAGAGGTAGATGGATGATGTGGACTTAGTGGAACAGAAAGAGTATGACTGTACTTATAACGGAGGAAAACCCCCCACAGCATACTGTGCTGTGTGCAGTACACGCTCTGAAAAAGAGACAAAGCTGAATGCTGCCAGCGGGCTTCGGTTCTCAGACTGCTTGCATGGGCAGAGCTGCGGGCTCTTTTAAGGATGGAAACTGGCATCTGTGAGTGTAAAGAATGTGACTTTCCACACAGCTTAGAAGAAAGGTGCATAGCCCCAGTGAGAAGTGTGTACGTGAAAGACTGGCAGAAGAAGTCGCAGTCCAGCAAGGCTGGTATCTTTTTCTTTGTGCCAAATAGGCACCTTGGGAACATGAAAGTACTTGATGGTAGCCAAACTGACAGTGAAGGCACAGAACACCGTCGGGTGTGTGCAGTGTACAGACGCAATGTAAAAGCCCTGAGTACCATTTGACTGCAGTCATAGTGCAAGTTTGCAACTGTACCATGCAAGGCCAGTGAAAGCTTCCTGTGCGGCCACATTTTCGTATTGGAGCTCGCTAGCTGGAAGTGATTCGGTTTGTCTGCAGTATCCGCTCGACTGAATGTGATGTGTCACTGGAAAGAAAAGTACAGACCAGCAGTGCGTTTGATATGGTTCAGGGGCTGCAAAGGAAATGTACAGGCCACCTCTGGGATTTTGGTCTTTGTGCATTCCCATGGCAGCAGTTCCTGGATGTTTTTGTTCTACAGTTTAGGCTCAGTGAGAGAGAAAAAATGCGAGAGCACGCATAGCAGAGCCACAGGGAGAATTGCTGAGGTATGAGTTGCGTGCTGTTCAGATACTGCCGTACCAAAGGCCTACCTAAACACTGCTGCTGATCTAGCATGTCTTTCTGTAGCAAGACTTGTTGGTACTGCAAAACAGAAGATGCGTGAGGTCAAATGAATCTGGACAGAAAATTTCAGACGAGCAGCCTATGAGTGCATGATTGAAACAGTAAATTTAGGTGACAGAATAGATCGTGGCATCGATTTGCGTAGTGTTAATATTCTCTGAAGGGAATGCAAAAAGCCAAGATGTGTTTTCCATTCTAGCTGTTCCTGACAAAAACTGAGGAATAAAACTTTCGTTCTAGATGGAATGTAACATTCAATTCCCAGGATTTTGCACTCCAAAGTTCAACAAAAGAGTTTCCACAAGAATCTTGAGAAGAAGCACAATCACTTCCACCTAGAGCTGGAAGAGGAAGAGGCAGCGGCACAAGCAAGTGCCCTTGAGCGTCCTCCTTCCGAATGCTAGAACGTCAATTCAGCAGGCAGGAGTGCAGCAGCCACCCTTCGTCTTGCAAGCCCATACGACGCGCACACCAGCCCGGTGCTCTGTGGCTTCGTCCTTCGCCTTTTCGAGCACGCCGTACCTTCATTCTCCCGGAGGCGAACAGCGGTCTGCTTCTCGCACGGAACGCTGTGTCGGCAGCCAAGCGCTCCAGTGCACTGCTTCTGCCCAAACACGCCTGGGCCCTGCACCTCTCCTTCCCAGCGCTACGTAGCAGCACAATCTGTCCCTCTTGCGATCCCAAGCTAAGCGGAAAGCTTCTCGGCTACGTCTCCCGCAGAGAGCTGTGCCAGGACAATAAGCTTGCAAGCACTTTGCTCCTGACACTAGTGGCAACAGGGATTCGCACCACCTTCCAGGAGCAGTCCTCTTGCCTTTTACAAGGTGCAAAAGCGCCCCCTCTGTGGCGGTGCTGTCTGCCCGGTCTTTCTCGGCTCGAAGCACCACGAGGCACACAAGACTCTCTCGCAAGGACCGAAATTCCCGATAGGCGTCTCTGCGCTTTCTGCAATGCTGCACGCACAAGCCCGGTGCTCTGAGGCTTCGTTCTTCGCCTTTCGTTGTCTGGGCAGAAGAGAAGCCGAGCGAGGCCATTGTGCTTTGCCGCTTGTCAGTGTGCTGTGCACGGTTTTTCCGCAGCTCGAGCTAGCGGGAGACCCCTTCGGTTTCGCGGCGTCCACACTACCCATGGTAGCTCTCGCTCAGCGAAACTTGAAGGGGAGAAGCACTTGCTGGATGAGTCTTTCAGTGTGCAGGACTTTGAAAACACAGCAGCGCAATCGGGGCCACGAGAAGGACCGCTGAGAAGTCGCTCTCGCACAGAGAACCGTGCCAGGATGACGAGCTCGCCCAGCATTTGCCCCTGACACTTGGGGAACTCGTAGCTGCCAGTGCCTTCCAGGGGCAGTCTGCTTTCTGTCATAACCTGCATAGGGCCCGTCAGATGGTGGCGCTGTCTGCCTTCTCCTTCTCGGCCAGAGTGTACTCTGGTGCACACTGCAGTCTGGCAAGGAGCAAAGATCTTCGGTAGACATCTCGCACAGGAGAAAGTTGCCAAGAAAGAACCACGTTCTTCATCAGCCCTCCTCATGTCCCAATTGGGGTGCTGCCTTCAAAGCCTTGCACATTGAAAGACTTCTCCAGCAAGTGCTTCTCCCCTGGCGCACTTCGCTGAGTGAGAGCTGCATGGGCAGCGTGGACTCAGCGAAACCGAAAGGCTGTCGCTGTAGCTCGAGCTGAGCAAAGAAACCGTGCACGGTGCACCGTTGGTGGGTGCAGCATGCACGCGGAAAAGCAGCAAAGTTCACTGCCATCGCTGGCCTTCTCTTCAGTCCAGACCACTTAAGGCAAACAATTTAGCTGCAGAGCACTGGGCTTGCGTGTGCAGTGCACCAAATTGCCCAAGACCAGCAAGGGCTCGTTCACAAGCAGAGTCGGCTGAGAGCATTCTTGCTTGCTCCAGAAAGGAAGCCGCAGCTATAGTGCTTCATCCCACAGCGTGGACATAGGCACTTTCCTAGTTGTTCAGCCTTGCAGAGTCCCTGCAACTAGAGCTCAGCCAGGAGCAGGCGTCAAAGCAGAAGGCTTTCCTAAAGCACGCCTCTCCAACCAGCCTTCGGAAATCGCAAATGACACTGTGGCTCTGTGCCTTTCTTCTAAGACAGACGCCCACCTTGCTTTCACTCTCGCAGCTCCCTTGGCAGCCTCCAGCAGCTGCTTTCCTGGAGAACGGCCCGAGAAGTAGAAGCCAGGGCTGGGCTGCACCTTCGCCTTCCGCACGTAAGCGGCACCAGACTCACCGGTGCGCTCTGTTCTTCCCTCCTCCGCTGCATGCTACTACCATCGTGTTCTCGGAAAGACGGAGACTGAAGGGAAGCGCAAATGCTTCCACAGAGAGCTACAAGAGGAATAGGCAGCAGCAGCACAGGTAAGTGCCGTGGAACTTCCTCCTTCCCAAGGCTATAACGTCAATTCAGCAGGCAGGAGAGTGGCAGCCACGCTCGTCTTGCAGCCCGTACAACGAGCACGCGAGCCCGGCGCTCCGCGGCTTCGTTCTTCGCCTTTTCGAGCACGCCGTACCTTCGTTCCCCCGGAGGCGGACGGTCTTCTGCTTCTCGCCCGGAACACTGTGCTCGGCAGTGCAGCGCTTTCTGCGGCAAGCTGCAAAGCGCCCGTCAGATGGCGATGCTGTCTGCCCGCTCCTCGGCTCGAGTGTACTCCGGCGCACGCTGCCGTCTCGCAAGGAGCAAAGAGCTTCGGTAGACATCTCGCACAGGAGAAAGTTGCCAAGAAAGAACCACGTTCTTCATCAGCCCTCCTCATGTCCCGATTGGGGTGCTGCCTTCAAAGCCTTGCACATTGAAAGACTTCTCCAGCAAGTGCTTCTCCCCTGGCGCACTTCGCTGAGTGAGAGCTGCATGGGCAGCGTGGACTCAGCGAAACCGAAAGGCTGTCGCTGTAGCTCGAGCTGAGCAAAGAAACCGTGCACGGTGCACCGTTGGTGGGTGCAGCATGCACGCGGAAAAGCAGCAAAGTTCACTGCCATCGCTGGCCTTCTCTTCAGTCCAGACCACTTAAGGCAAACAATTTAGCTGCAGAGCACTGGGCTTGCGTGTGCAGTGCACCAAATTGCCCAAGACCAGCAAGGGCTCGTTCACAAGCAGAGTCGGCTGAGAGCATTCTTGCTTGCTCCAGAAAGGAAGCCGCAGCTATAGTGCTTCATCCCACAGCGTGGACATAGGCACTTTCCTAGTTGTTCAGCCTTGCAGAGTCCCTGCAACTAGAGCTCAGCCAGGAGCAGGCGTCAAAGCAGAAGGCTTTCCTAAAGCACGCCTCTCCAACCAGCCTTCGGAAATCGCAAATGACACTGTGGCTCTGTGCCTTTCTTCTAAGACAGACGCCCACCTTGCTTTCACTCTCGCAGCTCCCTTGGCAGCCTCCAGCAGCTGCTTTCCTGGAGAACGGCCCGAGAAGTAGAAGCCAGGGCTGGGCTGCACCTTCGCCTTCCGCACGTAAGCGGCACCAGACTCACCGGTGCGCTCTGTTCTTCCCTCCTCCGCTGCATGCTACTACCATCGTGTTCTCGGAAAGACGGAGACTGAAGGGAAGCGCAAATGCTTCCACAGAGAGCTACAAGAGGAATAGGCAGCAGCAGCACAGGTAAGTGCCGTGGAACTTCCTCCTTCCCAAGGCTATAACGTCAATTCAGCAGGCAGGAGAGTGGCAGCCACGCTCGTCTTGCAGCCCGTACAATGAGCACGCGAGCCCGGCGCTCCGCGGCTTCGTTCTTCGCCTTTTCGAGCACGCCGTACCTTCGTTCCCCCGGAGGCGGACGGTCTTCTGCTTCTCGCCCGGAACACTGTGCCCGGCAGTGCAGCGCTTTCTGCGGCAAGCTGCAAAGCGCCCGTCAGATGGCGATGCTGTCTGCCCGCTCCTCGGCTCGAGTGTACTCCGGCGCACGCTGCCGTCTCGCAAGGAGCAAAGAGCTTCGGTAGACAGCTCACACAGGAGAAAGGTGCCAGGACGACACCACATTCCTCCTCACCCCTTCTCGTGGCCCACATTGTGGTGCTGCCTTCAAAGCCGTGCGCATTGAAAGACTTCTCCAGCAAGTGCTTCTCCCCTGGCACACTTCGCTCAGCGACAGCTACGTGGGCAGCGTGGACTCAGCGAAACTGAAAGGGTGTCCTTGTAGCTCGAGCTTGTTGGAGAGGATGAAAGTTTGGTAAGAAAGTTTCACAGCTATGTAGGCTTGACAGAAAGATCTCTGAATGTAGAAACTTAGCATGAGGTAGAAATGGAAACGAGTTTTGATAGAGAGTAAAAGGTGTTTTGCTGAAACACTGATCACTGAATAACTGAGAAGGCAAAGGTTGGAGATTGAGTTGGAAGGAGATGTTTTTTATTAGGACACCGGTATGTGAGTACAAACAAGCACATGTTTTTCACCAAGTAAATAAGTCTCAAGAAGGCCATAAGGAAATAGAAAACATGTTTTTACCAAAAAGAGAGCTATCGCAGGCAAACAAGAAATGTCGATGTAGCAAGAAGAAGAGAGGTCTGAGAATTTTCCACTGTAAGCTTAAATTGTAACATACTTACTCTTGTGATTGGATAAGAATGACTATAATATGGTAATGGTAGTAGTCATGATAGGCTACAGGCAAATGTAAAGGTATTGTTGTATGGTGCTTATTGGTTGCTATGTATTGAGATACTCAGCAAAGAAAAATACATAATGCTTTCTAACTTGAACAGAAAGCGGCTCCAGGTATGCCTACCAGCTGTAGCTGACAGCTGTAGGGCTGGCTCTGGATACCCACTCCCTGAAATGCTGTAACTTCGCCTATGCAATACACAGCTTTCAAGAGAGCCGCCTGAAGTCCAGACACCCTTCGCGAGCCTTTCTCCTATAGAGCTGTGGAAAGAAATCGTGCACGCTACACCGAGGGTGCGTGCAGCATGCACGAGCAAAAGCGGCAAAGTTCAGTGCCCTCGCTGGGCTTCCCTTCCGTGCGGATAACGTGAGGCGAAAAATGAAGCCGCAGAGCACCGGGCTTGCAGGTGCAGTGCACCGAGTTGCAGAAGTCCAGCAGGCTCGTTCACAAGCCAAGCCGGCTGAGGGAGTCCTCGCGTCTCCAAAAGGGAACGCGGAGCCGTAGCACTTCATCCCACAGCGTGGAGATAGGCACTTTCCTAGTCGTTCAGCCTTGCAGAGTCCCTGCAGCTAGAGCTCAGCCAGGAGCAGGCGTCAAAGCAGAAGGCCCTCCTAAAGCACCCTTTCTCCAAGCAGCCTCCTGAAAGGGCGCATCACAGTGCGGCTCTGCGCCTTTCTTCTAAGACAGACGCCCGCTATACTTTCGTGCTCGCAGCTCCCTTGGCAGCCTCCAGCAGCTACTCTCCTGGAGAACGGCCGTAGACGTCAAAGCCAGTGCTGGGCTGCACCTCCGCCCTCCCCAGGTAAGCAACAGCGAACTCACCGGTGCACTCTGTACTTCCCTCCTCCGCTTGCATCCTACATGCATTCGTGTTCTCCGAAACTCAGAGACTGAAGGGAAGGGCAATTGCTTCCCCAGATAGCTGCAAGGGCACTAGGCAGCAGCAGCAGAAATTTCACATGACCTGATGCACTGTAGAGATATTACCCTGTTACCCCTCCTTTCTCCTCGTCCTCGACCAATTGTGGTGGGATGTCGAAAGGCTTGGCCAGCGAAAAGCTCATCCAGCAAGGGCGTCTCTCTTGACGCATTTCCCTGACCGAGAGCTACACAGATGGTCTGGACACTGTAAAACAGCAAGAAAATAATTCTATGTCCAGCTGAGGAAAATCCGTGCACAGAAAAATGTAGATGCCTGCAGTAAACAATCTGAAGAGCGGCAAAGCTCCAAGCCATCGCTGCGCTTCAGTCCTGTCCGGACCACAGAAGGCGAAGAACGAAGCAGCTGGGCACCGGCTTCATGGACTCAGTGGCGCGACTTGCAAATGTCCAGCCAAGAGCTGCTTCAACAAGCAGATTCAGCCGAGAATGCTCTGCCTGCACTTTCCCTCGCAGCGCTAGGCAGCACCACGTTCTGTTTGCGTGGCAGCCTGATTCTTAACGGAAAGATTCTCAATGCCTGTGTCTGGCACAGAGAACGGTTTTAGGTCAGCAAGCTCACCCGGCGCTTACCCTCGACGCGTGCAAACCTGTATTTGCACCGCATTCCAGTGGCAGCCCTCTTTCCTTTCCAGCCGGCACAGCGCCGTCAGATCGCGGTGCTCTCTGCACCTGCCTTCTCGCTTCCAAGTGCCACCGCGCACATTACAGCCTTGCAGGGAGCGAAGAGGCGGAGAGGCGTCTCGCAAAGAAGAACGTGCCGGGACGAAAAGGTGCTCTTTCCTTTCTCCTCCTCCTTTGCCCGAATGGTGGTGCTGTGTTGAAAGGCTTGGCCAGCGAAAAGCTCATCCAGCAAGTGTTTCTCTCCTGACGCCTTTCGCTGAGCGAGAGAGCTACACGGACACTTTCGACTCTGGGAAACAGCAAGAGCATGACTGTACGTCGAGCTGAGGAAAAGCCGTGCACAGCAGCCTGTGGCTGCGTGCAGTGTTCACGCTGAAGAGCGGCAAAGCTCCAAGCCATCGCTGCGCTTCAGTCCTGTCCGGACCACAGAAGGCGAAGAACGAAGCAGCTGGGCACCGGCTTCATGGGCTCAGTGGAGCGACTTGCAAATGTCCAGCCAAGAGCTGCTTCAACAAGCAGATTCAGCTGAGAATGCTCTGCCTGCTTCAACAAAGTAAGGCGCAGCCCTTGCACTGCAGCACACTGCCTGGCCAGAAACAGGTTCTTACACCTTCAGTGCTGCCGAGCCCACGCAGCTTGAGCACACCCAGAAGGACGCGTCCAGAAAGAAGGCCTTCTTCGAGTGCCTTGTCCTTCCTTGTTCTGTCTTTCATCTGCACCTGAAACAGTGGGTCTACGTGTTTTCCTTCCCAGGGAAAAGAACTTTCATTCTTGTCCAGGAGTCTATGGCTAAAATGGTGATTGCATGTCCCATATCCAATACAACCAAGGATTACTCCCGGAGGAAAGCTGCCAGGACAGATGGGTCTTGCTGGCTTTGACCACCCCTGGGCCACCTCTCATATTCTCCTGAAACAGTGGGGTACATGAAGGCATTGCCATACCTGATCATCCCTTGCCATGCAGAGCCCAGCCTTGCATTGCCTTACAGACACCTCTGTGTACCTCCCTTGCCCTTCCTATGTCTCCATTGCATGGCCTTGTTCACCAATCTCCCACCTTGACTTTCTTACCCCTTGTTTCCTGGTCTTGTCTTGCCTGCTTCTCCTATGACTCTCTTGGCCTTGCCTAAGTCTCTCTTGCCTTGCTTTGCAAAGCCAACACTTGCCTTGCCCTGCTACCCCTCTTTCCCTCGCCTAGTCTACCCACACCTACCCACCTTTGACTGGCCTATCCATCCGATCATCACCTTTTCTGCACCACCCCTCCATGCTCTTGTCTTGCCTTGGCCTGCCTACCCTTCCCTTGCCTTGCACTGCCTTGCATAACCCTTGCCCTTCTTGACATTTGTGCCCCTTTCCAACATGGCCTTGCTTTCCTTTGCCTACCCCTCCCAATCCCTGCTTTGCCTACAGATTCCTGGCCTTCTTTTGTCTACCACTCCTTTGCCTTTTGTGGGAACCAACAGCTGGTCTGAAGGCCTCACAGACATTTCCGTTGATACAATCATTTTGTACCCGTGAGAATTGCAGAAGCAAGAAGATAAACAACAGAAAGAAGTTGTAACAGCTGCAAAAGGGACGATACTGGCTGATGTTTAGCAAAGAATGTGTGTACACTATAGACAACCAATAGTATTGTATTATAGCAAAATAATAGTCCATGCACATGTAGCTAAAAAAGTGCATAAGAGAAGATGCATAAATAATACAAGTGGTTTTTTGCCATTGCTCGGGGCAGAGAGTGTATGTGTGTCGTGACCGTCTCAACAGCAACAGCCTTGCACTGCCTTTCATAACCAGCCCCTGCCTACTGCCTCCTTCCCTGGCCTTCCATGTCTTGTCTTCCTCTCCTTTGATTTAACTTGCTTCTCCTGTCTCTCCCTTGCTTGCCTTACTCCACTGACCTTTCTGTGTTCTTGCCTTGACTTGCCTAGCTGTTCCTTGCTTCACATTGCTTTGTGTAAGCATTCCCTGTTTTTATTTGCCTACCCCTTTCTTGGCTGGCCTTTCCTTGCCTAGCCTTTCTTGTCTTTGCCTGCCCTCTGCATCACTGGACTTACCTTCCTATGCCCTGCCTTCCGAACTACAACTTCTGGGCCTTCTCTTGCCTCGCACTCATTGGCCCTACTTTGCTGCCTGCTCACTGCTCTTGCTTTGCTTTCCCTAACTTTCCCTTGACTTGACTAGAATTGCCTAAACTTGCTTTGACTGCATTGCCTTGCCTGCATGGAAGAAAAGGCAAGGCAGGGCAAAGCAAGGAAATCATAGGCAGGGCAGGGCAGGGCAAGGGAGACATAGGCAAGAGAGACGTAGCCAAGGAAGGCAAAGCAAGGGTAGGCTAGGAAAAACCAGGCAATGGTACTGAAGGCAACGCAAGGCCAAGTGACTCATAATGCCTTTCCTTGGAATGCAAAGGTCTGAATCCCAGTGTTGGTGGAGCAGATGATAAGGTCCCATGGGGAAGTAAACTCAACTGAGACATTTCTCTCCTGGCACCTCTTGTGTAGGAGCAATTCTTAGATATATTCAATATTGGCGGTAGCACGCCAGTTCCTCAGAGAGGATGACAATGCTTTTCCATGGGAAGGAAAGCACCTAGCCCCAGTGTTTCAGGTGCACATAAGAAGCTGCCTAGTGGAGGTAAAGGGCAGCAGCAACTTTCTGTCCTGGCATATTTGGTGTAGAAGCACTGCCTTGATTTGTACAAGTATGGAGTTGCTACGCCCTATTTTCAAGGCAGTCTCCTGAAAAAGTCAATTTTGGCATGTCGTTTCCACTTCTGAAAGGTGGTCTTCTGAACTCTTGGCAGTAAGCCAAGACAAGCAGCTATGCTCATCCTTGGTGTGCAGCTGATTTAGACACCAGGGCAGGTAATGTCCAGTAACAGTGTTCTGGCACATTGGATGGGAGCAGTTCCTGGATGTTTTCTATTTTGGAGGAGGAGATCCCAGTTCTTCTGAGATGGGCTCATAGTTTCTCTCTTTGGCAAAGAAAGCAGTTTTGGATCTGCATGTAGGGTGTTCTCAGCGAATTAATGGCTTTTCCTCATGGGCAGTTCTGTGGGCTATAGCTGTTGAACTGTTAGAGAAGGAATGAAAAAGCCAAGCTGTTGAACAAATTTGCATCCTGCTGACTTTAGCAGCCCCTGATAAAATTCTGTTTGCATCCTGACTCTGTGAGACTGAAGGATTATGATGGTACTTAAAGCTGAGGAGGAAAGTGCACATAGAAGAGCATGTGAATTTAATGGCTCTTCCTAGTAGGCAGTTCTCTGGGCTAGAGCTGTTGAACTGTTAGAGAGGGAATGCAAGAGCCAAGCTTCTGAGCTCTTTTCCCTGCTACCTTTAAAGTATGAGCATTCCCTGGTGCTCTCCTATTTGGATAATAAGTTAGAGTGGGTTTCACATTCACTTTGAAGAATAGAAACAGCGCCATGTGAACCTGTGCCATCAGCTTTCCTTTCCAACTAAATGTTCCTACTTGCAATCTTGCAATTCTTACTTGCAATCATGCAGAGCACCGTGCTTGAGGCTGGTGCATTGAAGAAAATTAAATTAGGGCTGTATCAGTACAAAGGAGAGATTGCCATTTGCAAAACCTCGTTTCGCTTAAGTTAGTAATATTGTAAGTGTTAATTGAGTGGTCATTGGTTGCCTATCACCATCCTGATGCACTAATTTCATCAAGTGTAAATATTGGTCACAAAAGGTGCCCATTCAGCAACCTGTTGCTGTCTCCACATGGAAGTGTCTTCCGGACGAAATCAAAAGACATTCGAAGAGCCAGGATCCGCAAAGGAACAAACTATTGCCACATGAATGGTGCTGGGCGCCATGAGGAGCAGTTAACTTTAACCTGCGCGCTGTCAGCACTCAGAAGAACAACCCCAGCATGGCAGGGGGGACTTGCAAAAGAAGGAAAGGCCCCTCACCTAGCTATAAACCACCCAAAGTGCAGAGCCAAGTTGAAAACACCACTGCTCTCAAATCAACCGTGTCAGGACAAAAAGATTTCACTGATCTCCCCCTTCCAGGTACAAACTCTTATTTGCACCACACTCAGAGGGCAATGTGAGCTCCCCAGCGCTGTCTTGCACTCTCGCAGAGTCCAGATACTAACTTGTGAACATCCTACACAAACATTAGCTCATGAAAGTGCCAGCTTGAGCAAGAACAGCAGACCCTCCCATTGCACCCCCTTGTCATCCAGAGTGCGGCGGTTTGTTGAAAATCATGGACTCGGAAAGACCAATGCAGCAACTGCTTTTCTCTCTCCTACTGCCTTTCCCTGAGCGAGAGGTAGATGGATGATGTGGACTTAGTGGAACAGAAAGAGTATGACTGTACTTATAACGGAGGAAAACCCCCCACAGCATACTGTGCTGTGTGCAGTACACGCTCTGAAAAAGAGACAAAGCTGAATGCTGCCAGCGGGCTTCGGTTCTCAGACTGCTTGCATGGGCAGAGCTGCGGGCTCTTTTAAGGATGGAAACTGGCATCTGTGAGTGTAAAGAATGTGACTTTCCACACAGCTTAGAAGAAAGGTGCATAGCCCCAGTGAGAAGTGTGTACGTGAAAGACTGGCAGAAGAAGTCGCAGTCCAGCAAGGCTGGTATCTTTTTCTTTGTGCCAAATAGGCACCTTGGGAACATGAAAGTACTTGATGGTAGCCAAACTGACAGTGAAGGCACAGAACACCGTCGGGTGTGTGCAGTGTACAGACGCAATGTAAAAGCCCTGAGTACCATTTGACTGCAGTCATAGTGCAAGTTTGCAACTGTACCATGCAAGGCCAGTGAAAGCTTCCTGTGCGGCCACATTTTCGTATTGGAGCTCGCTAGCTGGAAGTGATTCGGTTTGTCTGCAGTATCCGCTCGACTGAATGTGATGTGTCACTGGAAAGAAAAGTACAGACCAGCAGTGCGTTTGATATGGTTCAGGGGCTGCAAAGGAAATGTACAGGCCACCTCTGGGATTTTGGTCTTTGTGCATTCCCATGGCAGCAGTTCCTGGATGTTTTTGTTCTACAGTTTAGGCTCAGTGAGAGAGAAAAAATGCGAGAGCACGCATAGCAGAGCCACAGGGAGAATTGCTGAGGTATGAGTTGCGTGCTGTTCAGATACTGCCGTACCAAAGGCCTACCTAAACACTGCTGCTGATCTAGCATGTCTTTCTGTAGCAAGACTTGTTGGTACTGCAAAACAGAAGATGCGTGAGGTCAAATGAATCTGGACAGAAAATTTCAGACGAGCAGCCTATGAGTGCATGATTGAAACAGTAAATTTAGGTGACAGAATAGATCGTGGCATCGATTTGCGTAGTGTTAATATTCTCTGAAGGGAATGCAAAAAGCCAAGATGTGTTTTCCATTCTAGCTGTTCCTGACAAAAACTGAGGAATAAAACTTTCGTTCTAGATGGAATGTAACATTCAATTCCCAGGATTTTGCACTCCAAAGTTCAACAAAAGAGTTTCCACAAGAATCTTGAGAAGAAGCACAATCACTTCCACCTAGAGCTGGAAGAGGAAGAGGCAGCGGCACAAGCAAGTGCCCTTGAGCGTCCTCCTTCCGAATGCTAGAACGTCAATTCAGCAGGCAGGAGTGCAGCAGCCACCCTTCGTCTTGCAAGCCCATACGACGCGCACACCAGCCCGGTGCTCTGCGGCTTCGTCCTTCGCCTTTTCGAGCACGCCGTACCTTCATTCTCCCGGAGGCGAACAGCGGTCTGCTTCTCGCACGGAACGCTGTGTCGGCAGCCAAGCGCTCCAGTGCACTGCTTCTGCCCAAACACGCCTGGGCCCTGCACCTCTCCTTCCCAGCGCTACGTAGCAGCACAATCTGTCCCTCTTGCGATCCCAAGCTAAGCGGAAAGCTTCTCGGCTACGTCTCCCGCAGAGAGCTGTGCCAGGACAATAAGCTTGCAAGCACTTTGCTCCTGACACTAGTGGCAACAGGGATTCGCACCACCTTCCAGGAGCAGTCCTCTTGCCTTTTACAAGGTGCAAAAGCGCCCCCTCTGTGGCGGTGCTGTCTGCCCGGTCTTTCTCGGCTCGAAGCACCACGAGGCACACAAGACTCTCTCGCAAGGACCGAAATTCCCGATAGGCGTCTCTGGGCTTTCTGCAATGCTGCACGCACAAGCCCGGTGCTCTGAGGCTTCGTTCTTCGCCTTTCGTTGTCTGGGCAGAAGAGAAGCCGAGCGAGGCCATTGTGCTTTGCCGCTTGTCAGTGTGCTGTGCACGGTTTTTCCGCAGCTCGAGCTAGCGGGAGACCCCTTCGGTTTCGCGGCGTCCACACTACCCATGGTAGCTCTCGCTCAGCGAAACTTGAAGGGGAGAAGCACTTGCTGGATGAGTCTTTCAGTGTGCAGGACTTTGAAAACACAGCAGCGCAATCGGGGCCACGAGAAGGACCGCTGAGAAGTCGCTCTCGCACAGAGAACCGTGCCAGGATGACGAGCTCGCCCAGCATTTGCCCCTGACACTTGGGGAACTCGTAGCTGCCAGTGCCTTCCAGGGGCAGTCTGCTTTCTGTCATAACCTGCATAGGGCCCGTCAGATGGTGGCGCTGTCTGCCTTCTCCTTCTCGGCCAGAGTGTACTCTGGTGCACACTGCAGTCTGGCAAGGAGCAAAGATCTTCGGTAGACATCTCGCACAGGAGAAAGTTGCCAAGAAAGAACCACGTTCTTCATCAGCCCTCCTCATGTCCCAATTGGGGTGCTGCCTTCAAAGCCTTGCACATTGAAAGACTTCTCCAGCAAGTGCTTCTCCCCTGGCGCACTTCGCTGAGTGAGAGCTGCATGGGCAGCGTGGACTCAGCGAAACCGAAAGGCTGTCGCTGTAGCTCGAGCTGAGCAAAGAAACCGTGCACGGTGCACCGTTGGTGGGTGCAGCATGCACGCGGAAAAGCAGCAAAGTTCACTGCCATCGCTGGCCTTCTCTTCAGTCCAGACCACTTAAGGCAAACAATTTAGCTGCAGAGCACTGGGCTTGCGTGTGCAGTGCACCAAATTGCCCAAGACCAGCAAGGGCTCGTTCACAAGCAGAGTCGGCTGAGAGCATTCTTGCTTGCTCCAGAAAGGAAGCCGCAGCTATAGTGCTTCATCCCACAGCGTGGACATAGGCACTTTCCTAGTTGTTCAGCCTTGCAGAGTCCCTGCAACTAGAGCTCAGCCAGGAGCAGGCGTCAAAGCAGAAGGCTTTCCTAAAGCACGCCTCTCCAACCAGCCTTCGGAAATCGCAAATGACACTGTGGCTCTGTGCCTTTCTTCTAAGACAGACGCCCACCTTGCTTTCACTCTCGCAGCTCCCTTGGCAGCCTCCAGCAGCTGCTTTCCTGGAGAACGGCCCGAGAAGTAGAAGCCAGGGCTGGGCTGCACCTTCGCCTTCCGCACGTAAGCGGCACCAGACTCACCGGTGCGCTCTGTTCTTCCCTCCTCCGCTGCATGCTACTACCATCGTGTTCTCGGAAAGACGGAGACTGAAGGGAAGCGCAAATGCTTCCACAGAGAGCTACAAGAGGAATAGGCAGCAGCAGCACAGGTAAGTGCCGTGGAACTTCCTCCTTCCCAAGGCTATAACGTCAATTCAGCAGGCAGGAGAGTGGCAGCCACGCTCGTCTTGCAGCCCGTACAACGAGCACGCGAGCCCGGCGCTCCGCGGCTTCGTTCTTCGCCTTTTCGAGCACGCCGTACCTTCGTTCCCCCGGAGGCGGACGGTCTTCTGCTTCTCGCCCGGAACACTGTGCCCGGCAGTGCAGCGCTTTCTGCGGCAAGCTGCAAAGCGCCCGTCAGATGGCGATGCTGTCTGCCCGCTCCTCGGCTCGAGTGTACTCCGGCGCACGCTGCCGTCTCGCAAGGAGCAAAGAGCTTCGGTAGACAGCTCACACAGGAGAAAGGTGCCAGGACGACACCACATTCCTCCTCACCCCTTCTCGTGGCCCACATTGTGGTGCTGCCTTCAAAGCCGTGCGCATTGAAAGACTCTTCCAGCAAGTGCTTCTCCCCTGGCACACTTCGCTCAGCGACAGCTACGTGGGCAGCGTGGACTCAGCGAAACTGAAAGGGTGTCCTTGTAGCTCGAGCTTGTTGGAGAGGATGAAAGTTTGGTAAGAAAGTTTCACAGCTATGTAGGCTTGACAGAAAGATCTCTGAATGTAGAAACTTAGCATGAGGTAGAAATGGAAACGAGTTTTGATAGAGAGTAAAAGGTGTTTTGCTGAAACACTGATCACTGAATAACTGAGAAGGCAAAGGTTGGAGATTGAGTTGGAAGGAGATGTTTTTTATTAGGACACCGGTATGTGAGTACAAACAAGCACATGTTTTTCACCAAGTAAATAAGTCTCAAGAAGGCCATAAGGAAATAGAAAACATGTTTTTACCAAAAAGAGAGCTATCGCAGGCAAACAAGAAATGTCGATGTAGCAAGAAGAAGAGAGGTCTGAGAATTTTCCACTGTAAGCTTAAATTGTAACATACTTACTCTTGTGATTGGATAAGAATGACTATAATATGGTAATGGTAGTAGTCATGATAGGCTACAGGCAAATGTAAAGGTATTGTTGTATGGTGCTTATTGGTTGCTATGTATTGAGATACTCAGCAAAGAAAAATACATAATGCTTTCTAACTTGAACAGAAAGCGGCTCCAGGTATGCCTACCAGCTGTAGCTGACAGCTGTAGGGCTGGCTCTGGATACCCACTCCCTGAAATGCTGTAACTTCGCCTATGCAATACACAGCTTTCAAGAGAGCCGCCTGAAGTCCAGACACCCTTCGCGAGCCTTTCTCCTATAGAGCTGTGGAAAGAAATCGTGCACGCTACACCGAGGGTGCGTGCAGCATGCACGAGCAAAAGCGGCAAAGTTCAGTGCCCTCGCTGGGCTTCCCTTCCGTGCGGATAACGTGAGGCGAAAAATGAAGCCGCAGAGCACCGGGCTTGCAGGTGCAGTGCACCGAGTTGCAGAAGTCCAGCAGGCTCGTTCACAAGCCAAGCCGGCTGAGGGAGTCCTCGCGTCTCCAAAAGGGAACGCGGAGCCGTAGCACTTCATCCCACAGCGTGGAGATAGGCACTTTCCTAGTCGTTCAGCCTTGCAGAGTCCCTGCAGCTAGAGCTCAGCCAGGAGCAGGCGTCAAAGCAGAAGGCCCTCCTAAAGCACCCTTTCTCCAAGCAGCCTCCTGAAAGGGCGCATCACAGTGCGGCTCTGCGCCTTTCTTCTAAGACAGACGCCCGCTATACTTTCGTGCTCGCAGCTCCCTTGGCAGCCTCCAGCAGCTACTCTCCTGGAGAACGGCCGTAGACGTCAAAGCCAGTGCTGGGCTGCACCTCCGCCCTCCCCAGGTAAGCAACAGCGAACTCACCGGTGCACTCTGTACTTCCCTCCTCCGCTTGCATCCTACATGCATTCGTGTTCTCCGAAACTCAGAGACTGAAGGGAAGGGCAATTGCTTCCCCAGATAGCTGCAAGGGCACTAGGCAGCAGCAGCACAAATTTCACATGACCTGATGCACTGTAGAGATATTACCCTGTTACCCCTCCTTTCTCCTCGTCCTCGACCAATTGTGGTGGGATGTCGAAAGGCTTGGCCAGCGAAAAGCTCATCCAGCAAGGGCGTCTCTCTTGACGCATTTCCCTGACCGAGAGCTACACAGATGGTCTGGACACTGTAAAACAGCAAGAAAATAATTCTATGTCCAGCTGAGGAAAATCCGTGCACAGAAAAATGTAGATGCCTGCAGTAAACAATCTGAAGAGCGGCAAAGCTCCAAGCCATCGCTGCGCTTCAGTCCTGTCCGGACCACAGAAGGCGAAGAACGAAGCAGCTGGGCACCGGCTTCATGGACTCAGTGGCGCGACTTGCAAATGTCCAGCCAAGAGCTGCTTCAACAAGCAGATTCAGCCGAGAATGCTCTGCCTGCACTTTCCCTCGCAGCGCTAGGCAGCACCACGTTCTGTTTGCGTGGCAGCCTGATTCTTAACGGAAAGATTCTCAATGCCTGTGTCTGGCACAGAGAACGGTTTTAGGTCAGCAAGCTCACCCGGCGCTTACCCTCGACGCGTGCAAACCTGTATTTGCACCGCATTCCAGTGGCAGCCCTCTTTCCTTTCCAGCCGGCACAGCGCCGTCAGATCGCGGTGCTCTCTGCACCTGCCTTCTCGCTTCCAAGTGCCACCGCGCACATTACAGCCTTGCAGGGAGCGAAGAGGCGGAGAGGCGTCTCGCAAAGAAGAACGTGCCGGGACGAAAAGGTGCTCTTTCCTTTCTCCTCCTCCTTTGCCCGAATGGTGGTGCTGTGTTGAAAGGCTTGGCCAGCGAAAAGCTCATCCAGCAAGTGTTTCTCTCCTGACGCCTTTCGCTGAGCGAGAGAGCTACACGGACACTTTCGACTCTGGGAAACAGCAAGAGCATGACTGTACGTCGAGCTGAGGAAAAGCCCTGCACAGCAGCCTGTGGCTGCGTGCAGTGTTCACGCTGAAGAGCGGCAAAGCTCCAAGCCATCGCTGCGCTTCAGTCCTGTCCGGACCACAGAAGGCGAAGAACGAAGCAGCTGGGCACCGGCTTCATGGGCTCAGTGGAGCGACTTGCAAATGTCCAGCCAAGAGCTGCTTCAACAAGCAGATTCAGCTGAGAATGCTCTGCCTGCTTCAACAAAGTAAGGCGCAGCCCTTGCACTGCAGCACACTGCCTGGCCAGAAACAGGTTCTTACACCTTCAGTGCTGCCGAGCCCACGCAGCTTGAGCACACCCAGAAGGACGCGTCCAGAAAGAAGGCCTTCTTCGAGTGCCTTGTCCTTCCTTGTTCTGTCTTTCATCTGCACCTGAAACAGTGGGTCTACGTGTTTTCCTTCCCAGGGAAAAGAACTTTCATTCTTGTCCAGGAGTCTATGGCTAAAATGGTGATTGCATGTCCCATATCCAATACAACCAAGGATTACTCCCGGAGGAAAGCTGCCAGGACAGATGGGTCTTGCTGGCTTTGACCACCCCTGGGCCACCTCTCATATTCTCCTGAAACAGTGGGGTACATGAAGGCATTGCCATACCTGATCATCCCTTGCCATGCAGAGCCCAGCCTTGCATTGCCTTACAGACACCTCTGTGTACCTCCCTTGCCCTTCCTATGTCTCCATTGCATGGCCTTGTTCACCAATCTCCCACCTTGACTTTCTTACCCCTTGTTTCCTGGTCTTGTCTTGCCTGCTTCTCCTATGACTCTCTTGGCCTTGCCTAAGTCTCTCTTGCCTTGCTTTGCAAAGCCAACACTTGCCTTGCCCTGCTACCCCTCTTTCCCTCGCCTAGTCTACCCACACCTACCCACCTTTGACTGGCCTATCCATCCGATCATCACCTTTTCTGCACCACCCCTCCATGCTCTTGTCTTGCCTTGGCCTGCCTACCCTTCCCTTGCCTTGCACTGCCTTGCATAACCCTTGCCCTTCTTGACATTTGTGCCCCTTTCCAACATGGCCTTGCTTTCCTTTGCCTACCCCTCCCAATCCCTGCTTTGCCTACAGATTCCTGGCCTTCTTTTGTCTACCACTCCTTTGCCTTTTGTGGGAACCAACAGCTGGTCTGAAGGCCTCACAGACATTTCCGTTGATACAATCATTTTGTACCCGTGAGAATTGCAGAAGCAAGAAGATAAACAACAGAAAGAAGTTGTAACAGCTGCAAAAGGGACGATACTGGCTGATGTTTAGCAAAGAATGTGTGTACACTATAGACAACCAATAGTATTGTATTATAGCAAAATAATAGTCCATGCACATGTAGCTAAAAAAGTGCATAAGAGAAGATGCATAAATAATACAAGTGGTTTTTTGCCATTGCTCGGGGCAGAGAGTGTATGTGTGTCGTGACCGTCTCAACAGCAACAGCCTTGCACTGCCTTTCATAACCAGCCCCTGCCTACTGCCTCCTTCCCTGGCCTTCCATGTCTTGTCTTCCTCTCCTTTGATTTAACTTGCTTCTCCTGTCTCTCCCTTGCTTGCCTTACTCCACTGACCTTTCTGTGTTCTTGCCTTGACTTGCCTAGCTGTTCCTTGCTTCACATTGCTTTGTGTAAGCATTCCCTGTTTTTATTTGCCTACCCCTTTCTTGGCTGGCCTTTCCTTGCCTAGCCTTTCTTGTCTTTGCCTGCCCTCTGCATCACTGGACTTACCTTCCTATGCCCTGCCTTCCGAACTACAACTTCTGGGCCTTCTCTTGCCTCGCACTCATTGGCCCTACTTTGCTGCCTGCTCACTGCTCTTGCTTTGCTTTCCCTAACTTTCCCTTGACTTGACTAGAATTGCCTAAACTTGCTTTGACTGCATTGCCTTGCCTGCATGGAAGAAAAGGCAAGGCAGGGCAAAGCAAGGAAATCATAGGCAGGGCAGGGCAGGGCAAGGGAGACATAGGCAAGAGAGACGTAGCCAAGGAAGGCAAAGCAAGGGTAGGCTAGGAAAAACCAGGCAATGGTACTGAAGGCAACGCAAGGCCAAGTGACTCATAATGCCTTTCCTTGGAATGCAAAGGTCTGAATCCCAGTGTTGGTGGAGCAGATGATAAGGTCCCATGGGGAAGTAAACTCAACTGAGACATTTCTCTCCTGGCACCTCTTGTGTAGGAGCAATTCTTAGATATATTCAATATTGGCGGTAGCACGCCAGTTCCTCAGAGAGGATGACAATGCTTTTCCATGGGAAGGAAAGCACCTAGCCCCAGTGTTTCAGGTGCACATAAGAAGCTGCCTAGTGGAGGTAAAGGGCAGCAGCAACTTTCTGTCCTGGCATATTTGGTGTAGAAGCACTGCCTTGATTTGTACAAGTATGGAGTTGCTACGCCCTATTTTCAAGGCAGTCTCCTGAAAAAGTCAATTTTGGCATGTCGTTTCCACTTCTGAAAGGTGGTCTTCTGAACTCTTGGCAGTAAGCCAAGACAAGCAGCTATGCTCATCCTTGGTGTGCAGCTGATTTAGACACCAGGGCAGGTAATGTCCAGTAACAGTGTTCTGGCACATTGGATGGGAGCAGTTCCTGGATGTTTTCTATTTTGGAGGAGGAGATCCCAGTTCTTCTGAGATGGGCTCATAGTTTCTCTCTTTGGCAAAGAAAGCAGTTTTGGATCTGCATGTAGGGTGTTCTCAGCGAATTAATGGCTTTTCCTCATGGGCAGTTCTGTGGGCTATAGCTGTTGAACTGTTAGAGAAGGAATGAAAAAGCCAAGCTGTTGAACAAATTTGCATCCTGCTGACTTTAGCAGCCCCTGATAAAATTCTGTTTGCATCCTGACTCTGTGAGACTGAAGGATTATGATGGTACTTAAAGCTGAGGAGGAAAGTGCACATAGAAGAGCATGTGAATTTAATGGCTCTTCCTAGTAGGCAGTTCTCTGGGCTAGAGCTGTTGAACTGTTAGAGAGGGAATGCAAGAGCCAAGCTTCTGAGCTCTTTTCCCTGCTACCTTTAAAGTATGAGCATTCCCTGGTGCTCTCCTATTTGGATAATAAGTTAGAGTGGGTTTCACATTCACTTTGAAGAATAGAAACAGCGCCATGTGAACCTGTGCCATCAGCTTTCCTTTCCAACTAAATGTTCCTACTTGCAATCTTGCAATTCTTACTTGCAATCATGCAGAGCACCGTGCTTGAGGCTGGTGCATTGAAGAAAATTAAATTAGGGCTGTATCAGTACAAAGGAGAGATTGCCATTTGCAAAACCTCGTTTCGCTTAAGTTAGTAATATTGTAAGTGTTAATTGAGTGGTCATTGGTTGCCTATCACCATCCTGATGCACTAATTTCATCAAGTGTAAATATTGGTCACAAAAGGTGCCCATTCAGCAACCTGTTGCTGTCTCCACATGGAAGTGTCTTCCGGACGAAATCAAAAGACATTCGAAGAGCCAGGATCCGCAAAGGAACAAACTATTGCCACATGAATGGTGCTGGGCGCCATGAGGAGCAGTTAACTTTAACCTGCGCGCTGTCAGCACTCAGAAGAACAACCCCAGCATGGCAGGGGGGACTTGCAAAAGAAGGAAAGGCCCCTCACCTAGCTATAAACCACCCAAAGTGCAGAGCCAAGTTGAAAACACCACTGCTCTCAAATCAACCGTGTCAGGACAAAAAGATTTCACTGATCTCCCCCTTCCAGGTACAAACTCTTATTTGCACCACACTCAGAGGGCAATGTGAGCTCCCCAGCGCTGTCTTTCACTCTCGCAGAGTCCAGATACTAACTTGTGAACATCCTACACAAACATTAGCTCATGAAAGTGCCAGCTTGAGCAAGAACAGCAGACCCTCCCATTGCACCCCCTTGTCATCCAGAGTGCGGCGGTTTGTTGAAAATCATGGACTCGGAAAGACCAATGCAGCAACTGCTTTTCTCTCTCCTACTGCCTTTCCCTGAGCGAGAGGTAGATGGATGATGTGGACTTAGTGGAACAGAAAGAGTATGACTGTACTTATAACGGAGGAAAACCCCCCACAGCATACTGTGCTGTGTGCAGTACACGCTCTGAAAAAGAGACAAAGCTGAATGCTGCCAGCGGGCTTCGGTTCTCAGACTGCTTGCATGGGCAGAGCTGCGGGCTCTTTTAAGGATGGAAACTGGCATCTGTGAGTGTAAAGAATGTGACTTTCCACACAGCTTAGAAGAAAGGTGCATAGCCCCAGTGAGAAGTGTGTACGTGAAAGACTGGCAGAAGAAGTCGCAGTCCAGCAAGGCTGGTATCTTTTTCTTTGTGCCAAATAGGCACCTTGGGAACATGAAAGTACTTGATGGTAGCCAAACTGACAGTGAAGGCACAGAACACCGTCGGGTGTGTGCAGTGTACAGACGCAATGTAAAAGCCCTGAGTACCATTTGACTGCAGTCATAGTGCAAGTTTGCAACTGTACCATGCAAGGCCAGTGAAAGCTTCCTGTGCGGCCACATTTTCGTATTGGAGCTCGCTAGCTGGAAGTGATTCGGTTTGTCTGCAGTATCCGCTCGACTGAATGTGATGTGTCACTGGAAAGAAAAGTACAGACCAGCAGTGCGTTTGATATGGTTCAGGGGCTGCAAAGGAAATGTACAGGCCACCTCTGGGATTTTGGTCTTTGTGCATTCCCATGGCAGCAGTTCCTGGATGTTTTTGTTCTACAGTTTAGGCTCAGTGAGAGAGAAAAAATGCGAGAGCACGCATAGCAGAGCCACAGGGAGAATTGCTGAGGTATGAGTTGCGTGCTGTTCAGATACTGCCGTACCAAAGGCCTACCTAAACACTGCTGCTGATCTAGCATGTCTTTCTGTAGCAAGACTTGTTGGTACTGCAAAACAGAAGATGCGTGAGGTCAAATGAATCTGGACAGAAAATTTCAGACGAGCAGCCTATGAGTGCATGATTGAAACAGTAAATTTAGGTGACAGAATAGATCGTGGCATCGATTTGCGTAGTGTTAATATTCTCTGAAGGGAATGCAAAAAGCCAAGATGTGTTTTCCATTCTAGCTGTTCCTGACAAAAACTGAGGAATAAAACTTTCGTTCTAGATGGAATGTAACATTCAATTCCCAGGATTTTGCACTCCAAAGTTCAACAAAAGAGTTTCCACAAGAATCTTGAGAAGAAGCACAATCACTTCCACCTAGAGCTGGAAGAGGAAGAGGCAGCGGCACAAGCAAGTGCCCTTGAGCGTCCTCCTTCCGAATGCTAGAACGTCAATTCAGCAGGCAGGAGTGCAGCAGCCACCCTTCGTCTTGAAAGCCCATACGACGCGCACACCAGCCCGGTGCTCTGCGGCTTCGTCCTTCGCCTTTTCGAGCACGCCGTACCTTCATTCTCCCGGAGGCGAACAGCGGTCTGCTTCTCGCACGGAACGCTGTGTCGGCAGCCAAGCGCTCCAGTGCACTGCTTCTGCCCAAACACGCCTGGGCCCTGCACCTCTCCTTCCCAGCGCTACGTAGCAGCACAATCTGTCCCTCTTGCGATCCCAAGCTAAGCGGAAAGCTTCTCGGCTACGTCTCCCGCAGAGAGCTGTGCCAGGACAATAAGCTTGCAAGCACTTTGCTCCTGACACTAGTGGCAACAGGGATTCGCACCACCTTCCAGGAGCAGTCCTCTTGCCTTTTACAAGGTGCAAAAGCGCCCCCTCTGTGGCGGTGCTGTCTGCCCGGTCTTTCTCGGCTCGAAGCACCACGAGGCACACAAGACTCTCTCGCAAGGACCGAAATTCCCGATAGGCGTCTCTGGGCTTTCTGCAATGCTGCACGCACAAGCCCGGTGCTCTGAGGCTTCGTTCTTCGCCTTTCGTTGTCTGGGCAGAAGAGAAGCCGAGCGAGGCCATTGTGCTTTGCCGCTTGTCAGTGTGCTGTGCACGGTTTTTCCGCAGCTCGAGCTAGCGGGAGACCCCTTCGGTTTCGCGGCGTCCACACTACCCATGGTAGCTCTCGCTCAGCGAAACTTGAAGGGGAGAAGCACTTGCTGGATGAGTCTTTCAGTGTGCAGGACTTTGAAAACACAGCAGCGCAATCGGGGCCACGAGAAGGACCGCTGAGAAGTCGCTCTCGCACAGAGAACCGTGCCAGGATGACGAGCTCGCCCAGCATTTGCCCCTGACACTTGGGGAACTCGTAGCTGCCAGTGCCTTCCAGGGGCAGTCTGCTTTCTGTCATAACCTGCATAGGGCCCGTCAGATGGTGGCGCTGTCTGCCTTCTCCTTCTCGGCCAGAGTGTACTCTGGTGCACACTGCAGTCTGGCAAGGAGCAAAGATCTTCGGTAGACATCTCGCACAGGAGAAAGTTGCCAAGAAAGAACCACGTTCTTCATCAGCCCTCCTCATGTCCCGATTGGGGTGCTGCCTTCAAAGCCTTGCACATTGAAAGACTTCTCCAGCAAGTGCTTCTCCCCTGGCGCACTTCGCTGAGTGAGAGCTGCATGGGCAGCGTGGACTCAGCGAAACCGAAAGGCTGTCGCTGTAGCTCGAGCTGAGCAAAGAAACCGTGCACGGTGCACCGTTGGTGGGTGCAGCATGCACGCGGAAAAGCAGCAAAGTTCACTGCCATCGCTGGCCTTCTCTTCAGTCCAGACCACTTAAGGCAAACAATTTAGCTGCAGAGCACTGGGCTTGCGTGTGCAGTGCACCAAATTGCCCAAGACCAGCAAGGGCTCGTTCACAAGCAGAGTCGGCTGAGAGCATTCTTGCTTGCTCCAGAAAGGAAGCCGCAGCTATAGTGCTTCATCCCACAGCGTGGACATAGGCACTTTCCTAGTTGTTCAGCCTTGCAGAGTCCCTGCAACTAGAGCTCAGCCAGGAGCAGGCGTCAAAGCAGAAGGCTTTCCTAAAGCACGCCTCTCCAACCAGCCTTCGGAAATCGCAAATGACACTGTGGCTCTGTGCCTTTCTTCTAAGACAGACGCCCACCTTGCTTTCACTCTCGCAGCTCCCTTGGCAGCCTCCAGCAGCTGCTTTCCTGGAGAACGGCCCGAGAAGTAGAAGCCAGGGCTGGGCTGCACCTTCGCCTTCCGCACGTAAGCGGCACCAGACTCACCGGTGCGCTCTGTTCTTCCCTCCTCCGCTGCATGCTACTACCATCGTGTTCTCGGAAAGACGGAGACTGAAGGGAAGCGCAAATGCTTCCACAGAGAGCTACAAGAGGAATAGGCAGCAGCAGCACAGGTAAGTGCCGTGGAACTTCCTCCTTCCCAAGGCTATAACGTCAATTCAGCAGGCAGGAGAGTGGCAGCCACGCTCGTCTTGCAGCCCGTACAACGAGCACGCGAGCCCGGCGCTCCGCGGCTTCGTTCTTCGCCTTTTCGAGCACGCCGTACCTTCGTTCCCCCGGAGGCGGACGGTCTTCTGCTTCTCGCCCGGAACACTGTGCCCGGCAGTGCAGCGCTTTCTGCGGCAAGCTGCAAAGCGCCCGTCAGATGGCGATGCTGTCTGCCCGCTCCTCGGCTCGAGTGTACTCCGGCGCACGCTGCCGTCTCGCAAGGAGCAAAGAGCTTCGGTAGACAGCTCACACAGGAGAAAGGTGCCAGGACGACACCACATTCCTCCTCACCCCTTCTCGTGGCCCACATTGTGGTGCTGCCTTCAAAGCCGTGCGCATTGAAAGACTCTTCCAGCAAGTGCTTCTCCCCTGGCACACTTCGCTCAGCGACAGCTACGTGGGCAGCGTGGACTCAGCGAAACTGAAAGGGTGTCCTTGTAGCTCGAGCTTGTTGGAGAGGATGAAAGTTTGGTAAGAAAGTTTCACAGCTATGTAGGCTTGACAGAAAGATCTCTGAATGTAGAAACTTAGCATGAGGTAGAAATGGAAACGAGTTTTGATAGAGAGTAAAAGGTGTTTTGCTGAAACACTGATCACTGAATAACTGAGAAGGCAAAGGTTGGAGATTGAGTTGGAAGGAGATGTTTTTTATTAGGACACCGGTATGTGAGTACAAACAAGCACATGTTTTTCACCAAGTAAATAAGTCTCAAGAAGGCCATAAGGAAATAGAAAACATGTTTTTACCAAAAAGAGAGCTATCGCAGGCAAACAAGAAATGTCGATGTAGCAAGAAGAAGAGAGGTCTGAGAATTTTCCACTGTAAGCTTAAATTGTAACATACTTACTCTTGTGATTGGATAAGAATGACTATAATATGGTAATGGTAGTAGTCATGATAGGCTACAGGCAAATGTAAAGGTATTGTTGTATGGTGCTTATTGGTTGCTATGTATTGAGATACTCAGCAAAGAAAAATACATAATGCTTTCTAACTTGAACAGAAAGCGGCTCCAGGTATGCCTACCAGCTGTAGCTGACAGCTGTAGGGCTGGCTCTGGATACCCACTCCCTGAAATGCTGTAACTTCGCCTATGCAATACACAGCTTTCAAGAGAGCCGCCTGAAGTCCAGACACCCTTCGCGAGCCTTTCTCCTATAGAGCTGTGGAAAGAAATCGTGCACGCTACACCGAGGGTGCGTGCAGCATGCACGAGCAAAAGCGGCAAAGTTCAGTGCCCTCGCTGGGCTTCCCTTCCGTGCGGATAACGTGAGGCGAAAAATGAAGCCGCAGAGCACCGGGCTTGCAGGTGCAGTGCACCGAGTTGCAGAAGTCCAGCAGGCTCGTTCACAAGCCAAGCCGGCTGAGGGAGTCCTCGCGTCTCCAAAAGGGAACGCGGAGCCGTAGCACTTCATCCCACAGCGTGGAGATAGGCACTTTCCTAGTCGTTCAGCCTTGCAGAGTCCCTGCAGCTAGAGCTCAGCCAGGAGCAGGCGTCAAAGCAGAAGGCCCTCCTAAAGCACCCTTTCTCCAAGCAGCCTCCTGAAAGGGCGCATCACAGTGCGGCTCTGCGCCTTTCTTCTAAGACAGACGCCCGCTATACTTTCGTGCTCGCAGCTCCCTTGGCAGCCTCCAGCAGCTACTCTCCTGGAGAACGGCCGTAGACGTCAAAGCCAGTGCTGGGCTGCACCTCCGCCCTCCCCAGGTAAGCAACAGCGAACTCACCGGTGCACTCTGTACTTCCCTCCTCCGCTTGCATCCTACATGCATTCGTGTTCTCCGAAACTCAGAGACTGAAGGGAAGGGCAATTGCTTCCCCAGATAGCTGCAAGGGCACTAGGCAGCAGCAGCACAAATTTCACATGACCTGATGCACTGTAGAGATATTACCCTGTTACCCCTCCTTTCTCCTCGTCCTCGACCAATTGTGGTGGGATGTCGAAAGGCTTGGCCAGCGAAAAGCTCATCCAGCAAGGGCGTCTCTCTTGACGCATTTCCCTGACCGAGAGCTACACAGATGGTCTGGACACTGTAAAACAGCAAGAAAATAATTCTATGTCCAGCTGAGGAAAATCCGTGCACAGAAAAATGTAGATGCCTGCAGTAAACAATCTGAAGAGCGGCAAAGCTCCAAGCCATCGCTGCGCTTCAGTCCTGTCCGGACCACAGAAGGCGAAGAACGAAGCAGCTGGGCACCGGCTTCATGGACTCAGTGGCGCGACTTGCAAATGTCCAGCCAAGAGCTGCTTCAACAAGCAGATTCAGCCGAGAATGCTCTGCCTGCACTTTCCCTCGCAGCGCTAGGCAGCACCACGTTCTGTTTGCGTGGCAGCCTGATTCTTAACGGAAAGATTCTCAATGCCTGTGTCTGGCACAGAGAACGGTTTTAGGTCAGCAAGCTCACCCGGCGCTTACCCTCGACGCGTGCAAACCTGTATTTGCACCGCATTCCAGTGGCAGCCCTCTTTCCTTTCCAGCCGGCACAGCGCCGTCAGATCGCGGTGCTCTCTGCACCTGCCTTCTCGCTTCCAAGTGCCACCGCGCACATTACAGCCTTGCAGGGAGCGAAGAGGCGGAGAGGCGTCTCGCAAAGAAGAACGTGCCGGGACGAAAAGGTGCTCTTTCCTTTCTCCTCCTCCTTTGCCCGAATGGTGGTGCTGTGTTGAAAGGCTTGGCCAGCGAAAAGCTCATCCAGCAAGTGTTTCTCTCCTGACGCCTTTCGCTGAGCGAGAGAGCTACACGGACACTTTCGACTCTGGGAAACAGCAAGAGCATGACTGTACGTCGAGCTGAGGAAAAGCCCTGCACAGCAGCCTGTGGCTGCGTGCAGTGTTCACGCTGAAGAGCGGCAAAGCTCCAAGCCATCGCTGCGCTTCAGTCCTGTCCGGACCACAGAAGGCGAAGAACGAAGCAGCTGGGCACCGGCTTCATGGGCTCAGTGGAGCGACTTGCAAATGTCCAGCCAAGAGCTGCTTCAACAAGCAGATTCAGCTGAGAATGCTCTGCCTGCTTCAACAAAGTAAGGCGCAGCCCTTGCACTGCAGCACACTGCCTGGCCAGAAACAGGTTCTTACACCTTCAGTGCTGCCGAGCCCACGCAGCTTGAGCACACCCAGAAGGACGCGTCCAGAAAGAAGGCCTTCTTCGAGTGCCTTGTCCTTCCTTGTTCTGTCTTTCATCTGCACCTGAAACAGTGGGTCTACGTGTTTTCCTTCCCAGGGAAAAGAACTTTCATTCTTGTCCAGGAGTCTATGGCTAAAATGGTGATTGCATGTCCCATATCCAATACAACCAAGGATTACTCCCGGAGGAAAGCTGCCAGGACAGATGGGTCTTGCTGGCTTTGACCACCCCTGGGCCACCTCTCATATTCTCCTGAAACAGTGGGGTACATGAAGGCATTGCCATACCTGATCATCCCTTGCCATGCAGAGCCCAGCCTTGCATTGCCTTACAGACACCTCTGTGTACCTCCCTTGCCCTTCCTATGTCTCCATTGCATGGCCTTGTTCACCAATCTCCCACCTTGACTTTCTTACCCCTTGTTTCCTGGTCTTGTCTTGCCTGCTTCTCCTATGACTCTCTTGGCCTTGCCTAAGTCTCTCTTGCCTTGCTTTGCAAAGCCAACACTTGCCTTGCCCTGCTACCCCTCTTTCCCTCGCCTAGTCTACCCACACCTACCCACCTTTGACTGGCCTATCCATCCGATCATCACCTTTTCTGCACCACCCCTCCATGCTCTTGTCTTGCCTTGGCCTGCCTACCCTTCCCTTGCCTTGCACTGCCTTGCATAACCCTTGCCCTTCTTGACATTTGTGCCCCTTTCCAACATGGCCTTGCTTTCCTTTGCCTACCCCTCCCAATCCCTGCTTTGCCTACAGATTCCTGGCCTTCTTTTGTCTACCACTCCTTTGCCTTTTGTGGGAACCAACAGCTGGTCTGAAGGCCTCACAGACATTTCCGTTGATACAATCATTTTGTACCCGTGAGAATTGCAGAAGCAAGAAGATAAACAACAGAAAGAAGTTGTAACAGCTGCAAAAGGGACGATACTGGCTGATGTTTAGCAAAGAATGTGTGTACACTATAGACAACCAATAGTATTGTATTATAGCAAAATAATAGTCCATGCACATGTAGCTAAAAAAGTGCATAAGAGAAGATGCATAAATAATACAAGTGGTTTTTTGCCATTGCTCGGGGCAGAGAGTGTATGTGTGTCGTGACCGTCTCAACAGCAACAGCCTTGCACTGCCTTTCATAACCAGCCCCTGCCTACTGCCTCCTTCCCTGGCCTTCCATGTCTTGTCTTCCTCTCCTTTGATTTAACTTGCTTCTCCTGTCTCTCCCTTGCTTGCCTTACTCCACTGACCTTTCTGTGTTCTTGCCTTGACTTGCCTAGCTGTTCCTTGCTTCACATTGCTTTGTGTAAGCATTCCCTGTTTTTATTTGCCTACCCCTTTCTTGGCTGGCCTTTCCTTGCCTAGCCTTTCTTGTCTTTGCCTGCCCTCTGCATCACTGGACTTACCTTCCTATGCCCTGCCTTCCGAACTACAACTTCTGGGCCTTCTCTTGCCTCGCACTCATTGGCCCTACTTTGCTGCCTGCTCACTGCTCTTGCTTTGCTTTCCCTAACTTTCCCTTGACTTGACTAGAATTGCCTAAACTTGCTTTGACTGCATTGCCTTGCCTGCATGGAAGAAAAGGCAAGGCAGGGCAAAGCAAGGAAATCATAGGCAGGGCAGGGCAGGGCAAGGGAGACATAGGCAAGAGAGACGTAGCCAAGGAAGGCAAAGCAAGGGTAGGCTAGGAAAAACCAGGCAATGGTACTGAAGGCAACGCAAGGCCAAGTGACTCATAATGCCTTTCCTTGGAATGCAAAGGTCTGAATCCCAGTGTTGGTGGAGCAGATGATAAGGTCCCATGGGGAAGTAAACTCAACTGAGACATTTCTCTCCTGGCACCTCTTGTGTAGGAGCAATTCTTAGATATATTCAATATTGGCGGTAGCACGCCAGTTCCTCAGAGAGGATGACAATGCTTTTCCATGGGAAGGAAAGCACCTAGCCCCAGTGTTTCAGGTGCACATAAGAAGCTGCCTAGTGGAGGTAAAGGGCAGCAGCAACTTTCTGTCCTGGCATATTTGGTGTAGAAGCACTGCCTTGATTTGTACAAGTATGGAGTTGCTACGCCCTATTTTCAAGGCAGTCTCCTGAAAAAGTCAATTTTGGCATGTCGTTTCCACTTCTGAAAGGTGGTCTTCTGAACTCTTGGCAGTAAGCCAAGACAAGCAGCTATGCTCATCCTTGGTGTGCAGCTGATTTAGACACCAGGGCAGGTAATGTCCAGTAACAGTGTTCTGGCACATTGGATGGGAGCAGTTCCTGGATGTTTTCTATTTTGGAGGAGGAGATCCCAGTTCTTCTGAGATGGGCTCATAGTTTCTCTCTTTGGCAAAGAAAGCAGTTTTGGATCTGCATGTAGGGTGTTCTCAGCGAATTAATGGCTTTTCCTCATGGGCAGTTCTGTGGGCTATAGCTGTTGAACTGTTAGAGAAGGAATGAAAAAGCCAAGCTGTTGAACAAATTTGCATCCTGCTGACTTTAGCAGCCCCTGATAAAATTCTGTTTGCATCCTGACTCTGTGAGACTGAAGGATTATGATGGTACTTAAAGCTGAGGAGGAAAGTGCACATAGAAGAGCATGTGAATTTAATGGCTCTTCCTAGTAGGCAGTTCTCTGGGCTAGAGCTGTTGAACTGTTAGAGAGGGAATGCAAGAGCCAAGCTTCTGAGCTCTTTTCCCTGCTACCTTTAAAGTATGAGCATTCCCTGGTGCTCTCCTATTTGGATAATAAGTTAGAGTGGGTTTCACATTCACTTTGAAGAATAGAAACAGCGCCATGTGAACCTGTGCCATCAGCTTTCCTTTCCAACTAAATGTTCCTACTTGCAATCTTGCAATTCTTACTTGCAATCATGCAGAGCACCGTGCTTGAGGCTGGTGCATTGAAGAAAATTAAATTAGGGCTGTATCAGTACAAAGGAGAGATTGCCATTTGCAAAACCTCGTTTCGCTTAAGTTAGTAATATTGTAAGTGTTAATTGAGTGGTCATTGGTTGCCTATCACCATCCTGATGCACTAATTTCATCAAGTGTAAATATTGGTCACAAAAGGTGCCCATTCAGCAACCTGTTGCTGTCTCCACATGGAAGTGTCTTCCGGACGAAATCAAAAGACATTCGAAGAGCCAGGATCCGCAAAGGAACAAACTATTGCCACATGAATGGTGCTGGGCGCCATGAGGAGCAGTTAACTTTAACCTGCGCGCTGTCAGCACTCAGAAGAACAACCCCAGCATGGCAGGGGGGACTTGCAAAAGAAGGAAAGGCCCCTCACCTAGCTATAAACCACCCAAAGTGCAGAGCCAAGTTGAAAACACCACTGCTCTCAAATCAACCGTGTCAGGACAAAAAGATTTCACTGATCTCCCCCTTCCAGGTACAAACTCTTATTTGCACCACACTCAGAGGGCAATGTGAGCTCCCCAGCGCTGTCTTGCACTCTCGCAGAGTCCAGATACTAACTTGTGAACATCCTACACAAACATTAGCTCATGAAAGTGCCAGCTTGAGCAAGAACAGCAGACCCTCCCATTGCACCCCCTTGTCATCCAGAGTGCGGCGGTTTGTTGAAAATCATGGACTCGGAAAGACCAATGCAGCAACTGCTTTTCTCTCTCCTACTGCCTTTCCCTGAGCGAGAGGTAGATGGATGATGTGGACTTAGTGGAACAGAAAGAGTATGACTGTACTTATAACGGAGGAAAACCCCCCACAGCATACTGTGCTGTGTGCAGTACACGCTCTGAAAAAGAGACAAAGCTGAATGCTGCCAGCGGGCTTCGGTTCTCAGACTGCTTGCATGGGCAGAGCTGCGGGCTCTTTTAAGGATGGAAACTGGCATCTGTGAGTGTAAAGAATGTGACTTTCCACACAGCTTAGAAGAAAGGTGCATAGCCCCAGTGAGAAGTGTGTACGTGAAAGACTGGCAGAAGAAGTCGCAGTCCAGCAAGGCTGGTATCTTTTTCTTTGTGCCAAATAGGCACCTTGGGAACATGAAAGTACTTGATGGTAGCCAAACTGACAGTGAAGGCACAGAACACCGTCGGGTGTGTGCAGTGTACAGACGCAATGTAAAAGCCCTGAGTACCATTTGACTGCAGTCATAGTGCAAGTTTGCAACTGTACCATGCAAGGCCAGTGAAAGCTTCCTGTGCGGCCACATTTTCGTATTGGAGCTCGCTAGCTGGAAGTGATTCGGTTTGTCTGCAGTATCCGCTCGACTGAATGTGATGTGTCACTGGAAAGAAAAGTACAGACCAGCAGTGCGTTTGATATGGTTCAGGGGCTGCAAAGGAAATGTACAGGCCACCTCTGGGATTTTGGTCTTTGTGCATTCCCATGGCAGCAGTTCCTGGATGTTTTTGTTCTACAGTTTAGGCTCAGTGAGAGAGAAAAAATGCGAGAGCACGCATAGCAGAGCCACAGGGAGAATTGCTGAGGTATGAGTTGCGTGCTGTTCAGATACTGCCGTACCAAAGGCCTACCTAAACACTGCTGCTGATCTAGCATGTCTTTCTGTAGCAAGACTTGTTGGTACTGCAAAACAGAAGATGCGTGAGGTCAAATGAATCTGGACAGAAAATTTCAGACGAGCAGCCTATGAGTGCATGATTGAAACAGTAAATTTAGGTGACAGAATAGATCGTGGCATCGATTTGCGTAGTGTTAATATTCTCTGAAGGGAATGCAAAAAGCCAAGATGTGTTTTCCATTCTAGCTGTTCCTGACAAAAACTGAGGAATAAAACTTTCGTTCTAGATGGAATGTAACATTCAATTCCCAGGATTTTGCACTCCAAAGTTCAACAAAAGAGTTTCCACAAGAATCTTGAGAAGAAGCACAATCACTTCCACCTAGAGCTGGAAGAGGAAGAGGCAGCGGCACAAGCAAGTGCCCTTGAGCGTCCTCCTTCCGAATGCTAGAACGTCAATTCAGCAGGCAGGAGTGCAGCAGCCACCCTTCGTCTTGCAAGCCCATACGACGCGCACACCAGCCCGGTGCTCTGCGGCTTCGTCCTTCGCCTTTTCGAGCACGCCGTACCTTCATTCTCCCGGAGGCGAACAGCGGTCTGCTTCTCGCACGGAACGCTGTGTCGGCAGCCAAGCGCTCCAGTGCACTGCTTCTGCCCAAACACGCCTGGGCCCTGCACCTCTCCTTCCCAGCGCTACGTAGCAGCACAATCTGTCCCTCTTGCGATCCCAAGCTAAGCGGAAAGCTTCTCGGCTACGTCTCCCGCAGAGAGCTGTGCCAGGACAATAAGCTTGCAAGCACTTTGCTCCTGACACTAGTGGCAACAGGGATTCGCACCACCTTCCAGGAGCAGTCCTCTTGCCTTTTACAAGGTGCAAAAGCGCCCCCTCTGTGGCGGTGCTGTCTGCCCGGTCTTTCTCGGCTCGAAGCACCACGAGGCACATAAGACTCTCTCGCAAGGACCGAAATTCCCGATAGGCGTCTCTGCGCTTTCTGCAATGCTGCACGCACAAGCCCGGTGCTCTGAGGCTTCGTTCTTCGCCTTTCGTTGTCTGGGCAGAAGAGAAGCCGAGCGAGGCCATTGTGCTTTGCCGCTTGTCAGTGTGCTGTGCACGGTTTTTCCGCAGCTCGAGCTAGCGGGAGACCCCTTCGGTTTCGCGGCGTCCACACTACCCATGGTAGCTCTCGCTCAGCGAAACTTGAAGGGGAGAAGCACTTGCTGGATGAGTCTTTCAGTGTGCAGGACTTTGAAAACACAGCAGCGCAATCGGGGCCACGAGAAGGACCGCTGAGAAGTCGCTCTCGCACAGAGAACCGTGCCAGGATGACGAGCTCGCCCAGCATTTGCCCCTGACACTTGGGGAACTCGTAGCTGCCAGTGCCTTCCAGGGGCAGTCTGCTTTCTGTCATAACCTGCATAGGGCCCGTCAGATGGTGGCGCTGTCTGCCTTCTCCTTCTCGGCCAGAGTGTACTCTGGTGCACACTGCAGTCTGGCAAGGAGCAAAGATCTTCGGTAGACATCTCGCACAGGAGAAAGTTGCCAAGAAAGAACCACGTTCTTCATCAGCCCTCCTCATGTCCCAATTGGGGTGCTGCCTTCAAAGCCTTGCACATTGAAAGACTTCTCCAGCAAGTGCTTCTCCCCTGGCGCACTTCGCTGAGTGAGAGCTGCATGGGCAGCGTGGACTCAGCGAAACCGAAAGGCTGTCGCTGTAGCTCGAGCTGAGCAAAGAAACCGTGCACGGTGCACCGTTGGTGGGTGCAGCATGCACGCGGAAAAGCAGCAAAGTTCACTGCCATCGCTGGCCTTCTCTTCAGTCCAGACCACTTAAGGCAAACAATTTAGCTGCAGAGCACTGGGCTTGCGTGTGCAGTGCACCAAATTGCCCAAGACCAGCAAGGGCTCGTTCACAAGCAGAGTCGGCTGAGAGCATTCTTGCTTGCTCCAGAAAGGAAGCCGCAGCTATAGTGCTTCATCCCACAGCGTGGACATAGGCACTTTCCTAGTTGTTCAGCCTTGCAGAGTCCCTGCAACTAGAGCTCAGCCAGGAGCAGGCGTCAAAGCAGAAGGCTTTCCTAAAGCACGCCTCTCCAACCAGCCTTCGGAAATCGCAAATGACACTGTGGCTCTGTGCCTTTCTTCTAAGACAGACGCCCACCTTGCTTTCACTCTCGCAGCTCCCTTGGCAGCCTCCAGCAGCTGCTTTCCTGGAGAACGGCCCGAGAAGTAGAAGCCAGGGCTGGGCTGCACCTTCGCCTTCCGCACGTAAGCGGCACCAGACTCACCGGTGCGCTCTGTTCTTCCCTCCTCCGCTGCATGCTACTACCATCGTGTTCTCGGAAAGACGGAGACTGAAGGGAAGCGCAAATGCTTCCACAGAGAGCTACAAGAGGAATAGGCAGCAGCAGCACAGGTAAGTGCCGTGGAACTTCCTCCTTCCCAAGGCTATAACGTCAATTCAGCAGGCAGGAGAGTGGCAGCCACGCTCGTCTTGCAGCCCGTACAACGAGCACGCGAGCCCGGCGCTCCGCGGCTTCGTTCTTCGCCTTTTCGAGCACGCCGTACCTTCGTTCCCCCGGAGGCGGACGGTCTTCTGCTTCTCGCCCGGAACACTGTGCTCGGCAGTGCAGCGCTTTCTGCGGCAAGCTGCAAAGCGCCCGTCAGATGGCGATGCTGTCTGCCCGCTCCTCGGCTCGAGTGTACTCCGGCGCACGCTGCCGTCTCGCAAGGAGCAAAGAGCTTCGGTAGACATCTCGCACAGGAGAAAGTTGCCAAGAAAGAACCACGTTCTTCATCAGCCCTCCTCATGTCCCGATTGGGGTGCTGCCTTCAAAGCCTTGCACATTGAAAGACTTCTCCAGCAAGTGCTTCTCCCCTGGCGCACTTCGCTGAGTGAGAGCTGCATGGGCAGCGTGGACTCAGCGAAACCGAAAGGCTGTCGCTGTAGCTCGAGCTGAGCAAAGAAACCGTGCACGGTGCACCGTTGGTGGGTGCAGCATGCACGCGGAAAAGCAGCAAAGTTCACTGCCATCGCTGGCCTTCTCTTCAGTCCAGACCACTTAAGGCAAACAATTTAGCTGCAGAGCACTGGGCTTGCGTGTGCAGTGCACCAAATTGCCCAAGACCAGCAAGGGCTCGTTCACAAGCAGAGTCGGCTGAGAGCATTCTTGCTTGCTCCAGAAAGGAAGCCGCAGCTATAGTGCTTCATCCCACAGCGTGGACATAGGCACTTTCCTAGTTGTTCAGCCTTGCAGAGTCCCTGCAACTAGAGCTCAGCCAGGAGCAGGCGTCAAAGCAGAAGGCTTTCCTAAAGCACGCCTCTCCAACCAGCCTTCGGAAATCGCAAATGACACTGTGGCTCTGTGCCTTTCTTCTAAGACAGACGCCCACCTTGCTTTCACTCTCGCAGCTCCCTTGGCAGCCTCCAGCAGCTGCTTTCCTGGAGAACGGCCTGAGAAGTAGAAGCCAGGGCTGGGCTGCACCTTCGCCTTCCGCACGTAAGCGGCACCAGACTCACCGGTGCGCTCTGTTCTTCCCTCCTCCGCTGCATGCTACTACCATCGTGTTCTCGGAAAGACGGAGACTGAAGGGAAGCGCAAATGCTTCCACAGAGAGCTACAAGAGGAATAGGCAGCAGCAGCACAGGTAAGTGCCGTGGAACTTCCTCCTTCCCAAGGCTATAACGTCAATTCAGCAGGCAGGAGAGTGGCAGCCACGCTCGTCTTGCAGCCCGTACAACGAGCACGCGAGCCCGGCGCTCCGCGGCTTCGTTCTTCGCCTTTTCGAGCACGCCGTACCTTCGTTCCCCCGGAGGCGGACGGTCTTCTGCTTCTCGCCCGGAACACTGTGCCCGGCAGTGCAGCGCTTTCTGCGGCAAGCTGCAAAGCGCCCGTCAGATGGCGATGCTGTCTGCCCGCTCCTCGGCTCGAGTGTACTCCGGCGCACGCTGCCGTCTCGCAAGGAGCAAAGAGCTTCGGTAGACATCTCGCACAGGAGAAAGTTGCCAAGAAAGAACCACGTTCTTCATCAGCCCTCCTCATGTCCCGATTGGGGTGCTGCCTTCAAAGCCTTGCACATTGAAAGACTTCTCCAGCAAGTGCTTCTCCCCTGGCGCACTTCGCTGAGTGAGAGCTGCATGGGCAGCGTGGACTCAGCGAAACCGAAAGGCTGTCGCTGTAGCTCGAGCTGAGCAAAGAAACCGTGCACGGTGCACCGTTGGTGGGTGCAGCATGCACGCGGAAAAGCAGCAAAGTTCACTGCCATCGCTGGCCTTCTCTTCAGTCCAGACCACTTAAGGCAAACAATTTAGCTGCAGAGCACTGGGCTTGCGTGTGCAGTGCACCAAATTGCCCAAGACCAGCAAGGGCTCGTTCACAAGCAGAGTCGGCTGAGAGCATTCTTGCTTGCTCCAGAAAGGAAGCCGCAGCTATAGTGCTTCATCCCACAGCGTGGACATAGGCACTTTCCTAGTTGTTCAGCCTTGCAGAGTCCCTGCAACTAGAGCTCAGCCAGGAGCAGGCGTCAAAGCAGAAGGCTTTCCTAAAGCACGCCTCTCCAACCAGCCTTCGGAAATCGCAAATGACACTGTGGCTCTGTGCCTTTCTTCTAAGACAGACGCCCACCTTGCTTTCACTCTCGCAGCTCCCTTGGCAGCCTCCAGCAGCTGCTTTCCTGGAGAACGGCCCGAGAAGTAGAAGCCAGGGCTGGGCTGCACCTTCGCCTTCCGCACGTAAGCGGCACCAGACTCACCGGTGCGCTCTGTTCTTCCCTCCTCCGCTGCATGCTACTACCATCGTGTTCTCGGAAAGACGGAGACTGAAGGGAAGCGCAAATGCTTCCACAGAGAGCTACAAGAGGAATAGGCAGCAGCAGCACAGGTAAGTGCCGTGGAACTTCCTCCTTCCCAAGGCTATAACGTCAATTCAGCAGGCAGGAGAGTGGCAGCCACGCTCGTCTTGCAGCCCGTACAACGAGCACGCGAGCCCGGCGCTCCGCGGCTTCGTTCTTCGCCTTTTCGAGCACGCCGTACCTTCGTTCCCCCGGAGGCGGACGGTCTTCTGCTTCTCGCCCGGAACACTGTGCTCGGCAGTGCAGCGCTTTCTGCGGCAAGCTGCAAAGCGCCCGTCAGATGGCGATGCTGTCTGCCCGCTCCTCGGCTCGAGTGTACTCCGGCGCACGCTGCCGTCTCGCAAGGAGCAAAGAGCTTCGGTAGACATCTCGCACAGGAGAAAGTTGCCAAGAAAGAACCACGTTCTTCATCAGCCCTCCTCATGTCCCGATTGGGGTGCTGCCTTCAAAGCCTTGCACATTGAAAGACTTCTCCAGCAAGTGCTTCTCCCCTGGCGCACTTCGCTGAGTGAGAGCTGCATGGGCAGCGTGGACTCAGCGAAACCGAAAGGCTGTCGCTGTAGCTCGAGCTGAGCAAAGAAACCGTGCACGGTGCACCGTTGGTGGGTGCAGCATGCACGCGGAAAAGCAGCAAAGTTCACTGCCATCGCTGGCCTTCTCTTCAGTCCAGACCACTTAAGGCAAACAATTTAGCTGCAGAGCACTGGGCTTGCGTGTGCAGTGCACCAAATTGCCCAAGACCAGCAAGGGCTCGTTCACAAGCAGAGTCGGCTGAGAGCATTCTTGCTTGCTCCAGAAAGGAAGCCGCAGCTATAGTGCTTCATCCCACAGCGTGGACATAGGCACTTTCCTAGTTGTTCAGCCTTGCAGAGTCCCTGCAACTAGAGCTCAGCCAGGAGCAGGCGTCAAAGCAGAAGGCTTTCCTAAAGCACGCCTCTCCAACCAGCCTTCGGAAGTCGCAAATGACACTGTGGCTCTGTGCCTTTCTTCTAAGACAGACGCCCACCTTGCTTTCACTCTCGCAGCTCCCTTGGCAGCCTCCAGCAGCTGCTTTCCTGGAGAACGGCCCGAGAAGTAGAAGCCAGGGCTGGGCTGCACCTTCGCCTTCCGCACGTAAGCGGCACCAGACTCACCGGTGCGCTCTGTTCTTCCCTCCTCCGCTGCATGCTACTACCATCGTGTTCTCGGAAAGACGGAGACTGAAGGGAAGCGCAAATGCTTCCACAGAGAGCTACAAGAGGAATAGGCAGCAGCAGCACAGGTAAGTGCCGTGGAACTTCCTCCTTCCCAAGGCTATAACGTCAATTCAGCAGGCAGGAGAGTGGCAGCCACGCTCGTCTTGCAGCCCGTACAACGAGCACGCGAGCCCGGCGCTCCGCGGCTTCGTTCTTCGCCTTTTCGAGCACGCCGTACCTTCGTTCCCCCGGAGGCGGACGGTCTTCTGCTTCTCGCCCGGAACACTGTGCTCGGCAGTGCAGCGCTTTCTGCGGCAAGCTGCAAAGCGCCCGTCAGATGGCGATGCTGTCTGCCCGCTCCTCGGCTCGAGTGTACTCCGGCGCACGCTGCCGTCTCGCAAGGAGCAAAGAGCTTCGGTAGACATCTCGCACAGGAGAAAGTTGCCAAGAAAGAACCACGTTCTTCATCAGCCCTCCTCATGTCCCGATTGGGGTGCTGCCTTCAAAGCCTTGCACATTGAAAGACTTCTCCAGCAAGTGCTTCTCCCCTGGCGCACTTCGCTGAGTGAGAGCTGCATGGGCAGCGTGGACTCAGCGAAACCGAAAGGCTGTCGCTGTAGCTCGAGCTGAGCAAAGAAACCGTGCACGGTGCACCGTTGGTGGGTGCAGCATGCACGCGGAAAAGCAGCAAAGTTCACTGCCATCGCTGGCCTTCTCGTCAGTCCAGACCACTTAAGGCAAACAATTTAGCTGCAGAGCACTGGGCTTGCGTGTGCAGTGCACCAAATTGCCCAAGACCAGCAAGGGCTCGTTCACAAGCAGAGTCGGCTGAGAGCATTCTTGCTTGCTCCAGAAAGGAAGCCGCAGCTATAGTGCTTCATCCCACAGCGTGGACATAGGCACTTTCCTAGTTGTTCAGCCTTGCAGAGTCCCTGCAACTAGAGCTCAGCCAGGAGCAGGCGTCAAAGCAGAAGGCTTTCCTAAAGCACGCCTCTCCAACCAGCCTTCGGAAATCGCAAATGACACTGTGGCTCTGTGCCTTTCTTCTAAGACAGACGCCCACCTTGCTTTCACTCTCGCAGCTCCCTTGGCAGCCTCCAGCAGCTGCTTTCCTGGAGAACGGCCCGAGAAGTAGAAGCCAGGGCTGGGCTGCACCTTCGCCTTCCGCACGTAAGCGGCACCAGACTCACCGGTGCGCTCTGTTCTTCCCTCCTCCGCTGCATGCTACTACCATCGTGTTCTCGGAAAGACGGAGACTGAAGGGAAGCGCAAATGCTTCCACAGAGAGCTACAAGAGGAATAGGCAGCAGCAGCACAGGTAAGTGCCGTGGAACTTCCTCCTTCCCAAGGCTATAACGTCAATTCAGCAGGCAGGAGAGTGGCAGCCACGCTCGTCTTGCAGCCCGTACAACGAGCACGCGAGCCCGGCGCTCCGCGGCTTCGTTCTTCGCCTTTTCGAGCACGCCGTACCTTCGTTCCCCCGGAGGCGGACGGTCTTCTGCTTCTCGCCCGGAACACTGTGCCCGGCAGTGCAGCGCTTTCTGCGGCAAGCTGCAAAGCGCCCGTCAGATGGCGATGCTGTCTGCCCGCTCCTCGGCTCGAGTGTACTCCGGCGCACGCTGCCGTCTCGCAAGGAGCAAAGAGCTTCGGTAGACATCTCGCACAGGAGAAAGTTGCCAAGAAAGAACCACGTTCTTCATCAGCCCTCCTCATGTCCCGATTGGGGTGCTGCCTTCAAAGCCTTGCACATTGAAAGACTTCTCCAGCAAGTGCTTCTCCCCTGGCGCACTTCGCTGAGTGAGAGCTGCATGGGCAGCGTGGACTCAGCGAAACCGAAAGGCTGTCGCTGTAGCTCGAGCTGAGCAAAGAAACCGTGCACGGTGCACCGTTGGTGGGTGCAGCATGCACGCGGAAAAGCAGCAAAGTTCACTGCCATCGCTGGCCTTCTCTTCAGTCCAGACCACTTAAGGCAAACAATTTAGCTGCAGAGCACTGGGCTTGCGTGTGCAGTGCACCAAATTGCCCAAGACCAGCAAGGGCTCGTTCACAAGCAGAGTCGGCTGAGAGCATTCTTGCTTGCTCCAGAAAGGAAGCCGCAGCTATAGTGCTTCATCCCACAGCGTGGACATAGGCACTTTCCTAGTTGTTCAGCCTTGCAGAGTCCCTGCAACTAGAGCTCAGCCAGGAGCAGGCGTCAAAGCAGAAGGCTTTCCTAAAGCACGCCTCTCCAACCAGCCTTCGGAAATCGCAAATGACACTGTGGCTCTGTGCCTTTCTTCTAAGACAGACGCCCACCTTGCTTTCACTCTCGCAGCTCCCTTGGCAGCCTCCAGCAGCTGCTTTCCTGGAGAACGGCCCGAGAAGTAGAAGCCAGGGCTGGGCTGCACCTTCGCCTTCCGCACGTAAGCGGCACCAGACTCACCGGTGCGCTCTGTTCTTCCCTCCTCCGCTGCATGCTACTACCATCGTGTTCTCGGAAAGACGGAGACTGAAGGGAAGCGCAAATGCTTCCACAGAGAGCTACAAGAGGAATAGGCAGCAGCAGCACAGGTAAGTGCCGTGGAACTTCCTCCTTCCCAAGGCTATAACGTCAATTCAGCAGGCAGGAGAGTGGCAGCCACGCTCGTCTTGCAGCCCGTACAACGAGCACGCGAGCCCGGCGCTCCGCGGCTTCGTTCTTCGCCTTTTCGAGCACGCCGTACCTTCGTTCCCCCGGAGGCGGACGGTCTTCTGCTTCTCGCCCGGAGCACTGTGCTCGGCAGTGCAGCGCTTTCTGCGGCAAGCTGCAAAGCGCCCGTCAGATGGCGATGCTGTCTGCCCGCTCCTCGGCTCGAGTGTACTCTGGTGCACGCTGCAGTCTGGCAAGGAGCAAAGAGCTTCGGTAGACATCTCGCACAGGAGAAAGTTGCCAAGAAAGAACCACGTTCTTCATCAGCCCTCCTCATGTCCCGATTGGGGTGCTGCCTTCAAAGCCTTGCACATTGAAAGACTTCTCCAGCAAGTGCTTCTCCCCTGGCGCACTTCGCTGAGTGAGAGCTGCATGGGCAGCGTGGACTCAGCGAAACCGAAAGGCTGTCGCTGTAGCTCGAGCTGAGCAAAGAAACCGTGCACGGTGCACCGTTGGTGGGTGCAGCATGCACGCGGAAAAGCAGCAAAGTTCACTGCCATCGCTGGCCTTCTCGTCAGTCCAGACCACTTAAGGCAAACAATTTAGCTGCAGAGCACTGGGCTTGCGTGTGCAGTGCACCAAATTGCCCAAGACCAGCAAGGGCTCGTTCACAAGCAGAGTCGGCTGAGAGCATTCTTGCTTGCTCCAGAAAGGAAGCCGCAGCTATAGTGCTTCATCCCACAGCGTGGACATAGGCACTTTCCTAGTTGTTCAGCCTTGCAGAGTCCCTGCAACTAGAGCTCAGCCAGGAGCAGGCGTCAAAGCAGAAGGCTTTCCTAAAGCACGCCTCTCCAACCAGCCTTCGGAAATCGCAAATGACACTGTGGCTCTGTGCCTTTCTTCTAAGACAGACGCCCACCTTGCTTTCACTCTCGCAGCTCCCTTGGCAGCCTCCAGCAGCTGCTTTCCTGGAGAACGGCCCGAGAAGTAGAAGCCAGGGCTGGGCTGCACCTTCGCCTTCCGCACGTAAGCGGCACCAGACTCACCGGTGCGCTCTGTTCTTCCCTCCTCCGCTGCATGCTACTACCATCGTGTTCTCGGAAAGACGGAGACTGAAGGGAAGCGCAAATGCTTCCACAGAGAGCTACAAGAGGAATAGGCAGCAGCAGCACAGGTAAGTGCCGTGGAACTTCCTCCTTCCCAAGGCTATAACGTCAATTCAGCAGGCAGGAGAGTGGCAGCCACGCTCGTCTTGCAGCCCGTACAACGAGCACGCGAGCCCGGCGCTCCGCGGCTTCGTTCTTCGCCTTTTCGAGCACGCCGTACCTTCGTTCCCCCGGAGGCGGACGGTCTTCTGCTTCTCGCCCGGAACACTGTGCCCGGCAGTGCAGCGCTTTCTGCGGCAAGCTGCAAAGCGCCCGTCAGATGGCGATGCTGTCTGCCCGCTCCTCGGCTCGAGTGTACTCTGGTGCACACTGCAGTCTGGCAAGGAGCAAAGAGCTTCGGTAGACATCTCGCACAGGAGAAAGTTGCCAAGAAAGAACCACGTTCTTCATCAGCCCTCCTCATGTCCCGATTGGGGTGCTGCCTTCAAAGCCTTGCACATGGAAAGACTTCTCCAGCAAGTGCTTCTCCCCTGGCGCACTTCGCTGAGTGAGAGCTGCATGGGCAGCGTGGACTCAGCGAAACCGAAAGGCTGTCGCTGTAGCTCGAGCTGAGCAAAGAAACCGTGCACGGTGCACCGTTGGTGGGTGCAGCATGCACGCGGAAAAGCAGCAAAGTTCACTGCCATCGCTGGCCTTCTCTTCAGTCCAGACCACTTAAGGCAAACAATTTAGCTGCAGAGCACTGGGCTTGCGTGTGCAGTGCACCAAATTGCCCAAGACCAGCAAGGGCTCGTTCACAAGCAGAGTCGGCTGAGAGCATTCTTGCTTGCTCCAGAAAGGAAGCCGCAGCTATAGTGCTTCATCCCACAGCGTGGACATAGGCACTTTCCTAGTTGTTCAGCCTTGCAGAGTCCCTGCAACTAGAGCTCAGCCAGGAGCAGGCGTCAAAGCAGAAGGCTTTCCTAAAGCACGCCTCTCCAACCAGCCTTCGGAAATCGCAAATGACACTGTGGCTCTGTGCCTTTCTTCTAAGACAGACGCCCACCTTGCTTTCACTCTCGCAGCTCCCTTGGCAGCCTCCAGCAGCTGCTTTCCTGGAGAACGGCCCGAGAAGTAGAAGCCAGGGCTGGGCTGCACCTTCGCCTTCCGCACGTAAGCGGCACCAGACTCACCGGTGCGCTCTGTTCTTCCCTCCTCCGCTGCATGCTACTACCATCGTGTTCTCGGAAAGACGGAGACTGAAGGGAAGCGCAAATGCTTCCACAGAGAGCTACAAGAGGAATAGGCAGCAGCAGCACAGGTAAGTGCCGTGGAACTTCCTCCTTCCCAAGGCTATAACGTCAATTCAGCAGGCAGGAGAGTGGCAGCCACGCTCGTCTTGCAGCCCGTACAACGAGCACGCGAGCCCGGCGCTCCGCGGCTTCGTTCTTCGCCTTTTCGAGCACGCCGTACCTTCGTTCCCCCGGAGGCGGACGGTCTTCTGCTTCTCGCCCGGAACACTGTGCTCGGCAGTGCAGCGCTTTCTGCGGCAAGCTGCAAAGCGCCCGTCAGATGGCGATGCTGTCTGCCCGCTCCTCGGCTCGAGTGTACTCCGGCGCACGCTGCCGTCTCGCAAGGAGCAAAGAGCTTCGGTAGACATCTCGCACAGGAGAAAGTTGCCAAGAAAGAACCACGTTCTTCATCAGCCCTCCTCATGTCCCGATTGGGGTGCTGCCTTCAAAGCCTTGCACATTGAAAGACTTCTCCAGCAAGTGCTTCTCCCCTGGCGCACTTCGCTGAGTGAGAGCTGCATGGGCAGCGTGGACTCAGCGAAACCGAAAGGGTGTCGCTGTAGCTCGAGCTGAGCAAAGAAACCGTGCACGGTGCACCGTTGGTGGGTGCAGCATGCACGCGGAAAAGCAGCAAAGTTCACCGCCATCGCTGGCCTTCTCTTCAGTCCAGACCACTTAAGGCAAACAATTTAGCTGCAGAGCACTGGGCTTGCGTGTGCAGTGCACCAAATTGCCCAAGACCAGCAAGGGCTCGTTCACAAGCAGAGTCGGCTGAGAGCATTCTTGCTTGCTCCAGAAAGGAAGCCGCAGCTATAGTGCTTCATCCCACAGCGTGGACATAGGCACTTTCCTAGTTGTTCAGCCTTGCAGAGTCCCTGCAACTAGAGCTCAGCCAGGAGCAGGCGTCAAAGCAGAAGGCTTTCCTAAAGCACGCCTCTCCAACCAGCCTTCGGAAGTCGCAAATGACACTGTGGCTCTGTGCCTTTCTTCTAAGACAGACGCCCACCTTGCTTTCACTCTCGCAGCTCCCTTGGCAGCCTCCAGCAGCTGCTTTCCTGGAGAACGGCCCGAGAAGTAGAAGCCAGGGCTGGGCTGCACCTTCGCCTTCCGCACGTAAGCGGCACCAGACTCACCGGTGCGCTCTGTTCTTCCCTCCTCCGCTGCATGCTACTACCATCGTGTTCTCGGAAAGACGGAGACTGAAGGGAAGCGCAAATGCTTCCACAGAGAGCTACAAGAGGAATAGGCAGCAGCAGCACAGGTAAGTGCCGTGGAACTTCCTCCTTCCCAAGGCTATAACGTCAATTCAGCAGGCAGGAGAGTGGCAGCCACGCTCGTCTTGCAGCCCGTACAACGAGCACGCGAGCCCGGCGCTCCGCGGCTTCGTTCTTCGCCTTTTCGAGCACGCCGTACCTTCGTTCCCCCGGAGGCGGACGGTCTTCTGCTTCTCGCCCGGAACACTGTGCCCGGCAGTGCAGCGCTTTCTGCGGCAAGCTGCAAAGCGCCCGTCAGATGGCGATGCTGTCTGCCCGCTCCTCGGCTCGAGTGTACTCCGGCGCACGCTGCCGTCTCGCAAGGAGCAAAGAGCTTCGGTAGACAGCTCACACAGGAGAAAGGTGCCAGGACGACACCACATTCCTCCTCACCCCTTCTCGTGGCCCACATTGTGGTGCTGCCTTCAAAGCCGTGCGCATTGAAAGACTCTTCCAGCAAGTGCTTCTCCCCTGGCACACTTCGCTCAGCGACAGCTACGTGGGCAGCGTGGACTCAGCGAAACTGAAAGGGTGTCCTTGTAGCTCGAGCTTGTTGGAGAGGATGAAAGTTTGGTAAGAAAGTTTCACAGCTATGTAGGCTTGACAGAAAGATCTCTGAATATAGAAACTTAGCATGAGGAGGAAATGGAAACGAGTTTTGATAGAGAGTAAAAGGTGTTTTGCTGAAACACTGATCACTGAATAACTGAGAAGGCAAAGGTTGGAGATTGAGTTGGAAGGAGATGTTTTTTATTAGGACACCGGTATGTGAGTACAAACAAGCACATGTTTTTCACCAAGTAAATAAGTCTTAAGAAGGCCATAATAAATAGAAAACATGTTTTTACCAAAAAGAGAGCTATCGCAGGCAAACAAGAAATGTCGATGTAGCAAGAAGAAGAGAGGTCTGAGAATTTTCCACTGTAAGCTTAAATTGTAACATACTTACTCTTGTGATTGGATAAGAATGACTATAATATGGTAATGGTAGTAGTCATGATAGGCTACAGGCAAATGTAAAGGTATTGTTGTATGGTGCTTATTGGTTGCTATGTATTGAGATACTCAGCAAAGAAAAATACATAATGCTTTCTAACTTGAACAGAAAGCGGCTCCAGGTATGCCTACCAGCTGTAGCTGACAGCTGTAGGGCTGGCTCTGGATACCCACTCCCTGAAATGCTGTAACTTCGCCTATGCAATACACAGCTTTCAAGAGAGCCGCCTGAAGTCCAGACACCCTTCGCGAGCCTTTCTCCTATAGAGCTGTGGAAAGAAATCGTGCACGCTACACCGAGGGTGCGTGCAGCATGCACGAGCAAAAGCGGCAAAGTTCAGTGCCCTCGCTGGGCTTCCCTTCCGTGCGGATAACGTGAGGCGAAAAATGAAGCCGCAGAGCACCGGGCTTGCAGGTGCAGTGCACCGAGTTGCAGAAGTCCAGCAGGCTCGTTCACAAGCCAAGCCGGCTGAGGGAGTCCTCGCGTCTCCAAAAGGGAACGCGGAGCCGTAGCACTTCATCCCACAGCGTGGAGATAGGCACTTCCCTAGTCGTTCAGCCTTGCAGAGTCCCTGCAGCTAGAGCTCAGCCAGGAGCAGGCGTCAAAGCAGAAGGCCCTCCTAAAGCACCCTTTCTCCAAGCAGCCTCCTGAAAGGGCGCATCACAGTGCGGCTCTGCGCCTTTCTTCTAAGACAGACGCCCGCTATACTTTCGTGCTCGCAGCTCCCTTGGCAGCCTCCAGCAGCTACTCTGCTGGAGAACGGCCGTAGACGTCAAAGCCAGTGCTGGGCTGCACCTCCGCCCTCCCCAGGTAAGCAACAGCGAACTCACCGGTGCACTCTGTACTTCCCTCCTCCGCTTGCATCCTACATGCATTCGTGTTCTCCGAAACTCAGAGACTGAAGGGAAGGGCAATTGCTTCCCCAGATAGCTGCAAGGGCACTAGGCAGCAGCAGCACAAATTTCACATGACCTGATGCACTGTAGAGATATTACCCTGTTACCCCTCCTTTCTCCTCGTCCTCGACCAATTGTGGTGGGATGTCGAAAGGCTTGGCCAGCGAAAAGCTCATCCAGCAAGGGCGTCTCTCTTGACGCATTTCCCTGACCGAGAGCTACACAGATGGTCTGGACACTGTAAAACAGCAAGAAAATAATTCTATGTCCAGCTGAGGAAAATCCGTGCACAGAAAAATGTAGATGCCTGCAGTAAACAATCTGAAGAGCGGCAAAGCTCCAAGCCATCGCTGCGCTTCAGTCCTGTCCGGACCACAGAAGGCGAAGAACGAAGCAGCTGGGCACCGGCTTCATGGACTCAGTGGCGCGACTTGCAAATGTCCAGCCAAGAGCTGCTTCAACAAGCAGATTCAGCCGAGAATGCTCTGCCTGCACTTTCCCTCGCAGCGCTAGGCAGCACCACGTTCTGTTTGCGTGGCAGCCTGATTCTTAACGGAAAGATTCTCAATGCCTGTGTCTGGCACAGAGAACGGTTTTAGGTCAGCAAGCTCACCCGGCGCTTACCCTCGACGCGTGCAAACCTGTATTTGCACCGCATTCCAGTGGCAGCCCTCTTTCCTTTCCAGCCGGCACAGCGCCGTCAGATCGCGGTGCTCTCTTGCACCTGCCTTCTCGCTTCCAAGTGCCACCGCGCACATTACAGCCTTGCAGGGAGCGAAGAGGCGGAGAGGCATCTCGCAAAGAAGAACGTGCCGGGACGAAAAGGTGCTCTTTCCTTTCTCCTCCTCCTTTGCCCGAATGGTGGTGCTGTGTTGAAAGGCTTGGCCAGCGAAAAGCTCATCCAGCAAGTGTTTCTCTCCTGACGCCTTTCGCTGAGCGAGAGAGCTACACGGACACTTTCGACTCGGGGAAACAGCAAGAGAATGACTGTACGTCGAGCTGAGGAAAAGCCGTGCACAGCAGCCTGTGGCTGCGTGCAGTGTTCACGCTGAAGAGCGGCAAAGCTCCAAGCCATCGCTGCGCTTCAGTCCTGTCCGGACCACAGAAGGCGAAGAACGAAGCAGCTGGGCACCGGCTTCATGGGCTCAGTGGAGCGACTTGCAAATGTCCAGCCAAGAGCTGCTTCAACAAGCAGATTCAGCTGAGAATGCTCTGCCTGCTTCAACAAAGTAAGGCGCAGCCCTTGCACTGCAGCACACTGCCTGGCCAGAAACAGGTTCTTACACCTTCAGTGCTGCCGAGCCCACGCAGCTTGAGCACACCCAGAAGGACGCGTCCAGAAAGAAGGCCTTCTTCGAGTGCCTTGTCCTTCCTTGTTCTGTCTTTCATCTGCACCTGAAACAGTGGGTCTACGTGTTTTCCTTCCCAGGGAAAAGAACTTTCATTCTTGTCCAGGAGTCTATGGCTAAAATGGTGATTGCATGTCCCATATCCAATACAACCAAGGATTACTCCCGGAGGAAAGCTGCCAGGACAGATGGGTCTTGCTGGCTTTGACCACCCCTGGGCCACCTCTCATATTCTCCTGAAACAGTGGGGTACATGAAGGCATTGCCATACCTGATCATCCCTTGCCATGCAGAGCCCAGCCTTGCATTGCCTTACAGACACCTCTGTGTACCTTCCTTGCCCTTCCTATGTCTCCATTGCATGGCCTTGTTCACCAATCTCCCACCTTGACTTTCTTACCCCTTGTTTCCTGGTCTTGTCTTGCCTGCTTCTCCTATGACTCTCTTGGCCTTGCCTAAGTCTCTCTTGCCTTGCTTTGCAAAGCCAACACTTGCCTTGCCCTGCTACCCCTCTTTCCCTCGCCTAGTCTACCCACACCTACCCACCTTTGACTGGCCTATCCATCCGATCATCACCTTTTCTGCACCACCCCTCCATGCTCTTGTCTTGCCTTGGCCTGCCTACCCTTCCCTTGCCTTGCACTGCCTTGCATAACCCTTGCCCTTCTTGACATTTGTGCCCCTTTCCAACATGGCCTTGCTTTCCTTTGCCTACCCCTCCCAATCCCTGCTTTGCCTACAGATTCCTGGCCTTCTTTTGTCTACCACTCCTTTGCCTTTTGTGGGAACCAACAGCTGGTCTGAAGGCCTCACAGACATTTCCGTTGATACAATCATTTTGTACCCGTGAGAATTGCAGAAGCAAGAAGATAAACAACAGAAAGAAGTTGTAACAGCTGCAAAAGGGACGATACTGGCTGATGTTTAGCAAAGAATGTGTGTACACTATAGACAACCAATAGTATTGTATTATAGCAAAATAATAGTCCATGCACATGTAGCTAAAAAAGTGCATAAGAGAAGATGCATAAATAATACAAGTGGTTTTTTGCCATTGCTCGGGGCAGAGAGTGTATGTGTGTCGTGACCGTCTCAACAGCAACAGCCTTGCACTGCCTTTCATAACCAGCCCCTGCCTACTGCCTCCTTCCCTGGCCTTCCATGTCTTGTCTTCCTCTCCTTTGATTTAACTTGCTTCTCCTGTCTCTCCCTTGCTTGCCTTACTCCACTGACCTTTCTGTGTTCTTGCCTTGACTTGCCTAGCTGTTCCTTGCTTCACATTGCTTTGTGTAAGCATTCCCTGTTTTTATTTGCCTACCCCTTTCTTGGCTGGCCTTTCCTTGCCTAGCCTTTCTTGTCTTTGCCTGCCCTCTGCATCACTGGACTTACCTTCCTATGCCCTGCCTTCCGAACTACAACTTCTGGGCCTTCTCTTGCCTCGCACTCATTGGCCCTACTTTGCTGCCTGCTCACTGCTCTTGCTTTGCTTTCCCTAACTTTCCCTTGACTTGACTAGAATTGCCTAAACTTGCTTTGACTGCATTGCCTTGCCTGCATGGAAGAAAAGGCAAGGCAGGGCAAAGCAAGGAAATCATAGGCAGGGCAGGGCAGGGCAAGGGAGACATAGGCAAGAGAGACGTAGCCAAGGAAGGCAAAGCAAGGGTAGGCTAGGAAAAACCAGGCAATGGTACTGAAGGCAACGCAAGGCCAAGTGACTCATAATGCCTTTCCTTGGAATGCAAAGGTCTGAATCCCAGTGTTGGTGGAGCAGATGATAAGGTCCCATGGGGAAGTAAACTCAACTGAGACATTTCTCTCCTGGCACCTCTTGTGTAGGAGCAATTCTTAGATATATTCAATATTGGCGGTAGCACGCCAGTTCCTCAGAGAGGATGACAATGCTTTTCCATGGGAAGGAAAGCACCTAGCCCCAGTGTTTCAGGTGCACATAAGAAGCTGCCTAGTGGAGGTAAAGGGCAGCAGCAACTTTCTGTCCTGGCATATTTGGTGTAGAAGCACTGCCTTGATTTGTACAAGTATGGAGTTGCTACGCCCTATTTTCAAGGCAGTCTCCTGAAAAAGTCAATTTTGGCATGTCGTTTCCACTTCTGAAAGGTGGTCTTCTGAACTCTTGGCAGTAAGCCAAGACAAGCAGCTATGCTCATCCTTGGTGTGCAGCTGATTTAGACACCAGGGCAGGTAATGTCCAGTAACAGTGTTCTGGCACATTGGATGGGAGCAGTTCCTGGATGTTTTCTATTTTGGAGGAGGAGATCCCAGTTCTTCTGAGATGGGCTCATAGTTTCTCTCTTTGGCAAAGAAAGCAGTTTTGGATCTGCATGTAGGGTGTTCTCAGCGAATTAATGGCTTTTCCTCATGGGCAGTTCTGTGGGCTATAGCTGTTGAACTGTTAGAGAAGGAATGAAAAAGCCAAGCTGTTGAACAAATTTGCATCCTGCTGACTTTAGCAGCCCCTGATAAAATTCTGTTTGCATCCTGACTCTGTGAGACTGAAGGATTATGATGGTACTTAAAGCTGAGGAGGAAAGTGCACATAGAAGAGCATGTGAATTTAATGGCTCTTCCTAGTAGGCAGTTCTCTGGGCTAGAGCTGTTGAACTGTTAGAGAGGGAATGCAAGAGCCAAGCTTCTGAGCTCTTTTCCCTGCTACCTTTAAAGTATGAGCATTCCCTGGTGCTCTCCTATTTGGATAATAAGTTAGAGTGGGTTTCACATTCACTTTGAAGAATAGAAACAGCGCCATGTGAACCTGTGCCATCAGCTTTCCTTTCCAACTAAATGTTCCTACTTGCAATCTTGCAATTCTTACTTGCAATCATGCAGAGCACCGTGCTTGAGGCTGGTGCATTGAAGAAAATTAAATTAGGGCTGTATCAGTACAAAGGAGAGATTGCCATTTGCAAAACCTCGTTTCGCTTAAGTTAGTAATATTGTAAGTGTTAATTGAGTGGTCATTGGTTGCCTATCACCATCCTGATGCACTAATTTCATCAAGTGTAAATATTGGTCACAAAAGGTGCCCATTCATCAACCTGTTGCTGTCTCCACATGGAAGTGTCTTCCGGACGAAATCAAAAGACATTCGAAGAGCCAGGATCCGCAAAGGAACAAACTATTGCCACATGAATGGTGCTGGGCGCCATGAGGAGCAGTTAACTTTAACCTGCGCGCTGTCAGCACTCAGAAGAACAACCCCAGCATGGCAGGGGGGACTTGCAAAAGAAGGAAAGGCCCCTCACCTAGCTATAAACCACCCAAAGTGCAGAGCCAAGTTGAAAACACCACTGCTCTCAAATCAACCGTGTCAGGACAAAAAGATTTCACTGATCTCCCCCTTCCAGGTACAAACTCTTATTTGCACCACACTCAGAGGGCAATGTGAGCTCCCCAGCGCTGTCTTTCACTCTCGCAGAGTCCAGATACTAACTTGTGAACATCCTACACAAACATTAGCTCATGAAAGTGCCAGCTTGAGCAAGAACAGCAGACCCTCCCATTGCACCCCCTTGTCATCCAGAGTGCGGCGGTTTGTTGAAAATCATGGACTCGGAAAGACCAATGCAGCAACTGCTTTTCTCTCTCCTACTGCCTTTCCCTGAGCGAGAGGTAGATGGATGATGTGGACTTAGTGGAACAGAAAGAGTATGACTGTACTTATAACGGAGGAAAACCCCCCACAGCATACTGTGCTGTGTGCAGTACACGCTCTGAAAAAGAGACAAAGCTGAATGCTGCCAGCGGGCTTCGGTTCTCAGACTGCTTGCATGGGCAGAGCTGCGGGCTCTTTTAAGGATGGAAACTGGCATCTGTGAGTGTAAAGAATGTGACTTTCCACACAGCTTAGAAGAAAGGTGCATAGCCCCAGTGAGAAGTGTGTACGTGAAAGACTGGCAGAAGAAGTCGCAGTCCAGCAAGGCTGGTATCTTTTTCTTTGTGCCAAATAGGCACCTTGGGAACATGAAAGTACTTGATGGTAGCCAAACTGACAGTGAAGGCACAGAACACCGTCGGGTGTGTGCAGTGTACAGACGCAATGTAAAAGCCCTGAGTACCATTTGACTGCAGTCATAGTGCAAGTTTGCAACTGTACCATGCAAGGCCAGTGAAAGCTTCCTGTGCGGCCACATTTTCGTATTGGAGCTCGCTAGCTGGAAGTGATTCGGTTTGTCTGCAGTATCCGCTCGACTGAATGTGATGTGTCACTGGAAAGAAAAGTACAGACCAGCAGTGCGTTTGATATGGTTCAGGGGCTGCAAAGGAAATGTACAGGCCACCTCTGGGATTTTGGTCTTTGTGCATTCCCATGGCAGCAGTTCCTGGATGTTTTTGTTCTACAGTTTAGGCTCAGTGAGAGAGAAAAAATGCGAGAGCACGCATAGCAGAGCCACAGGGAGAATTGCTGAGGTATGAGTTGCGTGCTGTTCAGATACTGCCGTACCAAAGGCCTACCTAAACACTGCTGCTGATCTAGCATGTCTTTCTGTAGCAAGACTTGTTGGTACTGCAAAACAGAAGATGCGTGAGGTCAAATGAATCTGGACAGAAAATTTCAGACGAGCAGCCTATGAGTGCATGATTGAAACAGTAAATTTAGGTGACAGAATAGATCGTGGCATCGATTTGCGTAGTGTTAATATTCTCTGAAGGGAATGCAAAAAGCCAAGATGTGTTTTCCATTCTAGCTGTTCCTGACAAAAACTGAGGAATAAAACTTTCGTTCTAGATGGAATGTAACATTCAATTCCCAGGATTTTGCACTCCAAAGTTCAACAAAAGAGTTTCCACAAGAATCTTGAGAAGAAGCACAATCACTTCCACCTAGAGCTGGAAGAGGAAGAGGCAGCGGCACAAGCAAGTGCCCTTGAGCGTCCTCCTTCCGAATGCTAGAACGTCAATTCAGCAGGCAGGAGTGCAGCAGCCACCCTTCGTCTTGCAAGCCCATACGACGCGCACACCAGCCCGGTGCTCTGCGGCTTCGTCCTTCGCCTTTTCGAGCACGCCGTACCTTCATTCTCCCGGAGGCGAACAGCGGTCTGCTTCTCGCACGGAACGCTGTGTCGGCAGCCAAGCGCTCCAGTGCACTGCTTCTGCCCAAACACGCCTGGGCCCTGCACCTCTCCTTCCCAGCGCTACGTAGCAGCACAATCTGTCCCTCTTGCGATCCCAAGCTAAGCGGAAAGCTTCTCGGCTACGTCTCCCGCAGAGAGCTGTGCCAGGACAATAAGCTTGCAAGCACTTTGCTCCTGACACTAGTGGCAACAGGGATTCGCACCACCTTCCAGGAGCAGTCCTCTTGCCTTTTACAAGGTGCAAAAGCGCCCCCTCTGTGGCGGTGCTGTCTGCCCGGTCTTTCTCGGCTCGAAGCACCACGAGGCACACAAGACTCTCTCGCAAGGACCGAAATTCCCGATAGGCGTCTCTGGGCTTTCTGCAATGCTGCACGCACAAGCCCGGTGCTCTGAGGCTTCGTTCTTCGCCTTTCGTTGTCTGGGCAGAAGAGAAGCCGAGCGAGGCCATTGTGCTTTGCCGCTTGTCAGTGTGCTGTGCACGGTTTTTCCGCAGCTCGAGCTAGCGGGAGACCCCTTCGGTTTCGCGGCGTCCACACTACCCATGGTAGCTCTCGCTCAGCGAAACTTGAAGGGGAGAAGCACTTGCTGGATGAGTCTTTCAGTGTGCAGGACTTTGAAAACACAGCAGCGCAATCGGGGCCACGAGAAGGACCGCTGAGAAGTCGCTCTCGCACAGAGAACCGTGCCAGGATGACGAGCTCGCCCAGCATTTGCCCCTGACACTTGGGGAACTCGTAGCTGCCAGTGCCTTCCAGGGGCAGTCTGCTTTCTGTCATAACCTGCATAGGGCCCGTCAGATGGTGGTGCTGTCTGCCTTCTCCTTCTCGGCCAGAGTGTACTCTGGTGCACACTGCAGTCTGGCAAGGAGCAAAGAGCTTCGGTAGACATCTCGCACAGGAGAAAGTTGCCAAGAAAGAACCACGTTCTTCATCAGCCCTCCTCATGTCCCGATTGGGGTGCTGCCTTCAAAGCCTTGCACATTGAAAGACTTCTCCAGCAAGTGCTTCTCCCCTGGCGCACTTCGCTGAGTGAGAGCTGCATGGGCAGCGTGGACTCAGCGAAACCGAAAGGCTGTCGCTGTAGCTCGAGCTGAGCAAAGAAACCGTGCACGGTGCACCGTTGGTGGGTGCAGCATGCACGCGGAAAAGCAGCAAAGTTCACTGCCATCGCTGGCCTTCTCTTCAGTCCAGACCACTTAAGGCAAACAATTTAGCTGCAGAGCACTGGGCTTGCGTGTGCAGTGCACCAAATTGCCCAAGACCAGCAAGGGCTCGTTCACAAGCAGAGTCGGCTGAGAGCATTCTTGCTTGCTCCAGAAAGGAAGCCGCAGCTATAGTGCTTCATCCCACAGCGTGGACATAGGCACTTTCCTAGTTGTTCAGCCTTGCAGAGTCCCTGCAACTAGAGCTCAGCCAGGAGCAGGCGTCAAAGCAGAAGGCTTTCCTAAAGCACGCCTCTCCAACCAGCCTTCGGAAATCGCAAATGACACTGTGGCTCTGTGCCTTTCTTCTAAGACAGACGCCCACCTTGCTTTCACTCTCGCAGCTCCCTTGGCAGCCTCCAGCAGCTGCTTTCCTGGAGAACGGCCCGAGAAGTAGAAGCCAGGGCTGGGCTGCACCTTCGCCTTCCGCACGTAAGCGGCACCAGACTCACCGGTGCGCTCTGTTCTTCCCTCCTCCGCTGCATGCTACTACCATCGTGTTCTCGGAAAGACGGAGACTGAAGGGAAGCGCAAATGCTTCCACAGAGAGCTACAAGAGGAATAGGCAGCAGCAGCACAGGAAAGTGCCGTGGAACTTCCTCCTTCCCAAGGCTATAACGTCAATTCAGCAGGCAGGAGAGTGGCAGCCACGCTCGTCTTGCAGCCCGTACAACGAGCACGCGAGCCCGGCGCTCCGCGGCTTCGTTCTTCGCCTTTTCGAGCACGCCGTACCTTCGTTCCCCCGGAGGCGGACGGTCTTCTGCTTCTCGCCCGGAACACTGTGCTCGGCAGTGCAGCGCTTTCTGCGGCAAGCTGCAAAGCGCCCGTCAGATGGCGATGCTGTCTGCCCGCTCCTCGGCTCGAGTGTACTCCGGCGCACGCTGCCGTCTCGCAAGGAGCAAAGAGCTTCGGTAGACATCTCGCACAGGAGAAAGTTGCCAAGAAAGAACCACGTTCTTCATCAGCCCTCCTCATGTCCCGATTGGGGTGCTGCCTTCAAAGCCTTGCACATTGAAAGACTTCTCCAGCAAGTGCTTCTCCCCTGGCGCACTTCGCTGAGTGAGAGCTGCATGGGCAGCGTGGACTCAGCGAAACCGAAAGGGTGTCGCTGTAGCTCGAGCTGAGCAAAGAAACCGTGCACGGTGCACCGTTGGTGGGTGCAGCATGCACGCGGAAAAGCAGCAAAGTTCACTGCCATCGCTGGCCTTCTCTTCAGTCCAGACCACTTAAGGCAAACAATTTAGCTGCAGAGCACTGGGCTTGCGTGTGCAGTGCACCAAATTGCCCAAGACCAGCAAGGGCTCGTTCACAAGCAGAGTCGGCTGAGAGCATTCTTGCTTGCTCCAGAAAGGAAGCCGCAGCTATAGTGCTTCATCCCACAGCGTGGACATAGGCACTTTCCTAGTTGTTCAGCCTTGCAGAGTCCCTGCAACTAGAGCTCAGCCAGGAGCAGGCGTCAAAGCAGAAGGCTTTCCTAAAGCACGCCTCTCCAACCAGCCTTCGGAAATCGCAAATGACACTGTGGCTCTGTGCCTTTCTTCTAAGACAGACGCCCACCTTGCTTTCACTCTCGCAGCTCCCTTGGCAGCCTCCAGCAGCTGCTTTCCTGGAGAACGGCCCGAGAAGTAGAAGCCAGGGCTGGGCTGCACCTTCGCCTTCCGCACGTAAGCGGCACCAGACTCACCGGTGCGCTCTGTTCTTCCCTCCTCCGCTGCATGCTACTACCATCGTGTTCTCGGAAAGACGGAGACTGAAGGGAAGCGCAAATGCTTCCACAGAGAGCTACAAGAGGAATAGGCAGCAGCAGCACAGGTAAGTGCCGTGGAACTTCCTCCTTCCCAAGGCTATAACGTCAATTCAGCAGGCAGGAGAGTGGCAGCCACACTCGTCTTGCAGCCCGTACAACGAGCACGCGAGCCCGGCGCTCCGCGGCTTCGTTCTTCGCCTTTTCGAGCACGCCGTACCTTCGTTCCCCCGGAGGCGGACGGTCTTCTGCTTCTCGCCCGGAACACTGTGCTCGGCAGTGCAGCGCTTTCTGCGGCAAGCTGCAAAGCGCCCGTCAGATGGCGATGCTGTCTGCCCGCTCCTCGGCTCGAGTGTACTCCGGCGCACGCTGCCGTCTCGCAAGGAGCAAAGAGCTTCGGTAGACATCTCGCACAGGAGAAAGTTGCCAAGAAAGAACCACGTTCTTCATCAGCCCTCCTCATGTCCCGATTGGGGTGCTGCCTTCAAAGCCTTGCACATTGAAAGACTTCTCCAGCAAGTGCTTCTCCCCTGGCGCACTTCGCTGAGTGAGAGCTGCATGAGCAGCGTGGACTCAGCGAAACCGAAAGGCTGTCGCTGTAGCTCGAGCTGAGCAAAGAAACCGTGCACGGTGCACCGTTGGTGGGTGCAGCATGCACGCGGAAAAGCAGCAAAGTTCACTGCCATCGCTGGCCTTCTCTTCAGTCCAGACCACTTAAGGCAAACAATTTAGCTGCAGAGCACTGGGCTTGCGTGTGCAGTGCACCAAATTGCCCAAGACCAGCAAGGGCTCGTTCACAAGCAGAGTCGGCTGAGAGCATTCTTGCTTGCTCCAGAAAGGAAGCCGCAGCTATAGTGCTTCATCCCACAGCGTGGACATAGGCACTTTCCTAGTTGTTCAGCCTTGCAGAGTCCCTGCAACTAGAGCTCAGCCAGGAGCAGGCGTCAAAGCAGAAGGCTTTCCTAAAGCACGCCTCTCCAACCAGCCTTCGGAAATCGCAAATGACACTGTGGCTCTGTGCCTTTCTTCTAAGACAGACGCCCACCTTGCTTTCACTCTCGCAGCTCCCTTGGCAGCCTCCAGCAGCTGCTTTCCTGGAGAACGGCCCGAGAAGTAGAAGCCAGGGCTGGGCTGCACCTTCGCCTTCCGCACGTAAGCGGCACCAGACTCACCGGTGCGCTCTGTTCTTCCCTCCTCCGCTGCATGCTACTACCATCGTGTTCTCGGAAAGACGGAGACTGAAGGGAAGCGCAAATGCTTCCACAGAGAGCTACAAGAGGAATAGGCAGCAGCAGCACAGGTAAGTGCCGTGGAACTTCCTCCTTCCCAAGGCTATAACGTCAATTCAGCAGGCAGGAGAGTGGCAGCCACGCTCGTCTTGCAGCCCGTACAACGAGCACGCGAGCCCGGCGCTCCGCGGCTTCGTTCTTCGCCTTTTCGAGCACGCCGTACCTTCGTTCCCCCGGAGGCGGACGGTCTTCTGCTTCTCGCCCGGAACACTGTGCTCGGCAGTGCAGCGCTTTCTGCGGCAAGCTGCAAAGCGCCCGTCAGATGGCGATGCTGTCTGCCCGCTCCTCGGCTCGAGTGTACTCCGGCGCACGCTGCCGTCTCGCAAGGAGCAAAGAGCTTCGGTAGACATCTCGCACAGGAGAAAGTTGCCAAGAAAGAACCACGTTCTTCATCAGCCCTCCTCATGTCCTGATTGGGGTGCTGCCTTCAAAGCCTTGCACATTGAAAGACTTCTCCAGCAAGTGCTTCTCCCCTGGCGCACTTCGCTGAGTGAGAGCTGCATGGGCAGCGTGGACTCAGCGAAACCGAAAGGCTGTCGCTGTAGCTCGAGCTGAGCAAAGAAACCGTGCACGGTGCACCGTTGGTGGGTGCAGCATGCACGCGGAAAAGCAGCAAAGTTCACTGCCATCGCTGGCCTTCTCTTCAGTCCAGACCACTTAAGGCAAACAATTTAGCTGCAGAGCACTGGGCTTGCGTGTGCAGTGCACCAAATTGCCCAAGACCAGCAAGGGCTCGTTCACAAGCAGAGTCGGCTGAGAGCATTCTTGCTTGCTCCAGAAAGGAAGCCGCAGCTATAGTGCTTCATCCCACAGCGTGGACATAGGCACTTTCCTAGTTGTTCAGCCTTGCAGAGTCCCTGCAACTAGAGCTCAGCCAGGAGCAGGCGTCAAAGCAGAAGGCTTTCCTAAAGCACGCCTCTCCAACCAGCCTTCGGAAATCGCAAATGACACTGTGGCTCTGTGCCTTTCTTCTAAGACAGACGCCCACCTTGCTTTCACTCTCGCAGCTCCCTTGGCAGCCTCCAGCAGCTGCTTTCCTGGAGAACGGCCCGAGAAGTAGAAGCCAGGGCTGGGCTGCACCTTCGCCTTCCGCACGTAAGCGGCACCAGACTCACCGGTGCGCTCTGTTCTTCCCTCCTCCGCTGCATGCTACTACCATCGTGTTCTCGGAAAGACGGAGACTGAAGGGAAGCGCAAATGCTTCCACAGAGAGCTACAAGAGGAATAGGCAGCAGCAGCACAGGAAAGTGCCGTGGAACTTCCTCCTTCCCAAGGCTATAACGTCAATTCAGCAGGCAGGAGAGTGGCAGCCACGCTCGTCTTGCAGCCCGTACAACGAGCACGCGAGCCCGGCGCTCCGCGGCTTCGTTCTTCGCCTTTTCGAGCACGCCGTACCTTCGTTCCCCCGGAGGCGGACGGTCTTCTGCTTCTCGCCCGGAACACTGTGCTCGGCAGTGCAGCGCTTTCTGCGGCAAGCTGCAAAGCGCCCGTCAGATGGCGATGCTGTCTGCCCGCTCCTCGGCTCGAGTGTACTCCGGCGCACGCTGCCGTCTCGCAAGGAGCAAAGAGCTTCGGTAGACATCTCGCACAGGAGAAAGTTGCCAAGAAAGAACCACGTTCTTCATCAGCCCTCCTCATGTCCCGATTGGGGTGCTGCCTTCAAAGCCTTGCACATTGAAAGACTTCTCCAGCAAGTGCTTCTCCCCTGGCGCACTTCGCTGAGTGAGAGCTGCATGGGCAGCGTGGACTCAGCGAAACCGAAAGGCTGTCGCTGTAGCTCGAGCTGAGCAAAGAAACCGTGCACGGTGCACCGTTGGTGGGTGCAGCATGCACGCGGAAAAGCAGCAAAGTTCACTGCCATCGCTGGCCTTCTCTTCAGTCCAGACCACTTAAGGCAAACAATTTAGCTGCAGAGCACTGGGCTTGCGTGTGCAGTGCACCAAATTGCCCAAGACCAGCAAGGGCTCGTTCACAAGCAGAGTCGGCTGAGAGCATTCTTGCTTGCTCCAGAAAGGAAGCCGCAGCTATAGTGCTTCATCCCACAGCGTGGACATAGGCACTTTCCTAGTTGTTCAGCCTTGCAGAGTCCCTGCAACTAGAGCTCAGCCAGGAGCAGGCGTCAAAGCAGAAGGCTTTCCTAAAGCACGCCTCTCCAACCAGCCTTCGGAAATCGCAAATGACACTGTGGCTCTGTGCCTTTCTTCTAAGACAGACGCCCACCTTGCTTTCACTCTCGCAGCTCCCTTGGCAGCCTCCAGCAGCTGCTTTCCTGGAGAACGGCCCGAGAAGTAGAAGCCAGGGCTGGGCTGCACCTTCGCCTTCCGCACGTAAGCGGCACCAGACTCACCGGTGCGCTCTGTTCTTCCCTCCTCCGCTGCATGCTACTACCATCGTGTTCTCGGAAAGACGGAGACTGAAGGGAAGCGCAAATGCTTCCACAGAGAGCTACAAGAGGAATAGGCAGCAGCAGCACAGGTAAGTGCCGTGGAACTTCCTCCTTCCCAAGGCTATAACGTCAATTCAGCAGGCAGGAGAGTGGCAGCCACGCTCGTCTTGCAGCCCGTACAACGAGCACGCGAGCCCGGCGCTCCGCGGCTTCGTTCTTCGCCTTTTCGAGCACGCCGTACCTTCGTTCCCCCGGAGGCGGACGGTCTTCTGCTTCTCGCCCGGAACACTGTGCTCGGCAGTGCAGCGCTTTCTGCGGCAAGCTGCAAAGCGCCCGTCAGATGGCGATGCTGTCTGCCCGCTCCTCGGCTCGAGTGTACTCCGGCGCACGCTGCCGTCTCGCAAGGAGCAAAGAGCTTCGGTAGACATCTCGCACAGGAGAAAGTTGCCAAGAAAGAACCACGTTCTTCATCAGCCCTCCTCATGTCCCAATTGGGGTGCTGCCTTCAAAGCCTTGCACATTGAAAGACTTCTCCAGCAAGTGCTTCTCCCCTGGCGCACTTCGCTGAGTGAGAGCTGCATGGGCAGCGTGGACTCAGCGAAACCGAAAGGCTGTCGCTGTAGCTCGAGCTGAGCAAAGAAACCGTGCACGGTGCACCGTTGGTGGGTGCAGCATGCACGCGGAAAAGCAGCAAAGTTCACTGCCATCGCTGGCCTTCTCTTCAGTCCAGACCACTTAAGGCAAACAATTTAGCTGCAGAGCACTGGGCTTGCGTGTGCAGTGCACCAAATTGCCCAAGACCAGCAAGGGCTCGTTCACAAGCAGAGTCGGCTGAGAGCATTCTTGCTTGCTCCAGAAAGGAAGCCGCAGCTATAGTGCTTCATCCCACAGCGTGGACATAGGCACTTTCCTAGTTGTTCAGCCTTGCAGAGTCCCTGCAACTAGAGCTCAGCCAGGAGCAGGCGTCAAAGCAGAAGGCTTTCCTAAAGCACGCCTCTCCAACCAGCCTTCGGAAATCGCAAATGACACTGTGGCTCTGTGCCTTTCTTCTAAGACAGACGCCCACCTTGCTTTCACTCTCGCAGCTCCCTTGGCAGCCTCCAGCAGCTGCTTTCCTGGAGAACGGCCCGAGAAGTAGAAGCCAGGGCTGGGCTGCACCTTCGCCTTCCGCACGTAAGCGGCACCAGACTCACCGGTGCGCTCTGTTCTTCCCTCCTCCGCTGCATGCTACTACCATCGTGTTCTCGGAAAGACGGAGACTGAAGGGAAGCGCAAATGCTTCCACAGAGAGCTACAAGAGGAATAGGCAGCAGCAGCACAGGAAAGTGCCGTGGAACTTCCTCCTTCCCAAGGCTATAACGTCAATTCAGCAGGCAGGAGAGTGGCAGCCACGCTCGTCTTGCAGCCCGTACAACGAGCACGCGAGCCCGGCGCTCCGCGGCTTCGTTCTTCGCCTTTTCGAGCACGCCGTACCTTCGTTCCCCCGGAGGCGGACGGTCTTCTGCTTCTCGCCCGGAACACTGTGCTCGGCAGTGCAGCGCTTTCTGCGGCAAGCTGCAAAGCGCCCGTCAGATGGCGATGCTGTCTGCCCGCTCCTCGGCTCGAGTGTACTCCGGCGCACGCTGCCGTCTCGCAAGGAGCAAAGAGCTTCGGTAGACATCTCGCACAGGAGAAAGTTGCCAAGAAAGAACCACGTTCTTCATCAGCCCTCCTCATGTCCCGATTGGGGTGCTGCCTTCAAAGCCTTGCACATTGAAAGACTTCTCCAGCAAGTGCTTCTCCCCTGGCGCACTTCGCTGAGTGAGAGCTGCATGGGCAGCGTGGACTCAGCGAAACCGAAAGGCTGTCGCTGTAGCTCGAGCTGAGCAAAGAAACCGTGCACGGTGCACCGTTGGTGGGTGCAGCATGCACGCGGAAAAGCAGCAAAGTTCACTGCCATCGCTGGCCTTCTCTTCAGTCCAGACCACTTAAGGCAAACAATTTAGCTGCAGAGCACTGGGCTTGCGTGTGCAGTGCACCAAATTGCCCAAGACCAGCAAGGGCTCGTTCACAAGCAGAGTCGGCTGAGAGCATTCTTGCTTGCTCCAGAAAGGAAGCCGCAGCTATAGTGCTTCATCCCACAGCGTGGACATAGGCACTTTCCTAGTTGTTCAGCCTTGCAGAGTCCCTGCAACTAGAGCTCAGCCAGGAGCAGGCGTCAAAGCAGAAGGCTTTCCTAAAGCACGCCTCTCCAACCAGCCTTCGGAAATCGCAAATGACACTGTGGCTCTGTGCCTTTCTTCTAAGACAGACGCCCACCTTGCTTTCACTCTCGCAGCTCCCTTGGCAGCCTCCAGCAGCTGCTTTCCTGGAGAACGGCCCGAGAAGTAGAAGCCAGGGCTGGGCTGCACCTTCGCCTTCCGCACGTAAGCGGCACCAGACTCACCGGTGCGCTCTGTTCTTCCCTCCTCCGCTGCATGCTACTACCATCGTGTTCTCGGAAAGACGGAGACTGAAGGGAAGCGCAAATGCTTCCACAGAGAGCTACAAGAGGAATAGGCAGCAGCAGCACAGGTAAGTGCCGTGGAACTTCCTCCTTCCCAAGGCTATAACGTCAATTCAGCAGGCAGGAGAGTGGCAGCCACGCTCGTCTTGCAGCCCGTACAACGAGCACGCGAGCCCGGCGCTCCGCGGCTTCGTTCTTCGCCTTTTCGAGCACGCCGTACCTTCGTTCCCCCGGAGGCGGACGGTCTTCTGCTTCTCGCCCGGAACACTGTGCTCGGCAGTGCAGCGCTTTCTGCGGCAAGCTGCAAAGCGCCCGTCAGATGGCGATGCTGTCTGCCCGCTCCTCGGCTCGAGTGTACTCCGGCGCACGCTGCCGTCTCGCAAGGAGCAAAGAGCTTCGGTAGACATCTCGCACAGGAGAAAGTTGCCAAGAAAGAACCACGTTCTTCATCAGCCCTCCTCATGTCCCGATTGGGGTGCTGCCTTCAAAGCCTTGCACATTGAAAGACTTCTCCAGCAAGTGCTTCTCCCCTGGCGCACTTCGCTGAGTGAGAGCTGCATGGGCAGCGTGGACTCAGCGAAACCGAAAGGCTGTCGCTGTAGCTCGAGCTGAGCAAAGAAACCGTGCACGGTGCACCGTTGGTGGGTGCAGCATGCACGCGGAAAAGCAGCAAAGTTCACTGCCATCGCTGGCCTTCTCTTCAGTCCAGACCACTTAAGGCAAACAATTTAGCTGCAGAGCACTGGGCTTGCGTGTGCAGTGCACCAAATTGCCCAAGACCAGCAAGGGCTCGTTCACAAGCAGAGTCGGCTGAGAGCATTCTTGCTTGCTCCAGAAAGGAAGCCGCAGCTATAGTGCTTCATCCCACAGCGTGGACATAGGCACTTTCCTAGTTGTTCAGCCTTGCAGAGTCCCTGCAACTAGAGCTCAGCCAGGAGCAGGCGTCAAAGCAGAAGGCTTTCCTAAAGCACGCCTCTCCAACCAGCCTTCGGAAATCGCAAATGACACTGTGGCTCTGTGCCTTTCTTCTAAGACAGACGCCCACCTTGCTTTCACTCTCGCAGCTCCCTTGGCAGCCTCCAGCAGCTGCTTTCCTGGAGAACGGCCCGAGAAGTAGAAGCCAGGGCTGGGCTGCACCTTCGCCTTCCGCACGTAAGCGGCACCAGACTCACCGGTGCGCTCTGTTCTTCCCTCCTCCGCTGCATGCTACTACCATCGTGTTCTCGGAAAGACGGAGACTGAAGGGAAGCGCAAATGCTTCCACAGAGAGCTACAAGAGGAATAGGCAGCAGCAGCACAGGTAAGTGCCGTGGAACTTCCTCCTTCCCAAGGCTATAACGTCAATTCAGCAGGCAGGAGAGTGGCAGCCACGCTCGTCTTGCAGCCCGTACAACGAGCACGCGAGCCCGGCGCTCCGCGGCTTCGTTCTTCGCCTTTTCGAGCACGCCGTACCTTCGTTCCCCCGGAGGCGGACGGTCTTCTGCTTCTCGCCCGGAACACTGTGCTCGGCAGTGCAGCGCTTTCTGCGGCAAGCTGCAAAGCGCCCGTCAGATGGCGATGCTGTCTGCCCGCTCCTCGGCTCGAGTGTACTCCGGCGCACGCTGCCGTCTCGCAAGGAGCAAAGAGCTTCGGTAGACAGCTCACACAGGAGAAAGGTGCCAGGACGACACCACATTCCTCCTCACCCCTTCTCGTGGCCCACATTGTGGTGCTGCCTTCAAAGCCGTGCGCATTGAAAGACTCTTCCAGCAAGTGCTTCTCCCCTGGCACACTTCGCTCAGCGACAGCTACGTGGGCAGCGTGGACTCAGCGAAACTGAAAGGGTGTCCTTGTAGCTCGAGCTTGTTGGAGAGGATGAAAGTTTGGTAAGAAAGTTTCACAGCTATGTAGGCTTGACAGAAAGATCTCTGAATGTAGAAACTTAGCATGAGGAGGAAATGGAAACGAGTTTTGATAGAGAGTAAAAGGTGTTTTGCTGAAACACTGATCACTGAATAACTGAGAAGGCAAAGGTTGGAGATTGAGTTGGAAGGAGATGTTTTTTATTAGGACACCGGTATGTGAGTACAAACAAGCACATGTTTTTCACCAAGTAAATAAGTCTCAAGAAGGCCATAAGGAAATAGAAAACATGTTTTTACCAAAAAGAGAGCTATCGCAGGCAAACAAGAAATGTCGATGTAGCAAGAAGAAGAGAGGTCTGAGAATTTTCCACTGTAAGCTTAAATTGTAACATACTTACTCTTGTGATTGGATAAGAATGACTATAATATGGTAATGGTAGTAGTCATGATAGGCTACAGGCAAATGTAAAGGTATTGTTGTATGGTGCTTATTGGTTGCTATGTATTGAGATACTCAGCAAAGAAAAATACATAATGCTTTCTAACTTGAACAGAAAGCGGCTCCAGGTATGCCTACCAGCTGTAGCTGACAGCTGTAGGGCTGGCTCTGGATACCCACTCCCTGAAATGCTGTAACTTCGCCTATGCAATACACAGCTTTCAAGAGAGCCGCCTGAAGTCCAGACACCCTTCGCGAGCCTTTCTCCTATAGAGCTGTGGAAAGAAATCGTGCACGCTACACCGAGGGTGCGTGCAGCATGCACGAGCAAAAGCGGCAAAGTTCAGTGCCCTCGATGGGCTTCCCTTCCGTGCGGATAACGTGAGGCGAAAAATGAAGCCGCAGAGCACCGGGCTTGCAGGTGCAGTGCACCGAGTTGCAGAAGTCCAGCAGGCTCGTTCACAAGCCAAGCCGGCTGAGGGAGTCCTCGCGTCTCCAAAAGGGAACGCGGAGCCGTAGCACTTCATCCCACAGCGTGGAGATAGGCACTTTCCTAGTCGTTCAGCCTTGCAGAGTCCCTGCAGCTAGAGCTCAGCCAGGAGCAGGCGTCAAAGCAGAAGGCCCTCCTAAAGCACCCTTTCTCCAAGCAGCCTCCTGAAAGGGCGCATCACAGTGCGGCTCTGCGCCTTTCTTCTAAGACAGACGCCCGCTATACTTTCGTGCTCGCAGCTCCCTTGGCAGCCTCCAGCAGCTACTCTCCTGGAGAACGGCCGTAGACGTCAAAGCCAGTGCTGGGCTGCACCTCCGCCCTCCCCAGGTAAGCAACAGCGAACTCACCGGTGCACTCTGTACTTCCCTCCTCCGCTTGCATCCTACATGCATTCGTGTTCTCCGAAACTCAGAGACTGAAGGGAAGGGCAATTGCTTCCCCAGATAGCTGCAAGGGCACTAGGCAGCAGCAGCACAAATTTCACATGACCTGATGCACTGTAGAGATATTACCCTGTTACCCCTCCTTTCTCCTCGTCCTCGACCAATTGTGGTGGGATGTCGAAAGGCTTGGCCAGCGAAAAGCTCATCCAGCAAGGGCGTCTCTCTTGACGCATTTCCCTGACCGAGAGCTACACAGATGGTCTGGACACTGTAAAACAGCAAGAAAATAATTCTATGTCCAGCTGAGGAAAATCCGTGCACAGAAAAATGTAGATGCCTGCAGTAAACAATCTGAAGAGCGGCAAAGCTCCAAGCCATCGCTGCGCTTCAGTCCTGTCCGGACCACAGAAGGCGAAGAACGAAGCAGCTGGGCACCGGCTTCATGGACTCAGTGGCGCGACTTGCAAATGTCCAGCCAAGAGCTGCTTCAACAAGCAGATTCAGCCGAGAATGCTCTGCCTGCACTTTCCCTCGCAGCGCTAGGCAGCACCACGTTCTGTTTGCGTGGCAGCCTGATTCTTAACGGAAAGATTCTCAATGCCTGTGTCTGGCACAGAGAACGGTTTTAGGTCAGCAAGCTCACCCGGCGCTTACCCTCGACGCGTGCAAACCTGTATTTGCACCGCATTCCAGTGGCAGCCCTCTTTCCTTTCCAGCCGGCACAGCGCCGTCAGATCGCGGTGCTCTCTTGCACCTGCCTTCTCGCTTCCAAGTGCCACCGCGCACATTACAGCCTTGCAGGGAGCGAAGAGGCGGAGAGGCATCTCGCAAAGAAGAACGTGCCGGGACGAAAAGGTGCTCTTTCCTTTCTCCTCCTCCTTTGCCCGAATGGTGGTGCTGTGTTGAAAGGCTTGGCCAGCGAAAAGCTCATCCAGCAAGTGTTTCTCTCCTGACGCCTTTCGCTGAGCGAGAGAGCTACACGGACACTTTCGACTCGGGGAAACAGCAAGAGAATGACTGTACGTCGAGCTGAGGAAAAGCCGTGCACAGCAGCCTGTGGCTGCGTGCAGTGTTCACGCTGAAGAGCGGCAAAGCTCCAAGCCATCGCTGCGCTTCAGTCCTGTCCGGACCACAGAAGGCGAAGAACGAAGCAGCTGGGCACCGGCTTCATGGGCTCAGTGGAGCGACTTGCAAATGTCCAGCCAAGAGCTGCTTCAACAAGCAGATTCAGCTGAGAATGCTCTGCCTGCTTCAACAAAGTAAGGCGCAGCCCTTGCACTGCAGCACACTGCCTGGCCAGAAACAGGTTCTTACACCTTCAGTGCTGCCGAGCCCACGCAGCTTGAGCACACCCAGAAGGACGCGTCCAGAAAGAAGGCGTTCTTCGAGTGCCTTGTCCTTCCTTGTTCTGTCTTTCATCTGCACCTGAAACAGTGGGTCTACGTGTTTTCCTTCCCAGGGAAAAGAACTTTCATTCTTGTCCAGGAGTCTATGGCTAAAATGGTGATTGCATGTCCCATATCCAATACAACCAAGGATTACTCCCGGAGGAAAGCTGCCAGGACAGATGGGTCTTGCTGGCTTTGACCACCCCTGGGCCACCTCTCATATTCTCCTGAAACAGTGGGGTACATGAAGGCATTGCCATACCTGATCATCCCTTGCCATGCAGAGCCCAGCCTTGCATTGCCTTACAGACACCTCTGTGTACCTCCCTTGCCCTTCCTATGTCTCCATTGCATGGCCTTGTTCACCAATCTCCCACCTTGACTTTCTTACCCCTTGTTTCCTGGTCTTGTCTTGCCTGCTTCTCCTATGACTCTCTTGGCCTTGCCTAAGTCTCTCTTGCCTTGCTTTGCAAAGCCAACACTTGCCTTGCCCTGCTACCCCTCTTTCCCTCGCCTAGTCTACCCACACCTACCCACCTTTGACTGGCCTATCCATCCGATCATCACCTTTTCTGCACCACCCCTCCATGCTCTTGTCTTGCCTTGGCCTGCCTACCCTTCCCTTGCCTTGCACTGCCTTGCATAACCCTTGCCCTTCTTGACATTTGTGCCCCTTTCCAACATGGCCTTGCTTTCCTTTGCCTACCCCTCCCAATCCCTGCTTTGCCTACAGATTCCTGGCCTTCTTTTGTCTACCACTCCTTTGCCTTTTGTGGGAACCAACAGCTGGTCTGAAGGCCTCACAGACATTTCCGTTGATACAATCATTTTGTACCCGTGAGAATTGCAGAAGCAAGAAGATAAACAACAGAAAGAAGTTGTAACAGCTGCAAAAGGGACGATACTGGCTGATGTTTAGCAAAGAATGTGTGTACACTATAGACAACCAATAGTATTGTATTATAGCAAAATAATAGTCCATGCACATGTAAGCTAAAAAAGTGCATAAGAGAAGATGCATAAATAATACAAGTGGTTTTTTGCCATTGCTCGGGGCAGAGAGTGTATGTGTGTCGTGACCGTCTCAACAGCAACAGCCTTGCACTGCCTTTCATAACCAGCCCCTGCCTACTGCCTCCTTCCCTGGCCTTCCATGTCTTGTCTTCCTCTCCTTTGATTTAACTTGCTTCTCCTGTCTCTCCCTTGCTTGCCTTACTCCACTGACCTTTCTGTGTTCTTGCCTTGACTTGCCTAGCTGTTCCTTGCTTCACATTGCTTTGTGTAAGCATTCCCTGTTTTTATTTGCCTACCCCTTTCTTGGCTGGCCTTTCCTTGCCTAGCCTTTCTTGTCTTTGCCTGCCCTCTGCATCACTGGACTTACCTTCCTATGCCCTGCCTTCTGAACTACAACTTCTGGGCCTTCTCTTGCCTCGCACTCATTGGCCCTACTTTGCTGCCTGCTCACTGCTCTTGCTTTGCTTTCCCTAACTTTCCCTTGACTTGACTAGAATTGCCTAAACTTGCTTTGACTGCATTGCCTTGCCTGCATGGAAGAAAAGGCAAGGCAGGGCAAAGCAAGGAAATCATAGGCAGGGCAGGGCAGGGCAAGGGAGACATAGGCAAGAGAGACGTAGCCAAGGAAGGCAAAGCAAGGGTAGGCTAGGAAAAACCAGGCAATGGTACTGAAGGCAACGCAAGGCCAAGTGACTCATAATGCCTTTCCTTGGAATGCAAAGGTCTGAATCCCAGTGTTGGTGGAGCAGATGATAAGGTCCCATGGGGAAGTAAACTCAACTGAGACATTTCTCTCCTGGCACCTCTTGTGTAGGAGCAATTCTTAGATATATTCAATATTGGCGGTAGCACGCCAGTTCCTCAGAGAGGATGACAATGCTTTTCCATGGGAAGGAAAGCACCTAGCCCCAGTGTTTCAGGTGCACATAAGAAGCTGCCTAGTGGAGGTAAAGGGCAGCAGCAACTTTCTGTCCTGGCATATTTGGTGTAGAAGCACTGCCTTGATTTGTACAAGTATGGAGTTGCTACGCCCTATTTTCAAGGCAGTCTCCTGAAAAAGTCAATTTTGGCATGTCGTTTCCACTTCTGAAAGGTGGTCTTCTGAACTCTTGGCAGTAAGCCAAGACAAGCAGCTATGCTCATCCTTGGTGTGCAGCTGATTTAGACACCAGGGCAGGTAATGTCCAGTAACAGTGTTCTGGCACATTGGATGGGAGCAGTTCCTGGATGTTTTCTATTTTGGAGGAGGAGATCCCAGTTCTTCTGAGATGGGCTCATAGTTTCTCTCTTTGGCAAAGAAAGCAGTTTTGGATCTGCATGTAGGGTGTTCTCAGCGAATTAATGGCTTTTCCTCATGGGCAGTTCTGTGGGCTATAGCTGTTGAACTGTTAGAGAAGGAATGAAAAAGCCAAGCTGTTGAACAAATTTGCATCCTGCTGACTTTAGCAGCCCCTGATAAAATTCTGTTTGCATCCTGACTCTGTGAGACTGAAGGATTATGATGGTACTTAAAGCTGAGGAGGAAAGTGCACATAGAAGAGCATGTGAATTTAATGGCTCTTCCTAGTAGGCAGTTCTCTGGGCTAGAGCTGTTGAACTGTTAGAGAGGGAATGCAAGAGCCAAGCTTCTGAGCTCTTTTCCCTGCTACCTTTAAAGTATGAGCATTCCCTGGTGCTCTCCTATTTGGATAATAAGTTAGAGTGGGTTTCACATTCACTTTGAAGAATAGAAACAGCGCCATGTGAACCTGTGCCATCAGCTTTCCTTTCCAACTAAATGTTCCTACTTGCAATCTTGCAATTCTTACTTGCAATCATGCAGAGCACCGTGCTTGAGGCTGGTGCATTGAAGAAAATTAAATTAGGGCTGTATCAGTACAAAGGAGAGATTGCCATTTGCAAAACCTCGTTTCGCTTAAGTTAGTAATATTGTAAGTGTTAATTGAGTGGTCATTGGTTGCCTATCACCATCCTGATGCACTAATTTCATCAAGTGTAAATATTGGTCACAAAAGGTGCCCATTCATCAACCTGTTGCTGTCTCCACATGGAAGTGTCTTCCGGACGAAATCAAAAGACATTCGAAGAGCCAGGATCCGCAAAGGAACAAACTATTGCCACATGAATGGTGCTGGGCGCCATGAGGAGCAGTTAACTTTAACCTGCGCGCTGTCAGCACTCAGAAGAACAACCCCAGCATGGCAGGGGGGACTTGCAAAAGAAGGAAAGGCCCCTCACCTAGCTATAAACCACCCAAAGTGCAGAGCCAAGTTGAAAACACCACTGCTCTCAAATCAACCGTGTCAGGACAAAAAGATTTCACTGATCTCCCCCTTCCAGGTACAAACTCTTATTTGCACCACACTCAGAGGGCAATGTGAGCTCCCCAGCGCTGTCTTTCACTCTCGCAGAGTCCAGATACTAACTTGTGAACATCCTACACAAACATTAGCTCATGAAAGTGCCAGCTTGAGCAAGAACAGCAGACCCTCCCATTGCACCCCCTTGTCATCCAGAGTGCGGCGGTTTGTTGAAAATCATGGACTCGGAAAGACCAATGCAGCAACTGCTTTTCTCTCTCCTACTGCCTTTCCCTGAGCGAGAGGTAGATGGATGATGTGGACTTAGTGGAACAGAAAGAGTATGACTGTACTTATAACGGAGGAAAACCCCCCACAGCATACTGTGCTGTGTGCAGTACACGCTCTGAAAAAGAGACAAAGCTGAATGCTGCCAGCGGGCTTCGGTTCTCAGACTGCTTGCATGGGCAGAGCTGCGGGCTCTTTTAAGGATGGAAACTGGCATCTGTGAGTGTAAAGAATGTGACTTTCCACACAGCTTAGAAGAAAGGTGCATAGCCCCAGTGAGAAGTGTGTACGTGAAAGACTGGCAGAAGAAGTCGCAGTCCAGCAAGGCTGGTATCTTTTTCTTTGTGCCAAATAGGCACCTTGGGAACATGAAAGTACTTGATGGTAGCCAAACTGACAGTGAAGGCACAGAACACCGTCGGGTGTGTGCAGTGTACAGACGCAATGTAAAAGCCCTGAGTACCATTTGACTGCAGTCATAGTGCAAGTTTGCAACTGTACCATGCAAGGCCAGTGAAAGCTTCCTGTGCGGCCACATTTTCGTATTGGAGCTCGCTAGCTGGAAGTGATTCGGTTTGTCTGCAGTATCCGCTCGACTGAATGTGATGTGTCACTGGAAAGAAAAGTACAGACCAGCAGTGCGTTTGATATGGTTCAGGGGCTGCAAAGGAAATGTACAGGCCACCTCTGGGATTTTGGTCTTTGTGCATTCCCATGGCAGCAGTTCCTGGATGTTTTTGTTCTACAGTTTAGGCTCAGTGAGAGAGAAAAAATGCGAGAGCACGCATAGCAGAGCCACAGGGAGAATTGCTGAGGTATGAGTTGCGTGCTGTTCAGATACTGCCGTACCAAAGGCCTACCTAAACACTGCTGCTGATCTAGCATGTCTTTCTGTAGCAAGACTTGTTGGTACTGCAAAACAGAAGATGCGTGAGGTCAAATGAATCTGGACAGAAAATTTCAGACGAGCAGCCTATGAGTGCATGATTGAAACAGTAAATTTAGGTGACAGAATAGATCGTGGCATCGATTTGCGTAGTGTTAATATTCTCTGAAGGGAATGCAAAAAGCCAAGATGTGTTTTCCATTCTAGCTGTTCCTGACAAAAACTGAGGAATAAAACTTTCGTTCTAGATGGAATGTAACATTCAATTCCCAGGATTTTGCACTCCAAAGTTCAACAAAAGAGTTTCCACAAGAATCTTGAGAAGAAGCACAATCACTTCCACCTAGAGCTGGAAGAGGAAGAGGCAGCGGCACAAGCAAGTGCCCTTGAGCGTCCTCCTTCCGAATGCTAGAACGTCAATTCAGCAGGCAGGAGTGCAGCAGCCACCCTTCGTCTTGCAAGCCCATACGACGCGCACACCAGCCCGGTGCTCTGCGGCTTCGTCCTTCGCCTTTTCGAGCACGCCGTACCTTCATTCTCCCGGAGGCGAACAGCGGTCTGCTTCTCGCACGGAACGCTGTGTCGGCAGCCAAGCGCTCCAGTGCACTGCTTCTGCCCAAACACGCCTGGGCCCTGCACCTCTCCTTCCCAGCGCTACGTAGCAGCACAATCTGTCCCTCTTGCGATCCCAAGCTAAGCGGAAAGCTTCTCGGCTACGTCTCCCGCAGAGAGCTGTGCCAGGACAATAAGCTTGCAAGCACTTTGCTCCTGACACTAGTGGCAACAGGGATTCGCACCACCTTCCAGGAGCAGTCCTCTTGCCTTTTACAAGGTGCAAAAGCGCCCCCTCTGTGGCGGTGCTGTCTGCCCGGTCTTTCTCGGCTCGAAGCACCACGAGGCACACAAGACTCTCTCGCAAGGACCGAAATTCCCGATAGGCGTCTCTGGGCTTTCTGCAATGCTGCACGCACAAGCCCGGTGCTCTGAGGCTTCGTTCTTCGCCTTTCGTTGTCTGGGCAGAAGAGAAGCCGAGCGAGGCCATTGTGCTTTGCCGCTTGTCAGTGTGCTGTGCACGGTTTTTCCGCAGCTCGAGCTAGCGGGAGACCCCTTCGGTTTCGCGGCGTCCACACTACCCATGGTAGCTCTCGCTCAGCGAAACTTGAAGGGGAGAAGCACTTGCTGGATGAGTCTTTCAGTGTGCAGGACTTTGAAAACACAGCAGCGCAATCGGGGCCACGAGAAGGACCGCTGAGAAGTCGCTCTCGCACAGAGAACCGTGCCAGGATGACGAGCTCGCCCAGCATTTGCCCCTGACACTTGGGGAACTCGTAGCTGCCAGTGCCTTCCAGGGGCAGTCTGCTTTCTGTCATAACCTGCATAGGGCCCGTCAGATGGTGGCGCTGTCTGCCTTCTCCTTCTCGGCCAGAGTGTACTCTGGTGCACACTGCAGTCTGGCAAGGAGCAAAGAGCTTCGGTAGACATCTCGCACAGGAGAAAGTTGCCAAGAAAGAACCACGTTCTTCATCAGCCCTCCTCATGTCCCAATTGGGGTGCTGCCTTCAAAGCCTTGCACATTGAAAGACTTCTCCAGCAAGTGCTTCTCCCCTGGCGCACTTCGCTGAGTGAGAGCTGCATGGGCAGCGTGGACTCAGCGAAACCGAAAGGGTGTCGCTGTAGCTCGAGCTGAGCAAAGAAACCGTGCACGGTGCACCGTTGGTGGGTGCAGCATGCACGCGGAAAAGCAGCAAAGTTCACTGCCATCGCTGGCCTTCTCTTCAGTCCAGACCACTTAAGGCAAACAATTTAGCTGCAGAGCACTGGGCTTGCGTGTGCAGTGCACCAAATTGCCCAAGACCAGCAAGGGCTCGTTCACAAGCAGAGTCGGCTGAGAGCATTCTTGCTTGCTCCAGAAAGGAAGCCGCAGCTATAGTGCTTCATCCCACAGCGTGGACATAGGCACTTTCCTAGTTGTTCAGCCTTGCAGAGTCCCTGCAACTAGAGCTCAGCCAGGAGCAGGCGTCAAAGCAGAAGGCTTTCCTAAAGCACGCCTCTCCAACCAGCCTTCGGAAATCGCAAATGACACTGTGGCTCTGTGCCTTTCTTCTAAGACAGACGCCCACCTTGCTTTCACTCTCGCAGCTCCCTTGGCAGCCTCCAGCAGCTGCTTTCCTGGAGAACGGCCCGAGAAGTAGAAGCCAGGGCTGGGCTGCACCTTCGCCTTCCGCACGTAAGCGGCACCAGACTCACCGGTGCGCTCTGTTCTTCCCTCCTCCGCTGCATGCTACTACCATCGTGTTCTCGGAAAGACGGAGACTGAAGGGAAGCGCAAATGCTTCCACAGAGAGCTACAAGAGGAATAGGCAGCAGCAGCACAGGTAAGTGCCGTGGAACTTCCTCCTTCCCAAGGCTATAACGTCAATTCAGCAGGCAGGAGAGTGGCAGCCACGCTCGTCTTGCAGCCCGTACAACGAGCACGCGAGCCCGGCGCTCCGCGGCTTCGTTCTTCGCCTTTTCGAGCACGCCGTACCTTCGTTCCCCCGGAGGCGGACGGTCTTCTGCTTCTCGCCCGGAACACTGTGCTCGGCAGTGCAGCGCTTTCTGCGGCAAGCTGCAAAGCGCCCGTCAGATGGCGATGCTGTCTGCCCGCTCCTCGGCTCGAGTGTACTCCGGCGCACGCTGCCGTCTCGCAAGGAGCAAAGAGCTTCGGTAGACATCTCGCACAGGAGAAAGTTGCCAAGAAAGAACCACGTTCTTCATCAGCCCTCCTCATGTCCCGATTGGGGTGCTGCCTTCAAAGCCTTGCACATTGAAAGACTTCTCCAGCAAGTGCTTCTCCCCTGGCGCACTTCGCTGAGTGAGAGCTGCATGGGCAGCGTGGACTCAGCGAAACCGAAAGGGTGTCGCTGTAGCTCGAGCTGAGCAAAGAAACCGTGCACGGTGCACCGTTGGTGGGTGCAGCATGCACGCGGAAAAGCAGCAAAGTTCACTGCCATCGCTGGCCTTCTCTTCAGTCCAGACCACTTAAGGCAAACAATTTAGCTGCAGAGCACTGGGCTTGCGTGTGCAGTGCACCAAATTGCCCAAGACCAGCAAGGGCTCGTTCACAAGCAGAGTCGGCTGAGAGCATTCTTGCTTGCTCCAGAAAGGAAGCCGCAGCTATAGTGCTTCATCCCACAGCGTGGACATAGGCACTTTCCTAGTTGTTCAGCCTTGCAGAGTCCCTGCAACTAGAGCTCAGCCAGGAGCAGGCGTCAAAGCAGAAGGCTTTCCTAAAGCACGCCTCTCCAACCAGCCTTCGGAAATCGCAAATGACACTGTGGCTCTGTGCCTTTCTTCTAAGACAGACGCCCACCTTGCTTTCACTCTCGCAGCTCCCTTGGCAGCCTCCAGCAGCTGCTTTCCTGGAGAACGGCCCGAGAAGTAGAAGCCAGGGCTGGGCTGCACCTTCGCCTTCCGCACGTAAGCGGCACCAGACTCACCGGTGCGCTCTGTTCTTCCCTCCTCCGCTGCATGCTACTACCATCGTGTTCTCGGAAAGACGGAGACTGAAGGGAAGCGCAAATGCTTCCACAGAGAGCTACAAGAGGAATAGGCAGCAGCAGCACAGGAAAGTGCCGTGGAACTTCCTCCTTCCCAAGGCTATAACGTCAATTCAGCAGGCAGGAGAGTGGCAGCCACGCTCGTCTTGCAGCCCGTACAACGAGCACGCGAGCCCGGCGCTCCGCGGCTTCGTTCTTCGCCTTTTCGAGCACGCCGTACCTTCGTTCCCCCGGAGGCGGACGGTCTTCTGCTTCTCGCCCGGAACACTGTGCTCGGCAGTGCAGCGCTTTCTGCGGCAAGCTGCAAAGCGCCCGTCAGATGGCGATGCTGTCTGCCCGCTCCTCGGCTCGAGTGTACTCCGGCGCACGCTGCCGTCTCGCAAGGAGCAAAGAGCTTCGGTAGACATCTCGCACAGGAGAAAGTTGCCAAGAAAGAACCACGTTCTTCATCAGCCCTCCTCATGTCCCGATTGGGGTGCTGCCTTCAAAGCCTTGCACATTGAAAGACTTCTCCAGCAAGTGCTTCTCCCCTGGCGCACTTCGCTGAGTGAGAGCTGCATGGGCAGCGTGGACTCAGCGAAACCGAAAGGCTGTCGCTGTAGCTCGAGCTGAGCAAAGAAACCGTGCACGGTGCACCGTTGGTGGGTGCAGCATGCACGCGGAAAAGCAGCAAAGTTCACTGCCATCGCTGGCCTTCTCTTCAGTCCAGACCACTTAAGGCAAACAATTTAGCTGCAGAGCACTGGGCTTGCGTGTGCAGTGCACCAAATTGCCCAAGACCAGCAAGGGCTCGTTCACAAGCAGAGTCGGCTGAGAGCATTCTTGCTTGCTCCAGAAAGGAAGCCGCAGCTATAGTGCTTCATCCCACAGCGTGGACATAGGCACTTTCCTAGTTGTTCAGCCTTGCAGAGTCCCTGCAACTAGAGCTCAGCCAGGAGCAGGCGTCAAAGCAGAAGGCTTTCCTAAAGCACGCCTCTCCAACCAGCCTTCGGAAATCGCAAATGACACTGTGGCTCTGTGCCTTTCTTCTAAGACAGACGCCCACCTTGCTTTCACTCTCGCAGCTCCCTTGGCAGCCTCCAGCAGCTGCTTTCCTGGAGAACGGCCCGAGAAGTAGAAGCCAGGGCTGGGCTGCACCTTCGCCTTCCGCACGTAAGCGGCACCAGACTCACCGGTGCGCTCTGTTCTTCCCTCCTCCGCTGCATGCTACTACCATCGTGTTCTCGGAAAGACGGAGACTGAAGGGAAGCGCAAATGCTTCCACAGAGAGCTACAAGAGGAATAGGCAGCAGCAGCACAGGAAAGTGCCGTGGAACTTCCTCCTTCCCAAGGCTATAACGTCAATTCAGCAGGCAGGAGAGTGGCAGCCACGCTCGTCTTGCAGCCCGTACAACGAGCACGCGAGCCCGGCGCTCCGCGGCTTCGTTCTTCGCCTTTTCGAGCACGCCGTACCTTCGTTCCCCCGGAGGCGGACGGTCTTCTGCTTCTCACCCGGAACACTGTGCTCGGCAGTGCAGCGCTTTCTGCGGCAAGCTGCAAAGCGCCCGTCAGATGGCGATGCTGTCTGCCCGCTCCTCGGCTCGAGTGTACTCCGGCGCACGCTGCCGTCTCGCAAGGAGCAAAGAGCTTCGGTAGACATCTCGCACAGGAGAAAGTTGCCAAGAAAGAACCACGTTCTTCATCAGCCCTCCTCATGTCCCGATTGGGGTGCTGCCTTCAAAGCCTTGCACATTGAAAGACTTCTCCAGCAAGTGCTTCTCCCCTGGCGCACTTCGCTGAGTGAGAGCTGCATGGGCAGCGTGGACTCAGCGAAACCGAAAGGCTGTCGCTGTAGCTCGAGCTGAGCAAAGAAACCGTGCACGGTGCACCGTTGGTGGGTGCAGCATGCACGCGGAAAAGCAGCAAAGTTCACTGCCATCGCTGGCCTTCTCTTCAGTCCAGACCACTTAAGGCAAACAATTTAGCTGCAGAGCACTGGGCTTGCGTGTGCAGTGCACCAAATTGCCCAAGACCAGCAAGGGCTCGTTCACAAGCAGAGTCGGCTGAGAGCATTCTTGCTTGCTCCAGAAAGGAAGCCGCAGCTATAGTGCTTCATCCCACAGCGTGGACATAGGCACTTTCCTAGTTGTTCAGCCTTGCAGAGTCCCTGCAACTAGAGCTCAGCCAGGAGCAGGCGTCAAAGCAGAAGGCTTTCCTAAAGCACGCCTCTCCAACCAGCCTTCGGAAATCGCAAATGACACTGTGGCTCTGTGCCTTTCTTCTAAGACAGACGCCCACCTTGCTTTCACTCTCGCAGCTCCCTTGGCAGCCTCCAGCAGCTGCTTTCCTGGAGAACGGCCCGAGAAGTAGAAGCCAGGGCTGGGCTGCACCTTCGCCTTCCGCACGTAAGCGGCACCAGACTCACCGGTGCGCTCTGTTCTTCCCTCCTCCGCTGCATGCTACTACCATCGTGTTCTCGGAAAGACGGAGACTGAAGGGAAGCGCAAATGCTTCCACAGAGAGCTACAAGAGGAATAGGCAGCAGCAGCACAGGAAAGTGCCGTGGAACTTCCTCCTTCCCAAGGCTATAACGTCAATTCAGCAGGCAGGAGAGTGGCAGCCACGCTCGTCTTGCAGCCCGTACAACGAGCACGCGAGCCCGGCGCTCCGCGGCTTCGTTCTTCGCCTTTTCGAGCACGCCGTACCTTCGTTCCCCCGGAGGCGGACGGTCTTCTGCTTCTCGCCCGGAACACTGTGCTCGGCAGTGCAGCGCTTTCTGCGGCAAGCTGCAAAGCGCCCGTCAGATGGCGATGCTGTCTGCCCGCTCCTCGGCTCGAGTGTACTCCGGCGCACGCTGCCGTCTCGCAAGGAGCAAAGAGCTTCGGTAGACATCTCGCACAGGAGAAAGTTGCCAAGAAAGAACCACGTTCTTCATCAGCCCTCCTCATGTCCCGATTGGGGTGCTGCCTTCAAAGCCTTGCACATTGAAAGACTTCTCCAGCAAGTGCTTCTCCCCTGGCGCACTTCGCTGAGTGAGAGCTGCATGGGCAGCGTGGACTCAGCGAAACCGAAAGGCTGTCGCTGTAGCTCGAGCTGAGCAAAGAAACCGTGCACGGTGCACCGTTGGTGGGTGCAGCATGCACGCGGAAAAGCAGCAAAGTTCACTGCCATCGCTGGCCTTCTCTTCAGTCCAGACCACTTAAGGCAAACAATTTAGCTGCAGAGCACTGGGCTTGCGTGTGCAGTGCACCAAATTGCCCAAGACCAGCAAGGGCTCGTTCACAAGCAGAGTCGGCTGAGAGCATTCTTGCTTGCTCCAGAAAGGAAGCCGCAGCTATAGTGCTTCATCCCACAGCGTGGACATAGGCACTTTCCTAGTTGTTCAGCCTTGCAGAGTCCCTGCAACTAGAGCTCAGCCAGGAGCAGGCGTCAAAGCAGAAGGCTTTCCTAAAGCACGCCTCTCCAACCAGCCTTCGGAAATCGCAAATGACACTGTGGCTCTGTGCCTTTCTTCTAAGACAGACGCCCACCTTGCTTTCACTCTCGCAGCTCCCTTGGCAGCCTCCAGCAGCTGCTTTCCTGGAGAACGGCCCGAGAAGTAGAAGCCAGGGCTGGGCTGCACCTTCGCCTTCCGCACGTAAGCGGCACCAGACTCACCGGTGCGCTCTGTTCTTCCCTCCTCCGCTGCATGCTACTACCATCATGTTCTCGGAAAGACGGAGACTGAAGGGAAGCGCAAATGCTTCCACAGAGAGCTACAAGAGGAATAGGCAGCAGCAGCACAGGTAAGTGCCGTGGAACTTCCTCCTTCCCAAGGCTATAACGTCAATTCAGCAGGCAGGAGAGTGGCAGCCACGCTCGTCTTGCAGCCCGTACAACGAGCACGCGAGCCCGGCGCTCCGCGGCTTCGTTCTTCGCCTTTTCGAGCACGCCGTACCTTCGTTCCCCCGGAGGCGGACGGTCTTCTGCTTCTCGCCCGGAACACTGTGCTCGGCAGTGCAGCGCTTTCTGCGGCAAGCTGCAAAGCGCCCGTCAGATGGCGATGCTGTCTGCCCGCTCCTCGGCTCGAGTGTACTCCGGCGCACGCTGCCGTCTCGCAAGGAGCAAAGAGCTTCGGTAGACAGCTCACACAGGAGAAAGGTGCCAGGACGACACCACATTCCTCCTCACCCCTTCTCGTGGCCCACATTGTGGTGCTGCCTTCAAAGCCGTGCGCATTGAAAGACTCTTCCAGCAAGTGCTTCTCCCCTGGCACACTTCGCTCAGCGACAGCTACGTGGGCAGCGTGGACTCAGCGAAACTGAAAGGGTGTCCTTGTAGCTCGAGCTTGTTGGAGAGGATGAAAGTTTGGTAAGAAAGTTTCACAGCTATGTAGGCTTGACAGAAAGATCTCTGAATGTAGAAACTTAGCATGAGGAGGAAATGGAAACGAGTTTTGATAGAGAGTAAAAGGTGTTTTGCTGAAACACTGATCACTGAATAACTGAGAAGGCAAAGGTTGGAGATTGAGTTGGAAGGAGATGTTTTTTATTAGGACACCGGTATGTGAGTACAAACAAGCACATGTTTTTCACCAAGTAAATAAGTCTCAAGAAGGCCATAAGGAAATAGAAAACATGTTTTTACCAAAAAGAGAGCTATCGCAGGCAAACAAGAAATGTCGATGTAGCAAGAAGAAGAGAGGTCTGAGAATTTTCCACTGTAAGCTTAAATTGTAACATACTTACTCTTGTGATTGGATAAGAATGACTATAATATGGTAATGGTAGTAGTCATGATAGGCTACAGGCAAATGTAAAGGTATTGTTGTATGGTGCTTATTGGTTGCTATGTATTGAGATACTCAGCAAAGAAAAATACATAATGCTTTCTAACTTGAACAGAAAGCGGCTCCAGGTATGCCTACCAGCTGTAGCTGACAGCTGTAGGGCTGGCTCTGGATACCCACTCCCTGAAATGCTGTAACTTCGCCTATGCAATACACAGCTTTCAAGAGAGCCGCCTGAAGTCCAGACACCCTTCGCGAGCCTTTCTCCTATAGAGCTGTGGAAAGAAATCGTGCACGCTACACCGAGGGTGCGTGCAGCATGCACGAGCAAAAGCGGCAAAGTTCAGTGCCCTCGATGGGCTTCCCTTCCGTGCGGATAACGTGAGGCGAAAAATGAAGCCGCAGAGCACCGGGCTTGCAGGTGCAGTGCACCGAGTTGCAGAAGTCCAGCAGGCTCGTTCACAAGCCAAGCCGGCTGAGGGAGTCCTCGCGTCTCCAAAAGGGAACGCGGAGCCGTAGCACTTCATCCCACAGCGTGGAGATAGGCACTTTCCTAGTCGTTCAGCCTTGCAGAGTCCCTGCAGCTAGAGCTCAGCCAGGAGCAGGCGTCAAAGCAGAAGGCCCTCCTAAAGCACCCTTTCTCCAAGCAGCCTCCTGAAAGGGCGCATCACAGTGCGGCTCTGCGCCTTTCTTCTAAGACAGACGCCCGCTATACTTTCGTGCTCGCAGCTCCCTTGGCAGCCTCCAGCAGCTACTCTCCTGGAGAACGGCCGTAGACGTCAAAGCCAGTGCTGGGCTGCACCTCCGCCCTCCCCGGGTAAGCAACAGCGAACTCACCGGTGCACTCTGTACTTCCCTCCTCCGCTTGCATCCTACATGCATTCGTGTTCTCCGAAACTCAGAGACTGAAGGGAAGGGCAATTGCTTCCCCAGATAGCTGCAAGGGCACTAGGCAGCAGCAGCACAAATTTCACATGACCTGATGCACTGTAGAGATATTACCCTGTTACCCCTCCTTTCTCCTCGTCCTCGACCAATTGTGGTGGGATGTCGAAAGGCTTGGCCAGCGAAAAGCTCATCCAGCAAGGGCGTCTCTCTTGACGCATTTCCCTGACCGAGAGCTACACAGATGGTCTGGACACTGTAAAACAGCAAGAAAATAATTCTATGTCCAGCTGAGGAAAATCCGTGCACAGAAAAATGTAGATGCCTGCAGTAAACAATCTGAAGAGCGGCAAAGCTCCAAGCCATCGCTGCGCTTCAGTCCTGTCCGGACCACAGAAGGCGAAGAACGAAGCAGCTGGGCACCGGCTTCATGGACTCAGTGGCGCGACTTGCAAATGTCCAGCCAAGAGCTGCTTCAACAAGCAGATTCAGCCGAGAATGCTCTGCCTGCACTTTCCCTCGCAGCGCTAGGCAGCACCACGTTCTGTTTGCGTGGCAGCCTGATTCTTAACGGAAAGATTCTCAATGCCTGTGTCTGGCACAGAGAACGGTTTTAGGTCAGCAAGCTCACCCGGCGCTTACCCTCGACGCGTGCAAACCTGTATTTGCACCGCATTCCAGTGGCAGCCCTCTTTCCTTTCCAGCCGGCACAGCGCCGTCAGATCGCGGTGCTCTCTTGCACCTGCCTTCTCGCTTCCAAGTGCCACCGCGCACATTACAGCCTTGCAGGGAGCGAAGAGGCGGAGAGGCATCTCGCAAAGAAGAACGTGCCGGGACGAAAAGGTGCTCTTTCCTTTCTCCTCCTCCTTTGCCCGAATGGTGGTGCTGTGTTGAAAGGCTTGGCCAGCGAAAAGCTCATCCAGCAAGTGTTTCTCTCCTGACGCCTTTCGCTGAGCGAGAGAGCTACACGGACACTTTCGACTCGGGGAAACAGCAAGAGAATGACTGTACGTCGAGCTGAGGAAAAGCCGTGCACAGCAGCCTGTGGCTGCGTGCAGTGTTCACGCTGAAGAGCGGCAAAGCTCCAAGCCATCGCTGCGCTTCAGTCCTGTCCGGACCACAGAAGGCGAAGAACGAAGCAGCTGGGCACCGGCTTCATGGGCTCAGTGGAGCGACTTGCAAATGTCCAGCCAAGAGCTGCTTCAACAAGCAGATTCAGCTGAGAATGCTCTGCCTGCTTCAACAAAGTAAGGCGCAGCCCTTGCACTGCAGCACACTGCCTGGCCAGAAACAGGTTCTTACACCTTCAGTGCTGCCGAGCCCACGCAGCTTGAGCACACCCAGAAGGACGCGTCCAGAAAGAAGGCCTTCTTCGAGTGCCTTGTCCTTCCTTGTTCTGTCTTTCATCTGCACCTGAAACAGTGGGTCTACGTGTTTTCCTTCCCAGGGAAAAGAACTTTCATTCTTGTCCAGGAGTCTATGGCTAAAATGGTGATTGCATGTCCCATATCCAATACAACCAAGGATTACTCCCGGAGGAAAGCTGCCAGGACAGATGGGTCTTGCTGGCTTTGACCACCCCTGGGCCACCTCTCATATTCTCCTGAAACAGTGGGGTACATGAAGGCATTGCCATACCTGATCATCCCTTGCCATGCAGAGCCCAGCCTTGCATTGCCTTACAGACACCTCTGTGTACCTCCCTTGCCCTTCCTATGTCTCCATTGCATGGCCTTGTTCACCAATCTCCCACCTTGACTTTCTTACCCCTTGTTTCCTGGTCTTGTCTTGCCTGCTTCTCCTATGACTCTCTTGGCCTTGCCTAAGTCTCTCTTGCCTTGCTTTGCAAAGCCAACACTTGCCTTGCCCTGCTACCCCTCTTTCCCTCGCCTAGTCTACCCACACCTACCCACCTTTGACTGGCCTATCCATCCGATCATCACCTTTTCTGCACCACCCCTCCATGCTCTTGTCTTGCCTTGGCCTGCCTACCCTTCCCTTGCCTTGCACTGCCTTGCATAACCCTTGCCCTTCTTGACATTTGTGCCCCTTTCCAACATGGCCTTGCTTTCCTTTGCCTACCCCTCCCAATCCCTGCTTTGCCTACAGATTCCTGGCCTTCTTTTGTCTACCACTCCTTTGCCTTTTGTGGGAACCAACAGCTGGTCTGAAGGCCTCACAGACATTTCCGTTGATACAATCATTTTGTACCCGTGAGAATTGCAGAAGCAAGAAGATAAACAACAGAAAGAAGTTGTAACAGCTGCAAAAGGGACGATACTGGCTGATGTTTAGCAAAGAATGTGTGTACACTATAGACAACCAATAGTATTGTATTATAGCAAAATAATAGTCCATGCACATGTAAGCTAAAAAAGTGCATAAGAGAAGATGCATAAATAATACAAGTGGTTTTTTGCCATTGCTCGGGGCAGAGAGTGTATGTGTGTCGTGACCGTCTCAACAGCAACAGCCTTGCACTGCCTTTCATAACCAGCCCCTGCCTACTGCCTCCTTCCCTGGCCTTCCATGTCTTGTCTTCCTCTCCTTTGATTTAACTTGCTTCTCCTGTCTCTCCCTTGCTTGCCTTACTCCACTGACCTTTCTGTGTTCTTGCCTTGACTTGCCTAGCTGTTCCTTGCTTCACATTGCTTTGTGTAAGCATTCCCTGTTTTTATTTGCCTACCCCTTTCTTGGCTGGCCTTTCCTTGCCCAGCCTTTCTTGTCTTTGCCTGCCCTCTGCATCACTGGACTTACCTTCCTATGCCCTGCCTTCCGAACTACAACTTCTGGGCCTTCTCTTGCCTCGCACTCATTGGCCCTACTTTGCTGCCTGCTCACTGCTCTTGCTTTGCTTTCCCTAACTTTCCCTTGACTTGACTAGAATTGCCTAAACTTGCTTTGACTGCATTGCCTTGCCTGCATGGAAGAAAAGGCAAGGCAGGGCAAAGCAAGGAAATCATAGGCAGGGCAGGGCAGGGCAAGGGAGACATAGGCAAGAGAGACGTAGCCAAGGAAGGCAAAGCAAGGGTAGGCTAGGAAAAACCAGGCAATGGTACTGAAGGCAACGCAAGGCCAAGTGACTCATAATGCCTTTCCTTGGAATGCAAAGGTCTGAATCCCAGTGTTGGTGGAGCAGATGATAAGGTCCCATGGGGAAGTAAACTCAACTGAGACATTTCTCTCCTGGCACCTCTTGTGTAGGAGCAATTCTTAGATATATTCAATATTGGCGGTAGCACGCCAGTTCCTCAGAGAGGATGACAATGCTTTTCCATGGGAAGGAAAGCACCTAGCCCCAGTGTTTCAGGTGCACATAAGAAGCTGCCTAGTGGAGGTAAAGGGCAGCAGCAACTTTCTGTCCTGGCATATTTGGTGTAGAAGCACTGCCTTGATTTGTACAAGTATGGAGTTGCTACGCCCTATTTTCAAGGCAGTCTCCTGAAAAAGTCAATTTTGGCATGTCGTTTCCACTTCTGAAAGGTGGTCTTCTGAACTCTTGGCAGTAAGCCAAGACAAGCAGCTATGCTCATCCTTGGTGTGCAGCTGATTTAGACACCAGGGCAGGTAATGTCCAGTAACAGTGTTCTGGCACATTGGATGGGAGCAGTTCCTGGATGTTTTCTATTTTGGAGGAGGAGATCCCAGTTCTTCTGAGATGGGCTCATAGTTTCTCTCTTTGGCAAAGAAAGCAGTTTTGGATCTGCATGTAGGGTGTTCTCAGCGAATTAATGGCTTTTCCTCATGGGCAGTTCTGTGGGCTATAGCTGTTGAACTGTTAGAGAAGGAATGAAAAAGCCAAGCTGTTGAACAAATTTGCATCCTGCTGACTTTAGCAGCCCCTGATAAAATTCTGTTTGCATCCTGACTCTGTGAGACTGAAGGATTATGATGGTACTTAAAGCTGAGGAGGAAAGTGCACATAGAAGAGCATGTGAATTTAATGGCTCTTCCTAGTAGGCAGTTCTCTGGGCTAGAGCTGTTGAACTGTTAGAGAGGGAATGCAAGAGCCAAGCTTCTGAGCTCTTTTCCCTGCTACCTTTAAAGTATGAGCATTCCCTGGTGCTCTCCTATTTGGATAATAAGTTAGAGTGGGTTTCACATTCACTTTGAAGAATAGAAACAGCGCCATGTGAACCTGTGCCATCAGCTTTCCTTTCCAACTAAATGTTCCTACTTGCAATCTTGCAATTCTTACTTGCAATCATGCAGAGCACCGTGCTTGAGGCTGGTGCATTGAAGAAAATTAAATTAGGGCTGTATCAGTACAAAGGAGAGATTGCCATTTGCAAAACCTCGTTTCGCTTAAGTTAGTAATATTGTAAGTGTTAATTGAGTGGTCATTGGTTGCCTATCACCATCCTGATGCACTAATTTCATCAAGTGTAAATATTGGTCACAAAAGGTGCCCATTCATCAACCTGTTGCTGTCTCCACATGGAAGTGTCTTCCGGACGAAATCAAAAGACATTCGAAGAGCCAGGATCCGCAAAGGAACAAACTATTGCCACATGAATGGTGCTGGGCGCCATGAGGAGCAGTTAACTTTAACCTGCGCGCTGTCAGCACTCAGAAGAACAACCCCAGCATGGCAGGGGGGACTTGCAAAAGAAGGAAAGGCCCCTCACCTAGCTATAAACCACCCAAAGTGCAGAGCCAAGTTGAAAACACCACTGCTCTCAAATCAACCGTGTCAGGACAAAAAGATTTCACTGATCTCCCCCTTCCAGGTACAAACTCTTATTTGCACCACACTCAGAGGGCAATGTGAGCTCCCCAGCGCTGTCTTTCACTCTCGCAGAGTCCAGATACTAACTTGTGAACATCCTACACAAACATTAGCTCATGAAAGTGCCAGCTTGAGCAAGAACAGCAGACCCTCCCATTGCACCCCCTTGTCATCCAGAGTGCGGCGGTTTGTTGAAAATCATGGACTCGGAAAGACCAATGCAGCAACTGCTTTTCTCTCTCCTACTGCCTTTCCCTGAGCGAGAGGTAGATGGATGATGTGGACTTAGTGGAACAGAAAGAGTATGACTGTACTTATAACGGAGGAAAACCCCCCACAGCATACTGTGCTGTGTGCAGTACACGCTCTGAAAAAGAGACAAAGCTGAATGCTGCCAGCGGGCTTCGGTTCTCAGACTGCTTGCATGGGCAGAGCTGCGGGCTCTTTTAAGGATGGAAACTGGCATCTGTGAGTGTAAAGAATGTGACTTTCCACACAGCTTAGAAGAAAGGTGCATAGCCCCAGTGAGAAGTGTGTACGTGAAAGACTGGCAGAAGAAGTCGCAGTCCAGCAAGGCTGGTATCTTTTTCTTTGTGCCAAATAGGCACCTTGGGAACATGAAAGTACTTGATGGTAGCCAAACTGACAGTGAAGGCACAGAACACCGTCGGGTGTGTGCAGTGTACAGACGCAATGTAAAAGCCCTGAGTACCATTTGACTGCAGTCATAGTGCAAGTTTGCAACTGTACCATGCAAGGCCAGTGAAAGCTTCCTGTGCGGCCACATTTTCGTATTGGAGCTCGCTAGCTGGAAGTGATTCGGTTTGTCTGCAGTATCCGCTCGACTGAATGTGATGTGTCACTGGAAAGAAAAGTACAGACCAGCAGTGCGTTTGATATGGTTCAGGGGCTGCAAAGGAAATGTACAGGCCACCTCTGGGATTTTGGTCTTTGTGCATTCCCATGGCAGCAGTTCCTGGATGTTTTTGTTCTACAGTTTAGGCTCAGTGAGAGAGAAAAAATGCGAGAGCACGCATAGCAGAGCCACAGGGAGAATTGCTGAGGTATGAGTTGCGTGCTGTTCAGATACTGCCGTACCAAAGGCCTACCTAAACACTGCTGCTGATCTAGCATGTCTTTCTGTAGCAAGACTTGTTGGTACTGCAAAACAGAAGATGCGTGAGGTCAAATGAATCTGGACAGAAAATTTCAGACGAGCAGCCTATGAGTGCATGATTGAAACAGTAAATTTAGGTGACAGAATAGATCGTGGCATCGATTTGCGTAGTGTTAATATTCTCTGAAGGGAATGCAAAAAGCCAAGATGTGTTTTCCATTCTAGCTGTTCCTGACAAAAACTGAGGAATAAAACTTTCGTTCTAGATGGAATGTAACATTCAATTCCCAGGATTTTGCACTCCAAAGTTCAACAAAAGAGTTTCCACAAGAATCTTGAGAAGAAGCACAATCACTTCCACCTAGAGCTGGAAGAGGAAGAGGCAGCGGCACAAGCAAGTGCCCTTGAGCGTCCTCCTTCCGAATGCTAGAACGTCAATTCAGCAGGCAGGAGTGCAGCAGCCACCCTTCGTCTTGCAAGCCCATACGACGCGCACACCAGCCCGGTGCTCTGCGGCTTCGTCCTTCGCCTTTTCGAGCACGCCGTACCTTCATTCTCCCGGAGGCGAACAGCGGTCTGCTTCTCGCACGGAACGCTGTGTCGGCAGCCAAGCGCTCCAGTGCACTGCTTCTGCCCAAACACGCCTGGGCCCTGCACCTCTCCTTCCCAGCGCTACGTAGCAGCACAATCTGTCCCTCTTGCGATCCCAAGCTAAGCGGAAAGCTTCTCGGCTACGTCTCCCGCAGAGAGCTGTGCCAGGACAATAAGCTTGCAAGCACTTTGCTCCTGACACTAGTGGCAACAGGGATTCGCACCACCTTCCAGGAGCAGTCCTCTTGCCTTTTACAAGGTGCAAAAGCGCCCCCTCTGTGGCGGTGCTGTCTGCCCGGTCTTTCTCGGCTCGAAGCACCACGAGGCACACAAGACTCTCTCGCAAGGACCGAAATTCCCGATAGGCGTCTCTGGGCTTTCTGCAATGCTGCACGCACAAGCCCGGTGCTCTGAGGCTTCGTTCTTCGCCTTTCGTTGTCTGGGCAGAAGAGAAGCCGAGCGAGGCCATTGTGCTTTGCCGCTTGTCAGTGTGCTGTGCACGGTTTTTCCGCAGCTCGAGCTAGCGGGAGACCCCTTCGGTTTCGCGGCGTCCACACTACCCATGGTAGCTCTCGCTCAGCGAAACTTGAAGGGGAGAAGCACTTGCTGGATGAGTCTTTCAGTGTGCAGGACTTTGAAAACACAGCAGCGCAATCGGGGCCACGAGAAGGACCGCTGAGAAGTCGCTCTCGCACAGAGAACCGTGCCAGGATGACGAGCTCGCCCAGCATTTGCCCCTGACACTTGGGGAACTCGTAGCTGCCAGTGCCTTCCAGGGGCAGTCTGCTTTCTGTCATAACCTGCATAGGGCCCGTCAGATGGTGGCGCTGTCTGCCTTCTCCTTCTCGGCCAGAGTGTACTCTGGTGCACACTGCAGTCTGGCAAGGAGCAAAGAGCTTCGGTAGACATCTCGCACAGGAGAAAGTTGCCAAGAAAGAACCACGTTCTTCATCAGCCCTCCTCATGTCCCAATTGGGGTGCTGCCTTCAAAGCCTTGCACATTGAAAGACTTCTCCAGCAAGTGCTTCTCCCCTGGCGCACTTCGCTGAGTGAGAGCTGCATGGGCAGCGTGGACTCAGCGAAACCGAAAGGCTGTCGCTGTAGCTCGAGCTGAGCAAAGAAACCGTGCACGGTGCACCGTTGGTGGGTGCAGCATGCACGCGGAAAAGCAGCAAAGTTCACTGCCATCGCTGGCCTTCTCTTCAGTCCAGACCACTTAAGGCAAACAATTTAGCTGCAGAGCACTGGGCTTGCGTGTGCAGTGCACCAAATTGCCCAAGACCAGCAAGGGCTCGTTCACAAGCAGAGTCGGCTGAGAGCATTCTTGCTTGCTCCAGAAAGGAAGCCGCAGCTATAGTGCTTCATCCCACAGCGTGGACATAGGCACTTTCCTAGTTGTTCAGCCTTGCAGAGTCCCTGCAACTAGAGCTCAGCCAGGAGCAGGCGTCAAAGCAGAAGGCTTTCCTAAAGCACGCCTCTCCAACCAGCCTTCGGAAATCGCAAATGACACTGTGGCTCTGTGCCTTTCTTCTAAGACAGACGCCCACCTTGCTTTCACTCTCGCAGCTCCCTTGGCAGCCTCCAGCAGCTGCTTTCCTGGAGAACGGCCCGAGAAGTAGAAGCCAGGGCTGGGCTGCACCTTCGCCTTCCGCACGTAAGCGGCACCAGACTCACCGGTGCGCTCTGTTCTTCCCTCCTCCGCTGCATGCTACTACCATCGTGTTCTCGGAAAGACGGAGACTGAAGGGAAGCGCAAATGCTTCCACAGAGAGCTACAAGAGGAATAGGCAGCAGCAGCACAGGTAAGTGCCGTGGAACTTCCTCCTTCCCAAGGCTATAACGTCAATTCAGCAGGCAGGAGAGTGGCAGCCACGCTCGTCTTGCAGCCCGTACAACGAGCACGCGAGCCCGGCGCTCCGCGGCTTCGTTCTTCGCCTTTTCGAGCACGCCGTACCTTCGTTCCCCCGGAGGCGGACGGTCTTCTGCTTCTCGCCCGGAACACTGTGCTCGGCAGTGCAGCGCTTTCTGCGGCAAGCTGCAAAGCGCCCGTCAGATGGCGATGCTGTCTGCCCGCTCCTCGGCTCGAGTGTACTCCGGCGCACGCTGCCGTCTCGCAAGGAGCAAAGAGCTTCGGTAGACATCTCGCACAGGAGAAAGTTGCCAAGAAAGAACCACGTTCTTCATCAGCCCTCCTCATGTCCCGATTGGGGTGCTGCCTTCAAAGCCTTGCACATTGAAAGACTTCTCCAGCAAGTGCTTCTCCCCTGGCGCACTTCGCTGAGTGAGAGCTGCATGGGCAGCGTGGACTCAGCGAAACCGAAAGGGTGTCGCTGTAGCTCGAGCTGAGCAAAGAAACCGTGCACGGTGCACCGTTGGTGGGTGCAGCATGCACGCGGAAAAGCAGCAAAGTTCACTGCCATCGCTGGCCTTCTCTTCAGTCCAGACCACTTAAGGCAAACAATTTAGCTGCAGAGCACTGGGCTTGCGTGTGCAGTGCACCAAATTGCCCAAGACCAGCAAGGGCTCGTTCACAAGCAGAGTCGGCTGAGAGCATTCTTGCTTGCTCCAGAAAGGAAGCCGCAGCTATAGTGCTTCATCCCACAGCGTGGACATAGGCACTTTCCTAGTTGTTCAGCCTTGCAGAGTCCCTGCAACTAGAGCTCAGCCAGGAGCAGGCGTCAAAGCAGAAGGCTTTCCTAAAGCACGCCTCTCCAACCAGCCTTCGGAAATCGCAAATGACACTGTGGCTCTGTGCCTTTCTTCTAAGACAGACGCCCACCTTGCTTTCACTCTCGCAGCTCCCTTGGCAGCCTCCAGCAGCTGCTTTCCTGGAGAACGGCCCGAGAAGTAGAAGCCAGGGCTGGGCTGCACCTTCGCCTTCCGCACGTAAGCGGCACCAGACTCACCGGTGCGCTCTGTTCTTCCCTCCTCCGCTGCATGCTACTACCATCGTGTTCTCGGAAAGACGGAGACTGAAGGGAAGCGCAAATGCTTCCACAGAGAGCTACAAGAGGAATAGGCAGCAGCAGCACAGGAAAGTGCCGTGGAACTTCCTCCTTCCCAAGGCTATAACGTCAATTCAGCAGGCAGGAGAGTGGCAGCCACGCTCGTCTTGCAGCCCGTACAACGAGCACGCGAGCCCGGCGCTCCGCGGCTTCGTTCTTCGCCTTTTCGAGCACGCCGTACCTTCGTTCCCCCGGAGGCGGACGGTCTTCTGCTTCTCGCCCGGAACACTGTGCTCGGCAGTGCAGCGCTTTCTGCGGCAAGCTGCAAAGCGCCCGTCAGATGGCGATGCTGTCTGCCCGCTCCTCGGCTCGAGTGTACTCCGGCGCACGCTGCCGTCTCGCAAGGAGCAAAGAGCTTCGGTAGACATCTCGCACAGGAGAAAGTTGCCAAGAAAGAACCACGTTCTTCATCAGCCCTCCTCATGTCCCGATTGGGGTGCTGCCTTCAAAGCCTTGCACATTGAAAGACTTCTCCAGCAAGTGCTTCTCCCCTGGCGCACTTCGCTGAGTGAGAGCTGCATGGGCAGCGTGGACTCAGCGAAACCGAAAGGCTGTCGCTGTAGCTCGAGCTGAGCAAAGAAACCGTGCACGGTGCACCGTTGGTGGGTGCAGCATGCACGCGGAAAAGCAGCAAAGTTCACTGCCATCGCTGGCCTTCTCTTCAGTCCAGACCACTTAAGGCAAACAATTTAGCTGCAGAGCACTGGGCTTGCGTGTGCAGTGCACCAAATTGCCCAAGACCAGCAAGGGCTCGTTCACAAGCAGAGTCGGCTGAGAGCATTCTTGCTTGCTCCAGAAAGGAAGCCGCAGCTATAGTGCTTCATCCCACAGCGTGGACATAGGCACTTTCCTAGTTGTTCAGCCTTGCAGAGTCCCTGCAACTAGAGCTCAGCCAGGAGCAGGCGTCAAAGCAGAAGGCTTTCCTAAAGCACGCCTCTCCAACCAGCCTTCGGAAATCGCAAATGACACTGTGGCTCTGTGCCTTTCTTCTAAGACAGACGCCCACCTTGCTTTCACTCTCGCAGCTCCCTTGGCAGCCTCCAGCAGCTGCTTTCCTGGAGAACGGCCCGAGAAGTAGAAGCCAGGGCTGGGCTGCACCTTCGCCTTCCGCACGTAAGCGGCACCAGACTCACCGGTGCGCTCTGTTCTTCCCTCCTCCGCTGCATGCTACTACCATCGTGTTCTCGGAAAGACGGAGACTGAAGGGAAGCGCAAATGCTTCCACAGAGAGCTACAAGAGGAATAGGCAGCAGCAGCACAGGAAAGTGCCGTGGAACTTCCTCCTTCCCAAGGCTATAACGTCAATTCAGCAGGCAGGAGAGTGGCAGCCACGCTCGTCTTGCAGCCCGTACAACGAGCACGCGAGCCCGGCGCTCCGCGGCTTCGTTCTTCGCCTTTTCGAGCACGCCGTACCTTCGTTCCCCCGGAGGCGGACGGTCTTCTGCTTCTCGCCCGGAACACTGTGCTCGGCAGTGCAGCGCTTTCTGCGGCAAGCTGCAAAGCGCCCGTCAGATGGCGATGCTGTCTGCCCGCTCCTCGGCTCGAGTGTACTCCGGCGCACGCTGCCGTCTCGCAAGGAGCAAAGAGCTTCGGTAGACATCTCGCACAGGAGAAAGTTGCCAAGAAAGAACCACGTTCTTCATCAGCCCTCCTCATGTCCCGATTGGGGTGCTGCCTTCAAAGCCTTGCACATTGAAAGACTTCTCCAGCAAGTGCTTCTCCCCTGGCGCACTTCGCTGAGTGAGAGCTGCATGGGCAGCGTGGACTCAGCGAAACCGAAAGGCTGTCGCTGTAGCTCGAGCTGAGCAAAGAAACCGTGCACGGTGCACCGTTGGTGGGTGCAGCATGCACGCGGAAAAGCAGCAAAGTTCACTGCCATCGCTGGCCTTCTCTTCAGTCCAGACCACTTAAGGCAAACAATTTAGCTGCAGAGCACTGGGCTTGCGTGTGCAGTGCACCAAATTGCCCAAGACCAGCAAGGGCTCGTTCACAAGCAGAGTCGGCTGAGAGCATTCTTGCTTGCTCCAGAAAGGAAGCCGCAGCTATAGTGCTTCATCCCACAGCGTGGACATAGGCACTTTCCTAGTTGTTCAGCCTTGCAGAGTCCCTGCAACTAGAGCTCAGCCAGGAGCAGGCGTCAAAGCAGAAGGCTTTCCTAAAGCACGCCTCTCCAACCAGCCTTCGGAAATCGCAAATGACACTGTGGCTCTGTGCCTTTCTTCTAAGACAGACGCCCACCTTGCTTTCACTCTCGCAGCTCCCTTGGCAGCCTCCAGCAGCTGCTTTCCTGGAGAACGGCCCGAGAAGTAGAAGCCAGGGCTGGGCTGCACCTTCGCCTTCCGCACGTAAGCGGCACCAGACTCACCGGTGCGCTCTGTTCTTCCCTCCTCCGCTGCATGCTACTACCATCGTGTTCTCGGAAAGACGGAGACTGAAGGGAAGCGCAAATGCTTCCACAGAGAGCTACAAGAGGAATAGGCAGCAGCAGCACAGGAAAGTGCCGTGGAACTTCCTCCTTCCCAAGGCTATAACGTCAATTCAGCAGGCAGGAGAGTGGCAGCCACGCTCGTCTTGCAGCCCGTACAACGAGCACGCGAGCCCGGCGCTCCGCGGCTTCGTTCTTCGCCTTTTCGAGCACGCCGTACCTTCGTTCCCCCGGAGGCGGACGGTCTTCTGCTTCTCGCCCGGAACACTGTGCTCGGCAGTGCAGCGCTTTCTGCGGCAAGCTGCAAAGCGCCCGTCAGATGGCGATGCTGTCTGCCCGCTCCTCGGCTCGAGTGTACTCCGGCGCACGCTGCCGTCTCGCAAGGAGCAAAGAGCTTCGGTAGACATCTCGCACAGGAGAAAGTTGCCAAGAAAGAACCACGTTCTTCATCAGCCCTCCTCATGTCCCGATTGGGGTGCTGCCTTCAAAGCCTTGCACATTGAAAGACTTCTCCAGCAAGTGCTTCTCCCCTGGCGCACTTCGCTGAGTGAGAGCTGCATGGGCAGCGTGGACTCAGCGAAACCGAAAGGCTGTCGCTGTAGCTCGAGCTGAGCAAAGAAACCGTGCACGGTGCACCGTTGGTGGGTGCAGCATGCACGCGGAAAAGCAGCAAAGTTCACTGCCATCGCTGGCCTTCTCTTCAGTCCAGACCACTTAAGGCAAACAATTTAGCTGCAGAGCACTGGGCTTGCGTGTGCAGTGCACCAAATTGCCCAAGACCAGCAAGGGCTCGTTCACAAGCAGAGTCGGCTGAGAGCATTCTTGCTTGCTCCAGAAAGGAAGCCGCAGCTATAGTGCTTCATCCCACAGCGTGGACATAGGCACTTTCCTAGTTGTTCAGCCTTGCAGAGTCCCTGCAACTAGAGCTCAGCCAGGAGCAGGCGTCAAAGCAGAAGGCTTTCCTAAAGCACGCCTCTCCAACCAGCCTTCGGAAATCGCAAATGACACTGTGGCTCTGTGCCTTTCTTCTAAGACAGACGCCCACCTTGCTTTCACTCTCGCAGCTCCCTTGGCAGCCTCCAGCAGCTGCTTTCCTGGAGAACGGCCCGAGAAGTAGAAGCCAGGGCTGGGCTGCACCTTCGCCTTCCGCACGTAAGCGGCACCAGACTCACCGGTGCGCTCTGTTCTTCCCTCCTCCGCTGCATGCTACTACCATCATGTTCTCGGAAAGACGGAGACTGAAGGGAAGCGCAAATGCTTCCACAGAGAGCTACAAGAGGAATAGGCAGCAGCAGCACAGGTAAGTGCCGTGGAACTTCCTCCTTCCCAAGGCTATAACGTCAATTCAGCAGGCAGGAGAGTGGCAGCCACGCTCGTCTTGCAGCCCGTACAACGAGCACGCGAGCCCGGCGCTCCGCGGCTTCGTTCTTCGCCTTTTCGAGCACGCCGTACCTTCGTTCCCCCGGAGGCGGACGGTCTTCTGCTTCTCGCCCGGAACACTGTGCTCGGCAGTGCAGCGCTTTCTGCGGCAAGCTGCAAAGCGCCCGTCAGATGGCGATGCTGTCTGCCCGCTCCTCGGCTCGAGTGTACTCCGGCGCACGCTGCCGTCTCGCAAGGAGCAAAGAGCTTCGGTAGACAGCTCACACAGGAGAAAGGTGCCAGGACGACACCACATTCCTCCTCACCCCTTCTCGTGGCCCACATTGTGGTGCTGCCTTCAAAGCCGTGCGCATTGAAAGACTCTTCCAGCAAGTGCTTCTCCCCTGGCACACTTCGCTCAGCGACAGCTACGTGGGCAGCGTGGACTCAGCGAAACTGAAAGGGTGTCCTTGTAGCTCGAGCTTGTTGGAGAGGATGAAAGTTTGGTAAGAAAGTTTCACAGCTATGTAGGCTTGACAGAAAGATCTCTGAATGTAGAAACTTAGCATGAGGAGGAAATGGAAACGAGTTTTGATAGAGAGTAAAAGGTGTTTTGCTGAAACACTGATCACTGAATAACTGAGAAGGCAAAGGTTGGAGATTGAGTTGGAAGGAGATGTTTTTTATTAGGACACCGGTATGTGAGTACAAACAAGCACATGTTTTTCACCAAGTAAATAAGTCTCAAGAAGGCCATAAGGAAATAGAAAACATGTTTTTACCAAAAAGAGAGCTATCGCAGGCAAACAAGAAATGTCGATGTAGCAAGAAGAAGAGAGGTCTGAGAATTTTCCACTGTAAGCTTAAATTGTAACATACTTACTCTTGTGATTGGATAAGAATGACTATAATATGGTAATGGTAGTAGTCATGATAGGCTACAGGCAAATGTAAAGGTATTGTTGTATGGTGCTTATTGGTTGCTATGTATTGAGATACTCAGCAAAGAAAAATACATAATGCTTTCTAACTTGAACAGAAAGCGGCTCCAGGTATGCCTACCAGCTGTAGCTGACAGCTGTAGGGCTGGCTCTGGATACCCACTCCCTGAAATGCTGTAACTTCGCCTATGCAATACACAGCTTTCAAGAGAGCCGCCTGAAGTCCAGACACCCTTCGCGAGCCTTTCTCCTATAGAGCTGTGGAAAGAAATCGTGCACGCTACACCGAGGGTGCGTGCAGCATGCACGAGCAAAAGCGGCAAAGTTCAGTGCCCTCGATGGGCTTCCCTTCCGTGCGGATAACGTGAGGCGAAAAATGAAGCCGCAGAGCACCGGGCTTGCAGGTGCAGTGCACCGAGTTGCAGAAGTCCAGCAGGCTCGTTCACAAGCCAAGCCGGCTGAGGGAGTCCTCGCGTCTCCAAAAGGGAACGCGGAGCCGTAGCACTTCATCCCACAGCGTGGAGATAGGCACTTTCCTAGTCGTTCAGCCTTGCAGAGTCCCTGCAGCTAGAGCTCAGCCAGGAGCAGGCGTCAAAGCAGAAGGCCCTCCTAAAGCACCCTTTCTCCAAGCAGCCTCCTGAAAGGGCGCATCACAGTGCGGCTCTGCGCCTTTCTTCTAAGACAGACGCCCGCTATACTTTCGTGCTCGCAGCTCCCTTGGCAGCCTCCAGCAGCTACTCTCCTGGAGAACGGCCGTAGACGTCAAAGCCAGTGCTGGGCTGCACCTCCGCCCTCCCCAGGTAAGCAACAGCGAACTCACCGGTGCACTCTGTACTTCCCTCCTCCGCTTGCATCCTACATGCATTCGTGTTCTCCGAAACTCAGAGACTGAAGGGAAGGGCAATTGCTTCCCCAGATAGCTGCAAGGGCACTAGGCAGCAGCAGCACAAATTTCACATGACCTGATGCACTGTAGAGATATTACCCTGTTACCCCTCCTTTCTCCTCGTCCTCGACCAATTGTGGTGGGATGTCGAAAGGCTTGGCCAGCGAAAAGCTCATCCAGCAAGGGCGTCTCTCTTGACGCATTTCCCTGACCGAGAGCTACACAGATGGTCTGGACACTGTAAAACAGCAAGAAAATAATTCTATGTCCAGCTGAGGAAAATCCGTGCACAGAAAAATGTAGATGCCTGCAGTAAACAATCTGAAGAGCGGCAAAGCTCCAAGCCATCGCTGCGCTTCAGTCCTGTCCGGACCACAGAAGGCGAAGAACGAAGCAGCTGGGCACCGGCTTCATGGACTCAGTGGCGCGACTTGCAAATGTCCAGCCAAGAGCTGCTTCAACAAGCAGATTCAGCCGAGAATGCTCTGCCTGCACTTTCCCTCGCAGCGCTAGGCAGCACCACGTTCTGTTTGCGTGGCAGCCTGATTCTTAACGGAAAGATTCTCAATGCCTGTGTCTGGCACAGAGAACGGTTTTAGGTCAGCAAGCTCACCCGGCGCTTACCCTCGACGCGTGCAAACCTGTATTTGCACCGCATTCCAGTGGCAGCCCTCTTTCCTTTCCAGCCGGCACAGCGCCGTCAGATCGCGGTGCTCTCTTGCACCTGCCTTCTCGCTTCCAAGTGCCACCGCGCACATTACAGCCTTGCAGGGAGCGAAGAGGCGGAGAGGCATCTCGCAAAGAAGAACGTGCCGGGACGAAAAGGTGCTCTTTCCTTTCTCCTCCTCCTTTGCCCGAATGGTGGTGCTGTGTTGAAAGGCTTGGCCAGCGAAAAGCTCATCCAGCAAGTGTTTCTCTCCTGACGCCTTTCGCTGAGCGAGAGAGCTACACGGACACTTTCGACTCGGGGAAACAGCAAGAGAATGACTGTACGTCGAGCTGAGGAAAAGCCGTGCACAGCAGCCTGTGGCTGCGTGCAGTGTTCACGCTGAAGAGCGGCAAAGCTCCAAGCCATCGCTGCGCTTCAGTCCTGTCCGGACCACAGAAGGCGAAGAACGAAGCAGCTGGGCACCGGCTTCATGGGCTCAGTGGAGCGACTTGCAAATGTCCAGCCAAGAGCTGCTTCAACAAGCAGATTCAGCTGAGAATGCTCTGCCTGCTTCAACAAAGTAAGGCGCAGCCCTTGCACTGCAGCACACTGCCTGGCCAGAAACAGGTTCTTACACCTTCAGTGCTGCCGAGCCCACGCAGCTTGAGCACACCCAGAAGGACGCGTCCAGAAAGAAGGCCTTCTTCGAGTGCCTTGTCCTTCCTTGTTCTGTCTTTCATCTGCACCTGAAACAGTGGGTCTACGTGTTTTCCTTCCCAGGGAAAAGAACTTTCATTCTTGTCCAGGAGTCTATGGCTAAAATGGTGATTGCATGTCCCATATCCAATACAACCAAGGATTACTCCCGGAGGAAAGCTGCCAGGACAGATGGGTCTTGCTGGCTTTGACCACCCCTGGGCCACCTCTCATATTCTCCTGAAACAGTGGGGTACATGAAGGCATTGCCATACCTGATCATCCCTTGCCATGCAGAGCCCAGCCTTGCATTGCCTTACAGACACCTCTGTGTACCTCCCTTGCCCTTCCTATGTCTCCATTGCATGGCCTTGTTCACCAATCTCCCACCTTGACTTTCTTACCCCTTGTTTCCTGGTCTTGTCTTGCCTGCTTCTCCTATGACTCTCTTGGCCTTGCCTAAGTCTCTCTTGCCTTGCTTTGCAAAGCCAACACTTGCCTTGCCCTGCTACCCCTCTTTCCCTCGCCTAGTCTACCCACACCTACCCACCTTTGACTGGCCTATCCATCCGATCATCACCTTTTCTGCACCACCCCTCCATGCTCTTGTCTTGCCTTGGCCTGCCTACCCTTCCCTTGCCTTGCACTGCCTTGCATAACCCTTGCCCTTCTTGACATTTGTGCCCCTTTCCAACATGGCCTTGCTTTCCTTTGCCTACCCCTCCCAATCCCTGCTTTGCCTACAGATTCCTGGCCTTCTTTTGTCTACCACTCCTTTGCCTTTTGTGGGAACCAACAGCTGGTCTGAAGGCCTCACAGACATTTCCGTTGATACAATCATTTTGTACCCGTGAGAATTGCAGAAGCAAGAAGATAAACAACAGAAAGAAGTTGTAACAGCTGCAAAAGGGACGATACTGGCTGATGTTTAGCAAAGAATGTGTGTACACTATAGACAACCAATAGTATTGTATTATAGCAAAATAATAGTCCATGCACATGTAAGCTAAAAAAGTGCATAAGAGAAGATGCATAAATAATACAAGTGGTTTTTTGCCATTGCTCGGGGCAGAGAGTGTATGTGTGTCGTGACCGTCTCAACAGCAACAGCCTTGCACTGCCTTTCATAACCAGCCCCTGCCTACTGCCTCCTTCCCTGGCCTTCCATGTCTTGTCTTCCTCTCCTTTGATTTAACTTGCTTCTCCTGTCTCTCCCTTGCTTGCCTTACTCCACTGACCTTTCTGTGTTCTTGCCTTGACTTGCCTAGCTGTTCCTTGCTTCACATTGCTTTGTGTAAGCATTCCCTGTTTTTATTTGCCTACCCCTTTCTTGGCTGGCCTTTCCTTGCCCAGCCTTTCTTGTCTTTGCCTGCCCTCTGCATCACTGGACTTACCTTCCTATGCCCTGCCTTCCGAACTACAACTTCTGGGCCTTCTCTTGCCTCGCACTCATTGGCCCTACTTTGCTGCCTGCTCACTGCTCTTGCTTTGCTTTCCCTAACTTTCCCTTGACTTGACTAGAATTGCCTAAACTTGCTTTGACTGCATTGCCTTGCCTGCATGGAAGAAAAGGCAAGGCAGGGCAAAGCAAGGAAATCATAGGCAGGGCAGGGCAGGGCAAGGGAGACATAGGCAAGAGAGACGTAGCCAAGGAAGGCAAAGCAAGGGTAGGCTAGGAAAAACCAGGCAATGGTACTGAAGGCAACGCAAGGCCAAGTGACTCATAATGCCTTTCCTTGGAATGCAAAGGTCTGAATCCCAGTGTTGGTGGAGCAGATGATAAGGTCCCATGGGGAAGTAAACTCAACTGAGACATTTCTCTCCTGGCACCTCTTGTGTAGGAGCAATTCTTAGATATATTCAATATTGGCGGTAGCACGCCAGTTCCTCAGAGAGGATGACAATGCTTTTCCATGGGAAGGAAAGCACCTAGCCCCAGTGTTTCAGGTGCACATAAGAAGCTGCCTAGTGGAGGTAAAGGGCAGCAGCAACTTTCTGTCCTGGCATATTTGGTGTAGAAGCACTGCCTTGATTTGTACAAGTATGGAGTTGCTACGCCCTATTTTCAAGGCAGTCTCCTGAAAAAGTCAATTTTGGCATGTCGTTTCCACTTCTGAAAGGTGGTCTTCTGAACTCTTGGCAGTAAGCCAAGACAAGCAGCTATGCTCATCCTTGGTGTGCAGCTGATTTAGACACCAGGGCAGGTAATGTCCAGTAACAGTGTTCTGGCACATTGGATGGGAGCAGTTCCTGGATGTTTTCTATTTTGGAGGAGGAGATCCCAGTTCTTCTGAGATGGGCTCATAGTTTCTCTCTTTGGCAAAGAAAGCAGTTTTGGATCTGCATGTAGGGTGTTCTCAGCGAATTAATGGCTTTTCCTCATGGGCAGTTCTGTGGGCTATAGCTGTTGAACTGTTAGAGAAGGAATGAAAAAGCCAAGCTGTTGAACAAATTTGCATCCTGCTGACTTTAGCAGCCCCTGATAAAATTCTGTTTGCATCCTGACTCTGTGAGACTGAAGGATTATGATGGTACTTAAAGCTGAGGAGGAAAGTGCACATAGAAGAGCATGTGAATTTAATGGCTCTTCCTAGTAGGCAGTTCTCTGGGCTAGAGCTGTTGAACTGTTAGAGAGGGAATGCAAGAGCCAAGCTTCTGAGCTCTTTTCCCTGCTACCTTTAAAGTATGAGCATTCCCTGGTGCTCTCCTATTTGGATAATAAGTTAGAGTGGGTTTCACATTCACTTTGAAGAATAGAAACAGCGCCATGTGAACCTGTGCCATCAGCTTTCCTTTCCAACTAAATGTTCCTACTTGCAATCTTGCAATTCTTACTTGCAATCATGCAGAGCACCGTGCTTGAGGCTGGTGCATTGAAGAAAATTAAATTAGGGCTGTATCAGTACAAAGGAGAGATTGCCATTTGCAAAACCTCGTTTCGCTTAAGTTAGTAATATTGTAAGTGTTAATTGAGTGGTCATTGGTTGCCTATCACCATCCTGATGCACTAATTTCATCAAGTGTAAATATTGGTCACAAAAGGTGCCCATTCATCAACCTGTTGCTGTCTCCACATGGAAGTGTCTTCCGGACGAAATCAAAAGACATTCGAAGAGCCAGGATCCGCAAAGGAACAAACTATTGCCACATGAATGGTGCTGGGCGCCATGAGGAGCAGTTAACTTTAACCTGCGCGCTGTCAGCACTCAGAAGAACAACCCCAGCATGGCAGGGGGGACTTGCAAAAGAAGGAAAGGCCCCTCACCTAGCTATAAACCACCCAAAGTGCAGAGCCAAGTTGAAAACACCACTGCTCTCAAATCAACCGTGTCAGGACAAAAAGATTTCACTGATCTCCCCCTTCCAGGTACAAACTCTTATTTGCACCACACTCAGAGGGCAATGTGAGCTCCCCAGCGCTGTCTTTCACTCTCGCAGAGTCCAGATGCTAACTTGTGAACATCCTACACAAACATTAGCTCATGAAAGTGCCAGCTTGAGCAAGAACAGCAGACCCTCCCATTGCACCCCCTTGTCATCCAGAGTGCGGCGGTTTGTTGAAAATCATGGACTCGGAAAGACCAATGCAGCAACTGCTTTTCTCTCTCCTACTGCCTTTCCCTGAGCGAGAGGTAGATGGATGATGTGGACTTAGTGGAACAGAAAGAGTATGACTGTACTTATAACGGAGGAAAACCCCCCACAGCATACTGTGCTGTGTGCAGTACACGCTCTGAAAAAGAGACAAAGCTGAATGCTGCCAGCGGGCTTCGGTTCTCAGACTGCTTGCATGGGCAGAGCTGCGGGCTCTTTTAAGGATGGAAACTGGCATCTGTGAGTGTAAAGAATGTGACTTTCCACACAGCTTAGAAGAAAGGTGCATAGCCCCAGTGAGAAGTGTGTACGTGAAAGACTGGCAGAAGAAGTCGCAGTCCAGCAAGGCTGGTATCTTTTTCTTTGTGCCAAATAGGCACCTTGGGAACATGAAAGTACTTGATGGTAGCCAAACTGACAGTGAAGGCACAGAACACCGTCGGGTGTGTGCAGTGTACAGACGCAATGTAAAAGCCCTGAGTACCATTTGACTGCAGTCATAGTGCAAGTTTGCAACTGTACCATGCAAGGCCAGTGAAAGCTTCCTGTGCGGCCACATTTTCGTATTGGAGCTCGCTAGCTGGAAGTGATTCGGTTTGTCTGCAGTATCCGCTCGACTGAATGTGATGTGTCACTGGAAAGAAAAGTACAGACCAGCAGTGCGTTTGATATGGTTCAGGGGCTGCAAAGGAAATGTACAGGCCACCTCTGGGATTTTGGTCTTTGTGCATTCCCATGGCAGCAGTTCCTGGATGTTTTTGTTCTACAGTTTAGGCTCAGTGAGAGAGAAAAAATGCGAGAGCACGCATAGCAGAGCCACAGGGAGAATTGCTGAGGTATGAGTTGCGTGCTGTTCAGATACTGCCGTACCAAAGGCCTACCTAAACACTGCTGCTGATCTAGCATGTCTTTCTGTAGCAAGACTTGTTGGTACTGCAAAACAGAAGATGCGTGAGGTCAAATGAATCTGGACAGAAAATTTCAGACGAGCAGCCTATGAGTGCATGATTGAAACAGTAAATTTAGGTGACAGAATAGATCGTGGCATCGATTTGCGTAGTGTTAATATTCTCTGAAGGGAATGCAAAAAGCCAAGATGTGTTTTCCATTCTAGCTGTTCCTGACAAAAACTGAGGAATAAAACTTTCGTTCTAGATGGAATGTAACATTCAATTCCCAGGATTTTGCACTCCAAAGTTCAACAAAAGAGTTTCCACAAGAATCTTGAGAAGAAGCACAATCACTTCCACCTAGAGCTGGAAGAGGAAGAGGCAGCGGCACAAGCAAGTGCCCTTGAGCGTCCTCCTTCCGAATGCTAGAACGTCAATTCAGCAGGCAGGAGTGCAGCAGCCACCCTTCGTCTTGCAAGCCCATACGACGCGCACACCAGCCCGGTGCTCTGCGGCTTCGTCCTTCGCCTTTTCGAGCACGCCGTACCTTCATTCTCCCGGAGGCGAACAGCGGTCTGCTTCTCGCACGGAACGCTGTGTCGGCAGCCAAGCGCTCCAGTGCACTGCTTCTGCCCAAACACGCCTGGGCCCTGCACCTCTCCTTCCCAGCGCTACGTAGCAGCACAATCTGTCCCTCTTGCGATCCCAAGCTAAGCGGAAAGCTTCTCGGCTACGTCTCCCGCAGAGAGCTGTGCCAGGACAATAAGCTTGCAAGCACTTTGCTCCTGACACTAGTGGCAACAGGGATTCGCACCACCTTCCAGGAGCAGTCCTCTTGCCTTTTACAAGGTGCAAAAGCGCCCCCTCTGTGGCGGTGCTGTCTGCCCGGTCTTTCTCGGCTCGAAGCACCACGAGGCACACAAGACTCTCTCGCAAGGACCGAAATTCCCGATAGGCGTCTCTGGGCTTTCTGCAATGCTGCACGCACAAGCCCGGTGCTCTGAGGCTTCGTTCTTCGCCTTTCGTTGTCTGGGCAGAAGAGAAGCCGAGCGAGGCCATTGTGCTTTGCCGCTTGTCAGTGTGCTGTGCACGGTTTTTCCGCAGCTCGAGCTAGCGGGAGACCCCTTCGGTTTCGCGGCGTCCACACTACCCATGGTAGCTCTCGCTCAGCGAAACTTGAAGGGGAGAAGCACTTGCTGGATGAGTCTTTCAGTGTGCAGGACTTTGAAAACACAGCAGCGCAATCGGGGCCACGAGAAGGACCGCTGAGAAGTCGCTCTCGCACAGAGAACCGTGCCAGGATGACGAGCTCGCCCAGCATTTGCCCCTGACACTTGGGGAACTCGTAGCTGCCAGTGCCTTCCAGGGGCAGTCTGCTTTCTGTCATAACCTGCATAGGGCCCGTCAGATGGTGGCGCTGTCTGCCTTCTCCTTCTCGGCCAGAGTGTACTCTGGTGCACACTGCAGTCTGGCAAGGAGCAAAGAGCTTCGGTAGACATCTCGCACAGGAGAAAGTTGCCAAGAAAGAACCACGTTCTTCATCAGCCCTCCTCATGTCCCAATTGGGGTGCTGCCTTCAAAGCCTTGCACATTGAAAGACTTCTCCAGCAAGTGCTTCTCCCCTGGCGCACTTCGCTGAGTGAGAGCTGCATGGGCAGCGTGGACTCAGCGAAACCGAAAGGCTGTCGCTGTAGCTCGAGCTGAGCAAAGAAACCGTGCACGGTGCACCGTTGGTGGGTGCAGCATGCACGCGGAAAAGCAGCAAAGTTCACTGCCATCGCTGGCCTTCTCTTCAGTCCAGACCACTTAAGGCAAACAATTTAGCTGCAGAGCACTGGGCTTGCGTGTGCAGTGCACCAAATTGCCCAAGACCAGCAAGGGCTCGTTCACAAGCAGAGTCGGCTGAGAGCATTCTTGCTTGCTCCAGAAAGGAAGCCGCAGCTATAGTGCTTCATCCCACAGCGTGGACATAGGCACTTTCCTAGTTGTTCAGCCTTGCAGAGTCCCTGCAACTAGAGCTCAGCCAGGAGCAGGCGTCAAAGCAGAAGGCTTTCCTAAAGCACGCCTCTCCAACCAGCCTTCGGAAATCGCAAATGACACTGTGGCTCTGTGCCTTTCTTCTAAGACAGACGCCCACCTTGCTTTCACTCTCGCAGCTCCCTTGGCAGCCTCCAGCAGCTGCTTTCCTGGAGAACGGCCCGAGAAGTAGAAGCCAGGGCTGGGCTGCACCTTCGCCTTCCGCACGTAAGCGGCACCAGACTCACCGGTGCGCTCTGTTCTTCCCTCCTCCGCTGCATGCTACTACCATCGTGTTCTCGGAAAGACGGAGACTGAAGGGAAGCGCAAATGCTTCCACAGAGAGCTACAAGAGGAATAGGCAGCAGCAGCACAGGTAAGTGCCGTGGAACTTCCTCCTTCCCAAGGCTATAACGTCAATTCAGCAGGCAGGAGAGTGGCAGCCACGCTCGTCTTGCAGCCCGTACAACGAGCACGCGAGCCCGGCGCTCCGCGGCTTCGTTCTTCGCCTTTTCGAGCACGCCGTACCTTCGTTCCCCCGGAGGCGGACGGTCTTCTGCTTCTCGCCCGGAACACTGTGCTCGGCAGTGCAGCGCTTTCTGCGGCAAGCTGCAAAGCGCCCGTCAGATGGCGATGCTGTCTGCCCGCTCCTCGGCTCGAGTGTACTCCGGCGCACGCTGCCGTCTCGCAAGGAGCAAAGAGCTTCGGTAGACATCTCGCACAGGAGAAAGTTGCCAAGAAAGAACCACGTTCTTCATCAGCCCTCCTCATGTCCCGATTGGGGTGCTGCCTTCAAAGCCTTGCACATTGAAAGACTTCTCCAGCAAGTGCTTCTCCCCTGGCGCACTTCGCTGAGTGAGAGCTGCATGGGCAGCGTGGACTCAGCGAAACCGAAAGGCTGTCGCTGTAGCTCGAGCTGAGCAAAGAAACCGTGCACGGTGCACCGTTGGTGGGTGCAGCATGCACGCGGAAAAGCAGCAAAGTTCACTGCCATCGCTGGCCTTCTCTTCAGTCCAGACCACTTAAGGCAAACAATTTAGCTGCAGAGCACTGGGCTTGCGTGTGCAGTGCACCAAATTGCCCAAGACCAGCAAGGGCTCGTTCACAAGCAGAGTCGGCTGAGAGCATTCTTGCTTGCTCCAGAAAGGAAGCCGCAGCTATAGTGCTTCATCCCACAGCGTGGACATAGGCACTTTCCTAGTTGTTCAGCCTTGCAGAGTCCCTGCAACTAGAGCTCAGCCAGGAGCAGGCGTCAAAGCAGAAGGCTTTCCTAAAGCACGCCTCTCCAACCAGCCTTCGGAAATCGCAAATGACACTGTGGCTCTGTGCCTTTCTTCTAAGACAGACGCCCACCTTGCTTTCACTCTCGCAGCTCCCTTGGCAGCCTCCAGCAGCTGCTTTCCTGGAGAACGGCCCGAGAAGTAGAAGCCAGGGCTGGGCTGCACCTTCGCCTTCCGCACGTAAGCGGCACCAGACTCACCGGTGCGCTCTGTTCTTCCCTCCTCCGCTGCATGCTACTACCATCGTGTTCTCGGAAAGACGGAGACTGAAGGGAAGCGCAAATGCTTCCACAGAGAGCTACAAGAGGAATAGGCAGCAGCAGCACAGGAAAGTGCCGTGGAACTTCCTCCTTCCCAAGGCTATAACGTCAATTCAGCAGGCAGGAGAGTGGCAGCCACGCTCGTCTTGCAGCCCGTACAACGAGCACGCGAGCCCGGCGCTCCGCGGCTTCGTTCTTCGCCTTTTCGAGCACGCCGTACCTTCGTTCCCCCGGAGGCGGACGGTCTTCTGCTTCTCGCCCGGAACACTGTGCTCGGCAGTGCAGCGCTTTCTGCGGCAAGCTGCAAAGCGCCCGTCAGATGGCGATGCTGTCTGCCCGCTCCTCGGCTCGAGTGTACTCCGGCGCACGCTGCCGTCTCGCAAGGAGCAAAGAGCTTCGGTAGACATCTCGCACAGGAGAAAGTTGCCAAGAAAGAACCACGTTCTTCATCAGCCCTCCTCATGTCCCGATTGGGGTGCTGCCTTCAAAGCCTTGCACATTGAAAGACTTCTCCAGCAAGTGCTTCTCCCCTGGCGCACTTCGCTGAGTGAGAGCTGCATGGGCAGCGTGGACTCAGCGAAACCGAAAGGCTGTCGCTGTAGCTCGAGCTGAGCAAAGAAACCGTGCACGGTGCACCGTTGGTGGGTGCAGCATGCACGCGGAAAAGCAGCAAAGTTCACTGCCATCGCTGGCCTTCTCTTCAGTCCAGACCACTTAAGGCAAACAATTTAGCTGCAGAGCACTGGGCTTGCGTGTGCAGTGCACCAAATTGCCCAAGACCAGCAAGGGCTCGTTCACAAGCAGAGTCGGCTGAGAGCATTCTTGCTTGCTCCAGAAAGGAAGCCGCAGCTATAGTGCTTCATCCCACAGCGTGGACATAGGCACTTTCCTAGTTGTTCAGCCTTGCAGAGTCCCTGCAACTAGAGCTCAGCCAGGAGCAGGCGTCAAAGCAGAAGGCTTTCCTAAAGCACGCCTCTCCAACCAGCCTTCGGAAATCGCAAATGACACTGTGGCTCTGTGCCTTTCTTCTAAGACAGACGCCCACCTTGCTTTCACTCTCGCAGCTCCCTTGGCAGCCTCCAGCAGCTGCTTTCCTGGAGAACGGCCCGAGAAGTAGAAGCCAGGGCTGGGCTGCACCTTCGCCTTCCGCACGTAAGCGGCACCAGACTCACCGGTGCGCTCTGTTCTTCCCTCCTCCGCTGCATGCTACTACCATCATGTTCTCGGAAAGACGGAGACTGAAGGGAAGCGCAAATGCTTCCACAGAGAGCTACAAGAGGAATAGGCAGCAGCAGCACAGGTAAGTGCCGTGGAACTTCCTCCTTCCCAAGGCTATAACGTCAATTCAGCAGGCAGGAGAGTGGCAGCCACGCTCGTCTTGCAGCCCGTACAACGAGCACGCGAGCCCGGCGCTCCGCGGCTTCGTTCTTCGCCTTTTCGAGCACGCCGTACCTTCGTTCCCCCGGAGGCGGACGGTCTTCTGCTTCTCGCCCGGAACACTGTGCTCGGCAGTGCAGCGCTTTCTGCGGCAAGCTGCAAAGCGCCCGTCAGATGGCGATGCTGTCTGCCCGCTCCTCGGCTCGAGTGTACTCCGGCGCACACTGCCGTCTCGCAAGGAGCAAAGAGCTTCGGTAGACAGCTCACACAGGAGAAAGGTGCCAGGACGACACCACATTCCTCCTCACCCCTTCTCGTGGCCCACATTGTGGTGCTGCCTTCAAAGCCATGCGCATTGAAAGACTCTTCCAGCAAGTGCTTCTCCCCTGGCACACTTCGCTCAGCGACAGCTACGTGGGCAGCGTGGACTCAGCGAAACTGAAAGGGTGTCCTTGTAGCTCGAGCTTGTTGGAGAGGATGAAAGTTTGGTAAGAAAGTTTCACAGCTATGTAGGCTTGACAGAAAGATCTCTGAATGTAGAAACTTAGCATGAGGAGGAAATGGAAACGAGTTTTGATAGAGAGTAAAAGGTGTTTTGCTGAAACACTGATCACTGAATAACTGAGAAGGCAAAGGTTGGAGATTGAGTTGGAAGGAGATGTTTTTTATTAGGACACCGGTATGTGAGTACAAACAAGCACATGTTTTTCACCAAGTAAATAAGTCTCAAGAAGGCCATAAGGAAATAGAAAACATGTTTTTACCAAAAAGAGAGCTATCGCAGGCAAACAAGAAATGTCGATGTAGCAAGAAGAAGAGAGGTCTGAGAATTTTCCACTGTAAGCTTAAATTGTAACATACTTACTCTTGTGATTGGGTAAGAATGACTATAATATGGTAATGGTAGTAGTCATGATAGGCTACAGGCAAATGTAAAGGTATTGTTGTATGGTGCTTATTGGTTGCTATGTATTGAGATACTCAGCAAAGAAAAATACATAATGCTTTCTAACTTGAACAGAAAGCGGCTCCAGGTATGCCTACCAGCTGTAGCTGACAGCTGTAGGGCTGGCTCTGGATACCCACTCCCTGAAATGCTGTAACTTCGCCTATGCAATACACAGCTTTCAAGAGAGCCGCCTGAAGTCCAGACACCCTTCGCGAGCCTTTCTCCTATAGAGCTGTGGAAAGAAATCGTGCACGCTACACCGAGGGTGCGTGCAGCATGCACGAGCAAAAGCGGCAAAGTTCAGTGCCCTCGATGGGCTTCCCTTCCGTGCGGATAACGTGAGGCGAAAAATGAAGCCGCAGAGCACCGGGCTTGCAGGTGCAGTGCACCGAGTTGCAGAAGTCCAGCAGGCTCGTTCACAAGCCAAGCCGGCTGAGGGAGTCCTCGCGTCTCCAAAAGGGAACGCGGAGCCGTAGCACTTCATCCCACAGCGTGGAGATAGGCACTTTCCTAGTCGTTCAGCCTTGCAGAGTCCCTGCAGCTAGAGCTCAGCCAGGAGCAGGCGTCAAAGCAGAAGGCCCTCCTAAAGCACCCTTTCTCCAAGCAGCCTCCTGAAAGGGCGCATCACAGTGCGGCTCTGCGCCTTTCTTCTAAGACAGACGCCCGCTATACTTTCGTGCTCGCAGCTCCCTTGGCAGCCTCCAGCAGCTACTCTCCTGGAGAACGGCCGTAGACGTCAAAGCCAGTGCTGGGCTGCACCTCCGCCCTCCCCAGGTAAGCAACAGCGAACTCACCGGTGCACTCTGTACTTCCCTCCTCCGCTTGCATCCTACATGCATTCGTGTTCTCCGAAACTCAGAGACTGAAGGGAAGGGCAATTGCTTCCCCAGATAGCTGCAAGGGCACTAGGCAGCAGCAGCACAAATTTCACATGACCTGATGCACTGTAGAGATATTACCCTGTTACCCCTCCTTTCTCCTCGTCCTCGACCAATTGTGGTGGGATGTCGAAAGGCTTGGCCAGCGAAAAGCTCATCCAGCAAGGGCGTCTCTCTTGACGCATTTCCCTGACCGAGAGCTACACAGATGGTCTGGACACTGTAAAACAGCAAGAAAATAATTCTATGTCCAGCTGAGGAAAATCCGTGCACAGAAAAATGTAGATGCCTGCAGTAAACAATCTGAAGAGCGGCAAAGCTCCAAGCCATCGCTGCGCTTCAGTCCTGTCCGGACCACAGAAGGCGAAGAACGAAGCAGCTGGGCACCGGCTTCATGGACTCAGTGGCGCGACTTGCAAATGTCCAGCCAAGAGCTGCTTCAACAAGCAGATTCAGCCGAGAATGCTCTGCCTGCACTTTCCCTCGCAGCGCTAGGCAGCACCACGTTCTGTTTGCGTGGCAGCCTGATTCTTAACGGAAAGATTCTCAATGCCTGTGTCTGGCACAGAGAACGGTTTTAGGTCAGCAAGCTCACCCGGCGCTTACCCTCGACGCGTGCAAACCTGTATTTGCACCGCATTCCAGTGGCAGCCCTCTTTCCTTTCCAGCCGGCACAGCGCCGTCAGATCGCGGTGCTCTCTTGCACCTGCCTTCTCGCTTCCAAGTGCCACCGCGCACATTACAGCCTTGCAGGGAGCGAAGAGGCGGAGAGGCGTCTCGCAAAGAAGAACGTGCCGGGACGAAAAGGTGCTCTTTCCTTTCTCCTCCTCCTTTGCCCGAATGGTGGTGCTGTGTTGAAAGGCTTGGCCAGCGAAAAGCTCATCCAGCAAGTGTTTCTCTCCTGACGCCTTTCGCTGAGCGAGAGAGCTACACGGACACTTTCGACTCGGGGAAACAGCAAGAGAATGACTGTACGTCGAGCTGAGGAAAAGCCGTGCACAGCAGCCTGTGGCTGCGTGCAGTGTTCACGCTGAAGAGCGGCAAAGCTCCAAGCCATCGCTGCGCTTCAGTCCTGTCCGGACCACAGAAGGCGAAGAACGAAGCAGCTGGGCACCGGCTTCATGGGCTCAGTGGAGCGACTTGCAAATGTCCAGCCAAGAGCTGCTTCAACAAGCAGATTCAGCTGAGAATGCTCTGCCTGCTTCAACAAAGTAAGGCGCAGCCCTTGCACTGCAGCACACTGCCTGGCCAGAAACAGGTTCTTACACCTTCAGTGCTGCCGAGCCCACGCAGCTTGAGCACACCCAGAAGGACGCGTCCAGAAAGAAGGCCTTCTTCGAGTGCCTTGTCCTTCCTTGTTCTGTCTTTCATCTGCACCTGAAACAGTGGGTCTACGTGTTTTCCTTCCCAGGGAAAAGAACTTTCATTCTTGTCCAGGAGTCTATGGCTAAAATGGTGATTGCATGTCCCATATCCAATACAACCAAGGATTACTCCCGGAGGAAAGCTGCCAGGACAGATGGGTCTTGCTGGCTTTGACCACCCCTGGGCCACCTCTCATATTCTCCTGAAACAGTGGGGTACATGAAGGCATTGCCATACCTGATCATCCCTTGCCATGCAGAGCCCAGCCTTGCATTGCCTTACAGACACCTCTGTGTACCTCCCTTGCCCTTCCTATGTCTCCATTGCATGGCCTTGTTCACCAATCTCCCACCTTGACTTTCTTACCCCTTGTTTCCTGGTCTTGTCTTGCCTGCTTCTCCTATGACTCTCTTGGCCTTGCCTAAGTCTCTCTTGCCTTGCTTTGCAAAGCCAACACTTGCCTTGCCCTGCTACCCCTCTTTCCCTCGCCTAGTCTACCCACACCTACCCACCTTTGACTGGCCTATCCATCCGATCATCACCTTTTCTGCACCACCCCTCCATGCTCTTGTCTTGCCTTGGCCTGCCTACCCTTCCCTTGCCTTGCACTGCCTTGCATAACCCTTGCCCTTCTTGACATTTGTGCCCCTTTCCAACATGGCCTTGCTTTCCTTTGCCTACCCCTCCCAATCCCTGCTTTGCCTACAGATTCCTGGCCTTCTTTTGTCTACCACTCCTTTGCCTTTTGTGGGAACCAACAGCTGGTCTGAAGGCCTCACAGACATTTCCGTTGATACAATCATTTTGTACCCGTGAGAATTGCAGAAGCAAGAAGATAAACAACAGAAAGAAGTTGTAACAGCTGCAAAAGGGACGATACTGGCTGATGTTTAGCAAAGAATGTGTGTACACTATAGACAACCAATAGTATTGTATTATAGCAAAATAATAGTCCATGCACATGTAAGCTAAAAAAGTGCATAAGAGAAGATGCATAAATAATACAAGTGGTTTTTTGCCATTGCTCGGGGCAGAGAGTGTATGTGTGTCGTGACCGTCTCAACAGCAACAGCCTTGCACTGCCTTTCATAACCAGCCCCTGCCTACTGCCTCCTTCCCTGGCCTTCCATGTCTTGTCTTCCTCTCCTTTGATTTAACTTGCTTCTCCTGTCTCTCCCTTGCTTGCCTTACTCCACTGACCTTTCTGTGTTCTTGCCTTGACTTGCCTAGCTGTTCCTTGCTTCACATTGCTTTGTGTAAGCATTCCCTGTTTTTATTTGCCTACCCCTTTCTTGGCTGGCCTTTCCTTGCCTAGCCTTTCTTGTCTTTGCCTGCCCTCTGCATCACTGGACTTACCTTCCTATGCCCTGCCTTCCGAACTACAACTTCTGGGCCTTCTCTTGCCTCGCACTCATTGGCCCTACTTTGCTGCCTGCTCACTGCTCTTGCTTTGCTTTCCCTAACTTTCCCTTGACTTGACTAGAATTGCCTAAACTTGCTTTGACTGCATTGCCTTGCCTGCATGGAAGAAAAGGCAAGGCAGGGCAAAGCAAGGAAATCATAGGCAGGGCAGGGCAGGGCAAGGGAGACATAGGCAAGAGAGACGTAGCCAAGGAAGGCAAAGCAAGGGTAGGCTAGGAAAAACCAGGCAATGGTACTGAAGGCAACGCAAGGCCAAGTGACTCATAATGCCTTTCCTTGGAATGCAAAGGTCTGAATCCCAGTGTTGGTGGAGCAGATGATAAGGTCCCATGGGGAAGTAAACTCAACTGAGACATTTCTCTCCTGGCACCTCTTGTGTAGGAGCAATTCTTAGATATATTCAATATTGGCGGTAGCACGCCAGTTCCTCAGAGAGGATGACAATGCTTTTCCATGGGAAGGAAAGCACCTAGCCCCAGTGTTTCAGGTGCACATAAGAAGCTGCCTAGTGGAGGTAAAGGGCAGCAGCAACTTTCTGTCCTGGCATATTTGGTGTAGAAGCACTGCCTTGATTTGTACAAGTATGGAGTTGCTACGCCCTATTTTCAAGGCAGTCTCCTGAAAAAGTCAATTTTGGCATGTCGTTTCCACTTCTGAAAGGTGGTCTTCTGAACTCTTGGCAGTAAGCCAAGACAAGCAGCTATGCTCATCCTTGGTGTGCAGCTGATTTAGACACCAGGGCAGGTAATGTCCAGTAACAGTGTTCTGGCACATTGGATGGGAGCAGTTCCTGGATGTTTTCTATTTTGGAGGAGGAGATCCCAGTTCTTCTGAGATGGGCTCATAGTTTCTCTCTTTGGCAAAGAAAGCAGTTTTGGATCTGCATGTAGGGTGTTCTCAGCGAATTAATGGCTTTTCCTCATGGGCAGTTCTGTGGGCTATAGCTGTTGAACTGTTAGAGAAGGAATGAAAAAGCCAAGCTGTTGAACAAATTTGCATCCTGCTGACTTTAGCAGCCCCTGATAAAATTCTGTTTGCATCCTGACTCTGTGAGACTGAAGGATTATGATGGTACTTAAAGCTGAGGAGGAAAGTGCACATAGAAGAGCATGTGAATTTAATGGCTCTTCCTAGTAGGCAGTTCTCTGGGCTAGAGCTGTTGAACTGTTAGAGAGGGAATGCAAGAGCCAAGCTTCTGAGCTCTTTTCCCTGCTACCTTTAAAGTATGAGCATTCCCTGGTGCTCTCCTATTTGGATAATAAGTTAGAGTGGGTTTCACATTCACTTTGAAGAATAGAAACAGCGCCATGTGAACCTGTGCCATCAGCTTTCCTTTCCAACTAAATGTTCCTACTTGCAATCTTGCAATTCTTACTTGCAATCATGCAGAGCACCGTGCTTGAGGCTGGTGCATTGAAGAAAATTAAATTAGGGCTGTATCAGTACAAAGGAGAGATTGCCATTTGCAAAACCTCGTTTCGCTTAAGTTAGTAATATTGTAAGTGTTAATTGAGTGGTCATTGGTTGCCTATCACCATCCTGATGCACTAATTTCATCAAGTGTAAATATTGGTCACAAAAGGTGCCCATTCAGCAACCTGTTGCTGTCTCCACATGGAAGTGTCTTCCGGACGAAATCAAAAGACATTCGAAGAGCCAGGATCCGCAAAGGAACAAACTATTGCCACATGAATGGTGCTGGGCGCCATGAGGAGCAGTTAACTTTAACCTGCGCGCTGTCAGCACTCAGAAGAACAACCCCAGCATGGCAGGGGGGACTTGCAAAAGAAGGAAAGGCCCCTCACCTAGCTATAAACCACCCAAAGTGCAGAGCCAAGTTGAAAACACCACTGCTCTCAAATCAACCGTGTCAGGACAAAAAGATTTCACTGATCTCCCCCTTCCAGGTACAAACTCTTATTTGCACCACACTCAGAGGGCAATGTGAGCTCCCCAGCGCTGTCTTTCACTCTCGCAGAGTCCAGATACTAACTTGTGAACATCCTACACAAACATTAGCTCATGAAAGTGCCAGCTTGAGCAAGAACAGCAGACCCTCCCATTGCACCCCCTTGTCATCCAGAGTGCGGCGGTTTGTTGAAAATCATGGACTCGGAAAGACCAATGCAGCAACTGCTTTTCTCTCTCCTACTGCCTTTCCCTGAGCGAGAGGTAGATGGATGATGTGGACTTAGTGGAACAGAAAGAGTATGACTGTACTTATAACGGAGGAAAACCCCCCACAGCATACTGTGCTGTGTGCAGTACACGCTCTGAAAAAGAGACAAAGCTGAATGCTGCCAGCGGGCTTCGGTTCTCAGACTGCTTGCATGGGCAGAGCTGCGGGCTCTTTTAAGGATGGAAACTGGCATCTGTGAGTGTAAAGAATGTGACTTTCCACACAGCTTAGAAGAAAGGTGCATAGCCCCAGTGAGAAGTGTGTACGTGAAAGACTGGCAGAAGAAGTCGCAGTCCAGCAAGGCTGGTATCTTTTTCTTTGTGCCAAATAGGCACCTTGGGAACATGAAAGTACTTGATGGTAGCCAAACTGACAGTGAAGGCACAGAACACCGTCGGGTGTGTGCAGTGTACAGACGCAATGTAAAAGCCCTGAGTACCATTTGACTGCAGTCATAGTGCAAGTTTGCAACTGTACCATGCAAGGCCAGTGAAAGCTTCCTGTGCGGCCACATTTTCGTATTGGAGCTCGCTAGCTGGAAGTGATTCGGTTTGTCTGCAGTATCCGCTCGACTGAATGTGATGTGTCACTGGAAAGAAAAGTACAGACCAGCAGTGCGTTTGATATGGTTCAGGGGCTGCAAAGGAAATGTACAGGCCACCTCTGGGATTTTGGTCTTTGTGCATTCCCATGGCAGCAGTTCCTGGATGTTTTTGTTCTACAGTTTAGGCTCAGTGAGAGAGAAAAAATGCGAGAGCACGCATAGCAGAGCCACAGGGAGAATTGCTGAGGTATGAGTTGCGTGCTGTTCAGATACTGCCGTACCAAAGGCCTACCTAAACACTGCTGCTGATCTAGCATGTCTTTCTGTAGCAAGACTTGTTGGTACTGCAAAACAGAAGATGCGTGAGGTCAAATGAATCTGGACAGAAAATTTCAGACGAGCAGCCTATGAGTGCATGATTGAAACAGTAAATTTAGGTGACAGAATAGATCGTGGCATCGATTTGCGTAGTGTTAATATTCTCTGAAGGGAATGCAAAAAGCCAAGATGTGTTTTCCATTCTAGCTGTTCCTGACAAAAACTGAGGAATAAAACTTTCGTTCTAGATGGAATGTAACATTCAATTCCCAGGATTTTGCACTCCAAAGTTCAACAAAAGAGTTTCCACAAGAATCTTGAGAAGAAGCACAATCACTTCCACCTAGAGCTGGAAGAGGAAGAGGCAGCGGCACAAGCAAGTGCCCTTGAGCGTCCTCCTTCCGAATGCTAGAACGTCAATTCAGCAGGCAGGAGTGCAGCAGCCACCCTTCGTCTTGCAAGCCCATACGACGCGCACACCAGCCCGGTGCTCTGCGGCTTCGTCCTTCGCCTTTTCGAGCACGCCGTACCTTCATTCTCCCGGAGGCGAACAGCGGTCTGCTTCTCGCACGGAACGCTGTGTCGGCAGCCAAGCGCTCCAGTGCACTGCTTCTGCCCAAACACGCCTGGGCCCTGCACCTCTCCTTCCCAGCGCTACGTAGCAGCACAATCTGTCCCTCTTGCGATCCCAAGCTAAGCGGAAAGCTTCTCGGCTACGTCTCCCGCAGAGAGCTGTGCCAGGACAATAAGCTTGCAAGCACTTTGCTCCTGACACTAGTGGCAACAGGGATTCGCACCACCTTCCAGGAGCAGTCCTCTTGCCTTTTACAAGGTGCAAAAGCGCCCCCTCTGTGGCGGTGCTGTCTGCCCGGTCTTTCTCGGCTCGAAGCACCACGAGGCACACAAGACTCTCTCGCAAGGACCGAAATTCCCGATAGGCGTCTCTGGGCTTTCTGCAATGCTGCACGCACAAGCCCGGTGCTCTGAGGCTTCGTTCTTCGCCTTTCGTTGTCTGGGCAGAAGAGAAGCCGAGCGAGGCCATTGTGCTTTGCCGCTTGTCAGTGTGCTGTGCACGGTTTTTCCGCAGCTCGAGCTAGCGGGAGACCCCTTCGGTTTCGCGGCGTCCACACTACCCATGGTAGCTCTCGCTCAGCGAAACTTGAAGGGGAGAAGCACTTGCTGGATGAGTCTTTCAGTGTGCAGGACTTTGAAAACACAGCAGCGCAATCGGGGCCACGAGAAGGACCGCTGAGAAGTCGCTCTCGCACAGAGAACCGTGCCAGGATGACGAGCTCGCCCAGCATTTGCCCCTGACACTTGGGGAACTCGTAGCTGCCAGTGCCTTCCAGGGGCAGTCTGCTTTCTGTCATAACCTGCATAGGGCCCGTCAGATGGTGGCGCTGTCTGCCTTCTCCTTCTCGGCCAGAGTGTACTCTGGTGCACACTGCAGTCTGGCAAGGAGCAAAGAGCTTCGGTAGACATCTCGCACAGGAGAAAGTTGCCAAGAAAGAACCACGTTCTTCATCAGCCCTCCTCATGTCCCAATTGGGGTGCTGCCTTCAAAGCCTTGCACATTGAAAGACTTCTCCAGCAAGTGCTTCTCCCCTGGCGCACTTCGCTGAGTGAGAGCTGCATGGGCAGCGTGGACTCAGCGAAACCGAAAGGCTGTCGCTGTAGCTCGAGCTGAGCAAAGAAACCGTGCACGGTGCACCGTTGGTGGGTGCAGCATGCACGCGGAAAAGCAGCAAAGTTCACTGCCATCGCTGGCCTTCTCTTCAGTCCAGACCACTTAAGGCAAACAATTTAGCTGCAGAGCACTGGGCTTGCGTGTGCAGTGCACCAAATTGCCCAAGACCAGCAAGGGCTCGTTCACAAGCAGAGTCGGCTGAGAGCATTCTTGCTTGCTCCAGAAAGGAAGCCGCAGCTATAGTGCTTCATCCCACAGCGTGGACATAGGCACTTTCCTAGTTGTTCAGCCTTGCAGAGTCCCTGCAACTAGAGCTCAGCCAGGAGCAGGCGTCAAAGCAGAAGGCTTTCCTAAAGCACGCCTCTCCAACCAGCCTTCGGAAATCGCAAATGACACTGTGGCTCTGTGCCTTTCTTCTAAGACAGACGCCCACCTTGCTTTCACTCTCGCAGCTCCCTTGGCAGCCTCCAGCAGCTGCTTTCCTGGAGAACGGCCCGAGAAGTAGAAGCCAGGGCTGGGCTGCACCTTCGCCTTCCGCACGTAAGCGGCACCAGACTCACCGGTGCGCTCTGTTCTTCCCTCCTCCGCTGCATGCTACTACCATCGTGTTCTCGGAAAGACGGAGACTGAAGGGAAGCGCAAATGCTTCCACAGAGAGCTACAAGAGGAATAGGCAGCAGCAGCACAGGAAAGTGCCGTGGAACTTCCTCCTTCCCAAGGCTATAACGTCAATTCAGCAGGCAGGAGAGTGGCAGCCACGCTCGTCTTGCAGCCCGTACAACGAGCACGCGAGCCCGGCGCTCCGCGGCTTCGTTCTTCGCCTTTTCGAGCACGCCGTACCTTCGTTCCCCCGGAGGCGGACGGTCTTCTGCTTCTCGCCCGGAACACTGTGCTCGGCAGTGCAGCGCTTTCTGCGGCAAGCTGCAAAGCGCCCGTCAGATGGCGATGCTGTCTGCCCGCTCCTCGGCTCGAGTGTACTCCGGCGCACGCTGCCGTCTCGCAAGGAGCAAAGAGCTTCGGTAGACATCTCGCACAGGAGAAAGTTGCCAAGAAAGAACCACGTTCTTCATCAGCCCTCCTCATGTCCCGATTGGGGTGCTGCCTTCAAAGCCTTGCACATTGAAAGACTTCTCCAGCAAGTGCTTCTCCCCTGGCGCACTTCGCTGAGTGAGAGCTGCATGGGCAGCGTGGACTCAGCGAAACCGAAAGGCTGTCGCTGTAGCTCGAGCTGAGCAAAGAAACCGTGCACGGTGCACCGTTGGTGGGTGCAGCATGCACGCGGAAAAGCAGCAAAGTTCACTGCCATCGCTGGCCTTCTCTTCAGTCCAGACCACTTAAGGCAAACAATTTAGCTGCAGAGCACTGGGCTTGCGTGTGCAGTGCACCAAATTGCCCAAGACCAGCAAGGGCTCGTTCACAAGCAGAGTCGGCTGAGAGCATTCTTGCTTGCTCCAGAAAGGAAGCCGCAGCTATAGTGCTTCATCCCACAGCGTGGACATAGGCACTTTCCTAGTTGTTCAGCCTTGCAGAGTCCCTGCAACTAGAGCTCAGCCAGGAGCAGGCGTCAAAGCAGAAGGCTTTCCTAAAGCACGCCTCTCCAACCAGCCTTCGGAAATCGCAAATGACACTGTGGCTCTGTGCCTTTCTTCTAAGACAGACGCCCACCTTGCTTTCACTCTCGCAGCTCCCTTGGCAGCCTCCAGCAGCTGCTTTCCTGGAGAACGGCCCGAGAAGTAGAAGCCAGGGCTGGGCTGCACCTTCGCCTTCCGCACGTAAGCGGCACCAGACTCACCGGTGCGCTCTGTTCTTCCCTCCTCCGCTGCATGCTACTACCATCATGTTCTCGGAAAGACGGAGACTGAAGGGAAGCGCAAATGCTTCCACAGAGAGCTACAAGAGGAATAGGCAGCAGCAGCACAGGTAAGTGCCGTGGAACTTCCTCCTTCCCAAGGCTATAACGTCAATTCAGCAGGCAGGAGAGTGGCAGCCACGCTCGTCTTGCAGCCCGTACAACGAGCACGCGAGCCCGGCGCTCCGCGGCTTCGTTCTTCGCCTTTTCGAGCACGCCGTACCTTCGTTCCCCCGGAGGCGGACGGTCTTCTGCTTCTCGCCCGGAACACTGTGCTCGGCAGTGCAGCGCTTTCTGCGGCAAGCTGCAAAGCGCCCGTCAGATGGCGATGCTGTCTGCCCGCTCCTCGGCTCGAGTGTACTCCGGCGCACGCTGCCGTCTCGCAAGGAGCAAAGAGCTTCGGTAGACAGCTCACACAGGAGAAAGGTGCCAGGACGACACCACATTCCTCCTCACCCCTTCTCGTGGCCCACATTGTGGTGCTGCCTTCAAAGCCGTGCGCATTGAAAGACTCTTCCAGCAAGTGCTTCTCCCCTGGCACACTTCGCTCAGCGACAGCTACGTGGGCAGCGTGGACTCAGCGAAACTGAAAGGGTGTCCTTGTAGCTCGAGCTTGTTGGAGAGGATGAAAGTTTGGTAAGAAAGTTTCACAGCTATGTAGGCTTGACAGAAAGATCTCTGAATGTAGAAACTTAGCATGAGGAGGAAATGGAAACGAGTTTTGATAGAGAGTAAAAGGTGTTTTGCTGAAACACTGATCACTGAATAACTGAGAAGGCAAAGGTTGGAGATTGAGTTGGAAGGAGATGTTTTTTATTAGGACACCGGTATGTGAGTACAAACAAGCACATGTTTTTCACCAAGTAAATAAGTCTCAAGAAGGCCATAAGGAAATAGAAAACATGTTTTTACCAAAAAGAGAGCTATCGCAGGCAAACAAGAAATGTCGATGTAGCAAGAAGAAGAGAGGTCTGAGAATTTTCCACTGTAAGCTTAAATTGTAACATACTTACTCTTGTGATTGGATAAGAATGACTATAATATGGTAATGGTAGTAGTCATGATAGGCTACAGGCAAATGTAAAGGTATTGTTGTATGGTGCTTATTGGTTGCTATGTATTGAGATACTCAGCAAAGAAAAATACATAATGCTTTCTAACTTGAACAGAAAGCGGCTCCAGGTATGCCTACCAGCTGTAGCTGACAGCTGTAGGGCTGGCTCTGGATACCCACTCCCTGAAATGCTGTAACTTCGCCTATGCAATACACAGCTTTCAAGAGAGCCGCCTGAAGTCCAGACACCCTTCGCGAGCCTTTCTCCTATAGAGCTGTGGAAAGAAATCGTGCACGCTACACCGAGGGTGCGTGCAGCATGCACGAGCAAAAGCGGCAAAGTTCAGTGCCCTCGCTGGGCTTCCCTTCCGTGCGGATAACGTGAGGCGAAAAATGAAGCCGCAGAGCACCGGGCTTGCAGGTGCAGTGCACCGAGTTGCAGAAGTCCAGCAGGCTCGTTCACAAGCCAAGCCGGCTGAGGGAGTCCTCGCGTCTCCAAAAGGGAACGCGGAGCCGTAGCACTTCATCCCACAGCGTGGAGATAGGCACTTTCCTAGTCGTTCAGCCTTGCAGAGTCCCTGCAGCTAGAGCTCAGCCAGGAGCAGGCGTCAAAGCAGAAGGCCCTCCTAAAGCACCCTTTCTCCAAGCAGCCTCCTGAAAGGGCGCATCACAGTGCGGCTCTGCGCCTTTCTTCTAAGACAGACGCCCGCTATACTTTCGTGCTCGCAGCTCCCTTGGCAGCCTCCAGCAGCTACTCTCCTGGAGAACGGCCGTAGACGTCAAAGCCAGTGCTGGGCTGCACCTCCGCCCTCCCCAGGTAAGCAACAGCGAACTCACCGGTGCACTCTGTACTTCCCTCCTCCGCTTGCATCCTACATGCATTCGTGTTCTCCGAAACTCAGAGACTGAAGGGAAGGGCAATTGCTTCCCCAGATAGCTGCAAGGGCACTAGGCAGCAGCAGCACAAATTTCACATGACCTGATGCACTGTAGAGATATTACCCTGTTACCCCTCCTTTCTCCTCGTCCTCGACCAATTGTGGTGGGATGTCGAAAGGCTTGGCCAGCGAAAAGCTCATCCAGCAAGGGCGTCTCTCTTGACGCATTTCCCTGACCGAGAGCTACACAGATGGTCTGGACACTGTAAAACAGCAAGAAAATAATTCTATGTCCAGCTGAGGAAAATCCGTGCACAGAAAAATGTAGATGCCTGCAGTAAACAATCTGAAGAGCGGCAAAGCTCCAAGCCATCGCTGCGCTTCAGTCCTGTCCGGACCACAGAAGGCGAAGAACGAAGCAGCTGGGCACCGGCTTCATGGACTCAGTGGCGCGACTTGCAAATGTCCAGCCAAGAGCTGCTTCAACAAGCAGATTCAGCCGAGAATGCTCTGCCTGCACTTTCCCTCGCAGCGCTAGGCAGCACCACGTTCTGTTTGCGTGGCAGCCTGATTCTTAACGGAAAGATTCTCAATGCCTGTGTCTGGCACAGAGAACCGTTTTAGGTCAGCAAGCTCACCCGGCGCTTACCCTCGACGCGTGCAAACCTGTATTTGCACCGCATTCCAGTGGCAGCCCTCTTTCCTTTCCAGCCGGCACAGCGCCGTCAGATCGCGGTGCTCTCTGCACCTGCCTTCTCGCTTCCAAGTGCCACCGCGCACATTACAGCCTTGCAGGGAGCGAAGAGGCGGAGAGGCGTCTCGCAAAGAAGAACGTGCCGGGACGAAAAGGTGCTCTTTCCTTTCTCCTCCTCCTTTGCCCGAATGGTGGTGCTGTGTTGAAAGGCTTGGCCAGCGAAAAGCTCATCCAGCAAGTGTTTCTCTCCTGACGCCTTTCGCTGAGCGAGAGAGCTACACGGACACTTTCGACTCTGGGAAACAGCAAGAGCATGACTGTACGTCGAGCTGAGGAAAAGCCGTGCACAGCAGCCTGTGGCTGCGTGCAGTGTTCACGCTGAAGAGCGGCAAAGCTCCAAGCCATCGCTGCGCTTCAGTCCTGTCCGGACCACAGAAGGCGAAGAACGAAGCAGCTGGGCACCGGCTTCATGGGCTCAGTGGAGCGACTTGCAAATGTCCAGCCAAGAGCTGCTTCAACAAGCAGATTCAGCTGAGAATGCTCTGCCTGCTTCAACAAAGTAAGGCGCAGCCCTTGCACTGCAGCACACTGCCTGGCCAGAAACAGGTTCTTACACCTTCAGTGCTGCCGAGCCCACGCAGCTTGAGCACACCCAGAAGGACGCGTCCAGAAAGAAGGCCTTCTTCGAGTGCCTTGTCCTTCCTTGTTCTGTCTTTCATCTGCACCTGAAACAGTGGGTCTACGTGTTTTCCTTCCCAGGGAAAAGAACTTTCATTCTTGTCCAGGAGTCTATGGCTAAAATGGTGATTGCATGTCCCATATCCAATACAACCAAGGATTACTCCCGGAGGAAAGCTGCCAGGACAGATGGGTCTTGCTGGCTTTGACCACCCCTGGGCCACCTCTCATATTCTCCTGAAACAGTGGGGTACATGAAGGCATTGCCATACCTGATCATCCCTTGCCATGCAGAGCCCAGCCTTGCATTGCCTTACAGACACCTCTGTGTATCTCCCTTGCCCTTCCTATGTCTCCATTGCATGGCCTTGTTCACCAATCTCCCACCTTGACTTTCTTACCCCTTGTTTCCTGGTCTTGTCTTGCCTGCTTCTCCTATGACTCTCTTGGCCTTGCCTAAGTCTCTCTTGCCTTGCTTTGCAAAGCCAACACTTGCCTTGCCCTGCTACCCCTCTTTCCCTCGCCTAGTCTACCCACACCTACCCACCTTTGACTGGCCTATCCATCCGATCATCACCTTTTCTGCACCACCCCTCCATGCTCTTGTCTTGCCTTGGCCTGCCTACCCTTCCCTTGCCTTGCACTGCCTTGCATAACCCTTGCCCTTCTTGACATTTGTGCCCCTTTCCAACATGGCCTTGCTTTCCTTTGCCTACCCCTCCCAATCCCTGCTTTGCCTACAGATTCCTGGCCTTCTTTTGTCTACCACTCCTTTGCCTTTTGTGGGAACCAACAGCTGGTCTGAAGGCCTCACAGACATTTCCGTTGATACAATCATTTTGTACCCGTGAGAATTGCAGAAGCAAGAAGATAAACAACAGAAAGAAGTTGTAACAGCTGCAAAAGGGACGATACTGGCTGATGTTTAGCAAAGAATGTGTGTACACTATAGACAACCAATAGTATTGTATTATAGCAAAATAATAGTCCATGCACATGTAGCTAAAAAAGTGCATAAGAGAAGATGCATAAATAATACAAGTGGTTTTTTGCCATTGCTCGGGGCAGAGAGTGTATGTGTGTCGTGACCGTCTCAACAGCAACAGCCTTGCACTGCCTTTCATAACCAGCCCCTGCCTACTGCCTCCTTCCCTGGCCTTCCATGTCTTGTCTTCCTCTCCTTTGATTTAACTTGCTTCTCCTGTCTCTCCCTTGCTTGCCTTACTCCACTGACCTTTCTGTGTTCTTGCCTTGACTTGCCTAGCTGTTCCTTGCTTCACATTGCTTTGTGTAAGCATTCCCTGTTTTTATTTGCCTACCCCTTTCTTGGCTGGCCTTTCCTTGCCTAGCCTTTCTTGTCTTTGCCTGCCCTCTGCATCACTGGACTTACCTTCCTATGCCCTGCCTTCCGAACTACAACTTCTGGGCCTTCTCTTGCCTCGCACTCATTGGCCCTACTTTGCTGCCTGCTCACTGCTCTTGCTTTGCTTTCCCTAACTTTCCCTTGACTTGACTAGAATTGCCTAAACTTGCTTTGACTGCATTGCCTTGCCTGCATGGAAGAAAAGGCAAGGCAGGGCAAAGCAAGGAAATCATAGGCAGGGCAGGGCAGGGCAAGGGAGACATAGGCAAGAGAGACGTAGCCAAGGAAGGCAAAGCAAGGGTAGGCTAGGAAAAACCAGGCAATGGTACTGAAGGCAACGCAAGGCCAAGTGACTCATAATGCCTTTCCTTGGAATGCAAAGGTCTGAATCCCAGTGTTGGTGGAGCAGATGATAAGGTCCCATGGGGAAGTAAACTCAACTGAGACATTTCTCTCCTGGCACCTCTTGTGTAGGAGCAATTCTTAGATATATTCAATATTGGCGGTAGCACGCCAGTTCCTCAGAGAGGATGACAATGCTTTTCCATGGGAAGGAAAGCACCTAGCCCCAGTGTTTCAGGTGCACATAAGAAGCTGCCTAGTGGAGGTAAAGGGCAGCAGCAACTTTCTGTCCTGGCATATTTGGTGTAGAAGCACTGCCTTGATTTGTACAAGTATGGAGTTGCTACGCCCTATTTTCAAGGCAGTCTCCTGAAAAAGTCAATTTTGGCATGTCGTTTCCACTTCTGAAAGGTGGTCTTCTGAACTCTTGGCAGTAAGCCAAGACAAGCAGCTATGCTCATCCTTGGTGTGCAGCTGATTTAGACACCAGGGCAGGTAATGTCCAGTAACAGTGTTCTGGCACATTGGATGGGAGCAGTTCCTGGATGTTTTCTATTTTGGAGGAGGAGATCCCAGTTCTTCTGAGATGGGCTCATAGTTTCTCTCTTTGGCAAAGAAAGCAGTTTTGGATCTGCATGTAGGGTGTTCTCAGCGAATTAATGGCTTTTCCTCATGGGCAGTTCTGTGGGCTATAGCTGTTGAACTGTTAGAGAAGGAATGAAAAAGCCAAGCTGTTGAACAAATTTGCATCCTGCTGACTTTAGCAGCCCCTGATAAAATTCTGTTTGCATCCTGACTCTGTGAGACTGAAGGATTATGATGGTACTTAAAGCTGAGGAGGAAAGTGCACATAGAAGAGCATGTGAATTTAATGGCTCTTCCTAGTAGGCAGTTCTCTGGGCTAGAGCTGTTGAACTGTTAGAGAGGGAATGCAAGAGCCAAGCTTCTGAGCTCTTTTCCCTGCTACCTTTAAAGTATGAGCATTCCCTGGTGCTCTCCTATTTGGATAATAAGTTAGAGTGGGTTTCACATTCACTTTGAAGAATAGAAACAGCGCCATGTGAACCTGTGCCATCAGCTTTCCTTTCCAACTAAATGTTCCTACTTGCAATCTTGCAATTCTTACTTGCAAGCATGCAGAGCACCGTGCTTGAGGCTGGTGCATTGAAGAAAATTAAATTAGGGCTGTATCAGTACAAAGGAGAGATTGCCATTTGCAAAACCTCGTTTCGCTTAAGTTAGTAATATTGTAAGTGTTAATTGAGTGGTCATTGGTTGCCTATCACCATCCTGATGCACTAATTTCATCAAGTGTAAATATTGGTCACAAAAGGTGCCCATTCAGCAACCTGTTGCTGTCTCCACATGGAAGTGTCTTCCGGACGAAATCAAAAGACATTCGAAGAGCCAGGATCCGCAAAGGAACAAACTATTGCCACATGAATGGTGCTGGGCGCCATGAGGAGCAGTTAACTTTAACCTGTGCGCTGTCAGCACTCAGAAGAACAACCCCAGCATGGCAGGGGGGACTTGCAAAAGAAGGAAAGGCCCCTCACCTAGCTATAAACCACCCAAAGTGCAGAGCCAAGTTGAAAACACCACTGCTCTCAAATCAACCGTGTCAGGACAAAAAGATTTCACTGATCTCCCCCTTCCAGGTACAAACTCTTATTTGCACCACACTCAGAGGGCAATGTGAGCTCCCCAGCGCTGTCTTTCACTCTCGCAGAGTCCAGATACTAACTTGTGAACATCCTACACAAACATTAGCTCATGAAAGTGCCAGCTTGAGCAAGAACAGCAGACCCTCCCATTGCACCCCCTTGTCATCCAGAGTGCGGCGGTTTGTTGAAAATCATGGACTCGGAAAGACCAATGCAGCAACTGCTTTTCTCTCTCCTACTGCCTTTCCCTGAGCGAGAGGTAGATGGATGATGTGGACTTAGTGGAACAGAAAGAGTATGACTGTACTTATAACGGAGGAAAACCCCCCACAGCATACTGTGCTGTGTGCAGTACACGCTCTGAAAAGAGACAAAGCTGAATGCTGCCAGCGGGCTTCGGTTCTCAGACTGCTTGCATGGGCAGAGCTGCGGGCTCTTTTAAGGATGGAAACTGGCATCTGTGAGTGTAAAGAATGTGACTTTCCACACAGCTTAGAAGAAAGGTGCATAGCCCCAGTGAGAAGTGTGTACGTGAAAGACTGGCAGAAGAAGTCGCAGTCCAGCAAGGCTGGTATCTTTTTCTTTGTGCCAAATAGGCACCTTGGGAACATGAAAGTACTTGATGGTAGCCAAACTGACAGTGAAGGCACAGAACACCGTCGGGTGTGTGCAGTGTACAGACGCAATGTAAAAGCCCTGAGTACCATTTGACTGCAGTCATAGTGCAAGTTTGCAACTGTACCATGCAAGGCCAGTGAAAGCTTCCTGTGCGGCCACATTTTCGTATTGGAGCTCGCTAGCTGGAAGTGATTCGGTTTGTCTGCAGTATCCGCTCGACTGAATGTGATGTGTCACTGGAAAGAAAAGTACAGACCAGCAGTGCGTTTGATATGGTTCAGGGGCTGCAAAGGGAATGTACAGGCCACCTCTGGGATTTTGGTCTTTGTGCATTCCCATGGCAGCAGTTCCTGGATGTTTTTGTTCTACAGTTTAGGCTCAGTGAGAGAGAAAAAATGCGAGAGCACGCATAGCAGAGCCACAGGGAGAATTGCTGAGGTATGAGTTGCGTGCTGTTCAGATACTGCCGTACCAAAGGCCTACCTGAACACTGCTGCTGATCTAGCATGTCTTTCTGTAGCAAGACTTGTTGGTACTGCAAAACAGAAGATGCGTGAGGTCAAATGAATCTGGACAGAAAATTTCAGACGAGCAGCCTATGAGTGCATGATTGAAACAGTAAATTTAGGTGACAGAATAGATCGTGGCATCGATTTGCGTAGTGTTAATATTCTCTGAAGGGAATGCAAAAAGCCAAGATGTGTTTTCCATTCTAGCTGTTCCTGACAAAAACTGAGGAATAAAACTTTCGTTCTAGATGGAATGTAACATTCAATTCCCAGGATTTTGCACTCCAAAGTTCAACAAAAGAGTTTCCACAAGAATCTTGAGAAGAAGCACAATCACTTCCACCTAGAGCTGGAAGAGGAAGAGGCAGCGGCACAAGCAAGTGCCCTTGAGCGTCCTCCTTCCGAATGCTAGAACGTCAATTCAGCAGGCAGGAGTGCAGCAGCCACCCTTCGTCTTGCAAGCCCATACGACGCGCACACCAGCCCGGTGCTCTGCGGCTTCGTCCTTCGCCTTTTCGAGCACGCCGTACCTTCATTCTCCCGGAGGCGAACAGCGGTCTGCTTCTCGCACGGAACGCTGTGTCGGCAGCCAAGCACTCCAGTGCACTGCTTCTGCCCAAACACGCCTGGGCACTGCACCTCTCCTTCCCAGCGCTACGTAGCAGCACAGTCTGTCCCTCTTGCGATCCCAAGCTAAGCGGAAAGCTTCTCGGCTACGTCTCCCGCAGAGAGCTGTGCCAGGACAATAAGCTTGCAAGCACTTTGCTCCTGACACTAGTGGCAACAGGGATTCGCACCACCTTCCAGGAGCAGTCCTCTTGCCTTTTACAAGGTGCAAAAGCGCCCCCTCTGTGGCGGTGCTGTCTGCCCGGTCTTTCTCGGCTCGAAGCACCACGAGGCACACAAGACTCTCTCGCAAGGACCGAAATTCCCGATAGGCGTCTCTGCGCTTTCTGCAATGCTGCACGCACAAGCCCGGTGCTCTGAGGCTTCGTTCTTCGCCTTTCGTTGTCTGGGCAGAAGAGAAGCCGAGCGAGGCCATTGTGCTTTGCCGCTTGTCAGTGTGCTGTGCACGGTTTTTCCGCAGCTCGAGCTAGCGGGAGACCCCTTCGGTTTCGCGGCGTCCACACTACCCATGGTAGCTCTCGCTCAGCGAAACTTGAAGGGGAGAAGCACTTGCTGGATGAGTCTTTCAGTGTGCAGGACTTTGAAAACACAGCAGCGCAATCGGGGCCACGAGAAGGACCGCTGAGAAGTCGCTCTCGCACAGAGAACCGTGCCAGGATGACGAGCTCGCCCAGCATTTGCCCCTGACACTTGGGGAACTCGTAGCTGCCAGTGCCTTCCAGGGGCAGTCTGCTTTCTGTCATAACCTGCATAGGGCCCGTCAGATGGTGGTGCTGTCTGCCTTCTCCTTCTCGGCCAGAGTGTACTCTGGTGCACACTGCAGTCTGGCAAGGAGCAAAGATCTTCGGTAGACATCTCGCACAGGAGAAAGTTGCCAAGAAAGAACCACGTTCTTCATCAGCCCTCCTCATGTCCCGATTGGGGTGCTGCCTTCAAAGCCTTGCACATTGAAAGACTTCTCCAGCAAGTGCTTCTCCCCTGGCGCACTTCGCTGAGTGAGAGCTGCATGGGCAGCGTGGACTCAGCGAAACCGAAAGGGTGTCGCTGTAGCTCGAGCTGAGCAAAGAAACCGTGCACGGTGCACCGTTGGTGGGTGCAGCATGCACGCGGAAAAGCAGCAAAGTTCACTGCCATCGCTGGCCTTCTCTTCAGTCCAGACCACTTAAGGCAAACAATTTAGCTGCAGAGCACTGGGCTTGCGTGTGCAGTGCACCAAATTGCCCAAGACCAGCAAGGGCTCGTTCACAAGCAGAGTCGGCTGAGAGCATTCTTGCTTGCTCCAGAAAGGAAGCCGCAGCTATAGTGCTTCATCCCACAGCGTGGACATAGGCACTTTCCTAGTTGTTCAGCCTTGCAGAGTCCCTGCAACTAGAGCTCAGCCAGGAGCAGGCGTCAAAGCAGAAGGCTTTCCTAAAGCACGCCTCTCCAACCAGCCTTCGGAAATCGCAAATGACACTGTGGCTCTGTGCCTTTCTTCTAAGACAGACGCCCACCTTGCTTTCACTCTCGCAGCTCCCTTGGCAGCCTCCAGCAGCTGCTTTCCTGGAGAACGGCCCGAGAAGTAGAAGCCAGGGCTGGGCTGCACCTTCGCCTTCCGCACGTAAGCGGCACCAGACTCACCGGTGCGCTCTGTTCTTCCCTCCTCCGCTGCATGCTACTACCATCGTGTTCTCGGAAAGACGGAGACTGAAGGGAAGCGCAAATGCTTCCACAGAGAGCTACAAGAGGAATAGGCAGCAGCAGCACAGGTAAGTGCCGTGGAACTTCCTCCTTCCCAAGGCTATAACGTCAATTCAGCAGGCAGGAGAGTGGCAGCCACGCTCGTCTTGCAGCCCGTACAACGAGCACGCGAGCCCGGCGCTCCGCGGCTTCGTTCTTCGCCTTTTCGAGCACGCCGTACCTTCGTTCCCCCGGAGGCGGACGGTCTTCTGCTTCTCGCCCGGAACACTGTGCTCGGCAGTGCAGCGCTTTCTGCGGCAAGCTGCAAAGCGCCCGTCAGATGGCGATGCTGTCTGCCCGCTCCTCGGCTCGAGTGTACTCCGGCGCACGCTGCCGTCTCGCAAGGAGCAAAGAGCTTCGGTAGACATCTCGCACAGGAGAAAGTTGCCAAGAAAGAACCACGTTCTTCATCAGCCCTCCTCATGTCCCGATTGGGGTGCTGCCTTCAAAGCCTTGCACATTGAAAGACTTCTCCAGCAAGTGCTTCTCCCCTGGCGCACTTCGCTGAGTGAGAGCTGCATGGGCAGCGTGGACTCAGCGAAACCGAAAGGCTGTCGCTGTAGCTCGAGCTGAGCAAAGAAACCGTGCACGGTGCACCGTTGGTGGGTGCAGCATGCACGCGGAAAAGCAGCAAAGTTCACTGCCATCGCTGGCCTTCTCTTCAGTCCAGACCACTTAAGGCAAACAATTTAGCTGCAGAGCACTGGGCTTGCGTGTGCAGTGCACCAAATTGCCCAAGACCAGCAAGGGCTCGTTCACAAGCAGAGTCGGCTGAGAGCATTCTTGCTTGCTCCAGAAAGGAAGCCGCAGCTATAGTGCTTCATCCCACAGCGTGGACATAGGCACTTTCCTAGTTGTTCAGCCTTGCAGAGTCCCTGCAACTAGAGCTCAGCCAGGAGCAGGCGTCAAAGCAGAAGGCTTTCCTAAAGCACGCCTCTCCAACCAGCCTTCGGAAATCGCAAATGACACTGTGGCTCTGTGCCTTTCTTCTAAGACAGACGCCCACCTTGCTTTCACTCTCGCAGCTCCCTTGGCAGCCTCCAGCAGCTGCTTTCCTGGAGAACGGCCCGAGAAGTAGAAGCCAGGGCTGGGCTGCACCTTCGCCTTCCGCACGTAAGCGGCACCAGACTCACCGGTGCGCTCTGTTCTTCCCTCCTCCGCTGCATGCTACTACCATCGTGTTCTCGGAAAGACGGAGACTGAAGGGAAGCGCAAATGCTTCCACAGAGAGCTACAAGAGGAATAGGCAGCAGCAGCACAGGTAAGTGCCGTGGAACTTCCTCCTTCCCAAGGCTATAACGTCAATTCAGCAGGCAGGAGAGTGGCAGCCACGCTCGTCTTGCAGCCCGTACAACGAGCACGCGAGCCCGGCGCTCCGCGGCTTCGTTCTTCGCCTTTTCGAGCACGCCGTACCTTCGTTCCCCCGGAGGCGGACGGTCTTCTGCTTCTCGCCCGGAACACTGTGCTCGGCAGTGCAGCGCTTTCTGCGGCAAGCTGCAAAGCGCCCGTCAGATGGCGATGCTGTCTGCCCGCTCCTCGGCTCGAGTGTACTCCGGCGCACGCTGCCGTCTCGCAAGGAGCAAAGAGCTTCGGTAGACATCTCGCACAGGAGAAAGTTGCCAAGAAAGAACCACGTTCTTCATCAGCCCTCCTCATGTCCCGATTGGGGTGCTGCCTTCAAAGCCTTGCACATTGAAAGACTTCTCCAGCAAGTGCTTCTCCCCTGGCGCACTTCGCTGAGTGAGAGCTGCATGGGCAGCGTGGACTCAGCGAAACCGAAAGGCTGTCGCTGTAGCTCGAGCTGAGCAAAGAAACCGTGCACGGTGCACCGTTGGTGGGTGCAGCATGCACGCGGAAAAGCAGCAAAGTTCACTGCCATCGCTGGCCTTCTCTTCAGTCCAGACCACTTAAGGCAAACAATTTAGCTGCAGAGCACTGGGCTTGCGTGTGCAGTGCACCAAATTGCCCAAGACCAGCAAGGGCTCGTTCACAAGCAGAGTCGGCTGAGAGCATTCTTGCTTGCTCCAGAAAGGAAGCCGCAGCTATAGTGCTTCATCCCACAGCGTGGACATAGGCACTTTCCTAGTTGTTCAGCCTTGCAGAGTCCCTGCAACTAGAGCTCAGCCAGGAGCAGGCGTCAAAGCAGAAGGCTTTCCTAAAGCACGCCTCTCCAACCAGCCTTCGGAAATCGCAAATGACACTGTGGCTCTGTGCCTTTCTTCTAAGACAGACGCCCACCTTGCTTTCACTCTCGCAGCTCCCTTGGCAGCCTCCAGCAGCTGCTTTCCTGGAGAACGGCCCGAGAAGTAGAAGCCAGGGCTGGGCTGCACCTTCGCCTTCCGCACGTAAGCGGCACCAGACTCACCGGTGCGCTCTGTTCTTCCCTCCTCCGCTGCATGCTACTACCATCGTGTTCTCGGAAAGACGGAGACTGAAGGGAAGCGCAAATGCTTCCACAGAGAGCTACAAGAGGAATAGGCAGCAGCAGCACAGGTAAGTGCCGTGGAACTTCCTCCTTCCCAAGGCTATAACGTCAATTCAGCAGGCAGGAGAGTGGCAGCCACGCTCGTCTTGCAGCCCGTACAACGAGCACGCGAGCCCGGCGCTCCGCGGCTTCGTTCTTCGCCTTTTCGAGCACGCCGTACCTTCGTTCCCCCGGAGGCGGACGGTCTTCTGCTTCTCGCCCGGAACACTGTGCTCGGCAGTGCAGCGCTTTCTGCGGCAAGCTGCAAAGCGCCCGTCAGATGGCGATGCTGTCTGCCCGCTCCTCGGCTCGAGTGTACTCCGGCGCACGCTGCCGTCTCGCAAGGAGCAAAGAGCTTCGGTAGACATCTCGCACAGGAGAAAGTTGCCAAGAAAGAACCACGTTCTTCATCAGCCCTCCTCATGTCCCGATTGGGGTGCTGCCTTCAAAGCCTTGCACATTGAAAGACTTCTCCAGCAAGTGCTTCTCCCCTGGCGCACTTCGCTGAGTGAGAGCTGCATGGGCAGCGTGGACTCAGCGAAACCGAAAGGCTGTCGCTGTAGCTCGAGCTGAGCAAAGAAACCGTGCACGGTGCACCGTTGGTGGGTGCAGCATGCACGCGGAAAAGCAGCAAAGTTCACTGCCATCGCTGGCCTTCTCTTCAGTCCAGACCACTTAAGGCAAACAATTTAGCTGCAGAGCACTGGGCTTGCGTGTGCAGTGCACCAAATTGCCCAAGACCAGCAAGGGCTCGTTCACAAGCAGAGTCGGCTGAGAGCATTCTTGCTTGCTCCAGAAAGGAAGCCGCAGCTATAGTGCTTCATCCCACAGCGTGGACATAGGCACTTTCCTAGTTGTTCAGCCTTGCAGAGTCCCTGCAACTAGAGCTCAGCCAGGAGCAGGCGTCAAAGCAGAAGGCTTTCCTAAAGCACGCCTCTCCAACCAGCCTTCGGAAATCGCAAATGACACTGTGGCTCTGTGCCTTTCTTCTAAGACAGACGCCCACCTTGCTTTCACTCTCGCAGCTCCCTTGGCAGCCTCCAGCAGCTGCTTTCCTGGAGAACGGCCCGAGAAGTAGAAGCCAGGGCTGGGCTGCACCTTCGCCTTCCGCACGTAAGCGGCACCAGACTCACCGGTGCGCTCTGTTCTTCCCTCCTCCGCTGCATGCTACTACCATCGTGTTCTCGGAAAGACGGAGACTGAAGGGAAGCGCAAATGCTTCCACAGAGAGCTACAAGAGGAATAGGCAGCAGCAGCACAGGTAAGTGCCGTGGAACTTCCTCCTTCCCAAGGCTATAACGTCAATTCAGCAGGCAGGAGAGTGGCAGCCACGCTCGTCTTGCAGCCCGTACAACGAGCACGCGAGCCCGGCGCTCCGCGGCTTCGTTCTTCGCCTTTTCGAGCACGCCGTACCTTCGTTCCCCCGGAGGCGGACGGTCTTCTGCTTCTCGCCCGGAACACTGTGCTCGGCAGTGCAGCGCTTTCTGCGGCAAGCTGCAAAGCGCCCGTCAGATGGCGATGCTGTCTGCCCGCTCCTCGGCTCGAGTGTACTCCGGCGCACGCTGCCGTCTCGCAAGGAGCAAAGAGCTTCGGTAGACATCTCGCACAGGAGAAAGTTGCCAAGAAAGAACCACGTTCTTCATCAGCCCTCCTCATGTCCCGATTGGGGTGCTGCCTTCAAAGCCTTGCACATTGAAAGACTTCTCCAGCAAGTGCTTCTCCCCTGGCGCACTTCGCTGAGTGAGAGCTGCATGGGCAGCGTGGACTCAGCGAAACCGAAAGGCTGTCGCTGTAGCTCGAGCTGAGCAAAGAAACCGTGCACGGTGCACCGTTGGTGGGTGCAGCATGCACGCGGAAAAGCAGCAAAGTTCACTGCCATCGCTGGCCTTCTCTTCAGTCCAGACCACTTAAGGCAAACAATTTAGCTGCAGAGCACTGGGCTTGCGTGTGCAGTGCACCAAATTGCCCAAGACCAGCAAGGGCTCGTTCACAAGCAGAGTCGGCTGAGAGCATTCTTGCTTGCTCCAGAAAGGAAGCCGCAGCTATAGTGCTTCATCCCACAGCGTGGACATAGGCACTTTCCTAGTTGTTCAGCCTTGCAGAGTCCCTGCAACTAGAGCTCAGCCAGGAGCAGGCGTCAAAGCAGAAGGCTTTCCTAAAGCACGCCTCTCCAACCAGCCTTCGGAAATCGCAAATGACACTGTGGCTCTGTGCCTTTCTTCTAAGACAGACGCCCACCTTGCTTTCACTCTCGCAGCTCCCTTGGCAGCCTCCAGCAGCTGCTTTCCTGGAGAACGGCCCGAGAAGTAGAAGCCAGGGCTGGGCTGCACCTTCGCCTTCCGCACGTAAGCGGCACCAGACTCACCGGTGCGCTCTGTTCTTCCCTCCTCCGCTGCATGCTACTACCATCGTGTTCTCGGAAAGACGGAGACTGAAGGGAAGCGCAAATGCTTCCACAGAGAGCTACAAGAGGAATAGGCAGCAGCAGCACAGGTAAGTGCCGTGGAACTTCCTCCTTCCCAAGGCTATAACGTCAATTCAGCAGGCAGGAGAGTGGCAGCCACGCTCGTCTTGCAGCCCGTACAACGAGCACGCGAGCCCGGCGCTCCGCGGCTTCGTTCTTCGCCTTTTCGAGCACGCCGTACCTTCGTTCCCCCGGAGGCGGACGGTCTTCTGCTTCTCGCCCGGAACACTGTGCTCGGCAGTGCAGCGCTTTCTGCGGCAAGCTGCAAAGCGCCCGTCAGATGGCGATGCTGTCTGCCCGCTCCTCGGCTCGAGTGTACTCCGGCGCACGCTGCCGTCTCGCAAGGAGCAAAGAGCTTCGGTAGACATCTCGCACAGGAGAAAGTTGCCAAGAAAGAACCACGTTCTTCATCAGCCCTCCTCATGTCCCGATTGGGGTGCTGCCTTCAAAGCCTTGCACATTGAAAGACTTCTCCAGCAAGTGCTTCTCCCCTGGCGCACTTCGCTGAGTGAGAGCTGCATGGGCAGCGTGGACTCAGCGAAACCGAAAGGCTGTCGCTGTAGCTCGAGCTGAGCAAAGAAACCGTGCACGGTGCACCGTTGGTGGGTGCAGCATGCACGCGGAAAAGCAGCAAAGTTCACTGCCATCGCTGGCCTTCTCTTCAGTCCAGACCACTTAAGGCAAACAATTTAGCTGCAGAGCACTGGGCTTGCGTGTGCAGTGCACCAAATTGCCCAAGACCAGCAAGGGCTCGTTCACAAGCAGAGTCGGCTGAGAGCATTCTTGCTTGCTCCAGAAAGGAAGCCGCAGCTATAGTGCTTCATCCCACAGCGTGGACATAGGCACTTTCCTAGTTGTTCAGCCTTGCAGAGTCCCTGCAACTAGAGCTCAGCCAGGAGCAGGCGTCAAAGCAGAAGGCTTTCCTAAAGCACGCCTCTCCAACCAGCCTTCGGAAATCGCAAATGACACTGTGGCTCTGTGCCTTTCTTCTAAGACAGACGCCCACCTTGCTTTCACTCTCGCAGCTCCCTTGGCAGCCTCCAGCAGCTGCTTTCCTGGAGAACGGCCCGAGAAGTAGAAGCCAGGGCTGGGCTGCACCTTCGCCTTCCGCACGTAAGCGGCACCAGACTCACCGGTGCGCTCTGTTCTTCCCTCCTCCGCTGCATGCTACTACCATCGTGTTCTCGGAAAGACGGAGACTGAAGGGAAGCGCAAATGCTTCCACAGAGAGCTACAAGAGGAATAGGCAGCAGCAGCACAGGTAAGTGCCGTGGAACTTCCTCCTTCCCAAGGCTATAACGTCAATTCAGCAGGCAGGAGAGTGGCAGCCACGCTCGTCTTGCAGCCCGTACAACGAGCACGCGAGCCCGGCGCTCTGCGGCTTCGTTCTTCGCCTTTTCGAGCACGCCGTACCTTCGTTCCCCCGGAGGCGGACGGTCTTCTGCTTCTCGCCCGGAACACTGTGCTCGGCAGTGCAGCGCTTTCTGCGGCAAGCTGCAAAGCGCCCGTCAGATGGCGATGCTGTCTGCCCGCTCCTCGGCTCGAGTGTACTCCGGCGCACGCTGCCGTCTCGCAAGGAGCAAAGAGCTTCGGTAGACATCTCGCACAGGAGAAAGTTGCCAAGAAAGAACCACGTTCTTCATCAGCCCTCCTCATGTCCCGATTGGGGTGCTGCCTTCAAAGCCTTGCACATTGAAAGACTTCTCCAGCAAGTGCTTCTCCCCTGGCGCACTTCGCTGAGTGAGAGCTGCATGGGCAGCGTGGACTCAGCGAAACCGAAAGGCTGTCGCTGTAGCTCGAGCTGAGCAAAGAAACCGTGCACGGTGCACCGTTGGTGGGTGCAGCATGCACGCGGAAAAGCAGCAAAGTTCACTGCCATCGCTGGCCTTCTCTTCAGTCCAGACCACTTAAGGCAAACAATTTAGCTGCAGAGCACTGGGCTTGCGTGTGCAGTGCACCAAATTGCCCAAGACCAGCAAGGGCTCGTTCACAAGCAGAGTCGGCTGAGAGCATTCTTGCTTGCTCCAGAAAGGAAGCCGCAGCTATAGTGCTTCATCCCACAGCGTGGACATAGGCACTTTCCTAGTTGTTCAGCCTTGCAGAGTCCCTGCAACTAGAGCTCAGCCAGGAGCAGGCGTCAAAGCAGAAGGCTTTCCTAAAGCACGCCTCTCCAACCAGCCTTCGGAAATCGCAAATGACACTGTGGCTCTGTGCCTTTCTTCTAAGACAGACGCCCACCTTGCTTTCACTCTCGCAGCTCCCTTGGCAGCCTCCAGCAGCTGCTTTCCTGGAGAACGGCCCGAGAAGTAGAAGCCAGGGCTGGGCTGCACCTTCGCCTTCCGCACGTAAGCGGCACCAGACTCACCGGTGCGCTCTGTTCTTCCCTCCTCCGCTGCATGCTACTACCATCGTGTTCTCGGAAAGACGGAGACTGAAGGGAAGCGCAAATGCTTCCACAGAGAGCTACAAGAGGAATAGGCAGCAGCAGCACAGGTAAGTGCCGTGGAACTTCCTCCTTCCCAAGGCTATAACGTCAATTCAGCAGGCAGGAGAGTGGCAGCCACGCTCGTCTTGCAGCCCGTACAACGAGCACGCGAGCCCGGCGCTCCGCGGCTTCGTTCTTCGCCTTTTCGAGCACGCCGTACCTTCGTTCCCCCGGAGGCGGACGGTCTTCTGCTTCTCGCCCGGAACACTGTGCTCGGCAGTGCAGCGCTTTCTGCGGCAAGCTGCAAAGCGCCCGTCAGATGGCGATGCTGTCTGCCCGCTCCTCGGCTCGAGTGTACTCCGGCGCACGCTGCCGTCTCGCAAGGAGCAAAGAGCTTCGGTAGACATCTCGCACAGGAGAAAGTTGCCAAGAAAGAACCACGTTCTTCATCAGCCCTCCTCATGTCCCGATTGGGGTGCTGCCTTCAAAGCCTTGCACATTGAAAGACTTCTCCAGCAAGTGCTTCTCCCCTGGCGCACTTCGCTGAGTGAGAGCTGCATGGGCAGCGTGGACTCAGCGAAACCGAAAGGCTGTCGCTGTAGCTCGAGCTGAGCAAAGAAACCGTGCACGGTGCACCGTTGGTGGGTGCAGCATGCACGCGGAAAAGCAGCAAAGTTCACTGCCATCGCTGGCCTTCTCTTCAGTCCAGACCACTTAAGGCAAACAATTTAGCTGCAGAGCACTGGGCTTGCGTGTGCAGTGCACCAAATTGCCCAAGACCAGCAAGGGCTCGTTCACAAGCAGAGTCGGCTGAGAGCATTCTTGCTTGCTCCAGAAAGGAAGCCGCAGCTATAGTGCTTCATCCCACAGCGTGGACATAGGCACTTTCCTAGTTGTTCAGCCTTGCAGAGTCCCTGCAACTAGAGCTCAGCCAGGAGCAGGCGTCAAAGCAGAAGGCTTTCCTAAAGCACGCCTCTCCAACCAGCCTTCGGAAATCGCAAATGACACTGTGGCTCTGTGCCTTTCTTCTAAGACAGACGCCCACCTTGCTTTCACTCTCGCAGCTCCCTTGGCAGCCTCCAGCAGCTGCTTTCCTGGAGAACGGCCCGAGAAGTAGAAGCCAGGGCTGGGCTGCACCTTCGCCTTCCGCACGTAAGCGGCACCAGACTCACCGGTGCGCTCTGTTCTTCCCTCCTCCGCTGCATGCTACTACCATCGTGTTCTCGGAAAGACGGAGACTGAAGGGAAGCGCAAATGCTTCCACAGAGAGCTACAAGAGGAATAGGCAGCAGCAGCACAGGTAAGTGCCGTGGAACTTCCTCCTTCCCAAGGCTATAACGTCAATTCAGCAGGCAGGAGAGTGGCAGCCACGCTCGTCTTGCAGCCCGTACAACGAGCACGCGAGCCCGGCGCTCCGCGGCTTCGTTCTTCGCCTTTTCGAGCACGCCGTACCTTCGTTCCCCCGGAGGCGGACGGTCTTCTGCTTCTCGCCCGGAACACTGTGCTCGGCAGTGCAGCGCTTTCTGCGGCAAGCTGCAAAGCGCCCGTCAGATGGCGATGCTGTCTGCCCGCTCCTCGGCTCGAGTGTACTCCGGCGCACGCTGCCGTCTCGCAAGGAGCAAAGAGCTTTGGTAGACATCTCGCACAGGAGAAAGTTGCCAAGAAAGAACCACGTTCTTCATCAGCCCTCCTCATGTCCCGATTGGGGTGCTGCCTTCAAAGCCTTGCACATTGAAAGACTTCTCCAGCAAGTGCTTCTCCCCTGGCGCACTTCGCTGAGTGAGAGCTGCATGGGCAGCGTGGACTCAGCGAAACCGAAAGGCTGTCGCTGTAGCTCGAGCTGAGCAAAGAAACCGTGCACGGTGCACCGTTGGTGGGTGCAGCATGCACGCGGAAAAGCAGCAAAGTTCACTGCCATCGCTGGCCTTCTCTTCAGTCCAGACCACTTAAGGCAAACAATTTAGCTGCAGAGCACTGGGCTTGCGTGTGCAGTGCACCAAATTGCCCAAGACCAGCAAGGGCTCGTTCACAAGCAGAGTCGGCTGAGAGCATTCTTGCTTGCTCTAGAAAGGAAGCCGCAGCTATAGTGCTTCATCCCACAGCGTGGACATAGGCACTTTCCTAGTTGTTCAGCCTTGCAGAGTCCCTGCAACTAGAGCTCAGCCAGGAGCAGGCGTCAAAGCAGAAGGCTTTCCTAAAGCACGCCTCTCCAACCAGCCTTCGGAAATCGCAAATGACACTGTGGCTCTGTGCCTTTCTTCTAAGACAGACGCCCACCTTGCTTTCACTCTCGCAGCTCCCTTGGCAGCCTCCAGCAGCTGCTTTCCTGGAGAACGGCCCGAGAAGTAGAAGCCAGGGCTGGGCTGCACCTTCGCCTTCCGCACGTAAGCGGCACCAGACTCACCGGTGCGCTCTGTTCTTCCCTCCTCCGCTGCATGCTACTACCATCGTGTTCTCGGAAAGACGGAGACTGAAGGGAAGCGCAAATGCTTCCACAGAGAGCTACAAGAGGAATAGGCAGCAGCAGCACAGGAAAGTGCCGTGGAACTTCCTCCTTCCCAAGGCTATAACGTCAATTCAGCAGGCAGGAGAGTGGCAGCCACGCTCGTCTTGCAGCCCGTACAACGAGCACGCGAGCCCGGCGCTCCGCGGCTTCGTTCTTCGCCTTTTCGAGCACGCCGTACCTTCGTTCCCCCGGAGGCGGACGGTCTTCTGCTTCTCGCCCGGAACACTGTGCTCGGCAGTGCAGCGCTTTCTGCGGCAAGCTGCAAAGCGCCCGTCAGATGGCGATGCTGTCTGCCCGCTCCTCGGCTCGAGTGTACTCCGGCGCACGCTGCCGTCTCGCAAGGAGCAAAGAGCTTCGGTAGACATCTCGCACAGGAGAAAGTTGCCAAGAAAGAACCACGTTCTTCATCAGCCCTCCTCATGTCCCGATTGGGGTGCTGCCTTCAAAGCCTTGCACATTGAAAGACTTCTCCAGCAAGTGCTTCTCCCCTGGCGCACTTCGCTGAGTGAGAGCTGCATGGGCAGCGTGGACTCAGCGAAACCGAAAGGCTGTCGCTGTAGCTCGAGCTGAGCAAAGAAACCGTGCACGGTGCACCGTTGGTGGGTGCAGCATGCACGCGGAAAAGCAGCAAAGTTCACTGCCATCGCTGGCCTTCTCTTCAGTCCAGACCACTTAAGGCAAACAATTTAGCTGCAGAGCACTGGGCTTGCGTGTGCAGTGCACCAAATTGCCCAAGACCAGCAAGGGCTCGTTCACAAGCAGAGTCGGCTGAGAGCATTCTTGCTTGCTCCAGAAAGGAAGCCGCAGCTATAGTGCTTCATCCCACAGCGTGGACATAGGCACTTTCCTAGTTGTTCAGCCTTGCAGAGTCCCTGCAACTAGAGCTCAGCCAGGAGCAGGCGTCAAAGCAGAAGGCTTTCCTAAAGCACGCCTCTCCAACCAGCCTTCGGAAATCGCAAATGACACTGTGGCTCTGTGCCTTTCTTCTAAGACAGACGCCCACCTTGCTTTCACTCTCGCAGCTCCCTTGGCAGCCTCCAGCAGCTGCTTTCCTGGAGAACGGCCCGAGAAGTAGAAGCCAGGGCTGGGCTGCACCTTCGCCTTCCGCACGTAAGCGGCACCAGACTCACCGGTGCGCTCTGTTCTTCCCTCCTCCGCTGCATGCTACTACCATCGTGTTCTCGGAAAGACGGAGACTGAAGGGAAGCGCAAATGCTTCCACAGAGAGCTACAAGAGGAATAGGCAGCAGCAGCACAGGAAAGTGCCGTGGAACTTCCTCCTTCCCAAGGCTATAACGTCAATTCAGCAGGCAGGAGAGTGGCAGCCACGCTCGTCTTGCAGCCCGTACAACGAGCACGCGAGCCCGGCGCTCCGCGGCTTCGTTCTTCGCCTTTTCGAGCACGCCGTACCTTCGTTCCCCCGGAGGCGGACGGTCTTCTGCTTCTCGCCCGGAACACTGTGCTCGGCAGTGCAGCGCTTTCTGCGGCAAGCTGCAAAGCGCCCGTCAGATGGCGATGCTGTCTGCCCGCTCCTCGGCTCGAGTGTACTCCGGCGCACGCTGCCGTCTCGCAAGGAGCAAAGAGCTTCGGTAGACATCTCGCACAGGAGAAAGTTGCCAAGAAAGAACCACGTTCTTCATCAGCCCTCCTCATGTCCCGATTGGGGTGCTGCCTTCAAAGCCTTGCACATTGAAAGACTTCTCCAGCAAGTGCTTCTCCCCTGGCGCACTTCGCTGAGTGAGAGCTGCATGGGCAGCGTGGACTCAGCGAAACCGAAAGGGTGTCGCTGTAGCTCGAGCTGAGCAAAGAAACCGTGCACGGTGCACCGTTGGTGGGTGCAGCATGCACGCGGAAAAGCAGCAAAGTTCACTGCCATCGCTGGCCTTCTCTTCAGTCCAGACCACTTAAGGCAAACAATTTAGCTGCAGAGCACTGGGCTTGCGTGTGCAGTGCACCAAATTGCCCAAGACCAGCAAGGGCTCGTTCACAAGCAGAGTCGGCTGAGAGCATTCTTGCTTGCTCCAGAAAGGAAGCCGCAGCTATAGTGCTTCATCCCACAGCGTGGACATAGGCACTTTCCTAGTTGTTCAGCCTTGCAGAGTCCCTGCAACTAGAGCTCAGCCAGGAGCAGGCGTCAAAGCAGAAGGCTTTCCTAAAGCACGCCTCTCCAACCAGCCTTCGGAAATCGCAAATGACACTGTGGCTCTGTGCCTTTCTTCTAAGACAGACGCCCACCTTGCTTTCACTCTCGCAGCTCCCTTGGCAGCCTCCAGCAGCTGCTTTCCTGGAGAACGGCCCGAGAAGTAGAAGCCAGGGCTGGGCTGCACCTTCGCCTTCCGCACGTAAGCGGCACCAGACTCACCGGTGCGCTCTGTTCTTCCCTCCTCCGCTGCATGCTACTACCATCGTGTTCTCGGAAAGACGGAGACTGAAGGGAAGCGCAAATGCTTCCACAGAGAGCTACAAGAGGAATAGGCAGCAGCAGCACAGGAAAGTGCCGTGGAACTTCCTCCTTCCCAAGGCTATAACGTCAATTCAGCAGGCAGGAGAGTGGCAGCCACGCTCGTCTTGCAGCCCGTACAACGAGCACGCGAGCCCGGCGCTCCGCGGCTTCGTTCTTCGCCTTTTCGAGCACGCCGTACCTTCGTTCCCCCGGAGGCGGACGGTCTTCTGCTTCTCGCCCGGAACACTGTGCTCGGCAGTGCAGCGCTTTCTGCGGCAAGCTGCAAAGCGCCCGTCAGATGGCGATGCTGTCTGCCCGCTCCTCGGCTCGAGTGTACTCCGGCGCACGCTGCCGTCTCGCAAGGAGCAAAGAGCTTCGGTAGACATCTCGCACAGGAGAAAGTTGCCAAGAAAGAACCACGTTCTTCATCAGCCCTCCTCATGTCCCGATTGGGGTGCTGCCTTCAAAGCCTTGCACATTGAAAGACTTCTCCAGCAAGTGCTTCTCCCCTGGCGCACTTCGCTGAGTGAGAGCTGCATGGGCAGCGTGGACTCAGCGAAACCGAAAGGCTGTCGCTGTAGCTCGAGCTGAGCAAAGAAACCGTGCACGGTGCACCGTTGGTGGGTGCAGCATGCACGCGGAAAAGCAGCAAAGTTCACTGCCATCGCTGGCCTTCTCTTCAGTCCAGACCACTTAAGGCAAACAATTTAGCTGCAGAGCACTGGGCTTGCGTGTGCAGTGCACCAAATTGCCCAAGACCAGCAAGGGCTCGTTCACAAGCAGAGTCGGCTGAGAGCATTCTTGCTTGCTCTAGAAAGGAAGCCGCAGCTATAGTGCTTCATCCCACAGCGTGGACATAGGCACTTTCCTAGTTGTTCAGCCTTGCAGAGTCCCTGCAACTAGAGCTCAGCCAGGAGCAGGCGTCAAAGCAGAAGGCTTTCCTAAAGCACGCCTCTCCAACCAGCCTTCGGAAATCGCAAATGACACTGTGGCTCTGTGCCTTTCTTCTAAGACAGACGCCCACCTTGCTTTCACTCTCGCAGCTCCCTTGGCAGCCTCCAGCAGCTGCTTTCCTGGAGAACGGCCCGAGAAGTAGAAGCCAGGGCTGGGCTGCACCTTCGCCTTCCGCACGTAAGCGGCACCAGACTCACCGGTGCGCTCTGTTCTTCCCTCCTCCGCTGCATGCTACTACCATCGTGTTCTCGGAAAGACGGAGACTGAAGGGAAGCGCAAATGCTTCCACAGAGAGCTACAAGAGGAATAGGCAGCAGCAGCACAGGTAAGTGCCGTGGAACTTCCTCCTTCCCAAGGCTATAACGTCAATTCAGCAGGCAGGAGAGTGGCAGCCACGCTCGTCTTGCAGCCCGTACAACGAGCACGCGAGCCCGGCGCTCCGCGGCTTCGTTCTTCGCCTTTTCGAGCACGCCGTACCTTCGTTCCCCCGGAGGCGGACGGTCTTCTGCTTCTCGCCCGGAACACTGTGCTCGGCAGTGCAGCGCTTTCTGCGGCAAGCTGCAAAGCGCCCGTCAGATGGCGATGCTGTCTGCCCGCTCCTCGGCTCGAGTGTACTCCGGCGCACGCTGCCGTCTCGCAAGGAGCAAAGAGCTTCGGTAGACATCTCGCACAGGAGAAAGTTGCCAAGAAAGAACCACGTTCTTCATCAGCCCTCCTCATGTCCCGATTGGGGTGCTGCCTTCAAAGCCTTGCACATTGAAAGACTTCTCCAGCAAGTGCTTCTCCCCTGGCGCACTTCGCTGAGTGAGAGCTGCATGGGCAGCGTGGACTCAGCGAAACCGAAAGGCTGTCGCTGTAGCTCGAGCTGAGCAAAGAAACCGTGCACGGTGCACCATTGGTGGGTGCAGCATGCACGCGGAAAAGCAGCAAAGTTCACTGCCATCGCTGGCCTTCTCTTCAGTCCAGACCACTTAAGGCAAACAATTTAGCTGCAGAGCACTGGGCTTGCGTGTGCAGTGCACCAAATTGCCCAAGACCAGCAAGGGCTCGTTCACAAGCAGAGTCGGCTGAGAGCATTCTTGCTTGCTCCAGAAAGGAAGCCGCAGCTATAGTGCTTCATCCCACAGCGTGGACATAGGCACTTTCCTAGTTGTTCAGCCTTGCAGAGTCCCTGCAACTAGAGCTCAGCCAGGAGCAGGCGTCAAAGCAGAAGGCTTTCCTAAAGCACGCCTCTCCAACCAGCCTTCGGAAATCGCAAATGACACTGTGGCTCTGTGCCTTTCTTCTAAGACAGACGCCCACCTTGCTTTCACTCTCGCAGCTCCCTTGGCAGCCTCCAGCAGCTGCTTTCCTGGAGAACGGCCCGAGAAGTAGAAGCCAGGGCTGGGCTGCACCTTCGCCTTCCGCACGTAAGCGGCACCAGACTCACCGGTGCGCTCTGTTCTTCCCTCCTCCGCTGCATGCTACTACCATCGTGTTCTCGGAAAGACGGAGACTGAAGGGAAGCGCAAATGCTTCCACAGAGAGCTACAAGAGGAATAGGCAGCAGCAGCACAGGTAAGTGCCGTGGAACTTCCTCCTTCCCAAGGCTATAACGTCAATTCAGCAGGCAGGAGAGTGGCAGCCACACTCGTCTTGCAGCCCGTACAACGAGCACGCGAGCCCGGCGCTCCGCGGCTTCGTTCTTCGCCTTTTCGAGCACGCCGTACCTTCGTTCCCCCGGAGGCGGACGGTCTTCTGCTTCTCGCCCGGAACACTGTGCTCGGCAGTGCAGCGCTTTCTGCGGCAAGCTGCAAAGCGCCCGTCAGATGGCGATGCTGTCTGCCCGCTCCTCGGCTCGAGTGTACTCCGGCGCACGCTGCCGTCTCGCAAGGAGCAAAGAGCTTCGGTAGACATCTCGCACAGGAGAAAGTTGCCAAGAAAGAACCACGTTCTTCATCAGCCCTCCTCATGTCCCGATTGGGGTGCTGCCTTCAAAGCCTTGCACATTGAAAGACTTCTCCAGCAAGTGCTTCTCCCCTGGCGCACTTCGCTGAGTGAGAGCTGCATGGGCAGCGTGGACTCAGCGAAACCGAAAGGGTGTCGCTGTAGCTCGAGCTGAGCAAAGAAACCGTGCACGGTGCACCGTTGGTGGGTGCAGCATGCACGCGGAAAAGCAGCAAAGTTCACTGCCATCGCTGGCCTTCTCTTCAGTCCAGACCACTTAAGGCAAACAATTTAGCTGCAGAGCACTGGGCTTGCGTGTGCAGTGCACCAAATTGCCCAAGACCAGCAAGGGCTCGTTCACAAGCAGAGTCGGCTGAGAGCATTCTTGCTTGCTCCAGAAAGGAAGCCGCAGCTATAGTGCTTCATCCCACAGCGTGGACATAGGCACTTTCCTAGTTGTTCAGCCTTGCAGAGTCCCTGCAACTAGAGCTCAGCCAGGAGCAGGCGTCAAAGCAGAAGGCTTTCCTAAAGCACGCCTCTCCAACCAGCCTTCGGAAATCGCAAATGACACTGTGGCTCTGTGCCTTTCTTCTAAGACAGACGCCCACCTTGCTTTCACTCTCGCAGCTCCCTTGGCAGCCTCCAGCAGCTGCTTTCCTGGAGAACGGCCCGAGAAGTAGAAGCCAGGGCTGGGCTGCACCTTCGCCTTCCGCACGTAAGCGGCACCAGACTCACCGGTGCGCTCTGTTCTTCCCTCCTCCGCTGCATGCTACTACCATCGTGTTCTCGGAAAGACGGAGACTGAAGGGAAGCGCAAATGCTTCCACAGAGAGCTACAAGAGGAATAGGCAGCAGCAGCACAGGTAAGTGCCGTGGAACTTCCTCCTTCCCAAGGCTATAACGTCAATTCAGCAGGCAGGAGAGTGGCAGCCACGCTCGTCTTGCAGCCCGTACAACGAGCACGCGAGCCCGGCGCTCCGCGGCTTCGTTCTTCGCCTTTTCGAGCACGCCGTACCTTCGTTCCCCCGGAGGCGGACGGTCTTCTGCTTCTCGCCCGGAACACTGTGCTCGGCAGTGCAGCGCTTTCTGCGGCAAGCTGCAAAGCGCCCGTCAGATGGCGATGCTGTCTGCCCGCTCCTCGGCTCGAGTGTACTCCGGCGCACGCTGCCGTCTCGCAAGGAGCAAAGAGCTTCGGTAGACATCTCGCACAGGAGAAAGTTGCCAAGAAAGAACCACGTTCTTCATCAGCCCTCCTCATGTCCCGATTGGGGTGCTGCCTTCAAAGCCTTGCACATTGAAAGACTTCTCCAGCAAGTGCTTCTCCCCTGGCGCACTTCGCTGAGTGAGAGCTGCATGGGCAGCGTGGACTCAGCGAAACCGAAAGGGTGTCGCTGTAGCTCGAGCTGAGCAAAGAAACCGTGCACGGTGCACCGTTGGTGGGTGCAGCATGCACGCGGAAAAGCAGCAAAGTTCACTGCCATCGCTGGCCTTCTCTTCAGTCCAGACCACTTAAGGCAAACAATTTAGCTGCAGAGCACTGGGCTTGCGTGTGCAGTGCACCAAATTGCCCAAGACCAGCAAGGGCTCGTTCACAAGCAGAGTCGGCTGAGAGCATTCTTGCTTGCTCCAGAAAGGAAGCCGCAGCTATAGTGCTTCATCCCACAGCGTGGACATAGGCACTTTCCTAGTTGTTCAGCCTTGCAGAGTCCCTGCAACTAGAGCTCAGCCAGGAGCAGGCGTCAAAGCAGAAGGCTTTCCTAAAGCACGCCTCTCCAACCAGCCTTCGGAAATCGCAAATGACACTGTGGCTCTGTGCCTTTCTTCTAAGACAGACGCCCACCTTGCTTTCACTCTCGCAGCTCCCTTGGCAGCCTCCAGCAGCTGCTTTCCTGGAGAACGGCCCGAGAAGTAGAAGCCAGGGCTGGGCTGCACCTTCGCCTTCCGCACGTAAGTGGCACCAGACTCACCGGTGCGCTCTGTTCTTCCCTCCTCCGCTGCATGCTACTACCATCGTGTTCTCGGAAAGACGGAGACTGAAGGGAAGCGCAAATGCTTCCACAGAGAGCTACAAGAGGAATAGGCAGCAGCAGCACAAGCAAGTGCCGTGGAACTTCCTCCTTCCCAAGGCTATAACGTCAATTCAGCAGGCAGGAGAGTGGCAGCCACGCTCGTCTTGCAGCCCGTACAACGAGCACGCGAGCCCGGCGCTCCGCGGCTTCGTTCTTCGCCTTTTCGAGCACGCCGTACCTTCGTTCCCCCGGAGGCGGACGGTCTTCTGCTTCTCGCCCGGAACACTGTGCTCGGCAGTGCAGCGCTTTCTGCGGCAAGCTGCAAAGCGCCCGTCAGATGGCGATGCTGTCTGCCCGCTCCTCGGCTCGAGTGTACTCCGGCGCACGCTGCCGTCTCGCAAGGAGCAAAGAGCTTCGGTAGACATCTCGCACAGGAGAAAGTTGCCAAGAAAGAACCACGTTCTTCATCAGCCCTCCTCATGTCCCGATTGGGGTGCTGCCTTCAAAGCCTTGCACATTGAAAGACTTCTCCAGCAAGTGCTTCTCCCCTGGCGCACTTCGCTGAGTGAGAGCTGCATGGGCAGCGTGGACTCAGCGAAACCGAAAGGGTGTCGCTGTAGCTCGAGCTGAGCAAAGAAACCGTGCACGGTGCACCGTTGGTGGGTGCAGCATGCACGCGGAAAAGCAGCAAAGTTCACTGCCATCGCTGGCCTTCTCTTCAGTCCAGACCACTTAAGGCAAACAATTTAGCTGCAGAGCACTGGGCTTGCGTGTGCAGTGCACCAAATTGCCCAAGACCAGCAAGGGCTCGTTCACAAGCAGAGTCGGCTGAGAGCATTCTTGCTTGCTCCAGAAAGGAAGCCGCAGCTATAGTGCTTCATCCCACAGCGTGGACATAGGCACTTTCCTAGTTGTTCAGCCTTGCAGAGTCCCTGCAACTAGAGCTCAGCCAGGAGCAGGCGTCAAAGCAGAAGGCTTTCCTAAAGCACGCCTCTCCAACCAGCCTTCGGAAATCGCAAATGACACTGTGGCTCTGTGCCTTTCTTCTAAGACAGACGCCCACCTTGCTTTCACTCTCGCAGCTCCCTTGGCAGCCTCCAGCAGCTGCTTTCCTGGAGAACGGCCCGAGAAGTAGAAGCCAGGGCTGGGCTGCACCTTCGCCTTCCGCACGTAAGCGGCACCAGACTCACCGGTGCGCTCTGTTCTTCCCTCCTCCGCTGCATGCTACTACCATCGTGTTCTCGGAAAGACGGAGACTGAAGGGAAGCGCAAATGCTTCCACAGAGAGCTACAAGAGGAATAGGCAGCAGCAGCACAGGTAAGTGCCGTGGAACTTCCTCCTTCCCAAGGCTATAACGTCAATTCAGCAGGCAGGAGAGTGGCAGCCACGCTCGTCTTGCAGCCCGTACAACGAGCACGCGAGCCCGGCGCTCCGCGGCTTCGTTCTTCGCCTTTTCGAGCACGCCGTACCTTCGTTCCCCCGGAGGCGGACGGTCTTCTGCTTCTCGCCCGGAACACTGTGCTCGGCAGTGCAGCGCTTTCTGCGGCAAGCTGCAAAGCGCCCGTCAGATGGCGATGCTGTCTGCCCGCTCCTCGGCTCGAGTGTACTCCGGCGCACGCTGCCGTCTCGCAAGGAGCAAAGAGCTTCGGTAGACATCTCGCACAGGAGAAAGTTGCCAAGAAAGAACCACGTTCTTCATCAGCCCTCCTCATGTCCCGATTGGGGTGCTGCCTTCAAAGCCTTGCACATTGAAAGACTTCTCCAGCAAGTGCTTCTCCCCTGGCGCACTTCGCTGAGTGAGAGCTGCATGGGCAGCGTGGACTCAGCGAAACCGAAAGGCTGTCGCTGTAGCTCGAGCTGAGCAAAGAAACCGTGCACGGTGCACCGTTGGTGGGTGCAGCATGCACGCGGAAAAGCAGCAAAGTTCACTGCCATCGCTGGCCTTCTCTTCAGTCCAGACCACTTAAGGCAAACAATTTAGCTGCAGAGCACTGGGCTTGCGTGTGCAGTGCACCAAATTGCCCAAGACCAGCAAGGGCTCGTTCACAAGCAGAGTCGGCTGAGAGCATTCTTGCTTGCTCCAGAAAGGAAGCCGCAGCTATAGTGCTTCATCCCACAGCGTGGACATAGGCACTTTCCTAGTTGTTCAGCCTTGCAGAGTCCCTGCAACTAGAGCTCAGCCAGGAGCAGGCGTCAAAGCAGAAGGCTTTCCTAAAGCACGCCTCTCCAACCAGCCTTCGGAAATCGCAAATGACACTGTGGCTCTGTGCCTTTCTTCTAAGACAGACGCCCACCTTGCTTTCACTCTCGCAGCTCCCTTGGCAGCCTCCAGCAGCTGCTTTCCTGGAGAACGGCCCGAGAAGTAGAAGCCAGGGCTGGGCTGCACCTTCGCCTTCCGCACGTAAGCGGCACCAGACTCACCGGTGCGCTCTGTTCTTCCCTCCTCCGCTGCATGCTACTACCATCGTGTTCTCGGAAAGACGGAGACTGAAGGGAAGCGCAAATGCTTCCACAGAGAGCTACAAGAGGAATAGGCAGCAGCAGCACAGGTAAGTGCCGTGGAACTTCCTCCTTCCCAAGGCTATAACGTCAATTCAGCAGGCAGGAGAGTGGCAGCCACGCTCGTCTTGCAGCCCGTACAACGAGCACGCGAGCCCGGCGCTCTGCGGCTTCGTTCTTCGCCTTTTCGAGCACGCCGTACCTTCGTTCCCCCGGAGGCGGACGGTCTTCTGCTTCTCGCCCGGAACACTGTGCTCGGCAGTGCAGCGCTTTCTGCGGCAAGCTGCAAAGCGCCCGTCAGATGGCGATGCTGTCTGCCCGCTCCTCGGCTCGAGTGTACTCCGGCGCACGCTGCCGTCTCGCAAGGAGCAAAGAGCTTCGGTAGACATCTCGCACAGGAGAAAGTTGCCAAGAAAGAACCACGTTCTTCATCAGCCCTCCTCATGTCCCGATTGGGGTGCTGCCTTCAAAGCCTTGCACATTGAAAGACTTCTCCAGCAAGTGCTTCTCCCCTGGCGCACTTCGCTGAGTGAGAGCTGCATGGGCAGCGTGGACTCAGCGAAACCGAAAGGCTGTCGCTGTAGCTCGAGCTGAGCAAAGAAACCGTGCACGGTGCACCGTTGGTGGGTGCAGCATGCACGCGGAAAAGCAGCAAAGTTCACTGCCATCGCTGGCCTTCTCTTCAGTCCAGACCACTTAAGGCAAACAATTTAGCTGCAGAGCACTGGGCTTGCGTGTGCAGTGCACCAAATTGCCCAAGACCAGCAAGGGCTCGTTCACAAGCAGAGTCGGCTGAGAGCATTCTTGCTTGCTCCAGAAAGGAAGCCGCAGCTATAGTGCTTCATCCCACAGCGTGGACATAGGCACTTTCCTAGTTGTTCAGCCTTGCAGAGTCCCTGCAACTAGAGCTCAGCCAGGAGCAGGCGTCAAAGCAGAAGGCTTTCCTAAAGCACGCCTCTCCAACCAGCCTTCGGAAATCGCAAATGACACTGTGGCTCTGTGCCTTTCTTCTAAGACAGACGCCCACCTTGCTTTCACTCTCGCAGCTCCCTTGGCAGCCTCCAGCAGCTGCTTTCCTGGAGAACGGCCCGAGAAGTAGAAGCCAGGGCTGGGCTGCACCTTCGCCTTCCGCACGTAAGCGGCACCAGACTCACCGGTGCGCTCTGTTCTTCCCTCCTCCGCTGCATGCTACTACCATCGTGTTCTCGGAAAGACGGAGACTGAAGGGAAGCGCAAATGCTTCCACAGAGAGCTACAAGAGGAATAGGCAGCAGCAGCACAGGTAAGTGCCGTGGAACTTCCTCCTTCCCAAGGCTATAACGTCAATTCAGCAGGCAGGAGAGTGGCAGCCACGCTCGTCTTGCAGCCCGTACAACGAGCACGCGAGCCCGGCGCTCCGCGGCTTCGTTCTTCGCCTTTTCGAGCACGCCGTACCTTCGTTCCCCCGGAGGCGGACGGTCTTCTGCTTCTCGCCCGGAACACTGTGCCCGGCAGTGCAGCGCTTTCTGCGGCAAGCTGCAAAGCGCCCGTCAGATGGCGATGCTGTCTGCCCGCTCCTCGGCTCGAGTGTACTCCGGCGCACGCTGCCGTCTCGCAAGGAGCAAAGAGCTTCGGTAGACATCTCGCACAGGAGAAAGTTGCCAAGAAAGAACCACGTTCTTCATCAGCCCTCCTCATGTCCCGATTGGGGTGCTGCCTTCAAAGCCTTGCACATTGAAAGACTTCTCCAGCAAGTGCTTCTCCCCTGGCGCACTTCGCTGAGTGAGAGCTGCATGGGCAGCGTGGACTCAGCGAAACCGAAAGGCTGTCGCTGTAGCTCGAGCTGAGCAAAGAAACCGTGCACGGTGCACCGTTGGTGGGTGCAGCATGCACGCGGAAAAGCAGCAAAGTTCACTGCCATCGCTGGCCTTCTCTTCAGTCCAGACCACTTAAGGCAAACAATTTAGCTGCAGAGCACTGGGCTTGCGTGTGCAGTGCACCAAATTGCCCAAGACCAGCAAGGGCTCGTTCACAAGCAGAGTCGGCTGAGAGCATTCTTGCTTGCTCCAGAAAGGAAGCCGCAGCTATAGTGCTTCATCCCACAGCGTGGACATAGGCACTTTCCTAGTTGTTCAGCCTTGCAGAGTCCCTGCAACTAGAGCTCAGCCAGGAGCAGGCGTCAAAGCAGAAGGCTTTCCTAAAGCACGCCTCTCCAACCAGCCTTCGGAAATCGCAAATGACACTGTGGCTCTGTGCCTTTCTTCTAAGACAGACGCCCACCTTGCTTTCACTCTCGCAGCTCCCTTGGCAGCCTCCAGCAGCTGCTTTCCTGGAGAACGGCCCGAGAAGTAGAAGCCAGGGCTGGGCTGCACCTTCGCCTTCCGCACGTAAGCGGCACCAGACTCACCGGTGCGCTCTGTTCTTCCCTCCTCCGCTGCATGCTACTACCATCGTGTTCTCGGAAAGACGGAGACTGAAGGGAAGCGCAAATGCTTCCACAGAGAGCTACAAGAGGAATAGGCAGCAGCAGCACAGGTAAGTGCCGTGGAACTTCCTCCTTCCCAAGGCTATAACGTCAATTCAGCAGGCAGGAGAGTGGCAGCCACGCTCGTCTTGCAGCCCGTACAACGAGCACGCGAGCCCGGCGCTCCGCGGCTTCGTTCTTCGCCTTTTCGAGCACGCCGTACCTTCGTTCCCCCGGAGGCGGACGGTCTTCTGCTTCTCGCCCGGAACACTGTGCTCGGCAGTGCAGCGCTTTCTGCGGCAAGCTGCAAAGCGCCCGTCAGATGGCGATGCTGTCTGCCCGCTCCTCGGCTCGAGTGTACTCCGGCGCACGCTGCCGTCTCGCAAGGAGCAAAGAGCTTCGGTAGACATCTCGCACAGGAGAAAGTTGCCAAGAAAGAACCACGTTCTTCATCAGCCCTCCTCATGTCCCGATTGGGGTGCTGCCTTCAAAGCCTTGCACATTGAAAGACTTCTCCAGCAAGTGCTTCTCCCCTGGCGCACTTCGCTGAGTGAGAGCTGCATGGGCAGCGTGGACTCAGCGAAACCGAAAGGGTGTCGCTGTAGCTCGAGCTGAGCAAAGAAACCGTGCACGGTGCACCGTTGGTGGGTGCAGCATGCACGCGGAAAAGCAGCAAAGTTCACTGCCATCGCTGGCCTTCTCTTCAGTCCAGACCACTTAAGGCAAACAATTTAGCTGCAGAGCACTGGGCTTGCGTGTGCAGTGCACCAAATTGCCCAAGACCAGCAAGGGCTCGTTCACAAGCAGAGTCGGCTGAGAGCATTCTTGCTTGCTCCAGAAAGGAAGCCGCAGCTATAGTGCTTCATCCCACAGCGTGGACATAGGCACTTTCCTAGTTGTTCAGCCTTGCAGAGTCCCTGCAACTAGAGCTCAGCCAGGAGCAGGCGTCAAAGCAGAAGGCTTTCCTAAAGCACGCCTCTCCAACCAGCCTTCGGAAATCGCAAATGACACTGTGGCTCTGTGCCTTTCTTCTAAGACAGACGCCCACCTTGCTTTCACTCTCGCAGCTCCCTTGGCAGCCTCCAGCAGCTGCTTTCCTGGAGAACGGCCCGAGAAGTAGAAGCCAGGGCTGGGCTGCACCTTCGCCTTCCGCACGTAAGCGGCACCAGACTCACCGGTGCGCTCTGTTCTTCCCTCCTCCGCTGCATGCTACTACCATCGTGTTCTCGGAAAGACGGAGACTGAAGGGAAGCGCAAATGCTTCCACAGAGAGCTACAAGAGGAATAGGCAGCAGCAGCACAGGAAAGTGCCGTGGAACTTCCTCCTTCCCAAGGCTATAACGTCAATTCAGCAGGCAGGAGAGTGGCAGCCACGCTCGTCTTGCAGCCCGTACAACGAGCACGCGAGCCCGGCGCTCCGCGGCTTCGTTCTTCGCCTTTTCGAGCACGCCGTACCTTCGTTCCCCCGGAGGCGGACGGTCTTCTGCTTCTCGCCCGGAACACTGTGCTCGGCAGTGCAGCGCTTTCTGCGGCAAGCTGCAAAGCGCCCGTCAGATGGCGATGCTGTCTGCCCGCTCCTCGGCTCGAGTGTACTCCGGCGCACGCTGCCGTCTCGCAAGGAGCAAAGAGCTTCGGTAGACATCTCGCACAGGAGAAAGTTGCCAAGAAAGAACCACGTTCTTCATCAGCCCTCCTCATGTCCCGATTGGGGTGCTGCCTTCAAAGCTTTGCACATTGAAAGACTTCTCCAGCAAGTGCTTCTCCCCTGGCGCACTTCGCTGAGTGAGAGCTGCATGGGCAGCGTGGACTCAGCGAAACCGAAAGGCTGTCGCTGTAGCTCGAGCTGAGCAAAGAAACCGTGCACGGTGCACCGTTGGTGGGTGCAGCATGCACGCGGAAAAGCAGCAAAGTTCACTGCCATCGCTGGCCTTCTCTTCAGTCCAGACCACTTAAGGCAAACAATTTAGCTGCAGAGCACTGGGCTTGCGTGTGCAGTGCACCAAATTGCCCAAGACCAGCAAGGGCTCGTTCACAAGCAGAGTCGGCTGAGAGCATTCTTGCTTGCTCCAGAAAGGAAGCCGCAGCTATAGTGCTTCATCCCACAGCGTGGACATAGGCACTTTCCTAGTTGTTCAGCCTTGCAGAGTCCCTGCAACTAGAGCTCAGCCAGGAGCAGGCGTCAAAGCAGAAGGCTTTCCTAAAGCACGCCTCTCCAACCAGCCTTCGGAAATCGCAAATGACACTGTGGCTCTGTGCCTTTCTTCTAAGACAGACGCCCACCTTGCTTTCACTCTCGCAGCTCCCTTGGCAGCCTCCAGCAGCTGCTTTCCTGGAGAACGGCCCGAGAAGTAGAAGCCAGGGCTGGGCTGCACCTTCGCCTTCCGCACGTAAGCGGCACCAGACTCACCGGTGCGCTCTGTTCTTCCCTCCTCCGCTGCATGCTACTACCATCGTGTTCTCGGAAAGACGGAGACTGAAGGGAAGCGCAAATGCTTCCACAGAGAGCTACAAGAGGAATAGGCAGCAGCAGCACAGGTAAGTGCCGTGGAACTTCCTCCTTCCCAAGGCTATAACGTCAATTCAGCAGGCAGGAGAGTGGCAGCCACGCTCGTCTTGCAGCCCGTACAACGAGCACGCGAGCCCGGCGCTCCGCGGCTTCGTTCTTCGCCTTTTCGAGCACGCCGTACCTTCGTTCCCCCGGAGGCGGACGGTCTTCTGCTTCTCGCCCGGAACACTGTGCTCGGCAGTGCAGCGCTTTCTGCGGCAAGCTGCAAAGCGCCCGTCAGATGGCGATGCTGTCTGCCCGCTCCTCGGCTCGAGTGTACTCCGGCGCACGCTGCCGTCTCGCAAGGAGCAAAGAGCTTCGGTAGACATCTCGCACAGGAGAAAGTTGCCAAGAAAGAACCACGTTCTTCATCAGCCCTCCTCATGTCCCGATTGGGGTGCTGCCTTCAAAGCCTTGCACATTGAAAGACTTCTCCAGCAAGTGCTTCTCCCCTGGCGCACTTCGCTGAGTGAGAGCTGCATGGGCAGCGTGGACTCAGCGAAACCGAAAGGCTGTCGCTGTAGCTCGAGCTGAGCAAAGAAACCGTGCACGGTGCACCATTGGTGGGTGCAGCATGCACGCGGAAAAGCAGCAAAGTTCACTGCCATCGCTGGCCTTCTCTTCAGTCCAGACCACTTAAGGCAAACAATTTAGCTGCAGAGCACTGGGCTTGCGTGTGCAGTGCACCAAATTGCCCAAGACCAGCAAGGGCTCGTTCACAAGCAGAGTCGGCTGAGAGCATTCTTGCTTGCTCCAGAAAGGAAGCCGCAGCTATAGTGCTTCATCCCACAGCGTGGACATAGGCACTTTCCTAGTTGTTCAGCCTTGCAGAGTCCCTGCAACTAGAGCTCAGCCAGGAGCAGGCGTCAAAGCAGAAGGCTTTCCTAAAGCACGCCTCTCCAACCAGCCTTCGGAAATCGCAAATGACACTGTGGCTCTGTGCCTTTCTTCTAAGACAGACGCCCACCTTGCTTTCACTCTCGCAGCTCCCTTGGCAGCCTCCAGCAGCTGCTTTCCTGGAGAACGGCCCGAGAAGTAGAAGCCAGGGCTGGGCTGCACCTTCGCCTTCCGCACGTAAGCGGCACCAGACTCACCGGTGCGCTCTGTTCTTCCCTCCTCCGCTGCATGCTACTACCATCGTGTTCTCGGAAAGACGGAGACTGAAGGGAAGCGCAAATGCTTCCACAGAGAGCTACAAGAGGAATAGGCAGCAGCAGCACAGGTAAGTGCCGTGGAACTTCCTCCTTCCCAAGGCTATAACGTCAATTCAGCAGGCAGGAGAGTGGCAGCCACACTCGTCTTGCAGCCCGTACAACGAGCACGCGAGCCCGGCGCTCCGCGGCTTCGTTCTTCGCCTTTTCGAGCACGCCGTACCTTCGTTCCCCCGGAGGCGGACGGTCTTCTGCTTCTCGCCCGGAACACTGTGCTCGGCAGTGCAGCGCTTTCTGCGGCAAGCTGCAAAGCGCCCGTCAGATGGCGATGCTGTCTGCCCGCTCCTCGGCTCGAGTGTACTCCGGCGCACGCTGCCGTCTCGCAAGGAGCAAAGAGCTTCGGTAGACATCTCGCACAGGAGAAAGTTGCCAAGAAAGAACCACGTTCTTCATCAGCCCTCCTCATGTCCCGATTGGGGTGCTGCCTTCAAAGCCTTGCACATTGAAAGACTTCTCCAGCAAGTGCTTCTCCCCTGGCGCACTTCGCTGAGTGAGAGCTGCATGGGCAGCGTGGACTCAGCGAAACCGAAAGGCTGTCGCTGTAGCTCGAGCTGAGCAAAGAAACCGTGCACGGTGCACCGTTGGTGGGTGCAGCATGCACGCGGAAAAGCAGCAAAGTTCACTGCCATCGCTGGCCTTCTCTTCAGTCCAGACCACTTAAGGCAAACAATTTAGCTGCAGAGCACTGGGCTTGCGTGTGCAGTGCACCAAATTGCCCAAGACCAGCAAGGGCTCGTTCACAAGCAGAGTCGGCTGAGAGCATTCTTGCTTGCTCCAGAAAGGAAGCCGCAGCTATAGTGCTTCATCCCACAGCGTGGACATAGGCACTTTCCTAGTTGTTCAGCCTTGCAGAGTCCCTGCAACTAGAGCTCAGCCAGGAGCAGGCGTCAAAGCAGAAGGCTTTCCTAAAGCACGCCTCTCCAACCAGCCTTCGGAAATCGCAAATGACACTGTGGCTCTGTGCCTTTCTTCTAAGACAGACGCCCACCTTGCTTTCACTCTCGCAGCTCCCTTGGCAGCCTCCAGCAGCTGCTTTCCTGGAGAACGGCCCGAGAAGTAGAAGCCAGGGCTGGGCTGCACCTTCGCCTTCCGCACGTAAGCGGCACCAGACTCACCGGTGCGCTCTGTTCTTCCCTCCTCCGCTGCATGCTACTACCATCGTGTTCTCGGAAAGACGGAGACTGAAGGGAAGCGCAAATGCTTCCACAGAGAGCTACAAGAGGAATAGGCAGCAGCAGCACAAGCAAGTGCCGTGGAACTTCCTCCTTCCCAAGGCTATAACGTCAATTCAGCAGGCAGGAGAGTGGCAGCCACGCTCGTCTTGCAGCCCGTACAACGAGCACGCGAGCCCGGCGCTCCGCGGCTTCGTTCTTCGCCTTTTCGAGCACGCCGTACCTTCGTTCCCCCGGAGGCGGACGGTCTTCTGCTTCTCGCCCGGAACACTGTGCTCGGCAGTGCAGCGCTTTCTGCGGCAAGCTGCAAAGCGCCCGTCAGATGGCGATGCTGTCTGCCCGCTCCTCGGCTCGAGTGTACTCCGGCGCACGCTGCCGTCTCGCAAGGAGCAAAGAGCTTCGGTAGACATCTCGCACAGGAGAAAGTTGCCAAGAAAGAACCACGTTCTTCATCAGCCCTCCTCATGTCCCGATTGGGGTGCTGCCTTCAAAGCCTTGCACATTGAAAGACTTCTCCAGCAAGTGCTTCTCCCCTGGCGCACTTCGCTGAGTGAGAGCTGCATGGGCAGCGTGGACTCAGCGAAACCGAAAGGGTGTCGCTGTAGCTCGAGCTGAGCAAAGAAACCGTGCACGGTGCACCGTTGGTGGGTGCAGCATGCACGCGGAAAAGCAGCAAAGTTCACTGCCATCGCTGGCCTTCTCTTCAGTCCAGACCACTTAAGGCAAACAATTTAGCTGCAGAGCACTGGGCTTGCGTGTGCAGTGCACCAAATTGCCCAAGACCAGCAAGGGCTCGTTCACAAGCAGAGTCGGCTGAGAGCATTCTTGCTTGCTCCAGAAAGGAAGCCGCAGCTATAGTGCTTCATCCCACAGCGTGGACATAGGCACTTTCCTAGTTGTTCAGCCTTGCAGAGTCCCTGCAACTAGAGCTCAGCCAGGAGCAGGCGTCAAAGCAGAAGGCTTTCCTAAAGCACGCCTCTCCAACCAGCCTTCGGAAATCGCAAATGACACTGTGGCTCTGTGCCTTTCTTCTAAGACAGACGCCCACCTTGCTTTCACTCTCGCAGCTCCCTTGGCAGCCTCCAGCAGCTGCTTTCCTGGAGAACGGCCCGAGAAGTAGAAGCCAGGGCTGGGCTGCACCTTCGCCTTCCGCACGTAAGCGGCACCAGACTCACCGGTGCGCTCTGTTCTTCCCTCCTCCGCTGCATGCTACTACCATCGTGTTCTCGGAAAGACGGAGACTGAAGGGAAGCGCAAATGCTTCCACAGAGAGCTACAAGAGGAATAGGCAGCAGCAGCACAGGTAAGTGCCGTGGAACTTCCTCCTTCCCAAGGCTATAACGTCAATTCAGCAGGCAGGAGAGTGGCAGCCACGCTCGTCTTGCAGCCCGTACAACGAGCACGCGAGCCCGGCGCTCCGCGGCTTCGTTCTTCGCCTTTTCGAGCACGCCGTACCTTCGTTCCCCCGGAGGCGGACGGTCTTCTGCTTCTCGCCCGGAACACTGTGCTCGGCAGTGCAGCGCTTTCTGCGGCAAGCTGCAAAGCGCCCGTCAGATGGCGATGCTGTCTGCCCGCTCCTCGGCTCGAGTGTACTCCGGCGCACGCTGCCGTCTCGCAAGGAGCAAAGAGCTTCGGTAGACATCTCGCACAGGAGAAAGTTGCCAAGAAAGAACCACGTTCTTCATCAGCCCTCCTCATGTCCCGATTGGGGTGCTGCCTTCAAAGCCTTGCACATTGAAAGACTTCTCCAGCAAGTGCTTCTCCCCTGGCGCACTTCGCTGAGTGAGAGCTGCATGGGCAGCGTGGACTCAGCGAAACCGAAAGGCTGTCGCTGTAGCTCGAGCTGAGCAAAGAAACCGTGCACGGTGCACCGTTGGTGGGTGCAGCATGCACGCGGAAAAGCAGCAAAGTTCACTGCCATCGCTGGCCTTCTCTTCAGTCCAGACCACTTAAGGCAAACAATTTAGCTGCAGAGCACTGGGCTTGCGTGTGCAGTGCACCAAATTGCCCAAGACCAGCAAGGGCTCGTTCACAAGCAGAGTCGGCTGAGAGCATTCTTGCTTGCTCCAGAAAGGAAGCCGCAGCTATAGTGCTTCATCCCACAGCGTGGACATAGGCACTTTCCTAGTTGTTCAGCCTTGCAGAGTCCCTGCAACTAGAGCTCAGCCAGGAGCAGGCGTCAAAGCAGAAGGCTTTCCTAAAGCACGCCTCTCCAACCAGCCTTCGGAAATCGCAAATGACACTGTGGCTCTGTGCCTTTCTTCTAAGACAGACGCCCACCTTGCTTTCACTCTCGCAGCTCCCTTGGCAGCCTCCAGCAGCTGCTTTCCTGGAGAACGGCCCGAGAAGTAGAAGCCAGGGCTGGGCTGCACCTTCGCCTTCCGCACGTAAGCGGCACCAGACTCACCGGTGCGCTCTGTTCTTCCCTCCTCCGCTGCATGCTACTACCATCGTGTTCTCGGAAAGACGGAGACTGAAGGGAAGCGCAAATGCTTCCACAGAGAGCTACAAGAGGAATAGGCAGCAGCAGCACAGGTAAGTGCCGTGGAACTTCCTCCTTCCCAAGGCTATAACGTCAATTCAGCAGGCAGGAGAGTGGCAGCCACGCTCGTCTTGCAGCCCGTACAACGAGCACGCGAGCCCGGCGCTCTGCGGCTTCGTTCTTCGCCTTTTCGAGCACGCCGTACCTTCGTTCCCCCGGAGGCGGACGGTCTTCTGCTTCTCGCCCGGAACACTGTGCTCGGCAGTGCAGCGCTTTCTGCGGCAAGCTGCAAAGCGCCCGTCAGATGGCGATGCTGTCTGCCCGCTCCTCGGCTCGAGTGTACTCCGGCGCACGCTGCCGTCTCGCAAGGAGCAAAGAGCTTCGGTAGACATCTCGCACAGGAGAAAGTTGCCAAGAAAGAACCACGTTCTTCATCAGCCCTCCTCATGTCCCGATTGGGGTGCTGCCTTCAAAGCCTTGCACATTGAAAGACTTCTCCAGCAAGTGCTTCTCCCCTGGCGCACTTCGCTGAGTGAGAGCTGCATGGGCAGCGTGGACTCAGCGAAACCGAAAGGCTGTCGCTGTAGCTCGAGCTGAGCAAAGAAACCGTGCACGGTGCACCGTTGGTGGGTGCAGCATGCACGCGGAAAAGCAGCAAAGTTCACTGCCATCGCTGGCCTTCTCTTCAGTCCAGACCACTTAAGGCAAACAATTTAGCTGCAGAGCACTGGGCTTGCGTGTGCAGTGCACCAAATTGCCCAAGACCAGCAAGGGCTCGTTCACAAGCAGAGTCGGCTGAGAGCATTCTTGCTTGCTCCAGAAAGGAAGCCGCAGCTATAGTGCTTCATCCCACAGCGTGGACATAGGCACTTTCCTAGTTGTTCAGCCTTGCAGAGTCCCTGCAACTAGAGCTCAGCCAGGAGCAGGCGTCAAAGCAGAAGGCTTTCCTAAAGCACGCCTCTCCAACCAGCCTTCGGAAATCGCAAATGACACTGTGGCTCTGTGCCTTTCTTCTAAGACAGACGCCCACCTTGCTTTCACTCTCGCAGCTCCCTTGGCAGCCTCCAGCAGCTGCTTTCCTGGAGAACGGCCCGAGAAGTAGAAGCCAGGGCTGGGCTGCACCTTCGCCTTCCGCACGTAAGCGGCACCAGACTCACCGGTGCGCTCTGTTCTTCCCTCCTCCGCTGCATGCTACTACCATCGTGTTCTCGGAAAGACGGAGACTGAAGGGAAGCGCAAATGCTTCCACAGAGAGCTACAAGAGGAATAGGCAGCAGCAGCACAGGTAAGTGCCGTGGAACTTCCTCCTTCCCAAGGCTATAACGTCAATTCAGCAGGCAGGAGAGTGGCAGCCACGCTCGTCTTGCAGCCCGTACAACGAGCACGCGAGCCCGGCGCTCCGCGGCTTCGTTCTTCGCCTTTTCGAGCACGCCGTACCTTCGTTCCCCCGGAGGCGGACGGTCTTCTGCTTCTCGCCCGGAACACTGTGCTCGGCAGTGCAGCGCTTTCTGCGGCAAGCTGCAAAGCGCCCGTCAGATGGCGATGCTGTCTGCCCGCTCCTCGGCTCGAGTGTACTCCGGCGCACGCTGCCGTCTCGCAAGGAGCAAAGAGCTTCGGTAGACATCTCGCACAGGAGAAAGTTGCCAAGAAAGAACCACGTTCTTCATCAGCCCTCCTCATGTCCCGATTGGGGTGCTGCCTTCAAAGCCTTGCACATTGAAAGACTTCTCCAGCAAGTGCTTCTCCCCTGGCGCACTTCGCTGAGTGAGAGCTGCATGGGCAGCGTGGACTCAGCGAAACCGAAAGGGTGTCGCTGTAGCTCGAGCTGAGCAAAGAAACCGTGCACGGTGCACCGTTGGTGGGTGCAGCATGCACGCGGAAAAGCAGCAAAGTTCACTGCCATCGCTGGCCTTCTCTTCAGTCCAGACCACTTAAGGCAAACAATTTAGCTGCAGAGCACTGGGCTTGCGTGTGCAGTGCACCAAATTGCCCAAGACCAGCAAGGGCTCGTTCACAAGCAGAGTCGGCTGAGAGCATTCTTGCTTGCTCCAGAAAGGAAGCCGCAGCTATAGTGCTTCATCCCACAGCGTGGACATAGGCACTTTCCTAGTTGTTCAGCCTTGCAGAGTCCCTGCAACTAGAGCTCAGCCAGGAGCAGGCGTCAAAGCAGAAGGCTTTCCTAAAGCACGCCTCTCCAACCAGCCTTCGGAAATCGCAAATGACACTGTGGCTCTGTGCCTTTCTTCTAAGACAGACGCCCACCTTGCTTTCACTCTCGCAGCTCCCTTGGCAGCCTCCAGCAGCTGCTTTCCTGGAGAACGGCCCGAGAAGTAGAAGCCAGGGCTGGGCTGCACCTTCGCCTTCCGCACGTAAGCGGCACCAGACTCACCGGTGCGCTCTGTTCTTCCCTCCTCCGCTGCATGCTACTACCATCGTGTTCTCGGAAAGACGGAGACTGAAGGGAAGCGCAAATGCTTCCACAGAGAGCTACAAGAGGAATAGGCAGCAGCAGCACAGGTAAGTGCCGTGGAACTTCCTCCTTCCCAAGGCTATAACGTCAATTCAGCAGGCAGGAGAGTGGCAGCCACGCTCGTCTTGCAGCCCGTACAACGAGCACGCGAGCCCGGCGCTCCGCGGCTTCGTTCTTCGCCTTTTCGAGCACGCCGTACCTTCGTTCCCCCGGAGGCGGACGGTCTTCTGCTTCTCGCCCGGAACACTGTGCTCGGCAGTGCAGCGCTTTCTGCGGCAAGCTGCAAAGCGCCCGTCAGATGGCGATGCTGTCTGCCCGCTCCTCGGCTCGAGTGTACTCCGGCGCACGCTGCCGTCTCGCAAGGAGCAAAGAGCTTCGGTAGACATCTCGCACAGGAGAAAGTTGCCAAGAAAGAACCACGTTCTTCATCAGCCCTCCTCATGTCCCGATTGGGGTGCTGCCTTCAAAGCCTTGCACATTGAAAGACTTCTCCAGCAAGTGCTTCTCCCCTGGCGCACTTCGCTGAGTGAGAGCTGCATGGGCAGCGTGGACTCAGCGAAACCGAAAGGGTGTCGCTGTAGCTCGAGCTGAGCAAAGAAACCGTGCACGGTGCACCGTTGGTGGGTGCAGCATGCACGCGGAAAAGCAGCAAAGTTCACTGCCATCGCTGGCCTTCTCTTCAGTCCAGACCACTTAAGGCAAACAATTTAGCTGCAGAGCACTGGGCTTGCGTGTGCAGTGCACCAAATTGCCCAAGACCAGCAAGGGCTCGTTCACAAGCAGAGTCGGCTGAGAGCATTCTTGCTTGCTCCAGAAAGGAAGCCGCAGCTATAGTGCTTCATCCCACAGCGTGGACATAGGCACTTTCCTAGTTGTTCAGCCTTGCAGAGTCCCTGCAACTAGAGCTCAGCCAGGAGCAGGCGTCAAAGCAGAAGGCTTTCCTAAAGCACGCCTCTCCAACCAGCCTTCGGAAATCGCAAATGACACTGTGGCTCTGTGCCTTTCTTCTAAGACAGACGCCCACCTTGCTTTCACTCTCGCAGCTCCCTTGGCAGCCTCCAGCAGCTGCTTTCCTGGAGAACGGCCCGAGAAGTAGAAGCCAGGGCTGGGCTGCACCTTCGCCTTCCGCACGTAAGTGGCACCAGACTCACCGGTGCGCTCTGTTCTTCCCTCCTCCGCTGCATGCTACTACCATCGTGTTCTCGGAAAGACGGAGACTGAAGGGAAGCGCAAATGCTTCCACAGAGAGCTACAAGAGGAATAGGCAGCAGCAGCACAAGCAAGTGCCGTGGAACTTCCTCCTTCCCAAGGCTATAACGTCAATTCAGCAGGCAGGAGAGTGGCAGCCACGCTCGTCTTGCAGCCCGTACAACGAGCACGCGAGCCCGGCGCTCCGCGGCTTCGTTCTTCGCCTTTTCGAGCACGCCGTACCTTCGTTCCCCCGGAGGCGGACGGTCTTCTGCTTCTCGCCCGGAACACTGTGCTCGGCAGTGCAGCGCTTTCTGCGGCAAGCTGCAAAGCGCCCGTCAGATGGCGATGCTGTCTGCCCGCTCCTCGGCTCGAGTGTACTCCGGCGCACGCTGCCGTCTCGCAAGGAGCAAAGAGCTTCGGTAGACATCTCGCACAGGAGAAAGTTGCCAAGAAAGAACCACGTTCTTCATCAGCCCTCCTCATGTCCCGATTGGGGTGCTGCCTTCAAAGCCTTGCACATTGAAAGACTTCTCCAGCAAGTGCTTCTCCCCTGGCGCACTTCGCTGAGTGAGAGCTGCATGGGCAGCGTGGACTCAGCGAAACCGAAAGGGTGTCGCTGTAGCTCGAGCTGAGCAAAGAAACCGTGCACGGTGCACCGTTGGTGGGTGCAGCATGCACGCGGAAAAGCAGCAAAGTTCACTGCCATCGCTGGCCTTCTCTTCAGTCCAGACCACTTAAGGCAAACAATTTAGCTGCAGAGCACTGGGCTTGCGTGTGCAGTGCACCAAATTGCCCAAGACCAGCAAGGGCTCGTTCACAAGCAGAGTCGGCTGAGAGCATTCTTGCTTGCTCCAGAAAGGAAGCCGCAGCTATAGTGCTTCATCCCACAGCGTGGACATAGGCACTTTCCTAGTTGTTCAGCCTTGCAGAGTCCCTGCAACTAGAGCTCAGCCAGGAGCAGGCGTCAAAGCAGAAGGCTTTCCTAAAGCACGCCTCTCCAACCAGCCTTCGGAAATCGCAAATGACACTGTGGCTCTGTGCCTTTCTTCTAAGACAGACGCCCACCTTGCTTTCACTCTCGCAGCTCCCTTGGCAGCCTCCAGCAGCTGCTTTCCTGGAGAACGGCCCGAGAAGTAGAAGCCAGGGCTGGGCTGCACCTTCGCCTTCCGCACGTAAGCGGCACCAGACTCACCGGTGCGCTCTGTTCTTCCCTCCTCCGCTGCATGCTACTACCATCGTGTTCTCGGAAAGACGGAGACTGAAGGGAAGCGCAAATGCTTCCACAGAGAGCTACAAGAGGAATAGGCAGCAGCAGCACAGGTAAGTGCCGTGGAACTTCCTCCTTCCCAAGGCTATAACGTCAATTCAGCAGGCAGGAGAGTGGCAGCCACGCTCGTCTTGCAGCCCGTACAACGAGCACGCGAGCCCGGCGCTCCGCGGCTTCGTTCTTCGCCTTTTCGAGCACGCCGTACCTTCGTTCCCCCGGAGGCGGACGGTCTTCTGCTTCTCGCCCGGAACACTGTGCTCGGCAGTGCAGCGCTTTCTGCGGCAAGCTGCAAAGCGCCCGTCAGATGGCGATGCTGTCTGCCCGCTCCTCGGCTCGAGTGTACTCCGGCGCACGCTGCCGTCTCGCAAGGAGCAAAGAGCTTCGGTAGACATCTCGCACAGGAGAAAGTTGCCAAGAAAGAACCACGTTCTTCATCAGCCCTCCTCATGTCCCGATTGGGGTGCTGCCTTCAAAGCCTTGCACATTGAAAGACTTCTCCAGCAAGTGCTTCTCCCCTGGCGCACTTCGCTGAGTGAGAGCTGCATGGGCAGCGTGGACTCAGCGAAACCGAAAGGCTGTCGCTGTAGCTCGAGCTGAGCAAAGAAACCGTGCACGGTGCACCGTTGGTGGGTGCAGCATGCACGCGGAAAAGCAGCAAAGTTCACTGCCATCGCTGGCCTTCTCTTCAGTCCAGACCACTTAAGGCAAACAATTTAGCTGCAGAGCACTGGGCTTGCGTGTGCAGTGCACCAAATTGCCCAAGACCAGCAAGGGCTCGTTCACAAGCAGAGTCGGCTGAGAGCATTCTTGCTTGCTCCAGAAAGGAAGCCGCAGCTATAGTGCTTCATCCCACAGCGTGGACATAGGCACTTTCCTAGTTGTTCAGCCTTGCAGAGTCCCTGCAACTAGAGCTCAGCCAGGAGCAGGCGTCAAAGCAGAAGGCTTTCCTAAAGCACGCCTCTCCAACCAGCCTTCGGAAATCGCAAATGACACTGTGGCTCTGTGCCTTTCTTCTAAGACAGACGCCCACCTTGCTTTCACTCTCGCAGCTCCCTTGGCAGCCTCCAGCAGCTGCTTTCCTGGAGAACGGCCCGAGAAGTAGAAGCCAGGGCTGGGCTGCACCTTCGCCTTCCGCACGTAAGCGGCACCAGACTCACCGGTGCGCTCTGTTCTTCCCTCCTCCGCTGCATGCTACTACCATCGTGTTCTCGGAAAGACGGAGACTGAAGGGAAGCGCAAATGCTTCCACAGAGAGCTACAAGAGGAATAGGCAGCAGCAGCACAGGTAAGTGCCGTGGAACTTCCTCCTTCCCAAGGCTATAACGTCAATTCAGCAGGCAGGAGAGTGGCAGCCACGCTCGTCTTGCAGCCCGTACAACGAGCACGCGAGCCCGGCGCTCTGCGGCTTCGTTCTTCGCCTTTTCGAGCACGCCGTACCTTCGTTCCCCCGGAGGCGGACGGTCTTCTGCTTCTCGCCCGGAACACTGTGCTCGGCAGTGCAGCGCTTTCTGCGGCAAGCTGCAAAGCGCCCGTCAGATGGCGATGCTGTCTGCCCGCTCCTCGGCTCGAGTGTACTCCGGCGCACGCTGCCGTCTCGCAAGGAGCAAAGAGCTTCGGTAGACATCTCGCACAGGAGAAAGTTGCCAAGAAAGAACCACGTTCTTCATCAGCCCTCCTCATGTCCCGATTGGGGTGCTGCCTTCAAAGCCTTGCACATTGAAAGACTTCTCCAGCAAGTGCTTCTCCCCTGGCGCACTTCGCTGAGTGAGAGCTGCATGGGCAGCGTGGACTCAGCGAAACCGAAAGGCTGTCGCTGTAGCTCGAGCTGAGCAAAGAAACCGTGCACGGTGCACCGTTGGTGGGTGCAGCATGCACGCGGAAAAGCAGCAAAGTTCACTGCCATCGCTGGCCTTCTCTTCAGTCCAGACCACTTAAGGCAAACAATTTAGCTGCAGAGCACTGGGCTTGCGTGTGCAGTGCACCAAATTGCCCAAGACCAGCAAGGGCTCGTTCACAAGCAGAGTCGGCTGAGAGCATTCTTGCTTGCTCCAGAAAGGAAGCCGCAGCTATAGTGCTTCATCCCACAGCGTGGACATAGGCACTTTCCTAGTTGTTCAGCCTTGCAGAGTCCCTGCAACTAGAGCTCAGCCAGGAGCAGGCGTCAAAGCAGAAGGCTTTCCTAAAGCACGCCTCTCCAACCAGCCTTCGGAAATCGCAAATGACACTGTGGCTCTGTGCCTTTCTTCTAAGACAGACGCCCACCTTGCTTTCACTCTCGCAGCTCCCTTGGCAGCCTCCAGCAGCTGCTTTCCTGGAGAACGGCCCGAGAAGTAGAAGCCAGGGCTGGGCTGCACCTTCGCCTTCCGCACGTAAGCGGCACCAGACTCACCGGTGCGCTCTGTTCTTCCCTCCTCCGCTGCATGCTACTACCATCGTGTTCTCGGAAAGACGGAGACTGAAGGGAAGCGCAAATGCTTCCACAGAGAGCTACAAGAGGAATAGGCAGCAGCAGCACAGGTAAGTGCCGTGGAACTTCCTCCTTCCCAAGGCTATAACGTCAATTCAGCAGGCAGGAGAGTGGCAGCCACGCTCGTCTTGCAGCCCGTACAACGAGCACGCGAGCCCGGCGCTCCGCGGCTTCGTTCTTCGCCTTTTCGAGCACGCCGTACCTTCGTTCCCCCGGAGGCGGACGGTCTTCTGCTTCTCGCCCGGAACACTGTGCCCGGCAGTGCAGCGCTTTCTGCGGCAAGCTGCAAAGCGCCCGTCAGATGGCGATGCTGTCTGCCCGCTCCTCGGCTCGAGTGTACTCCGGCGCACGCTGCCGTCTCGCAAGGAGCAAAGAGCTTCGGTAGACATCTCGCACAGGAGAAAGTTGCCAAGAAAGAACCACGTTCTTCATCAGCCCTCCTCATGTCCCGATTGGGGTGCTGCCTTCAAAGCCTTGCACATTGAAAGACTTCTCCAGCAAGTGCTTCTCCCCTGGCGCACTTCGCTGAGTGAGAGCTGCATGGGCAGCGTGGACTCAGCGAAACCGAAAGGCTGTCGCTGTAGCTCGAGCTGAGCAAAGAAACCGTGCACGGTGCACCGTTGGTGGGTGCAGCATGCACGCGGAAAAGCAGCAAAGTTCACTGCCATCGCTGGCCTTCTCTTCAGTCCAGACCACTTAAGGCAAACAATTTAGCTGCAGAGCACTGGGCTTGCGTGTGCAGTGCACCAAATTGCCCAAGACCAGCAAGGGCTCGTTCACAAGCAGAGTCGGCTGAGAGCATTCTTGCTTGCTCCAGAAAGGAAGCCGCAGCTATAGTGCTTCATCCCACAGCGTGGACATAGGCACTTTCCTAGTTGTTCAGCCTTGCAGAGTCCCTGCAACTAGAGCTCAGCCAGGAGCAGGCGTCAAAGCAGAAGGCTTTCCTAAAGCACGCCTCTCCAACCAGCCTTCGGAAATCGCAAATGACACTGTGGCTCTGTGCCTTTCTTCTAAGACAGACGCCCACCTTGCTTTCACTCTCGCAGCTCCCTTGGCAGCCTCCAGCAGCTGCTTTCCTGGAGAACGGCCCGAGAAGTAGAAGCCAGGGCTGGGCTGCACCTTCGCCTTCCGCACGTAAGCGGCACCAGACTCACCGGTGCGCTCTGTTCTTCCCTCCTCCGCTGCATGCTACTACCATCGTGTTCTCGGAAAGACGGAGACTGAAGGGAAGCGCAAATGCTTCCACAGAGAGCTACAAGAGGAATAGGCAGCAGCAGCACAGGTAAGTGCCGTGGAACTTCCTCCTTCCCAAGGCTATAACGTCAATTCAGCAGGCAGGAGAGTGGCAGCCACGCTCGTCTTGCAGCCCGTACAACGAGCACGCGAGCCCGGCGCTCCGCGGCTTCGTTCTTCGCCTTTTCGAGCACGCCGTACCTTCGTTCCCCCGGAGGCGGACGGTCTTCTGCTTCTCGCCCGGAACACTGTGCTCGGCAGTGCAGCGCTTTCTGCGGCAAGCTGCAAAGCGCCCGTCAGATGGCGATGCTGTCTGCCCGCTCCTCGGCTCGAGTGTACTCCGGCGCACGCTGCCGTCTCGCAAGGAGCAAAGAGCTTCGGTAGACATCTCGCACAGGAGAAAGTTGCCAAGAAAGAACCACGTTCTTCATCAGCCCTCCTCATGTCCCGATTGGGGTGCTGCCTTCAAAGCCTTGCACATTGAAAGACTTCTCCAGCAAGTGCTTCTCCCCTGGCGCACTTCGCTGAGTGAGAGCTGCATGGGCAGCGTGGACTCAGCGAAACCGAAAGGGTGTCGCTGTAGCTCGAGCTGAGCAAAGAAACCGTGCACGGTGCACCGTTGGTGGGTGCAGCATGCACGCGGAAAAGCAGCAAAGTTCACTGCCATCGCTGGCCTTCTCTTCAGTCCAGACCACTTAAGGCAAACAATTTAGCTGCAGAGCACTGGGCTTGCGTGTGCAGTGCACCAAATTGCCCAAGACCAGCAAGGGCTCGTTCACAAGCAGAGTCGGCTGAGAGCATTCTTGCTTGCTCCAGAAAGGAAGCCGCAGCTATAGTGCTTCATCCCACAGCGTGGACATAGGCACTTTCCTAGTTGTTCAGCCTTGCAGAGTCCCTGCAACTAGAGCTCAGCCAGGAGCAGGCGTCAAAGCAGAAGGCTTTCCTAAAGCACGCCTCTCCAACCAGCCTTCGGAAATCGCAAATGACACTGTGGCTCTGTGCCTTTCTTCTAAGACAGACGCCCACCTTGCTTTCACTCTCGCAGCTCCCTTGGCAGCCTCCAGCAGCTGCTTTCCTGGAGAACGGCCCGAGAAGTAGAAGCCAGGGCTGGGCTGCACCTTCGCCTTCCGCACGTAAGCGGCACCAGACTCACCGGTGCGCTCTGTTCTTCCCTCCTCCGCTGCATGCTACTACCATCGTGTTCTCGGAAAGACGGAGACTGAAGGGAAGCGCAAATGCTTCCACAGAGAGCTACAAGAGGAATAGGCAGCAGCAGCACAGGAAAGTGCCGTGGAACTTCCTCCTTCCCAAGGCTATAACGTCAATTCAGCAGGCAGGAGAGTGGCAGCCACGCTCGTCTTGCAGCCCGTACAACGAGCACGCGAGCCCGGCGCTCCGCGGCTTCGTTCTTCGCCTTTTCGAGCACGCCGTACCTTCGTTCCCCCGGAGGCGGACGGTCTTCTGCTTCTCGCCCGGAACACTGTGCTCGGCAGTGCAGCGCTTTCTGCGGCAAGCTGCAAAGCGCCCGTCAGATGGCGATGCTGTCTGCCCGCTCCTCGGCTCGAGTGTACTCCGGCGCACGCTGCCGTCTCGCAAGGAGCAAAGAGCTTCGGTAGACATCTCGCACAGGAGAAAGTTGCCAAGAAAGAACCACGTTCTTCATCAGCCCTCCTCATGTCCCGATTGGGGTGCTGCCTTCAAAGCTTTGCACATTGAAAGACTTCTCCAGCAAGTGCTTCTCCCCTGGCGCACTTCGCTGAGTGAGAGCTGCATGGGCAGCGTGGACTCAGCGAAACCGAAAGGCTGTCGCTGTAGCTCGAGCTGAGCAAAGAAACCGTGCACGGTGCACCGTTGGTGGGTGCAGCATGCACGCGGAAAAGCAGCAAAGTTCACTGCCATCGCTGGCCTTCTCTTCAGTCCAGACCACTTAAGGCAAACAATTTAGCTGCAGAGCACTGGGCTTGCGTGTGCAGTGCACCAAATTGCCCAAGACCAGCAAGGGCTCGTTCACAAGCAGAGTCGGCTGAGAGCATTCTTGCTTGCTCCAGAAAGGAAGCCGCAGCTATAGTGCTTCATCCCACAGCGTGGACATAGGCACTTTCCTAGTTGTTCAGCCTTGCAGAGTCCCTGCAACTAGAGCTCAGCCAGGAGCAGGCGTCAAAGCAGAAGGCTTTCCTAAAGCACGCCTCTCCAACCAGCCTTCGGAAATCGCAAATGACACTGTGGCTCTGTGCCTTTCTTCTAAGACAGACGCCCACCTTGCTTTCACTCTCGCAGCTCCCTTGGCAGCCTCCAGCAGCTGCTTTCCTGGAGAACGGCCCGAGAAGTAGAAGCCAGGGCTGGGCTGCACCTTCGCCTTCCGCACGTAAGCGGCACCAGACTCACCGGTGCGCTCTGTTCTTCCCTCCTCCGCTGCATGCTACTACCATCGTGTTCTCGGAAAGACGGAGACTGAAGGGAAGCGCAAATGCTTCCACAGAGAGCTACAAGAGGAATAGGCAGCAGCAGCACAGGTAAGTGCCGTGGAACTTCCTCCTTCCCAAGGCTATAACGTCAATTCAGCAGGCAGGAGAGTGGCAGCCACGCTCGTCTTGCAGCCCGTACAACGAGCACGCGAGCCCGGCGCTCCGCGGCTTCGTTCTTCGCCTTTTCGAGCACGCCGTACCTTCGTTCCCCCGGAGGCGGACGGTCTTCTGCTTCTCGCCCGGAACACTGTGCTCGGCAGTGCAGCGCTTTCTGCGGCAAGCTGCAAAGCGCCCGTCAGATGGCGATGCTGTCTGCCCGCTCCTCGGCTCGAGTGTACTCCGGCGCACGCTGCCGTCTCGCAAGGAGCAAAGAGCTTCGGTAGACATCTCGCACAGGAGAAAGTTGCCAAGAAAGAACCACGTTCTTCATCAGCCCTCCTCATGTCCCGATTGGGGTGCTGCCTTCAAAGCCTTGCACATTGAAAGACTTCTCCAGCAAGTGCTTCTCCCCTGGCGCACTTCGCTGAGTGAGAGCTGCATGGGCAGCGTGGACTCAGCGAAACCGAAAGGCTGTCGCTGTAGCTCGAGCTGAGCAAAGAAACCGTGCACGGTGCACCATTGGTGGGTGCAGCATGCACGCGGAAAAGCAGCAAAGTTCACTGCCATCGCTGGCCTTCTCTTCAGTCCAGACCACTTAAGGCAAACAATTTAGCTGCAGAGCACTGGGCTTGCGTGTGCAGTGCACCAAATTGCCCAAGACCAGCAAGGGCTCGTTCACAAGCAGAGTCGGCTGAGAGCATTCTTGCTTGCTCCAGAAAGGAAGCCGCAGCTATAGTGCTTCATCCCACAGCGTGGACATAGGCACTTTCCTAGTTGTTCAGCCTTGCAGAGTCCCTGCAACTAGAGCTCAGCCAGGAGCAGGCGTCAAAGCAGAAGGCTTTCCTAAAGCACGCCTCTCCAACCAGCCTTCGGAAATCGCAAATGACACTGTGGCTCTGTGCCTTTCTTCTAAGACAGACGCCCACCTTGCTTTCACTCTCGCAGCTCCCTTGGCAGCCTCCAGCAGCTGCTTTCCTGGAGAACGGCCCGAGAAGTAGAAGCCAGGGCTGGGCTGCACCTTCGCCTTCCGCACGTAAGCGGCACCAGACTCACCGGTGCGCTCTGTTCTTCCCTCCTCCGCTGCATGCTACTACCATCGTGTTCTCGGAAAGACGGAGACTGAAGGGAAGCGCAAATGCTTCCACAGAGAGCTACAAGAGGAATAGGCAGCAGCAGCACAGGTAAGTGCCGTGGAACTTCCTCCTTCCCAAGGCTATAACGTCAATTCAGCAGGCAGGAGAGTGGCAGCCACACTCGTCTTGCAGCCCGTACAACGAGCACGCGAGCCCGGCGCTCCGCGGCTTCGTTCTTCGCCTTTTCGAGCACGCCGTACCTTCGTTCCCCCGGAGGCGGACGGTCTTCTGCTTCTCGCCCGGAACACTGTGCTCGGCAGTGCAGCGCTTTCTGCGGCAAGCTGCAAAGCGCCCGTCAGATGGCGATGCTGTCTGCCCGCTCCTCGGCTCGAGTGTACTCCGGCGCACGCTGCCGTCTCGCAAGGAGCAAAGAGCTTCGGTAGACATCTCGCACAGGAGAAAGTTGCCAAGAAAGAACCACGTTCTTCATCAGCCCTCCTCATGTCCCGATTGGGGTGCTGCCTTCAAAGCCTTGCACATTGAAAGACTTCTCCAGCAAGTGCTTCTCCCCTGGCGCACTTCGCTGAGTGAGAGCTGCATGGGCAGCGTGGACTCAGCGAAACCGAAAGGCTGTCGCTGTAGCTCGAGCTGAGCAAAGAAACCGTGCACGGTGCACCGTTGGTGGGTGCAGCATGCACGCGGAAAAGCAGCAAAGTTCACTGCCATCGCTGGCCTTCTCTTCAGTCCAGACCACTTAAGGCAAACAATTTAGCTGCAGAGCACTGGGCTTGCGTGTGCAGTGCACCAAATTGCCCAAGACCAGCAAGGGCTCGTTCACAAGCAGAGTCGGCTGAGAGCATTCTTGCTTGCTCCAGAAAGGAAGCCGCAGCTATAGTGCTTCATCCCACAGCGTGGACATAGGCACTTTCCTAGTTGTTCAGCCTTGCAGAGTCCCTGCAACTAGAGCTCAGCCAGGAGCAGGCGTCAAAGCAGAAGGCTTTCCTAAAGCACGCCTCTCCAACCAGCCTTCGGAAATCGCAAATGACACTGTGGCTCTGTGCCTTTCTTCTAAGACAGACGCCCACCTTGCTTTCACTCTCGCAGCTCCCTTGGCAGCCTCCAGCAGCTGCTTTCCTGGAGAACGGCCCGAGAAGTAGAAGCCAGGGCTGGGCTGCACCTTCGCCTTCCGCACGTAAGCGGCACCAGACTCACCGGTGCGCTCTGTTCTTCCCTCCTCCGCTGCATGCTACTACCATCGTGTTCTCGGAAAGACGGAGACTGAAGGGAAGCGCAAATGCTTCCACAGAGAGCTACAAGAGGAATAGGCAGCAGCAGCACAAGCAAGTGCCGTGGAACTTCCTCCTTCCCAAGGCTATAACGTCAATTCAGCAGGCAGGAGAGTGGCAGCCACGCTCGTCTTGCAGCCCGTACAACGAGCACGCGAGCCCGGCGCTCCGCGGCTTCGTTCTTCGCCTTTTCGAGCACGCCGTACCTTCGTTCCCCCGGAGGCGGACGGTCTTCTGCTTCTCGCCCGGAACACTGTGCTCGGCAGTGCAGCGCTTTCTGCGGCAAGCTGCAAAGCGCCCGTCAGATGGCGATGCTGTCTGCCCGCTCCTCGGCTCGAGTGTACTCCGGCGCACGCTGCCGTCTCGCAAGGAGCAAAGAGCTTCGGTAGACATCTCGCACAGGAGAAAGTTGCCAAGAAAGAACCACGTTCTTCATCAGCCCTCCTCATGTCCCGATTGGGGTGCTGCCTTCAAAGCCTTGCACATTGAAAGACTTCTCCAGCAAGTGCTTCTCCCCTGGCGCACTTCGCTGAGTGAGAGCTGCATGGGCAGCGTGGACTCAGCGAAACCGAAAGGGTGTCGCTGTAGCTCGAGCTGAGCAAAGAAACCGTGCACGGTGCACCGTTGGTGGGTGCAGCATGCACGCGGAAAAGCAGCAAAGTTCACTGCCATCGCTGGCCTTCTCTTCAGTCCAGACCACTTAAGGCAAACAATTTAGCTGCAGAGCACTGGGCTTGCGTGTGCAGTGCACCAAATTGCCCAAGACCAGCAAGGGCTCGTTCACAAGCAGAGTCGGCTGAGAGCATTCTTGCTTGCTCCAGAAAGGAAGCCGCAGCTATAGTGCTTCATCCCACAGCGTGGACATAGGCACTTTCCTAGTTGTTCAGCCTTGCAGAGTCCCTGCAACTAGAGCTCAGCCAGGAGCAGGCGTCAAAGCAGAAGGCTTTCCTAAAGCACGCCTCTCCAACCAGCCTTCGGAAATCGCAAATGACACTGTGGCTCTGTGCCTTTCTTCTAAGACAGACGCCCACCTTGCTTTCACTCTCGCAGCTCCCTTGGCAGCCTCCAGCAGCTGCTTTCCTGGAGAACGGCCCGAGAAGTAGAAGCCAGGGCTGGGCTGCACCTTCGCCTTCCGCACGTAAGCGGCACCAGACTCACCGGTGCGCTCTGTTCTTCCCTCCTCCGCTGCATGCTACTACCATCGTGTTCTCGGAAAGACGGAGACTGAAGGGAAGCGCAAATGCTTCCACAGAGAGCTACAAGAGGAATAGGCAGCAGCAGCACAGGTAAGTGCCGTGGAACTTCCTCCTTCCCAAGGCTATAACGTCAATTCAGCAGGCAGGAGAGTGGCAGCCACGCTCGTCTTGCAGCCCGTACAACGAGCACGCGAGCCCGGCGCTCCGCGGCTTCGTTCTTCGCCTTTTCGAGCACGCCGTACCTTCGTTCCCCCGGAGGCGGACGGTCTTCTGCTTCTCGCCCGGAACACTGTGCTCGGCAGTGCAGCGCTTTCTGCGGCAAGCTGCAAAGCGCCCGTCAGATGGCGATGCTGTCTGCCCGCTCCTCGGCTCGAGTGTACTCCGGCGCACGCTGCCGTCTCGCAAGGAGCAAAGAGCTTCGGTAGACATCTCGCACAGGAGAAAGTTGCCAAGAAAGAACCACGTTCTTCATCAGCCCTCCTCATGTCCCGATTGGGGTGCTGCCTTCAAAGCCTTGCACATTGAAAGACTTCTCCAGCAAGTGCTTCTCCCCTGGCGCACTTCGCTGAGTGAGAGCTGCATGGGCAGCGTGGACTCAGCGAAACCGAAAGGCTGTCGCTGTAGCTCGAGCTGAGCAAAGAAACCGTGCACGGTGCACCGTTGGTGGGTGCAGCATGCACGCGGAAAAGCAGCAAAGTTCACTGCCATCGCTGGCCTTCTCTTCAGTCCAGACCACTTAAGGCAAACAATTTAGCTGCAGAGCACTGGGCTTGCGTGTGCAGTGCACCAAATTGCCCAAGACCAGCAAGGGCTCGTTCACAAGCAGAGTCGGCTGAGAGCATTCTTGCTTGCTCCAGAAAGGAAGCCGCAGCTATAGTGCTTCATCCCACAGCGTGGACATAGGCACTTTCCTAGTTGTTCAGCCTTGCAGAGTCCCTGCAACTAGAGCTCAGCCAGGAGCAGGCGTCAAAGCAGAAGGCTTTCCTAAAGCACGCCTCTCCAACCAGCCTTCGGAAATCGCAAATGACACTGTGGCTCTGTGCCTTTCTTCTAAGACAGACGCCCACCTTGCTTTCACTCTCGCAGCTCCCTTGGCAGCCTCCAGCAGCTGCTTTCCTGGAGAACGGCCCGAGAAGTAGAAGCCAGGGCTGGGCTGCACCTTCGCCTTCCGCACGTAAGCGGCACCAGACTCACCGGTGCGCTCTGTTCTTCCCTCCTCCGCTGCATGCTACTACCATCGTGTTCTCGGAAAGACGGAGACTGAAGGGAAGCGCAAATGCTTCCACAGAGAGCTACAAGAGGAATAGGCAGCAGCAGCACAGGTAAGTGCCGTGGAACTTCCTCCTTCCCAAGGCTATAACGTCAATTCAGCAGGCAGGAGAGTGGCAGCCACGCTCGTCTTGCAGCCCGTACAACGAGCACGCGAGCCCGGCGCTCTGCGGCTTCGTTCTTCGCCTTTTCGAGCACGCCGTACCTTCGTTCCCCCGGAGGCGGACGGTCTTCTGCTTCTCGCCCGGAACACTGTGCTCGGCAGTGCAGCGCTTTCTGCGGCAAGCTGCAAAGCGCCCGTCAGATGGCGATGCTGTCTGCCCGCTCCTCGGCTCGAGTGTACTCCGGCGCACGCTGCCGTCTCGCAAGGAGCAAAGAGCTTCGGTAGACATCTCGCACAGGAGAAAGTTGCCAAGAAAGAACCACGTTCTTCATCAGCCCTCCTCATGTCCCGATTGGGGTGCTGCCTTCAAAGCCTTGCACATTGAAAGACTTCTCCAGCAAGTGCTTCTCCCCTGGCGCACTTCGCTGAGTGAGAGCTGCATGGGCAGCGTGGACTCAGCGAAACCGAAAGGCTGTCGCTGTAGCTCGAGCTGAGCAAAGAAACCGTGCACGGTGCACCGTTGGTGGGTGCAGCATGCACGCGGAAAAGCAGCAAAGTTCACTGCCATCGCTGGCCTTCTCTTCAGTCCAGACCACTTAAGGCAAACAATTTAGCTGCAGAGCACTGGGCTTGCGTGTGCAGTGCACCAAATTGCCCAAGACCAGCAAGGGCTCGTTCACAAGCAGAGTCGGCTGAGAGCATTCTTGCTTGCTCCAGAAAGGAAGCCGCAGCTATAGTGCTTCATCCCACAGCGTGGACATAGGCACTTTCCTAGTTGTTCAGCCTTGCAGAGTCCCTGCAACTAGAGCTCAGCCAGGAGCAGGCGTCAAAGCAGAAGGCTTTCCTAAAGCACGCCTCTCCAACCAGCCTTCGGAAATCGCAAATGACACTGTGGCTCTGTGCCTTTCTTCTAAGACAGACGCCCACCTTGCTTTCACTCTCGCAGCTCCCTTGGCAGCCTCCAGCAGCTGCTTTCCTGGAGAACGGCCCGAGAAGTAGAAGCCAGGGCTGGGCTGCACCTTCGCCTTCCGCACGTAAGCGGCACCAGACTCACCGGTGCGCTCTGTTCTTCCCTCCTCCGCTGCATGCTACTACCATCGTGTTCTCGGAAAGACGGAGACTGAAGGGAAGCGCAAATGCTTCCACAGAGAGCTACAAGAGGAATAGGCAGCAGCAGCACAGGTAAGTGCCGTGGAACTTCCTCCTTCCCAAGGCTATAACGTCAATTCAGCAGGCAGGAGAGTGGCAGCCACGCTCGTCTTGCAGCCCGTACAACGAGCACGCGAGCCCGGCGCTCCGCGGCTTCGTTCTTCGCCTTTTCGAGCACGCCGTACCTTCGTTCCCCCGGAGGCGGACGGTCTTCTGCTTCTCGCCCGGAACACTGTGCTCGGCAGTGCAGCGCTTTCTGCGGCAAGCTGCAAAGCGCCCGTCAGATGGCGATGCTGTCTGCCCGCTCCTCGGCTCGAGTGTACTCCGGCGCACGCTGCCGTCTCGCAAGGAGCAAAGAGCTTCGGTAGACATCTCGCACAGGAGAAAGTTGCCAAGAAAGAACCACGTTCTTCATCAGCCCTCCTCATGTCCCGATTGGGGTGCTGCCTTCAAAGCCTTGCACATTGAAAGACTTCTCCAGCAAGTGCTTCTCCCCTGGCGCACTTCGCTGAGTGAGAGCTGCATGGGCAGCGTGGACTCAGCGAAACCGAAAGGGTGTCGCTGTAGCTCGAGCTGAGCAAAGAAACCGTGCACGGTGCACCGTTGGTGGGTGCAGCATGCACGCGGAAAAGCAGCAAAGTTCACTGCCATCGCTGGCCTTCTCTTCAGTCCAGACCACTTAAGGCAAACAATTTAGCTGCAGAGCACTGGGCTTGCGTGTGCAGTGCACCAAATTGCCCAAGACCAGCAAGGGCTCGTTCACAAGCAGAGTCGGCTGAGAGCATTCTTGCTTGCTCCAGAAAGGAAGCCGCAGCTATAGTGCTTCATCCCACAGCGTGGACATAGGCACTTTCCTAGTTGTTCAGCCTTGCAGAGTCCCTGCAACTAGAGCTCAGCCAGGAGCAGGCGTCAAAGCAGAAGGCTTTCCTAAAGCACGCCTCTCCAACCAGCCTTCGGAAATCGCAAATGACACTGTGGCTCTGTGCCTTTCTTCTAAGACAGACGCCCACCTTGCTTTCACTCTCGCAGCTCCCTTGGCAGCCTCCAGCAGCTGCTTTCCTGGAGAACGGCCCGAGAAGTAGAAGCCAGGGCTGGGCTGCACCTTCGCCTTCCGCACGTAAGCGGCACCAGACTCACCGGTGCGCTCTGTTCTTCCCTCCTCCGCTGCATGCTACTACCATCGTGTTCTCGGAAAGACGGAGACTGAAGGGAAGCGCAAATGCTTCCACAGAGAGCTACAAGAGGAATAGGCAGCAGCAGCACAGGTAAGTGCCGTGGAACTTCCTCCTTCCCAAGGCTATAACGTCAATTCAGCAGGCAGGAGAGTGGCAGCCACGCTCGTCTTGCAGCCCGTACAACGAGCACGCGAGCCCGGCGCTCCGCGGCTTCGTTCTTCGCCTTTTCGAGCACGCCGTACCTTCGTTCCCCCGGAGGCGGACGGTCTTCTGCTTCTCGCCCGGAACACTGTGCTCGGCAGTGCAGCGCTTTCTGCGGCAAGCTGCAAAGCGCCCGTCAGATGGCGATGCTGTCTGCCCGCTCCTCGGCTCGAGTGTACTCCGGCGCACGCTGCCGTCTCGCAAGGAGCAAAGAGCTTTGGTAGACATCTCGCACAGGAGAAAGTTGCCAAGAAAGAACCACGTTCTTCATCAGCCCTCCTCATGTCCCGATTGGGGTGCTGCCTTCAAAGCCTTGCACATTGAAAGACTTCTCCAGCAAGTGCTTCTCCCCTGGCGCACTTCGCTGAGTGAGAGCTGCATGGGCAGCGTGGACTCAGCGAAACCGAAAGGCTGTCGCTGTAGCTCGAGCTGAGCAAAGAAACCGTGCACGGTGCACCGTTGGTGGGTGCAGCATGCACGCGGAAAAGCAGCAAAGTTCACTGCCATCGCTGGCCTTCTCTTCAGTCCAGACCACTTAAGGCAAACAATTTAGCTGCAGAGCACTGGGCTTGCGTGTGCAGTGCACCAAATTGCCCAAGACCAGCAAGGGCTCGTTCACAAGCAGAGTCGGCTGAGAGCATTCTTGCTTGCTCTAGAAAGGAAGCCGCAGCTATAGTGCTTCATCCCACAGCGTGGACATAGGCACTTTCCTAGTTGTTCAGCCTTGCAGAGTCCCTGCAACTAGAGCTCAGCCAGGAGCAGGCGTCAAAGCAGAAGGCTTTCCTAAAGCACGCCTCTCCAACCAGCCTTCGGAAATCGCAAATGACACTGTGGCTCTGTGCCTTTCTTCTAAGACAGACGCCCACCTTGCTTTCACTCTCGCAGCTCCCTTGGCAGCCTCCAGCAGCTGCTTTCCTGGAGAACGGCCCGAGAAGTAGAAGCCAGGGCTGGGCTGCACCTTCGCCTTCCGCACGTAAGCGGCACCAGACTCACCGGTGCGCTCTGTTCTTCCCTCCTCCGCTGCATGCTACTACCATCGTGTTCTCGGAAAGACGGAGACTGAAGGGAAGCGCAAATGCTTCCACAGAGAGCTACAAGAGGAATAGGCAGCAGCAGCACAGGAAAGTGCCGTGGAACTTCCTCCTTCCCAAGGCTATAACGTCAATTCAGCAGGCAGGAGAGTGGCAGCCACGCTCGTCTTGCAGCCCGTACAACGAGCACGCGAGCCCGGCGCTCCGCGGCTTCGTTCTTCGCCTTTTCGAGCACGCCGTACCTTCGTTCCCCCGGAGGCGGACGGTCTTCTGCTTCTCGCCCGGAACACTGTGCTCGGCAGTGCAGCGCTTTCTGCGGCAAGCTGCAAAGCGCCCGTCAGATGGCGATGCTGTCTGCCCGCTCCTCGGCTCGAGTGTACTCCGGCGCACGCTGCCGTCTCGCAAGGAGCAAAGAGCTTCGGTAGACATCTCGCACAGGAGAAAGTTGCCAAGAAAGAACCACGTTCTTCATCAGCCCTCCTCATGTCCCGATTGGGGTGCTGCCTTCAAAGCCTTGCACATTGAAAGACTTCTCCAGCAAGTGCTTCTCCCCTGGCGCACTTCGCTGAGTGAGAGCTGCATGGGCAGCGTGGACTCAGCGAAACCGAAAGGCTGTCGCTGTAGCTCGAGCTGAGCAAAGAAACCGTGCACGGTGCACCGTTGGTGGGTGCAGCATGCACGCGGAAAAGCAGCAAAGTTCACTGCCATCGCTGGCCTTCTCTTCAGTCCAGACCACTTAAGGCAAACAATTTAGCTGCAGAGCACTGGGCTTGCGTGTGCAGTGCACCAAATTGCCCAAGACCAGCAAGGGCTCGTTCACAAGCAGAGTCGGCTGAGAGCATTCTTGCTTGCTCCAGAAAGGAAGCCGCAGCTATAGTGCTTCATCCCACAGCGTGGACATAGGCACTTTCCTAGTTGTTCAGCCTTGCAGAGTCCCTGCAACTAGAGCTCAGCCAGGAGCAGGCGTCAAAGCAGAAGGCTTTCCTAAAGCACGCCTCTCCAACCAGCCTTCGGAAATCGCAAATGACACTGTGGCTCTGTGCCTTTCTTCTAAGACAGACGCCCACCTTGCTTTCACTCTCGCAGCTCCCTTGGCAGCCTCCAGCAGCTGCTTTCCTGGAGAACGGCCCGAGAAGTAGAAGCCAGGGCTGGGCTGCACCTTCGCCTTCCGCACGTAAGCGGCACCAGACTCACCGGTGCGCTCTGTTCTTCCCTCCTCCGCTGCATGCTACTACCATCGTGTTCTCGGAAAGACGGAGACTGAAGGGAAGCGCAAATGCTTCCACAGAGAGCTACAAGAGGAATAGGCAGCAGCAGCACAGGAAAGTGCCGTGGAACTTCCTCCTTCCCAAGGCTATAACGTCAATTCAGCAGGCAGGAGAGTGGCAGCCACGCTCGTCTTGCAGCCCGTACAACGAGCACGCGAGCCCGGCGCTCCGCGGCTTCGTTCTTCGCCTTTTCGAGCACGCCGTACCTTCGTTCCCCCGGAGGCGGACGGTCTTCTGCTTCTCGCCCGGAACACTGTGCTCGGCAGTGCAGCGCTTTCTGCGGCAAGCTGCAAAGCGCCCGTCAGATGGCGATGCTGTCTGCCCGCTCCTCGGCTCGAGTGTACTCCGGCGCACGCTGCCGTCTCGCAAGGAGCAAAGAGCTTCGGTAGACATCTCGCACAGGAGAAAGTTGCCAAGAAAGAACCACGTTCTTCATCAGCCCTCCTCATGTCCCGATTGGGGTGCTGCCTTCAAAGCCTTGCACATTGAAAGACTTCTCCAGCAAGTGCTTCTCCCCTGGCGCACTTCGCTGAGTGAGAGCTGCATGGGCAGCGTGGACTCAGCGAAACCGAAAGGGTGTCGCTGTAGCTCGAGCTGAGCAAAGAAACCGTGCACGGTGCACCGTTGGTGGGTGCAGCATGCACGCGGAAAAGCAGCAAAGTTCACTGCCATCGCTGGCCTTCTCTTCAGTCCAGACCACTTAAGGCAAACAATTTAGCTGCAGAGCACTGGGCTTGCGTGTGCAGTGCACCAAATTGCCCAAGACCAGCAAGGGCTCGTTCACAAGCAGAGTCGGCTGAGAGCATTCTTGCTTGCTCCAGAAAGGAAGCCGCAGCTATAGTGCTTCATCCCACAGCGTGGACATAGGCACTTTCCTAGTTGTTCAGCCTTGCAGAGTCCCTGCAACTAGAGCTCAGCCAGGAGCAGGCGTCAAAGCAGAAGGCTTTCCTAAAGCACGCCTCTCCAACCAGCCTTCGGAAATCGCAAATGACACTGTGGCTCTGTGCCTTTCTTCTAAGACAGACGCCCACCTTGCTTTCACTCTCGCAGCTCCCTTGGCAGCCTCCAGCAGCTGCTTTCCTGGAGAACGGCCCGAGAAGTAGAAGCCAGGGCTGGGCTGCACCTTCGCCTTCCGCACGTAAGCGGCACCAGACTCACCGGTGCGCTCTGTTCTTCCCTCCTCCGCTGCATGCTACTACCATCGTGTTCTCGGAAAGACGGAGACTGAAGGGAAGCGCAAATGCTTCCACAGAGAGCTACAAGAGGAATAGGCAGCAGCAGCACAGGTAAGTGCCGTGGAACTTCCTCCTTCCCAAGGCTATAACGTCAATTCAGCAGGCAGGAGAGTGGCAGCCACGCTCGTCTTGCAGCCCGTACAACGAGCACGCGAGCCCGGCGCTCCGCGGCTTCGTTCTTCGCCTTTTCGAGCACGCCGTACCTTCGTTCCCCCGGAGGCGGACGGTCTTCTGCTTCTCGCCCGGAACACTGTGCTCGGCAGTGCAGCGCTTTCTGCGGCAAGCTGCAAAGCGCCCGTCAGATGGCGATGCTGTCTGCCCGCTCCTCGGCTCGAGTGTACTCCGGCGCACGCTGCCGTCTCGCAAGGAGCAAAGAGCTTCGGTAGACATCTCGCACAGGAGAAAGTTGCCAAGAAAGAACCACGTTCTTCATCAGCCCTCCTCATGTCCCGATTGGGGTGCTGCCTTCAAAGCCTTGCACATTGAAAGACTTCTCCAGCAAGTGCTTCTCCCCTGGCGCACTTCGCTGAGTGAGAGCTGCATGGGCAGCGTGGACTCAGCGAAACCGAAAGGCTGTCGCTGTAGCTCGAGCTGAGCAAAGAAACCGTGCACGGTGCACCGTTGGTGGGTGCAGCATGCACGCGGAAAAGCAGCAAAGTTCACTGCCATCGCTGGCCTTCTCTTCAGTCCAGACCACTTAAGGCAAACAATTTAGCTGCAGAGCACTGGGCTTGCGTGTGCAGTGCACCAAATTGCCCAAGACCAGCAAGGGCTCGTTCACAAGCAGAGTCGGCTGAGAGCATTCTTGCTTGCTCCAGAAAGGAAGCCGCAGCTATAGTGCTTCATCCCACAGCGTGGACATAGGCACTTTCCTAGTTGTTCAGCCTTGCAGAGTCCCTGCAACTAGAGCTCAGCCAGGAGCAGGCGTCAAAGCAGAAGGCTTTCCTAAAGCACGCCTCTCCAACCAGCCTTCGGAAATCGCAAATGACACTGTGGCTCTGTGCCTTTCTTCTAAGACAGACGCCCACCTTGCTTTCACTCTCGCAGCTCCCTTGGCAGCCTCCAGCAGCTGCTTTCCTGGAGAACGGCCCGAGAAGTAGAAGCCAGGGCTGGGCTGCACCTTCGCCTTCCGCACGTAAGCGGCACCAGACTCACCGGTGCGCTCTGTTCTTCCCTCCTCCGCTGCATGCTACTACCATCGTGTTCTCGGAAAGACGGAGACTGAAGGGAAGCGCAAATGCTTCCACAGAGAGCTACAAGAGGAATAGGCAGCAGCAGCACAGGTAAGTGCCGTGGAACTTCCTCCTTCCCAAGGCTATAACGTCAATTCAGCAGGCAGGAGAGTGGCAGCCACGCTCGTCTTGCAGCCCGTACAACGAGCACGCGAGCCCGGCGCTCCGCGGCTTCGTTCTTCGCCTTTTCGAGCACGCCGTACCTTCGTTCCCCCGGAGGCGGACGGTCTTCTGCTTCTCGCCCGGAACACTGTGCTCGGCAGTGCAGCGCTTTCTGCGGCAAGCTGCAAAGCGCCCGTCAGATGGCGATGCTGTCTGCCCGCTCCTCGGCTCGAGTGTACTCCGGCGCACGCTGCCGTCTCGCAAGGAGCAAAGAGCTTCGGTAGACATCTCGCACAGGAGAAAGTTGCCAAGAAAGAACCACGTTCTTCATCAGCCCTCCTCATGTCCCGATTGGGGTGCTGCCTTCAAAGCCTTGCACATTGAAAGACTTCTCCAGCAAGTGCTTCTCCCCTGGCGCACTTCGCTGAGTGAGAGCTGCATGGGCAGCGTGGACTCAGCGAAACCGAAAGGCTGTCGCTGTAGCTCGAGCTGAGCAAAGAAACCGTGCACGGTGCACCATTGGTGGGTGCAGCATGCACGCGGAAAAGCAGCAAAGTTCACTGCCATCGCTGGCCTTCTCTTCAGTCCAGACCACTTAAGGCAAACAATTTAGCTGCAGAGCACTGGGCTTGCGTGTGCAGTGCACCAAATTGCCCAAGACCAGCAAGGGCTCGTTCACAAGCAGAGTCGGCTGAGAGCATTCTTGCTTGCTCCAGAAAGGAAGCCGCAGCTATAGTGCTTCATCCCACAGCGTGGACATAGGCACTTTCCTAGTTGTTCAGCCTTGCAGAGTCCCTGCAACTAGAGCTCAGCCAGGAGCAGGCGTCAAAGCAGAAGGCTTTCCTAAAGCACGCCTCTCCAACCAGCCTTCGGAAATCGCAAATGACACTGTGGCTCTGTGCCTTTCTTCTAAGACAGACGCCCACCTTGCTTTCACTCTCGCAGCTCCCTTGGCAGCCTCCAGCAGCTGCTTTCCTGGAGAACGGCCCGAGAAGTAGAAGCCAGGGCTGGGCTGCACCTTCGCCTTCCGCACGTAAGCGGCACCAGACTCACCGGTGCGCTCTGTTCTTCCCTCCTCCGCTGCATGCTACTACCATCGTGTTCTCGGAAAGACGGAGACTGAAGGGAAGCGCAAATGCTTCCACAGAGAGCTACAAGAGGAATAGGCAGCAGCAGCACAGGTAAGTGCCGTGGAACTTCCTCCTTCCCAAGGCTATAACGTCAATTCAGCAGGCAGGAGAGTGGCAGCCACACTCGTCTTGCAGCCCGTACAACGAGCACGCGAGCCCGGCGCTCCGCGGCTTCGTTCTTCGCCTTTTCGAGCACGCCGTACCTTCGTTCCCCCGGAGGCGGACGGTCTTCTGCTTCTCGCCCGGAACACTGTGCTCGGCAGTGCAGCGCTTTCTGCGGCAAGCTGCAAAGCGCCCGTCAGATGGCGATGCTGTCTGCCCGCTCCTCGGCTCGAGTGTACTCCGGCGCACGCTGCCGTCTCGCAAGGAGCAAAGAGCTTCGGTAGACATCTCGCACAGGAGAAAGTTGCCAAGAAAGAACCACGTTCTTCATCAGCCCTCCTCATGTCCCGATTGGGGTGCTGCCTTCAAAGCCTTGCACATTGAAAGACTTCTCCAGCAAGTGCTTCTCCCCTGGCGCACTTCGCTGAGTGAGAGCTGCATGGGCAGCGTGGACTCAGCGAAACCGAAAGGGTGTCGCTGTAGCTCGAGCTGAGCAAAGAAACCGTGCACGGTGCACCGTTGGTGGGTGCAGCATGCACGCGGAAAAGCAGCAAAGTTCACTGCCATCGCTGGCCTTCTCTTCAGTCCAGACCACTTAAGGCAAACAATTTAGCTGCAGAGCACTGGGCTTGCGTGTGCAGTGCACCAAATTGCCCAAGACCAGCAAGGGCTCGTTCACAAGCAGAGTCGGCTGAGAGCATTCTTGCTTGCTCCAGAAAGGAAGCCGCAGCTATAGTGCTTCATCCCACAGCGTGGACATAGGCACTTTCCTAGTTGTTCAGCCTTGCAGAGTCCCTGCAACTAGAGCTCAGCCAGGAGCAGGCGTCAAAGCAGAAGGCTTTCCTAAAGCACGCCTCTCCAACCAGCCTTCGGAAATCGCAAATGACACTGTGGCTCTGTGCCTTTCTTCTAAGACAGACGCCCACCTTGCTTTCACTCTCGCAGCTCCCTTGGCAGCCTCCAGCAGCTGCTTTCCTGGAGAACGGCCCGAGAAGTAGAAGCCAGGGCTGGGCTGCACCTTCGCCTTCCGCACGTAAGCGGCACCAGACTCACCGGTGCGCTCTGTTCTTCCCTCCTCCGCTGCATGCTACTACCATCGTGTTCTCGGAAAGACGGAGACTGAAGGGAAGCGCAAATGCTTCCACAGAGAGCTACAAGAGGAATAGGCAGCAGCAGCACAGGAAAGTGCCGTGGAACTTCCTCCTTCCCAAGGCTATAACGTCAATTCAGCAGGCAGGAGAGTGGCAGCCACGCTCGTCTTGCAGCCCGTACAACGAGCACGCGAGCCCGGCGCTCCGCGGCTTCGTTCTTCGCCTTTTCGAGCACGCCGTACCTTCGTTCCCCCGGAGGCGGACGGTCTTCTGCTTCTCGCCCGGAACACTGTGCTCGGCAGTGCAGCGCTTTCTGCGGCAAGCTGCAAAGCGCCCGTCAGATGGCGATGCTGTCTGCCCGCTCCTCGGCTCGAGTGTACTCCGGCGCACGCTGCCGTCTCGCAAGGAGCAAAGAGCTTCGGTAGACATCTCGCACAGGAGAAAGTTGCCAAGAAAGAACCACGTTCTTCATCAGCCCTCCTCATGTCCCGATTGGGGTGCTGCCTTCAAAGCCTTGCACATTGAAAGACTTCTCCAGCAAGTGCTTCTCCCCTGGCGCACTTCGCTGAGTGAGAGCTGCATGGGCAGCGTGGACTCAGCGAAACCGAAAGGGTGTCGCTGTAGCTCGAGCTGAGCAAAGAAACCGTGCACGGTGCACCGTTGGTGGGTGCAGCATGCACGCGGAAAAGCAGCAAAGTTCACTGCCATCGCTGGCCTTCTCTTCAGTCCAGACCACTTAAGGCAAACAATTTAGCTGCAGAGCACTGGGCTTGCGTGTGCAGTGCACCAAATTGCCCAAGACCAGCAAGGGCTCGTTCACAAGCAGAGTCGGCTGAGAGCATTCTTGCTTGCTCCAGAAAGGAAGCCGCAGCTATAGTGCTTCATCCCACAGCGTGGACATAGGCACTTTCCTAGTTGTTCAGCCTTGCAGAGTCCCTGCAACTAGAGCTCAGCCAGGAGCAGGCGTCAAAGCAGAAGGCTTTCCTAAAGCACGCCTCTCCAACCAGCCTTCGGAAATCGCAAATGACACTGTGGCTCTGTGCCTTTCTTCTAAGACAGACGCCCACCTTGCTTTCACTCTCGCAGCTCCCTTGGCAGCCTCCAGCAGCTGCTTTCCTGGAGAACGGCCCGAGAAGTAGAAGCCAGGGCTGGGCTGCACCTTCGCCTTCCGCACGTAAGTGGCACCAGACTCACCGGTGCGCTCTGTTCTTCCCTCCTCCGCTGCATGCTACTACCATCGTGTTCTCGGAAAGACGGAGACTGAAGGGAAGCGCAAATGCTTCCACAGAGAGCTACAAGAGGAATAGGCAGCAGCAGCACAAGCAAGTGCCGTGGAACTTCCTCCTTCCCAAGGCTATAACGTCAATTCAGCAGGCAGGAGAGTGGCAGCCACGCTCGTCTTGCAGCCCGTACAACGAGCACGCGAGCCCGGCGCTCCGCGGCTTCGTTCTTCGCCTTTTCGAGCACGCCGTACCTTCGTTCCCCCGGAGGCGGACGGTCTTCTGCTTCTCGCCCGGAACACTGTGCTCGGCAGTGCAGCGCTTTCTGCGGCAAGCTGCAAAGCGCCCGTCAGATGGCGATGCTGTCTGCCCGCTCCTCGGCTCGAGTGTACTCCGGCGCACGCTGCCGTCTCGCAAGGAGCAAAGAGCTTCGGTAGACATCTCGCACAGGAGAAAGTTGCCAAGAAAGAACCACGTTCTTCATCAGCCCTCCTCATGTCCCGATTGGGGTGCTGCCTTCAAAGCCTTGCACATTGAAAGACTTCTCCAGCAAGTGCTTCTCCCCTGGTGCACTTCGCTGAGTGAGAGCTGCATGGGCAGCGTGGACTCAGCGAAACCGAAAGGCTGTCGCTGTAGCTCGAGCTGAGCAAAGAAACCGTGCACGGTGCACCGTTGGTGGGTGCAGCATGCACGCGGAAAAGCAGCAAAGTTCACTGCCATCGCTGGCCTTCTCTTCAGTCCAGACCACTTAAGGCAAACAATTTAGCTGCAGAGCACTGGGCTTGCGTGTGCAGTGCACCAAATTGCCCAAGACCAGCAAGGGCTCGTTCACAAGCAGAGTCGGCTGAGAGCATTCTTGCTTGCTCCAGAAAGGAAGCCGCAGCTATAGTGCTTCATCCCACAGCGTGGACATAGGCACTTTCCTAGTTGTTCAGCCTTGCAGAGTCCCTGCAACTAGAGCTCAGCCAGGAGCAGGCGTCAAAGCAGAAGGCTTTCCTAAAGCACGCCTCTCCAACCAGCCTTCGGAAATCGCAAATGACACTGTGGCTCTGTGCCTTTCTTCTAAGACAGACGCCCACCTTGCTTTCACTCTCGCAGCTCCCTTGGCAGCCTCCAGCAGCTGCTTTCCTGGAGAATGGCCCGAGAAGTAGAAGCCAGGGCTGGGCTGCACCTTCGCCTTCCGCACGTAAGCGGCACCAGACTCACCGGTGCGCTCTGTTCTTCCCTCCTCCGCTGCATGCTACTACCATCGTGTTCTCGGAAAGACGGAGACTGAAGGGAAGCGCAAATGCTTCCACAGAGAGCTACAAGAGGAATAGGCAGCAGCAGCACAGGTAAGTGCCGTGGAACTTCCTCCTTCCCAAGGCTATAACGTCAATTCAGCAGGCAGGAGAGTGGCAGCCACGCTCGTCTTGCAGCCCGTACAACGAGCACGCGAGCCCGGCGCTCCGCGGCTTCGTTCTTCGCCTTTTCGAGCACGCCGTACCTTCGTTCCCCCGGAGGCGGACGGTCTTCTGCTTCTCGCCCGGAACACTGTGCTCGGCAGTGCAGCGCTTTCTGCGGCAAGCTGCAAAGCGCCCGTCAGATGGCGATGCTGTCTGCCCGCTCCTCGGCTCGAGTGTACTCCGGCGCACGCTGCCGTCTCGCAAGGAGCAAAGAGCTTCGGTAGACATCTCGCACAGGAGAAAGTTGCCAAGAAAGAACCACGTTCTTCATCAGCCCTCCTCATGTCCCGATTGGGGTGCTGCCTTCAAAGCCTTGCACATTGAAAGACTTCTCCAGCAAGTGCTTCTCCCCTGGCGCACTTCGCTGAGTGAGAGCTGCATGGGCAGCGTGGACTCAGCGAAACCGAAAGGGTGTCGCTGTAGCTCGAGCTGAGCAAAGAAACCGTGCACGGTGCACCGTTGGTGGGTGCAGCATGCACGCGGAAAAGCAGCAAAGTTCACTGCCATCGCTGGCCTTCTCTTCAGTCCAGACCACTTAAGGCAAACAATTTAGCTGCAGAGCACTGGGCTTGCGTGTGCAGTGCACCAAATTGCCCAAGACCAGCAAGGGCTCGTTCACAAGCAGAGTCGGCTGAGAGCATTCTTGCTTGCTCCAGAAAGGAAGCCGCAGCTATAGTGCTTCATCCCACAGCGTGGACATAGGCACTTTCCTAGTTGTTCAGCCTTGCAGAGTCCCTGCAACTAGAGCTCAGCCAGGAGCAGGCGTCAAAGCAGAAGGCTTTCCTAAAGCACGCCTCTCCAACCAGCCTTCGGAAATCGCAAATGACACTGTGGCTCTGTGCCTTTCTTCTAAGACAGACGCCCACCTTGCTTTCACTCTCGCAGCTCCCTTGGCAGCCTCCAGCAGCTGCTTTCCTGGAGAACGGCCCGAGAAGTAGAAGCCAGGGCTGGGCTGCACCTTCGCCTTCCGCACGTAAGCGGCACCAGACTCACCGGTGCGCTCTGTTCTTCCCTCCTCCGCTGCATGCTACTACCATCGTGTTCTCGGAAAGACGGAGACTGAAGGGAAGCGCAAATGCTTCCACAGAGAGCTACAAGAGGAATAGGCAGCAGCAGCACAGGAAAGTGCCGTGGAACTTCCTCCTTCCCAAGGCTATAACGTCAATTCAGCAGGCAGGAGAGTGGCAGCCACGCTCGTCTTGCAGCCCGTACAACGAGCACGCGAGCCCGGCGCTCCGCGGCTTCGTTCTTCGCCTTTTCGAGCACGCCGTACCTTCGTTCCCCCGGAGGCGGACGGTCTTCTGCTTCTCGCCCGGAACACTGTGCTCGGCAGTGCAGCGCTTTCTGCGGCAAGCTGCAAAGCGCCCGTCAGATGGCGATGCTGTCTGCCCGCTCCTCGGCTCGAGTGTACTCCGGCGCACGCTGCCGTCTCGCAAGGAGCAAAGAGCTTCGGTAGACATCTCGCACAGGAGAAAGTTGCCAAGAAAGAACCACGTTCTTCATCAGCCCTCCTCATGTCCCGATTGGGGTGCTGCCTTCAAAGCCTTGCACATTGAAAGACTTCTCCAGCAAGTGCTTCTCCCCTGGCGCACTTCGCTGAGTGAGAGCTGCATGGGCAGCGTGGACTCAGCGAAACCGAAAGGGTGTCGCTGTAGCTCGAGCTGAGCAAAGAAACCGTGCACGGTGCACCGTTGGTGGGTGCAGCATGCACGCGGAAAAGCAGCAAAGTTCACTGCCATCGCTGGCCTTCTCTTCAGTCCAGACCACTTAAGGCAAACAATTTAGCTGCAGAGCACTGGGCTTGCGTGTGCAGTGCACCAAATTGCCCAAGACCAGCAAGGGCTCGTTCACAAGCAGAGTCGGCTGAGAGCATTCTTGCTTGCTCCAGAAAGGAAGCCGCAGCTATAGTGCTTCATCCCACAGCGTGGACATAGGCACTTTCCTAGTTGTTCAGCCTTGCAGAGTCCCTGCAACTAGAGCTCAGCCAGGAGCAGGCGTCAAAGCAGAAGGCTTTCCTAAAGCACGCCTCTCCAACCAGCCTTCGGAAATCGCAAATGACACTGTGGCTCTGTGCCTTTCTTCTAAGACAGACGCCCACCTTGCTTTCACTCTCGCAGCTCCCTTGGCAGCCTCCAGCAGCTGCTTTCCTGGAGAACGGCCCGAGAAGTAGAAGCCAGGGCTGGGCTGCACCTTCGCCTTCCGCACGTAAGCGGCACCAGACTCACCGGTGCGCTCTGTTCTTCCCTCCTCCGCTGCATGCTACTACCATCGTGTTCTCGGAAAGACGGAGACTGAAGGGAAGCGCAAATGCTTCCACAGAGAGCTACAAGAGGAATAGGCAGCAGCAGCACAGGTAAGTGCCGTGGAACTTCCTCCTTCCCAAGGCTATAACGTCAATTCAGCAGGCAGGAGAGTGGCAGCCACGCTCGTCTTGCAGCCCGTACAACGAGCACGCGAGCCCGGCGCTCCGCGGCTTCGTTCTTCGCCTTTTCGAGCACGCCGTACCTTCGTTCCCCCGGAGGCGGACGGTCTTCTGCTTCTCGCCCGGAACACTGTGCTCGGCAGTGCAGCGCTTTCTGCGGCAAGCTGCAAAGCGCCCGTCAGATGGCGATGCTGTCTGCCCGCTCCTCGGCTCGAGTGTACTCCGGCGCACGCTGCCGTCTCGCAAGGAGCAAAGAGCTTCGGTAGACATCTCGCACAGGAGAAAGTTGCCAAGAAAGAACCATGTTCTTCATCAGCCCTCCTCATGTCCCGATTGGGGTGCTGCCTTCAAAGCCTTGCACATTGAAAGACTTCTCCAGCAAGTGCTTCTCCCCTGGCGCACTTCGCTGAGTGAGAGCTGCATGGGCAGCGTGGACTCAGCGAAACCGAAAGGGTGTCGCTGTAGCTCGAGCTGAGCAAAGAAACCGTGCACGGTGCACCGTTGGTGGGTGCAGCATGCACGCGGAAAAGCAGCAAAGTTCACTGCCATCGCTGGCCTTCTCTTCAGTCCAGACCACTTAAGGCAAACAATTTAGCTGCAGAGCACTGGGCTTGCGTGTGCAGTGCACCAAATTGCCCAAGACCAGCAAGGGCTCGTTCACAAGCAGAGTCGGCTGAGAGCATTCTTGCTTGCTCCAGAAAGGAAGCCGCAGCTATAGTGCTTCATCCCACAGCGTGGACATAGGCACTTTCCTAGTTGTTCAGCCTTGCAGAGTCCCTGCAACTAGAGCTCAGCCAGGAGCAGGCGTCAAAGCAGAAGGCTTTCCTAAAGCACGCCTCTCCAACCAGCCTTCGGAAATCGCAAATGACACTGTGGCTCTGTGCCTTTCTTCTAAGACAGACGCCCACCTTGCTTTCACTCTCGCAGCTCCCTTGGCAGCCTCCAGCAGCTGCTTTCCTGGAGAACGGCCCGAGAAGTAGAAGCCAGGGCTGGGCTGCACCTTCGCCTTCCGCACGTAAGTGGCACCAGACTCACCGGTGCGCTCTGTTCTTCCCTCCTCCGCTGCATGCTACTACCATCGTGTTCTCGGAAAGACGGAGACTGAAGGGAAGCGCAAATGCTTCCACAGAGAGCTACAAGAGGAATAGGCAGCAGCAGCACAAGCAAGTGCCGTGGAACTTCCTCCTTCCCAAGGCTATAACGTCAATTCAGCAGGCAGGAGAGTGGCAGCCACGCTCGTCTTGCAGCCCGTACAACGAGCACGCGAGCCCGGCGCTCCGCGGCTTCGTTCTTCGCCTTTTCGAGCACGCCGTACCTTCGTTCCCCCGGAGGCGGACGGTCTTCTGCTTCTCGCCCGGAACACTGTGCTCGGCAGTGCAGCGCTTTCTGCGGCAAGCTGCAAAGCGCCCGTCAGATGGCGATGCTGTCTGCCCGCTCCTCGGCTCGAGTGTACTCCGGCGCACGCTGCCGTCTCGCAAGGAGCAAAGAGCTTCGGTAGACATCTCGCACAGGAGAAAGTTGCCAAGAAAGAACCACGTTCTTCATCAGCCCTCCTCATGTCCCGATTGGGGTGCTGCCTTCAAAGCCTTGCACATTGAAAGACTTCTCCAGCAAGTGCTTCTCCCCTGGCGCACTTCGCTGAGTGAGAGCTGCATGGGCAGCGTGGACTCAGCGAAACCGAAAGGGTGTCGCTGTAGCTCGAGCTGAGCAAAGAAACCGTGCACGGTGCACCGTTGGTGGGTGCAGCATGCACGCGGAAAAGCAGCAAAGTTCACTGCCATCGCTGGCCTTCTCTTCAGTCCAGACCACTTAAGGCAAACAATTTAGCTGCAGAGCACTGGGCTTGCGTGTGCAGTGCACCAAATTGCCCAAGACCAGCAAGGGCTCGTTCACAAGCAGAGTCGGCTGAGAGCATTCTTGCTTGCTCCAGAAAGGAAGCCGCAGCTATAGTGCTTCATCCCACAGCGTGGACATAGGCACTTTCCTAGTTGTTCAGCCTTGCAGAGTCCCTGCAACTAGAGCTCAGCCAGGAGCAGGCGTCAAAGCAGAAGGCTTTCCTAAAGCACGCCTCTCCAACCAGCCTTCGGAAATCGCAAATGACACTGTGGCTCTGTGCCTTTCTTCTAAGACAGACGCCCACCTTGCTTTCACTCTCGCAGCTCCCTTGGCAGCCTCCAGCAGCTGCTTTCCTGGAGAACGGCCCGAGAAGTAGAAGCCAGGGCTGGGCTGCACCTTCGCCTTCCGCACGTAAGCGGCACCAGACTCACCGGTGCGCTCTGTTCTTCCCTCCTCCGCTGCATGCTACTACCATCGTGTTCTCGGAAAGACGGAGACTGAAGGGAAGCGCAAATGCTTCCACAGAGAGCTACAAGAGGAATAGGCAGCAGCAGCACAGGAAAGTGCCGTGGAACTTCCTCCTTCCCAAGGCTATAACGTCAATTCAGCAGGCAGGAGAGTGGCAGCCACGCTCGTCTTGCAGCCCGTACAACGAGCACGCGAGCCCGGCGCTCCGCGGCTTCGTTCTTCGCCTTTTCGAGCACGCCGTACCTTCGTTCCCCCGGAGGCGGACGGTCTTCTGCTTCTCGCCCGGAACACTGTGCTCGGCAGTGCAGCGCTTTCTGCGGCAAGCTGCAAAGCGCCCGTCAGATGGCGATGCTGTCTGCCCGCTCCTCGGCTCGAGTGTACTCCGGCGCACGCTGCCGTCTCGCAAGGAGCAAAGAGCTTCGGTAGACATCTCGCACAGGAGAAAGTTGCCAAGAAAGAACCACGTTCTTCATCAGCCCTCCTCATGTCCCGATTGGGGTGCTGCCTTCAAAGCCTTGCACATTGAAAGACTTCTCCAGCAAGTGCTTCTCCCCTGGCGCACTTCGCTGAGTGAGAGCTGCATGGGCAGCGTGGACTCAGCGAAACCGAAAGGGTGTCGCTGTAGCTCGAGCTGAGCAAAGAAACCGTGCACGGTGCACCGTTGGTGGGTGCAGCATGCACGCGGAAAAGCAGCAAAGTTCACTGCCATCGCTGGCCTTCTCTTCAGTCCAGACCACTTAAGGCAAACAATTTAGCTGCAGAGCACTGGGCTTGCGTGTGCAGTGCACCAAATTGCCCAAGACCAGCAAGGGCTCGTTCACAAGCAGAGTCGGCTGAGAGCATTCTTGCTTGCTCCAGAAAGGAAGCCGCAGCTATAGTGCTTCATCCCACAGCGTGGACATAGGCACTTTCCTAGTTGTTCAGCCTTGCAGAGTCCCTGCAACTAGAGCTCAGCCAGGAGCAGGCGTCAAAGCAGAAGGCTTTCCTAAAGCACGCCTCTCCAACCAGCCTTCGGAAATCGCAAATGACACTGTGGCTCTGTGCCTTTCTTCTAAGACAGACGCCCACCTTGCTTTCACTCTCGCAGCTCCCTTGGCAGCCTCCAGCAGCTGCTTTCCTGGAGAACGGCCCGAGAAGTAGAAGCCAGGGCTGGGCTGCACCTTCGCCTTCCGCACGTAAGCGGCACCAGACTCACCGGTGCGCTCTGTTCTTCCCTCCTCCGCTGCATGCTACTACCATCGTGTTCTCGGAAAGACGGAGACTGAAGGGAAGCGCAAATGCTTCCACAGAGAGCTACAAGAGGAATAGGCAGCAGCAGCACAGGAAAGTGCCGTGGAACTTCCTCCTTCCCAAGGCTATAACGTCAATTCAGCAGGCAGGAGAGTGGCAGCCACGCTCGTCTTGCAGCCCGTACAACGAGCACGCGAGCCCGGCGCTCCGCGGCTTCGTTCTTCGCCTTTTCGAGCACGCCGTACCTTCGTTCCCCCGGAGGCGGACGGTCTTCTGCTTCTCGCCCGGAACACTGTGCTCGGCAGTGCAGCGCTTTCTGCGGCAAGCTGCAAAGCGCCCGTCAGATGGCGATGCTGTCTGCCCGCTCCTCGGCTCGAGTGTACTCCGGCGCACGCTGCCGTCTCGCAAGGAGCAAAGAGCTTCGGTAGACATCTCGCACAGGAGAAAGTTGCCAAGAAAGAACCACGTTCTTCATCAGCCCTCCTCATGTCCCGATTGGGGTGCTGCCTTCAAAGCCTTGCACATTGAAAGACTTCTCCAGCAAGTGCTTCTCCCCTGGCGCACTTCGCTGAGTGAGAGCTGCATGGGCAGCGTGGACTCAGCGAAACCGAAAGGGTGTCGCTGTAGCTCGAGCTGAGCAAAGAAACCGTGCACGGTGCACCGTTGGTGGGTGCAGCATGCACGCGGAAAAGCAGCAAAGTTCACTGCCATCGCTGGCCTTCTCTTCAGTCCAGACCACTTAAGGCAAACAATTTAGCTGCAGAGCACTGGGCTTGCGTGTGCAGTGCACCAAATTGCCCAAGACCAGCAAGGGCTCGTTCACAAGCAGAGTCGGCTGAGAGCATTCTTGCTTGCTCCAGAAAGGAAGCCGCAGCTATAGTGCTTCATCCCACAGCGTGGACATAGGCACTTTCCTAGTTGTTCAGCCTTGCAGAGTCCCTGCAACTAGAGCTCAGCCAGGAGCAGGCGTCAAAGCAGAAGGCTTTCCTAAAGCACGCCTCTCCAACCAGCCTTCGGAAATCGCAAATGACACTGTGGCTCTGTGCCTTTCTTCTAAGACAGACGCCCACCTTGCTTTCACTCTCGCAGCTCCCTTGGCAGCCTCCAGCAGCTGCTTTCCTGGAGAACGGCCCGAGAAGTAGAAGCCAGGGCTGGGCTGCACCTTCGCCTTCCGCACGTAAGCGGCACCAGACTCACCGGTGCGCTCTGTTCTTCCCTCCTCCGCTGCATGCTACTACCATCGTGTTCTCGGAAAGACGGAGACTGAAGGGAAGCGCAAATGCTTCCACAGAGAGCTACAAGAGGAATAGGCAGCAGCAGCACAGGAAAGTGCCGTGGAACTTCCTCCTTCCCAAGGCTATAACGTCAATTCAGCAGGCAGGAGAGTGGCAGCCACGCTCGTCTTGCAGCCCGTACAACGAGCACGCGAGCCCGGCGCTCCGCGGCTTCGTTCTTCGCCTTTTCGAGCACGCCGTACCTTCGTTCCCCCGGAGGCGGACGGTCTTCTGCTTCTCGCCCGGAACACTGTGCTCGGCAGTGCAGCGCTTTCTGCGGCAAGCTGCAAAGCGCCCGTCAGATGGCGATGCTGTCTGCCCGCTCCTCGGCTCGAGTGTACTCCGGCGCACGCTGCCGTCTCGCAAGGAGCAAAGAGCTTCGGTAGACATCTCGCACAGGAGAAAGTTGCCAAGAAAGAACCACGTTCTTCATCAGCCCTCCTCATGTCCCGATTGGGGTGCTGCCTTCAAAGCCTTGCACATTGAAAGACTTCTCCAGCAAGTGCTTCTCCCCTGGCGCACTTCGCTGAGTGAGAGCTGCATGGGCAGCGTGGACTCAGCGAAACCGAAAGGGTGTCGCTGTAGCTCGAGCTGAGCAAAGAAACCGTGCACGGTGCACCGTTGGTGGGTGCAGCATGCACGCGGAAAAGCAGCAAAGTTCACTGCCATCGCTGGCCTTCTCTTCAGTCCAGACCACTTAAGGCAAACAATTTAGCTGCAGAGCACTGGGCTTGCGTGTGCAGTGCACCAAATTGCCCAAGACCAGCAAGGGCTCGTTCACAAGCAGAGTCGGCTGAGAGCATTCTTGCTTGCTCCAGAAAGGAAGCCGCAGCTATAGTGCTTCATCCCACAGCGTGGACATAGGCACTTTCCTAGTTGTTCAGCCTTGCAGAGTCCCTGCAACTAGAGCTCAGCCAGGAGCAGGCGTCAAAGCAGAAGGCTTTCCTAAAGCACGCCTCTCCAACCAGCCTTCGGAAATCGCAAATGACACTGTGGCTCTGTGCCTTTCTTCTAAGACAGACGCCCACCTTGCTTTCACTCTCGCAGCTCCCTTGGCAGCCTCCAGCAGCTGCTTTCCTGGAGAACGGCCCGAGAAGTAGAAGCCAGGGCTGGGCTGCACCTTCGCCTTCCGCACGTAAGCGGCACCAGACTCACCGGTGCGCTCTGTTCTTCCCTCCTCCGCTGCATGCTACTACCATCGTGTTCTCGGAAAGACGGAGACTGAAGGGAAGCGCAAATGCTTCCACAGAGAGCTACAAGAGGAATAGGCAGCAGCAGCACAGGAAAGTGCCGTGGAACTTCCTCCTTCCCAAGGCTATAACGTCAATTCAGCAGGCAGGAGAGTGGCAGCCACGCTCGTCTTGCAGCCCGTACAACGAGCACGCGAGCCCGGCGCTCCGCGGCTTCGTTCTTCGCCTTTTCGAGCACGCCGTACCTTCGTTCCCCCGGAGGCGGACGGTCTTCTGCTTCTCGCCCGGAACACTGTGCTCGGCAGTGCAGCGCTTTCTGCGGCAAGCTGCAAAGCGCCCGTCAGATGGCGATGCTGTCTGCCCGCTCCTCGGCTCGAGTGTACTCCGGCGCACGCTGCCGTCTCGCAAGGAGCAAAGAGCTTCGGTAGACATCTCGCACAGGAGAAAGTTGCCAAGAAAGAACCACGTTCTTCATCAGCCCTCCTCATGTCCCGATTGGGGTGCTGCCTTCAAAGCCTTGCACATTGAAAGACTTCTCCAGCAAGTGCTTCTCCCCTGGCGCACTTCGCTGAGTGAGAGCTGCATGGGCAGCGTGGACTCAGCGAAACCGAAAGGGTGTCGCTGTAGCTCGAGCTGAGCAAAGAAACCGTGCACGGTGCACCGTTGGTGGGTGCAGCATGCACGCGGAAAAGCAGCAAAGTTCACTGCCATCGCTGGCCTTCTCTTCAGTCCAGACCACTTAAGGCAAACAATTTAGCTGCAGAGCACTGGGCTTGCGTGTGCAGTGCACCAAATTGCCCAAGACCAGCAAGGGCTCGTTCACAAGCAGAGTCGGCTGAGAGCATTCTTGCTTGCTCCAGAAAGGAAGCCGCAGCTATAGTGCTTCATCCCACAGCGTGGACATAGGCACTTTCCTAGTTGTTCAGCCTTGCAGAGTCCCTGCAACTAGAGCTCAGCCAGGAGCAGGCGTCAAAGCAGAAGGCTTTCCTAAAGCACGCCTCTCCAACCAGCCTTCGGAAATCGCAAATGACACTGTGGCTCTGTGCCTTTCTTCTAAGACAGACGCCCACCTTGCTTTCACTCTCGCAGCTCCCTTGGCAGCCTCCAGCAGCTGCTTTCCTGGAGAACGGCCCGAGAAGTAGAAGCCAGGGCTGGGCTGCACCTTCGCCTTCCGCACGTAAGCGGCACCAGACTCACCGGTGCGCTCTGTTCTTCCCTCCTCCGCTGCATGCTACTACCATCGTGTTCTCGGAAAGACGGAGACTGAAGGGAAGCGCAAATGCTTCCACAGAGAGCTACAAGAGGAATAGGCAGCAGCAGCACAGGTAAGTGCCGTGGAACTTCCTCCTTCCCAAGGCTATAACGTCAATTCAGCAGGCAGGAGAGTGGCAGCCACGCTCGTCTTGCAGCCCGTACAACGAGCACGCGAGCCCGGCGCTCCGCGGCTTCGTTCTTCGCCTTTTCGAGCACGCCGTACCTTCGTTCCCCCGGAGGCGGACGGTCTTCTGCTTCTCGCCCGGAACACTGTGCTCGGCAGTGCAGCGCTTTCTGCGGCAAGCTGCAAAGCGCCCGTCAGATGGCGATGCTGTCTGCCCGCTCCTCGGCTCGAGTGTACTCCGGCGCACGCTGCCGTCTCGCAAGGAGCAAAGAGCTTCGGTAGACATCTCGCACAGGAGAAAGTTGCCAAGAAAGAACCACGTTCTTCATCAGCCCTCCTCATGTCCCGATTGGGGTGCTGCCTTCAAAGCCTTGCACATTGAAAGACTTCTCCAGCAAGTGCTTCTCCCCTGGCGCACTTCGCTGAGTGAGAGCTGCATGGGCAGCGTGGACTCAGCGAAACCGAAAGGCTGTCGCTGTAGCTCGAGCTGAGCAAAGAAACCGTGCACGGTGCACCGTTGGTGGGTGCAGCATGCACGCGGAAAAGCAGCAAAGTTCACTGCCATCGCTGGCCTTCTCTTCAGTCCAGACCACTTAAGGCAAACAATTTAGCTGCAGAGCACTGGGCTTGCGTGTGCAGTGCACCAAATTGCCCAAGACCAGCAAGGGCTCGTTCACAAGCAGAGTCGGCTGAGAGCATTCTTGCTTGCTCCAGAAAGGAAGCCGCAGCTATAGTGCTTCATCCCACAGCGTGGACATAGGCACTTTCCTAGTTGTTCAGCCTTGCAGAGTCCCTGCAACTAGAGCTCAGCCAGGAGCAGGCGTCAAAGCAGAAGGCTTTCCTAAAGCACGCCTCTCCAACCAGCCTTCGGAAATCGCAAATGACACTGTGGCTCTGTGCCTTTCTTCTAAGACAGACGCCCACCTTGCTTTCACTCTCGCAGCTCCCTTGGCAGCCTCCAGCAGCTGCTTTCCTGGAGAACGGCCCGAGAAGTAGAAGCCAGGGCTGGGCTGCACCTTCGCCTTCCGCACGTAAGCGGCACCAGACTCACCGGTGCGCTCTGTTCTTCCCTCCTCCGCTGCATGCTACTACCATCGTGTTCTCGGAAAGACGGAGACTGAAGGGAAGCGCAAATGCTTCCACAGAGAGCTACAAGAGGAATAGGCAGCAGCAGCACAGGTAAGTGCCGTGGAACTTCCTCCTTCCCAAGGCTATAACGTCAATTCAGCAGGCAGGAGAGTGGCAGCCACGCTCGTCTTGCAGCCCGTACAACGAGCACGCGAGCCCGGCGCTCCGCGGCTTCGTTCTTCGCCTTTTCGAGCACGCCGTACCTTCGTTCCCCCAGAGGCGGACGGTCTTCTGCTTCTCGCCCGGAACACTGTGCCCGGCAGTGCAGCGCTTTCTGCGGCAAGCTGCAAAGCGCCCGTCAGATGGCGATGCTGTCTGCCCGCTCCTCGGCTCGAGTGTACTCCGGCGCACGCTGCCGTCTCGCAAGGAGCAAAGAGCTTCGGTAGACAGCTCACACAGGAGAAAGGTGCCAGGACGACACCACATTCCTCCTCACCCCTTCTCGTGGCCCACATTGTGGTGCTGCCTTCAAAGCCGTGCGCATTGAAAGACTCTTCCAGCAAGTGCTTCTCCCCTGGCACACTTCGCTCAGCGACAGCTACGTGGGCAGCGTGGACTCAGCGGAACTGAAAGGGTGTCCTTGTAGCTCGAGCTTGTTGGAGAGGATGAAAGTTTGGTAAGAAAGTTTCACAGCTATGTAGGCTTGACAGAAAGATCTCTGAATGTAGAAACTTAGCATGAGGAGGAAATGGAAACGAGTTTTGATAGAGAGTAAAAGGTGTTTTGCTGAAACACTGATCACTGAATAACTGAGAAGGCAAAGGTTGGAGATTGAGTTGGAAGGAGATGTTTTTTATTAGGACACCGGTATGTGAGTACAAACAAGCACATGTTTTTCACCAAGTAAATAAGTCTCAAGAAGGCCATAAGGAAATAGAAAACATGTTTTTACCAAAAAGAGAGCTATCGCAGGCAAACAAGAAATGTCGATGTAGCAAGAAGAAGAGAGGTCTGAGAATTTTCCACTGTAAGCTTAAATTGTAACATACTTACTCTTGTGATTGGATAAGAATGACTATAATATGGTAATGGTAGTAGTCATGATAGGCTACAGGCAAATGTAAAGGTATTGTTGTATGGTGCTTATTGGTTGCTATGTATTGAGATACTCAGCAAAGAAAAATACATAATGCTTTCTAACTTGAACAGAAAGCGGCTCCAGGTATGCCTACCAGCTGTAGCTGACAGCTGTAGGGCTGGCTCTGGATACCCACTCCCTGAAATGCTGTAACTTCGCCTATGCAATACACAGCTTTCAAGAGAGCCGCCTGAAGTCCAGACACCCTTCGCGAGCCTTTCTCCTATAGAGCTGTGGAAAGAAATCGTGCACGCTACACCGAGGGTGCGTGCAGCATGCACGAGCAAAAGCGGCAAAGTTCAGTGCCCTCGCTGGGCTTCCCTTCCGTGCGGATAACGTGAGGCGAAAAATGAAGCCGCAGAGCACCGGGCTTGCAGGTGCAGTGCACCGAGTTGCAGAAGTCCAGCAGGCTCGTTCACAAGCCAAGCCGGCTGAGGGAGTCCTCGCGTCTCCAAAAGGGAACGCGGAGCCGTAGCACTTCATCCCACAGCGTGGAGATAGGCACTTCCCTAGTCGTTCAGCCTTGCAGAGTCCCTGCAGCTAGAGCTCAGCCAGGAGCAGGCGTCAAAGCAGAAGGCCCTCCTAAAGCACCCTTTCTCCAAGCAGCCTCCTGAAAGGGCGCATCACAATGCGGCTCTGCGCCTTTCTTCTAAGACAGACGCCCGCTATACTTTCGTGCTCGCAGCTCCCTTGGCAGCCTCCAGCAGCTACTCTCCTGGAGAACGGCCGTAGACGTCAAAGCCAGTGCTGGGCTGCACCTCCGCCCTCCCCAGGTAAGCAACAGCGAACTCACCGGTGCACTCTGTACTTCCCTCCTCCGCTTGCATCCTACATGCATTCGTGTTCTCCGAAACTCAGAGACTGAAGGGAAGGGCAATTGCTTCCCCAGATAGCTGCAAGGGCACTAGGCAGCAGCAGCACAAATTTCACATGACCTGATGCACTGTAGAGATATTACCCTGTTACCCCTCCTTTCTCCTCGTCCTCGACCAATTGTGGTGGGATGTCGAAAGGCTTGGCCAGCGAAAAGCTCATCCAGCAAGGGCGTCTCTCTTGACGCATTTCCCTGACCGAGAGCTACACAGATGGTCTGGACACTGTAAAACAGCAAGAAAATAATTCTATGTCCAGCTGAGGAAAATCCGTGCACAGAAAAATGTAGATGCCTGCAGTAAACAATCTGAAGAGCGGCAAAGCTCCAAGCCATCGCTGCGCTTCAGTCCTGTCCGGACCACAGAAGGCGAAGAACGAAGCAGCTGGGCACCGGCTTCATGGACTCAGTGGCGCGACTTGCAAATGTCCAGCCAAGAGCTGCTTCAACAAGCAGATTCAGCCGAGAATGCTCTGCCTGCACTTTCCCTCGCAGCGCTAGGCAGCACCACGTTCTGTTTGCGTGGCAGCCTGATTCTTAACGGAAAGATTCTCAATGCCTGTGTCTGGCACAGAGAACGGTTTTAGGTCAGCAAGCTCACCCGGCGCTTACCCTCGACGCGTGCAAACCTGTATTTGCACCGCATTCCAGTGGCAGCCCTCTTTCCTTTCCAGCCGGCACAGCGCCGTCAGATCGCGGTGCTCTCTTGCACCTGCCTTCTCGCTTCCAAGTGCCACCGCGCACATTACAGCCTTGCAGGGAGCGAAGAGGCGGAGAGGCGTCTCGCAAAGAAGAACGTGCCGGGACGAAAAGGTGCTCTTTCCTTTCTCCTCCTCCTTTGCCCGAATGGTGGTGCTGTGTTGAAAGGCTTGGCCAGCGAAAAGCTCATCCAGCAAGTGTTTCTCTCCTGACGCCTTTCGCTGAGCGAGAGAGCTACACGGACACTTTCGACTCTGGGAAACAGCAAGAGAATGACTGTACGTCGAGCTGAGGAAAAGCCGTGCACAGCAGCCTGTGGCTGCGTGCAGTGTTCACGCTGAAGAGCGGCAAAGCTCCAAGCCATCGCTGTGCTTCAGTCCTGTCCGGACCAGGAAGAAGGCGAAGAACGAAGCAGCTGGGCACCGGCTTCATGGGCTCAGTGGAGCGACTTGCAAATGTCCAGCCAAGAGCTGCTTCAACAAGCAGATTCAGCTGAGAATGCTCTGCCTGCTTCAACAAAGTAAGGCGCAGCCCTTGCACTGCAGCACACTGCCTGGCCAGAAACAGGTTCTTACACCTTCAGTGCTGCCGAGCCCACGCAGCTTGAGCACACCCAGAAGGACGCGTCCAGAAAGAAGGCGTTCTTCGAGTGCCTTGTCCTTCCTTGTTCTGTCTTTCATCTGCACCTGAAACAGTGGGTCTATGTGTTTTCCTTCCCAGGGAAAAGAACTTTCATTCTTGTCCAGGAGTCTATGGCTAAAATGGTGATTGCATGTCCCATATCCAATACAACCAAGGATTACTCCCGGAGGAAAGCTGCCAGGACAGATGGGTCTTGCTGGCTTTGACCACCCCTGGGCCACCTCTCATATTCTCCTGAAACAGTGGGGTACATGAAGGCATTGCCATACCTGATCATCCCTTGCCATGCAGAGCCCAGCCTTGCATTGCCTTACAGACACCTCTGTGTACCTCCCTTGCCCTTCCTATGTCTCCATTGCATGGCCTTGTTCACCAATCTCCCACCTTGACTTTCTTACCCCTTGTTTCCTGGTCTTGTCTTGCCTGCTTCTCCTATGACTCTCTTGGCCTTGCCTAAGTCTCTCTTGCCTTGCTTTGCAAAGCCAACACTTGCCTTGCCCTGCTACCCCTCTTTCCCTCGCCTAGTCTACCCACCTTTGACTGGCCTATCCATCCGATCATCACCTTTTCTGCACCACCCCTCCATGCTCTTGTCTTGCCTTGGCCTGCCTACCCTTCCCTTGCCTTGCACTGCCTTGCATAACCCTTGCCCTTCTTGACATTTGTGCCCCTTTCCAACATGGCCTTGCTTTCCTTTGCCTACCCCTCCCAATCCCTGCTTTGCCTACAGATTCCTGGCCTTCTTTTGTCTACCACTCCTTTGCCTTTTGTGGGAACCAACAGCTGGTCTGAAGGCCTCACAGACATTTCCGTTGATACAATCATTTTGTACCCGTGAGAATTGCAGAAGCAAGAAGATAAACAACAGAAAGAAGTTGTAACAGCTGCAAAAGGGACGATACTGGCTGATGTTTAGCAAAGAATGTGTGTACACTATAGACAACCAATAGTATTGTATTATAGCAAAATAATAGTCCATGCACATGTAGCTAAAAAAGTGCATAAGAGAAGATGCATAAATAATACAAGTGGTTTTTTGCCATTGCTCGGGGCAGAGAGTGTATGTGTGTCGTGACCGTCTCAACAGCAACAGCCTTGCACTGCCTTTCATAACCAGCCCCTGCCTACTGCCTCCTTCCCTGGCCTTCCATGTCTTGTCTTCCTCTCCTTTGATTTAACTTGCTTCTCCTATCTCTCCCTTGCTTGCCTTACTCCACTGACCTTTCTGTGTTCTTGCCTTGACTTGCCTAGCTGTTCCTTGCTTCACATTGCTTTGTGTAAGCATTCCCTGTTTTTATTTGCCTACCCCTTTCTTGCCTGGCCTTTCCTTGCCTAGCCTTTCTTGTCTTTGCCTGCCCTCTGCATCACTGGACTTACCTTCCTATGCCCTGCCTTCCGAACTACAACTTCTGGGCCTTCTCTTGCCTCGCACTCATTGGCCCTACTTTGCTGCCTGCTCACTGCTCTTGCTTTGCTTTCCCTAACTTTCCCTTGACTTGACTAGAATTGCCTAAACTTACTTTGACTGCATTGCCTTGCCTGCATGGAAGAAAAGGCAAGGCAGGGCAAAGCAAGGAAATCATAGGCAGGGCAGGGCAAGGGAGACATAGGCAAGAGAGACGTAGCCAAGGAAGGCAAAGCAAGGGTAGGCTAGGAAAAACCAGGCAATGGTACTGAAGGCAACGCAAGGCCAAGTGACTCATAATGCCTTTCCTTGGAATGCAAAGGTCTGAATCCCAGTGTTGGTGGAGCAGATGATAAGGTCCCATGGGGAAGTAAACTCAACTGAGACATTTCTCTCCTGGCACCTCTTGTGTAGGAGCAATTCTTAGATATATTCAATATTGGCGGTAGCACGCCAGTTCCTCAGAGAGGATGACAATGCTTTTCCATGGGAAGGAAAGCACCTAGCCCCAGTGTTTCAGGTGCACATAAGAAGCTGCCTAGTGGAGGTAAAGGGCAGCAGCAACTTTCTGTCCTGGCATATTTGGTGTAGAAGCACTGCCTTGATTTGTACAAGTATGGAGTTGCTACGCCCTATTTTCAAGGCAGTCTCCTGAAAAAGTCAATTTTGGCATGTCGTTTCCACTTCTGAAAGGTGGTCTTCTGAACTCTTGGCAGTAAGCCAAGACAAGCAGCTATGCTCATCCTTGGTGTGCAGCTGATTTAGACACCAGGGCAGGTAATGTCCAGTAACAGTGTTCTGGCACATTGGATGGGAGCAGTTCCTGGATGTTTTCTATTTTGGAGGAGGAGATCCCAGTTCTTCTGAGATGGGCTCATAGTTTCTCTCTTTGGCAAAGAAAGCAGTTTTGGATCTGCATGTAGGGTGTTCTCAGCGAATTAATGGCTTTTCCTCATGGGCAGTTCTGTGGGCTATAGCTGTTGAACTGTTAGAGAAGGAATGAAAAAGCCAAGCTGTTGAACAAATTTGCATCCTGCTGACTTTAGCAGCCCCTGATAAAATTCTGTTTGCATCCTGACTCTGTGAGACTGAAGGATTATGATGGTACTTAAAGCTGAGGAGGAAAGTGCACATAGAAGAGCATGTGAATTTAATGGCTCTTCCTAGTAGGCAGTTCTCTGGGCTAGAGCTGTTGAACTGTTAGAGAGGGAATGCAAGAGCCAAGCTTCTGAGCTCTTTTCCCTGCTACCTTTAAAGTATGAGCATTCCCTGGTGCTCTCCTATTTGGATAATAAGTTAGAGTGGGTTTCACATTCACTTTGAAGAATAGAAACAGCGCCATGTGAACCTGTGCCATCAGCTTTCCTTTCCAACTAAATGTTCCTACTTGCAATCTTGCAATTCTTACTTGCAATCATGCAGAGCACCGTGCTTGAGGCTGGTGCATTGAAGAAAATTAAATTAGGGCTGTATCAGTACAAAGGAGAGATTGCCATTTGCAAAACCTCGTTTCGCTTAAGTTAGTAATATTGTAAGTGTTAATTGAGTGGTCATTGGTTGCCTATCACCATCCTGATGCACTAATTTCATCAAGTGTAAATATTGGTCACAAAAGGTGCCCATTCAGCAACCTGTTGCTGTCTCCACATGGAAGTGTCTTCCGGACGAAATCAAAAGACATTCGAAGAGCCAGGATTCGCAAAGGAACAAACTATTGCCACATGAATGGTGCTGGGCGCCATGAGGAGCAGTTAACTTTAACCTGCGCGCTGTCAGCACTCAGAAGAACAACCCCAGCATGGCAGGGGGGACTTGCAAAAGAAGGAAAGGCCCCTCACCTAGCTATAAACCACCCAAAGTGCAGAGCCAAGTTGAAAACACCACTGCTCTCAAATCAACCGTGTCAGGACAAAAAGATTTCACTGATCTCCCCCTTCCAGGTACAAACTCTTATTTGCACCACACTCAGAGGGCAATGTGAGCTCCCCAGCGCTGTCTTTCACTCTCGCAGAGTCCAGATACTAACTTGTGAACATCCTACACAAACATTAGCTCATGAAAGTGCCAGCTTGAGCAAGAACAGCAGACCCTCCCATTGCACCCCCTTGTCATCCAGAGTGCGGCGGTTTGTTGAAAATCATGGACTCGGAAAGACCAATGCAGCAACTGCTTTTCTCTCTCCTACTGCCTTTCCCTGAGCGAGAGGTAGATGGATGATGTGGACTTAGTGGAACAGAAAGAGTATGACTGTACTTATAACGGAGGAAAACCCCCCACAGCATACTGTGCTGTGTGCAGTACACGCTCTGAAAAAGAGACAAAGCTGAATGCTGCCAGCGGGCTTCGGTTCTCAGACTGCTTGCATGGGCAGAGCTGCGGGCTCTTTTAAGGATGGAAACTGGCATCTGTGAGTGTAAAGAATGTGACTTTCCACACAGCTTAGAAGAAAGGTGCATAGCCCCAGTGAGAAGTGTGTACGTGAAAGACTGGCAGAAGAAGTCGCAGTCCAGCAAGGCTGGTATCTTTTTCTTTGTGCCAAATAGGCACCTTGGGAACATGAAAGTACTTGATGGTAGCCAAACTGACAGTGAAGGCACAGAACACCGTCGGGTGTGTGCAGTGTACAGACGCAATGTAAAAGCCCTGAGTACCATTTGACTGCAGTCATAGTGCAAGTTTGCAACTGTACCATGCAAGGCCAGTGAAAGCTTCCTGTGCGGCCACATTTTCGTATTGGAGCTCGCTAGCTGGAAGTGATTCGGTTTGTCTGCAGTATCCGCTCGACTGAATGTGATGTGTCACTGGAAAGAAAAGTACAGACCAGCAGTGCGTTTGATATGGTTCAGGGGCTGCAAAGGAAATGTACAGGCCACCTCTGGGATTTTGGTCTTTGTGCATTCCCATGGCAGCAGTTCCTGGATGTTTTTGTTCTACAGTTTAGGCTCAGTGAGAGAGAAAAAATGCGAGAGCACGCATAGCAGAGCCACAGGGAGAATTGCTGAGGTATGAGTTGCGTGCTGTTCAGATACTGCCGTACCAAAGGCCTACCTAAACACTGCTGCTGATCTAGCATGTCTTTCTGTAGCAAGACTTGTTGGTACTGCAAAACAGAAGATGCGTGAGGTCAAATGAATCTGGACAGAAAATTTCAGACGAGCAGCCTATGAGTGCATGATTGAAACAGTAAATTTAGGTGACAGAATAGATCGTGGCATCGATTTGCGTAGTGTTAATATTCTCTGAAGGGAATGCAAAAAGCCAAGATGTGTTTTCCATTCTAGCTGTTCCTGACAAAAACTGAGGAATAAAACTTTCGTTCTAGATGGAATGTAACATTCAATTCCCAGGATTTTGCACTCCAAAGTTCAACAAAAGAGTTTCCACAAGAATCTTGAGAAGAAGCACAATCACTTCCACCTAGAGCTGGAAGAGGAAGAGGCAGCGGCACAAGCAAGTGCCCTTGAGCGTCCTCCTTCCGAATGCTAGAACGTCAATTCAGCAGGCAGGAGTGCAGCAGCCACCCTTCGTCTTGCAAGCCCATACGACGCGCACACCAGCCCGGTGCTCTGCGGCTTCGTCCTTCGCCTTTTTGAGCACGCCGTACCTTCATTCTCCCGGAGGCGAACAGCGGTCTGCTTCTCGCACGGAACGCTGTGTCGGCAGCCAAGCGCTCCAGTGCACTGCTTCTGCCCAAACACGCCTGGGCCCTGCACCTCTCCTTCCCAGCGCTACGTAGCAGCACAATCTGTCCCTCTTGCGATCCCAAGCTAAGCGGAAAGCTTCTCGGCTACGTCTCCCGCAGAGAGCTGTGCCAGGACAATAAGCTTGCAAGCACTTTGCTCCTGACACTAGTGGCAACAGGGATTCACACCACCTTCCAGGAGCAGTCCTCTTGCCTTTTACAAGGTGCAAAAGCGCCCCCTCTGTGGCGGTGCTGTCTGCCCGGTCTTTCTCGGCTCGAAGCACCACGAGGCACACAAGACTCTCTCGCAAGGACCGAAATTCCCGATAGGCGTCTCTGGGCTTTCTGCAATGCTGCACGCACAAGCCCGGTGCTCTGAGGCTTCGTTCTTCGCCTTTCGTTGTCTGGGCAGAAGAGAAGCCGAGCGAGGCCATTGTGCTTTGCCGCTTGTCAGTGTGCTGTGCACGGTTTTTCCGCAGCTCGAGCTAGCGGGAGACCCCTTCGGTTTCGCGGCGTCCACACTACCCATGGTAGCTCTCGCTCAGCGAAACTTGAAGGGGAGAAGCACTTGCTGGATGAGTCTTTCAGTGTGCAGGACTTTGAAAACACAGCAGCGCAATCGGGGCCACGAGAAGGACCGCTGAGAAGTCGCTCTCGCACAGAGAACCGTGCCAGGATGACGAGCTCGCCCAGCATTTGCCCCTGACACTTGGGGAACTCGTAGCTGCCAGTGCCTTCCAGGGGCAGTCTGCTTTCTGTCATAACCTGCATAGGGCCCGTCAGATGGTGGTGCTGTCTGCCTTCTCCTTCTCGGCCAGAGTGTACTCTGGTGCACACTGCAGTCTGGCAAGGAGCAAAGATCTTCGGTAGACATCTCGCACAGGAGAAAGTTGCCAAGAAAGAACCACGTTCTTCATCAGCCCTCCTCATGTCCCGATTGGGGTGCTGCCTTCAAAGCCTTGCACATTGAAAGACTTCTCCAGCAAGTGCTTCTCCCCTGGCGCACTTCGCTGAGTGAGAGCTGCATGGGCAGCGTGGACTCAGCGAAACCGAAAGGGTGTCGCTGTAGCTCGAGCTGAGCAAAGAAACCGTGCACGGTGCACCGTTGGTGGGTGCAGCATGCACGCGGAAAAGCAGCAAAGTTCACTGCCATCGCTGGCCTTCTCTTCAGTCCAGACCACTTAAGGCAAACAATTTAGCTGCAGAGCACTGGGCTTGCGTGTGCAGTGCACCAAATTGCCCAAGACCAGCAAGGGCTCGTTCACAAGCAGAGTCGGCTGAGAGCATTCTTGCTTGCTCCAGAAAGGAAGCCGCAGCTATAGTGCTTCATCCCACAGCGTGGACATAGGCACTTTCCTAGTTGTTCAGCCTTGCAGAGTCCCTGCAACTAGAGCTCAGCCAGGAGCAGGCGTCAAAGCAGAAGGCTTTCCTAAAGCACGCCTCTCCAACCAGCCTTCGGAAATCGCAAATGACACTGTGGCTCTGTGCCTTTCTTCTAAGACAGACGCCCACCTTGCTTTCACTCTCGCAGCTCCCTTGGCAGCCTCCAGCAGCTGCTTTCCTGGAGAACGGCCCGAGAAGTAGAAGCCAGGGCTGGGCTGCACCTTCGCCTTCCGCACGTAAGCGGCACCAGACTCACCGGTGCGCTCTGTTCTTCCCTCCTCCGCTGCATGCTACTACCATCGTGTTCTCGGAAAGACGGAGACTGAAGGGAAGCGCAAATGCTTCCACAGAGAGCTACAAGAGGAATAGGCAGCAGCAGCACAGGTAAGTGCCGTGGAACTTCCTCCTTCCCAAGGCTATAACGTCAATTCAGCAGGCAGGAGAGTGGCAGCCACGCTCGTCTTGCAGCCCGTACAACGAGCACGCGAGCCCGGCGCTCCGCGGCTTCGTTCTTCGCCTTTTCGAGCACGCCGTACCTTCGTTCCCCCGGAGGCGGACGGTCTTCTGCTTCTCGCCCGGAACACTGTGCCCGGCAGTGCAGCGCTTTCTGCGGCAAGCTGCAAAGCGCCCGTCAGATGGCGATGCTGTCTGCCCGCTCCTCGGCTCGAGTGTACTCCGGCGCACGCTGCCGTCTCGCAAGGAGCAAAGAGCTTCGGTAGACAGCTCACACAGGAGAAAGGTGCCAGGACGACACCACATTCCTCCTCACCCCTTCTCGTGGCCCACATTGTGGTGCTGCCTTCAAAGCCGTGCGCATTGAAAGACTCTTCCAGCAAGTGCTTCTCCCCTGGCACACTTCGCTCAGCGACAGCTACGTGGGCAGCGTGGACTCAGCGGAACTGAAAGGGTGTCCTTGTAGCTCGAGCTTGTTGGAGAGGATGAAAGTTTGGTAAGAAAGTTTCACAGCTATGTAGGCTTGACAGAAAGATCTCTGAATGTAGAAACTTAGCATGAGGAGGAAATGGAAACGAGTTTTGATAGAGAGTAAAAGGTGTTTTGCTGAAACACTGATCACTGAATAACTGAGAAGGCAAAGGTTGGAGATTGAGTTGGAAGGAGATGTTTTTTATTAGGACACCGGTATGTGAGTACAAACAAGCACATGTTTTTCACCAAGTAAATAAGTCTCAAGAAGGCCATAAGGAAATAGAAAACATGTTTTTACCAAAAAGAGAGCTATCGCAGGCAAACAAGAAATGTCGATGTAGCAAGAAGAAGAGAGGTCTGAGAATTTTCCACTGTAAGCTTAAATTGTAACATACTTACTCTTGTGATTGGATAAGAATGACTATAATATGGTAATGGTAGTAGTCATGATAGGCTACAGGCAAATGTAAAGGTATTGTTGTATGGTGCTTATTGGTTGCTATGTATTGAGATACTCAGCAAAGAAAAATACATAATGCTTTCTAACTTGAACAGAAAGCGGCTCCAGGTATGCCTACCAGCTGTAGCTGACAGCTGTAGGGCTGGCTCTGGATACCCACTCCCTGAAATGCTGTAACTTCGCCTATGCAATACACAGCTTTCAAGAGAGCCGCCTGAAGTCCAGACACCCTTCGCGAGCCTTTCTCCTATAGAGCTGTGGAAAGAAATCGTGCACGCTACACCGAGGGTGCGTGCAGCATGCACGAGCAAAAGCGGCAAAGTTCAGTGCCCTCGCTGGGCTTCCCTTCCGTGCGGATAACGTGAGGCGAAAAATGAAGCCGCAGAGCACCGGGCTTGCAGGTGCAGTGCACCGAGTTGCAGAAGTCCAGCAGGCTCGTTCACAAGCCAAGCCGGCTGAGGGAGTCCTCGCGTCTCCAAAAGGGAACGCGGAGCCGTAGCACTTCATCCCACAGCGTGGAGATAGGCACTTCCCTAGTCGTTCAGCCTTGCAGAGTCCCTGCAGCTAGAGCTCAGCCAGGAGCAGGCGTCAAAGCAGAAGGCCCTCCTAAAGCACCCTTTCTCCAAGCAGCCTCCTGAAAGGGCGCATCACAATGCGGCTCTGCGCCTTTCTTCTAAGACAGACGCCCGCTATACTTTCGTGCTCGCAGCTCCCTTGGCAGCCTCCAGCAGCTACTCTCCTGGAGAACGGCCGTAGACGTCAAAGCCAGTGCTGGGCTGCACCTCCGCCCTCCCCAGGTAAGCAACAGCGAACTCACCGGTGCACTCTGTACTTCCCTCCTCCGCTTGCATCCTACATGCATTCGTGTTCTCCGAAACTCAGAGACTGAAGGGAAGGGCAATTGCTTCCCCAGATAGCTGCAAGGGCACTAGGCAGCAGCAGCACAAATTTCACATGACCTGATGCACTGTAGAGATATTACCCTGTTACCCCTCCTTTCTCCTCGTCCTCGACCAATTGTGGTGGGATGTCGAAAGGCTTGGCCAGCGAAAAGCTCATCCAGCAAGGGCGTCTCTCTTGACGCATTTCCCTGACCGAGAGCTACACAGATGGTCTGGACACTGTAAAACAGCAAGAAAATAATTCTATGTCCAGCTGAGGAAAATCCGTGCACAGAAAAATGTAGATGCCTGCAGTAAACAATCTGAAGAGCGGCAAAGCTCCAAGCCATCGCTGCGCTTCAGTCCTGTCCGGACCACAGAAGGCGAAGAACGAAGCAGCTGGGCACCGGCTTCATGGACTCAGTGGCGCGACTTGCAAATGTCCAGCCAAGAGCTGCTTCAACAAGCAGATTCAGCCGAGAATGCTCTGCCTGCACTTTCCCTCGCAGCGCTAGGCAGCACCACGTTCTGTTTGCGTGGCAGCCTGATTCTTAACGGAAAGATTCTCAATGCCTGTGTCTGGCACAGAGAACGGTTTTAGGTCAGCAAGCTCACCCGGCGCTTACCCTCGACGCGTGCAAACCTGTATTTGCACCGCATTCCAGTGGCAGCCCTCTTTCCTTTCCAGCCGGCACAGCGCCGTCAGATCGCGGTGCTCTCTTGCACCTGCCTTCTCGCTTCCAAGTGCCACCGCGCACATTACAGCCTTGCAGGGAGCGAAGAGGCGGAGAGGCGTCTCGCAAAGAAGAACGTGCCGGGACGAAAAGGTGCTCTTTCCTTTCTCCTCCTTCTTTGCCCGAATGGTGGTGCTGTGTTGAAAGGCTTGGCCAGCGAAAAGCTCATCCAGCAAGTGTTTCTCTCCTGACGCCTTTCGCTGAGCGAGAGAGCTACACGGACACTTTCGACTCTGGGAAACAGCAAGAGAATGACTGTACGTCGAGCTGAGGAAAAGCCCTGCACAGCAGCCTGTGGCTGCGTGCAGTGTTCACGCTGAAGAGCGGCAAAGCTCCAAGCCATCGCTGTGCTTCAGTCCTGTCCGGACCAGGAAGAAGGCGAAGAACGAAGCAGCTGGGCACCGGCTTCATGGGCTCAGTGGAGCGACTTGCAAATGTCCAGCCAAGAGCTGCTTCAACAAGCAGATTCAGCTGAGAATGCTCTGCCTGCTTCAACAAAGTAAGGCGCAGCCCTTGCACTGCAGCACACTGCCTGGCCAGAAACAGGTTCTTACACCTTCAGTGCTGCCGAGCCCACGCAGCTTGAGCACACCCAGAAGGACGCGTCCAGAAAGAAGGCGTTCTTCGAGTGCCTTGTCCTTCCTTGTTCTGTCTTTCATCTGCACCTGAAACAGTGGGTCTATGTGTTTTCCTTCCCAGGGAAAAGAACTTTCATTCTTGTCCAGGAGTCTATGGCTAAAATGGTGATTGCATGTCCCATATCCAATACAACCAAGGATTACTCCCGGAGGAAAGCTGCCAGGACAGATGGGTCTTGCTGGCTTTGACCACCCCTGGGCCACCTCTCATATTCTCCTGAAACAGTGGGGTACATGAAGGCATTGCCATACCTGATCATCCCTTGCCATGCAGAGCCCAGCCTTGCATTGCCTTACAGACACCTCTGTGTACCTCCCTTGCCCTTCCTATGTCTCCATTGCATGGCCTTGTTCACCAATCTCCCACCTTGACCCCTTGTTTCCTGGTCTTGTCTTGCCTGCTTCTCCTATGACTCTCTTGGCCTTGCCTAAGTCTCTCTTGCCTTGCTTTGCAAAGCCAACACTTGCCTTGCCCTGCTACCCCTCTTTCCCTCGCCTAGTCTACCCACCTTTGACTGGCCTATCCATCCGATCATCACCTTTTCTGCACCACCCCTCCATGCTCTTGTCTTGCCTTGGCCTGCCTACCCTTCCCTTGCCTTGCACTGCCTTGCATAACCCTTGCCCTTCTTGACATTTGTGCCCCTTTCCAACATGGCCTTGCTTTCCTTTGCCTACCCCTCCCAATCCCTGCTTTGCCTACAGATTCCTGGCCTTCTTTTGTCTACCACTCCTTTGCCTTTTGTGGGAACCAACAGCTGGTCTGAAGGCCTCACAGACATTTCCGTTGATACAATCATTTTGTACCCGTGAGAATTGCAGAAGCAAGAAGATAAACAACAGAAAGAAGTTGTAACAGCTGCAAAAGGGACGATACTGGCTGATGTTTAGCAAAGAATGTGTGTACACTATAGACAACCAATAGTATTGTATTATAGCAAAATAATAGTCCATGCACATGTAGCTAAAAAAGTGCATAAGAGAAGATGCATAAATAATACAAGTGGTTTTTTGCCATTGCTCGGGGCAGAGAGTGTATGTGTGTCGTGACCGTCTCAACAGCAACAGCCTTGCACTGCCTTTCATAACCAGCCCCTGCCTACTGCCTCCTTCCCTGGCCTTCCATGTCTTGTCTTCCTCTCCTTTGATTTAACTTGCTTCTCCTGTCTCTCCCTTGCTTGCCTTACTCCACTGACCTTTCTGTGTTCTTGCCTTGACTTGCCTAGCTGTTCCTTGCTTCACATTGCTTTGTGTAAGCATTCCCTGTTTTTATTTGCCTACCCCTTTCTTGCCTGGCCTTTCCTTGCCTAGCCTTTCTTGTCTTTGCCTGCCCTCTGCATCACTGGACTTACCTTCCTATGCCCTGCCTTCCGAACTACAACTTCTGGGCCTTCTCTTGCCTCGCACTCATTGGCCCTACTTTGCTGCCTGCTCACTGCTCTTGCTTTGCTTTCCCTAACTTTCCCTTGACTTGACTAGAATTGCCTAAACTTGCTTTGACTGCATTGCCTTGCCTGCATGGAAGAAAAGGCAAGGCAGGGCAAAGCAAGGAAATCATAGGCAGGGCAGGGCAGGGCAAGGGAGACATAGGCAAGAGAGACGTAGCCAAGGAAGGCAAAGCAAGGGTAGGCTAGGAAAAACCAGGCAATGGTACTGAAGGCAACGCAAGGCCAAGTGACTCATAATGCCTTTCCTTGGAATGCAAAGGTCTGAATCCCAGTGTTGGTGGAGCAGATGATAAGGTCCCATGGGGAAGTAAACTCAACTGAGACATTTCTCTCCTGGCACCTCTTGTGTAGGAGCAATTCTTAGATATATTCAATATTGGCGGTAGCACGCCAGTTCCTCAGAGAGGATGACAATGCTTTTCCATGGGAAGGAAAGCACCTAGCCCCAGTGTTTCAGGTGCACATAAGAAGCTGCCTAGTGGAGGTAAAGGGCAGCAGCAACTTTCTGTCCTGGCATATTTGGTGTAGAAGCACTGCCTTGATTTGTACAAGTATGGAGTTGCTACGCCCTATTTTCAAGGCAGTCTCCTGAAAAAGTCAATTTTGGCATGTCGTTTCCACTTCTGAAAGGTGGTCTTCTGAACTCTTGGCAGTAAGCCAAGACAAGCAGCTATGCTCATCCTTGGTGTGCAGCTGATTTAGACACCAGGGCAGGTAATGTCCAGTAACAGTGTTCTGGCACATTGGATGGGAGCAGTTCCTGGATGTTTTCTATTTTGGAGGAGGAGATCCCAGTTCTTCTGAGATGGGCTCATAGTTTCTCTCTTTGGCAAAGAAAGCAGTTTTGGATCTGCATGTAGGGTGTTCTCAGCGAATTAATGGCTTTTCCTCATGGGCAGTTCTGTGGGCTATAGCTGTTGAACTGTTAGAGAAGGAATGAAAAAGCCAAGCTGTTGAACAAATTTGCATCCTGCTGACTTTAGCAGCCCCTGATAAAATTCTGTTTGCATCCTGACTCTGTGAGACTGAAGGATTATGATGGTACTTAAAGCTGAGGAGGAAAGTGCACATAGAAGAGCATGTGAATTTAATGGCTCTTCCTAGTAGGCAGTTCTCTGGGCTAGAGCTGTTGAACTGTTAGAGAGGGAATGCAAGAGCCAAGCTTCTGAGCTCTTTTCCCTGCTACCTTTAAAGTATGAGCATTCCCTGGTGCTCTCCTATTTGGATAATAAGTTAGAGTGGGTTTCACATTCACTTTGAAGAATAGAAACAGCGCCATGTGAACCTGTGCCATCAGCTTTCCTTTCCAACTAAATGTTCCTACTTGCAATCTTGCAATTCTTACTTGCAATCATGCAGAGCACCGTGCTTGAGGCTGGTGCATTGAAGAAAATTAAATTAGGGCTGTATCAGTACAAAGGAGAGATTGCCATTTGCAAAACCTCGTTTCGCTTAAGTTAGTAATATTGTAAGTGTTAATTGAGTGGTCATTGGTTGCCTATCACCATCCTGATGCACTAATTTCATCAAGTGTAAATATTGGTCACAAAAGGTGCCCATTCATCAACCTGTTGCTGTCTCCACATGGAAGTGTCTTCCGGACGAAATCAAAAGACATTCGAAGAGCCAGGATCCGCAAAGGAACAAACTATTGCCACATGAATGGTGCTGGGCGCCATGAGGAGCAGTTAACTTTAACCTGCGCGCTGTCAGCACTCAGAAGAACAACCCCAGCATGGCAGGGGGGACTTGCAAAAGAAGGAAAGGCCCCTCACCTAGCTATAAACCACCCAAAGTGCAGAGCCAAGTTGAAAACACCACTGCTCTCAAATCAACCATGTCAGGACAAAAAGATTTCACTGATCTCCCCCTTCCAGGTACAAACTCTTATTTGCACCACACTCAGAGGGCAATGTGAGCTCCCCAGCGCTGTCTTTCACTCTCGCAGAGTCCAGATACTAACTTGTGAACATCCTACACAAACATTAGCTCATGAAAGTGCCAGCTTGAGCAAGAACAGCAGACCCTCCCATTGCACCCCCTTGTCATCCAGAGTGCGGCGGTTTGTTGAAAATCATGGACTCGGAAAGACCAATGCAGCAACTGCTTTTCTCTCTCCTACTGCCTTTCCCTGAGCGAGAGGTAGATGGATGATGTGGACTTAGTGGAACAGAAAGAGTATGACTGTACTTATAACGGAGGAAAACCCCCCACAGCATACTGTGCTGTGTGCAGTACACGCTCTGAAAAAGAGACAAAGCTGAATGCTGCCAGCGGGCTTCGGTTCTCAGACTGCTTGCATGGGCAGAGCTGCGGGCTCTTTTAAGGATGGAAACTGGCATCTGTGAGTGTAAAGAATGTGACTTTCCACACAGCTTAGAAGAAAGGTGCATAGCCCCAGTGAGAAGTGTGTACGTGAAAGACTGGCAGAAGAAGTCGCAGTCCAGCAAGGCTGGTATCTTTTTCTTTGTGCCAAATAGGCACCTTGGGAACATGAAAGTACTTGATGGTAGCCAAACTGACAGTGAAGGCACAGAACACCGTCGGGTGTGTGCAGTGTACAGACGCAATGTAAAAGCCCTGAGTATCATTTGACTGCAGTCATAGTGCAAGTTTGCAACTGTACCATGCAAGGCCAGTGAAAGCTTCCTGTGCGGCCACATTTTCGTATTGGAGCTCGCTAGCTGGAAGTGATTCGGTTTGTCTGCAGTATCCGCTCGACTGAATGTGATGTGTCACTGGAAAGAAAAGTACAGACCAGCAGTGCGTTTGATATGGTTCAGGGGCTGCAAAGGAAATGTACAGGCCACCTCTGGGATTTTGGTCTTTGTGCATTCCCATGGCAGCAGTTCCTGGATGTTTTTGTTCTACAGTTTAGGCTCAGTGAGAGAGAAAAAATGCGAGAGCACGCATAGCAGAGCCACAGGGAGAATTGCTGAGGTATGAGTTGCGTGCTGTTCAGATACTGCCGTACCAAAGGCCTACCTAAACACTGCTGCTGATCTAGCATGTCTTTCTGTAGCAAGACTTGTTGGTACTGCAAAACAGAAGATGCGTGAGGTCAAATGAATCTGGACAGAAAATTTCAGACGAGCAGCCTATGAGTGCATGATTGAAACAGTAAATTTAGGTGACAGAATAGATCGTGGCATCGATTTGCGTAGTGTTAATATTCTCTGAAGGGAATGCAAAAAGCCAAGATGTGTTTTCCATTCTAGCTGTTCCTGACAAAAACTGAGGAATAAAACTTTCGTTCTAGATGGAATGTAACATTCAGTTCCCAGGATTTTGCACTCCAAAGTTCAACAAAAGAGTTTCCACAAGAATCTTGAGAAGAAGCACAATCACTTCCACCTAGAGCTGGAAGAGGAAGAGGCAGCGGCACAAGCAAGTGCCCTTGAGCGTCCTCCTTCCGAATGCTAGAACGTCAATTCAGCAGGCAGGAGTGCAGCAGCCACCCTTCGTCTTGCAAGCCCATACGACGCGCACACCAGCCCGGTGCTCTGCGGCTTCGTCCTTCGCCTTTTCGAGCACGCCGTACCTTCATTCTCCCGGAGGCGAACAGCGGTCTGCTTCTCGCACGGAACGCTGTGTCGGCAGCCAAGCGCTCCAGTGCACTGCTTCTGCCCAAACACGCCTGGGCCCTGCACCTCTCCTTCCCAGCGCTACGTAGCAGCACAATCTGTCCCTCTTGCGATCCCAAGCTAAGCGGAAAGCTTCTCGGCTACGTCTCCCGCAGAGAGCTGTGCCAGGACAATAAGCTTGCAAGCACTTTGCTCCTGACACTAGTGGCAACAGGGATTCGCACCACCTTCCAGGAGCAGTCCTCTTGCCTTTTACAAGGTGCAAAAGCGCCCCCTCTGTGGCGGTGCTGTCTGCCCGGTCTTTCTCGGCTCGAAGCACCACGAGGCACACAAGACTCTCTCGCAAGGACCGAAATTCCCGATAGGCGTCTCTGGGCTTTCTGCAATGCTGCACGCACAAGCCCGGTGCTCTGAGGCTTCGTTCTTCGCCTTTCGTTGTCTGGGCAGAAGAGAAGCCGAGCGAGGCCATTGTGCTTTGCCGCTTGTCAGTGTGCTGTGCACGGTTTTTCCGCAGCTCGAGCTAGCGGGAGACCCCTTCGGTTTCGCGGCGTCCACACTACCCATGGTAGCTCTCGCTCAGCGAAACTTGAAGGGGAGAAGCACTTGCTGGATGAGTCTTTCAGTGTGCAGGACTTTGAAAACACAGCAGCGCAATCGGGGCCACGAGAAGGACCGCTGAGAAGTCGCTCTCGCACAGAGAACCGTGCCAGGATGACGAGCTCGCCCAGCATTTGCCCCTGACACTTGGGGAACTCGTAGCTGCCAGTGCCTTCCAGGGGCAGTCTGCTTTCTGTCATAACCTGCACAGGGCCCGTCAGATGGTGGTGCTGTCTGCCTTCTCCTTCTCGGCCAGAGTGTACTCTGGTGCACACTGCAGTCTGGCAAGGAGCAAAGATCTTCGGTAGACATCTCGCACAGGAGAAAGTTGCCAAGAAAGAACCACGTTCTTCATCAGCCCTCCTCATGTCCCGATTGGGGTGCTGCCTTCAAAGCCTTGCACATTGAAAGACTTCTCCAGCAAGTGCTTCTCCCCTGGCGCACTTCGCTGAGTGAGAGCTGCATGGGCAGCGTGGACTCAGCGAAACCGAAAGGCTGTCGCTGTAGCTCGAGCTGAGCAAAGAAACCGTGCACGGTGCACCGTTGGTGGGTGCAGCATGCACGCGGAAAAGCAGCAAAGTTCACTGCCATCGCTGGCCTTCTCTTCAGTCCAGACCACTTAAGGCAAACAATTTAGCTGCAGAGCACTGGGCTTGCGTGTGCAGTGCACCAAATTGCCCAAGACCAGCAAGGGCTCGTTCACAAGCAGAGTCGGCTGAGAGCATTCTTGCTTGCTCCAGAAAGGAAGCCGCAGCTATAGTGCTTCATCCCACAGCGTGGACATAGGCACTTTCCTAGTTGTTCAGCCTTGCAGAGTCCCTGCAACTAGAGCTCAGCCAGGAGCAGGCGTCAAAGCAGAAGGCTTTCCTAAAGCACGCCTCTCCAACCAGCCTTCGGAAATCGCAAATGACACTGTGGCTCTGTGCCTTTCTTCTAAGACAGACGCCCACCTTGCTTTCACTCTCGCAGCTCCCTTGGCAGCCTCCAGCAGCTGCTTTCCTGGAGAACGGCCCGAGAAGTAGAAGCCAGGGCTGGGCTGCACCTTCGCCTTCCGCACGTAAGCGGCACCAGACTCACCGGTGCGCTCTGTTCTTCCCTCCTCCGCTGCATGCTACTACCATCGTGTTCTCGGAAAGACGGAGACTGAAGGGAAGCGCAAATGCTTCCACAGAGAGCTACAAGAGGAATAGGCAGCAGCAGCACAGGTAAGTGCCGTGGAACTTCCTCCTTCCCAAGGCTATAACGTCAATTCAGCAGGCAGGAGAGTGGCAGCCACGCTCGTCTTGCAGCCCGTACAACGAGCACGCGAGCCCGGCGCTCCGCGGCTTCGTTCTTCGCCTTTTCGAGCACGCCGTACCTTCGTTCCCCCGGAGGCGGACGGTCTTCTGCTTCTCGCCCGGAACACTGTGCCCGGCAGTGCAGCGCTTTCTGCGGCAAGCTGCAAAGCGCCCGTCAGATGGCGATGCTGTCTGCCCGCTCCTCGGCTCGAGTGTACTCCGGCGCACGCTGCCGTCTCGCAAGGAGCAAAGAGCTTCGGTAGACATCTCGCACAGGAGAAAGTTGCCAAGAAAGAACCACGTTCTTCATCAGCCCTCCTCATGTCCCGATTGGGGTGCTGCCTTCAAAGCCTTGCACATTGAAAGACTTCTCCAGCAAGTGCTTCTCCCCTGGCGCACTTCGCTGAGTGAGAGCTGCATGGGCAGCGTGGACTCAGCGAAACCGAAAGGGTGTCGCTGTAGCTCGAGCTGAGCAAAGAAACCGTGCACGGTGCACCGTTGGTGGGTGCAGCATGCACGCGGAAAAGCAGCAAAGTTCACTGCCATCGCTGGCCTTCTCTTCAGTCCAGACCACTTAAGGCAAACAATTTAGCTGCAGAGCACTGGGCTTGCGTGTGCAGTGCACCAAATTGCCCAAGACCAGCAAGGGCTCGTTCACAAGCAGAGTCGGCTGAGAGCATTCTTGCTTGCTCCAGAAAGGAAGCCGCAGCTATAGTGCTTCATCCCACAGCGTGGACATAGGCACTTTCCTAGTTGTTCAGCCTTGCAGAGTCCCTGCAACTAGAGCTCAGCCAGGAGCAGGCGTCAAAGCAGAAGGCTTTCCTAAAGCACGCCTCTCCAACCAGCCTTCGGAAATCGCAAATGACACTGTGGCTCTGTGCCTTTCTTCTAAGACAGACGCCCACCTTGCTTTCACTCTCGCAGCTCCCTTGGCAGCCTCCAGCAGCTGCTTTCCTGGAGAACGGCCCGAGAAGTAGAAGCCAGGGCTGGGCTGCACCTTCGCCTTCCGCACGTAAGCGGCACCAGACTCACCGGTGCGCTCTGTTCTTCCCTCCTCCGCTGCATGCTACTACCATCGTGTTCTCGGAAAGACGGAGACTGAAGGGAAGCGCAAATGCTTCCACAGAGAGCTACAAGAGGAATAGGCAGCAGCAGCACAGGTAAGTGCCGTGGAACTTCCTCCTTCCCAAGGCTATAACGTCAATTCAGCAGGCAGGAGAGTGGCAGCCACGCTCGTCTTGCAGCCCGTACAACGAGCACGCGAGCCCGGCGCTCCGCGGCTTCGTTCTTCGCCTTTTCGAGCACGCCGTACCTTCGTTCCCCCGGAGGCGGACGGTCTTCTGCTTCTCGCCCGGAACACTGTGCTCGGCAGTGCAGCGCTTTCTGCGGCAAGCTGCAAAGCGCCCGTCAGATGGCGATGCTGTCTGCCCGCTCCTCAGCTCGAGTGTACTCCGGCGCACGCTGCCGTCTCGCAAGGAGCAAAGAGCTTCGGTAGACATCTCGCACAGGAGAAAGTTGCCAAGAAAGAACCACGTTCTTCATCAGCCCTCCTCATGTCCCGATAGGGGTGCTGCCTTCAAAGCCTTGCACATTGAAAGACTTCTCCAGCAAGTGCTTCTCCCCTGGCGCACTTCGCTGAGTGAGAGCTGCATGGGCAGCGTGGACTCAGCGAAACCGAAAGGCTGTCGCTGTAGCTCGAGCTGAGCAAAGAAACCGTGCACGGTGCACCGTTGGTGGGTGCAGCATGCACGCGGAAAAGCAGCAAAGTTCACTGCCATCGCTGGCCTTCTCTTCAGTCCAGACCACTTAAGGCAAACAATTTAGCTGCAGAGCACTGGGCTTGCGTGTGCAGTGCACCAAATTGCCCAAGACCAGCAAGGGCTCGTTCACAAGCAGAGTCGGCTGAGAGCATTCTTGCTTGCTCCAGAAAGGAAGCCGCAGCTATAGTGCTTCATCCCACAGCGTGGACATAGGCACTTTCCTAGTTGTTCAGCCTTGCAGAGTCCCTGCAACTAGAGCTCAGCCAGGAGCAGGCGTCAAAGCAGAAGGCTTTCCTAAAGCACGCCTCTCCAACCAGCCTTCGGAAATCGCAAATGACACTGTGGCTCTGTGCCTTTCTTCTAAGACAGACGCCCACCTTGCTTTCACTCTCGCAGCTCCCTTGGCAGCCTCCAGCAGCTGCTTTCCTGGAGAACGGCCCGAGAAGTAGAAGCCAGGGCTGGGCTGCACCTTCGCCTTCCGCACGTAAGCGGCACCAGACTCACCGGTGCGCTCTGTTCTTCCCTCCTCCGCTGCATGCTACTACCATCGTGTTCTCGGAAAGACGGAGACTGAAGGGAAGCGCAAATGCTTCCACAGAGAGCTACAAGAGGAATAGGCAGCAGCAGCACAGGTAAGTGCCGTGGAACTTCCTCCTTCCCAAGGCTATAACGTCAATTCAGCAGGCAGGAGAGTGGCAGCCACGCTCGTCTTGCAGCCCGTACAACGAGCACGCGAGCCCGGCGCTCCGCGGCTTCGTTCTTCGCCTTTTCGAGCACGCCGTACCTTCGTTCCCCCGGAGGCGGACGGTCTTCTGCTTCTCGCCCGGAACACTGTGCCCGGCAGTGCAGCGCTTTCTGCGGCAAGCTGCAAAGCACCCGTCAGATGGCGATGCTGTCTGCCCGCTCCTCGGCTCGAGTGTACTCCGGCGCACGCTGCCGTCTCGCAAGGAGCAAAGAGCTTCGGTAGACAGCTCACACAGGAGAAAGGTGCCAGGACGACACCACATTCCTCCTCACCCCTTCTCGTGGCCCACATTGTGGTGCTGCCTTCAAAGCCGTGCGCATTGAAAGACTCTTCCAGCAAGTGCTTCTCCCCTGGCACACTTCGCTCAGCGACAGCTACGTGGGCAGCGTGGACTCAGCGGAACTGAAAGGGTGTCCTTGTAGCTCGAGCTTGTTGGAGAGGATGAAAGTTTGGTAAGAAAGTTTCACAGCTATGTAGGCTTGACAGAAAGATCTCTGAATGTAGAAACTTAGCATGAGGAGGAAATGGAAACGAGTTTTGATAGAGAGTAAAAGGTGTTTTGCTGAAACACTGATCACTGAATAACTGAGAAGGCAAAGGTTGGAGATTGAGTTGGAAGGAGATGTTTTTTATTAGGACACCGGTATGTGAGTACAAACAAGCACATGTTTTTCACCAAGTAAATAAGTCTCAAGAAGGCCATAAGGAAATAGAAAACATGTTTTTACCAAAAAGAGAGCTATCGCAGGCAAACAAGAAATGTCGATGTAGCAAGAAGAAGAGAGGTCTGAGAATTTTCCACTGTAAGCTTAAATTGTAACATACTTACTCTTGTGATTGGATAAGAATGACTATAATATGGTAATGGTAGTAGTCATGATAGGCTACAGGCAAATGTAAAGGTATTGTTGTATGGTGCTTATTGGTTGCTATGTATTGAGATACTCAGCAAAGAAAAATACATAATGCTTTCTAACTTGAACAGAAAGCGGCTCCAGGTATGCCTACCAGCTGTAGCTGACAGCTGTAGGGCTGGCTCTGGATACCCACTCCCTGAAATGCTGTAACTTCGCCTATGCAATACACAGCTTTCAAGAGAGCCGCCTGAAGTCCAGACACCCTTCGCGAGCCTTTCTCCTATAGAGCTGTGGAAAGAAATCGTGCACGCTACACCGAGGGTGCGTGCAGCATGCACGAGCAAAAGCGGCAAAGTTCAGTGCCCTCGCTGGGCTTCCCTTCCGTGCGGATAACGTGAGGCGAAAAATGAAGCCGCAGAGCACCGGGCTTGCAGGTGCAGTGCACCGAGTTGCAGAAGTCCAGCAGGCTCGTTCACAAGCCAAGCCGGCTGAGGGAGTCCTCGCGTCTCCAAAAGGGAACGCGGAGCCGTAGCACTTCATCCCACAGCGTGGAGATAGGCACTTCCCTAGTCGTTCAGCCTTGCAGAGTCCCTGCAGCTAGAGCTCAGCCAGGAGCAGGCGTCAAAGCAGAAGGCCCTCCTAAAGCACCCTTTCTCCAAGCAGCCTCCTGAAAGGGCGCATCACAATGCGGCTCTGCGCCTTTCTTCTAAGACAGACGCCCACTATACTTTCGTGCTCGCAGCTCCCTTGGCAGCCTCCAGCAGCTACTCTCCTGGAGAACGGCCGTAGACGTCAAAGCCAGTGCTGGGCTGCACCTCCGCCCTCCCCAGGTAAGCAACAGCGAACTCACCGGTGCACTCTGTACTTCCCTCCTCCGCTTGCATCCTACATGCATTCGTGTTCTCCGAAACTCAGAGACTGAAGGGAAGGGCAATTGCTTCCCCAGATAGCTGCAAGGGCACTAGGCAGCAGCAGCACAAATTTCACATGACCTGATGCACTGTAGAGATATTACCCTGTTACCCCTCCTTTCTCCTCGTCCTCGACCAATTGTGGTGGGATGTCGAAAGGCTTGGCCAGCGAAAAGCTCATCCAGCAAGGGCGTCTCTCTTGACGCATTTCCCTGACCGAGAGCTACACAGATGGTCTGGACACTGTAAAACAGCAAGAAAATAATTCTATGTCCAGCTGAGGAAAATCCGTGCACAGAAAAATGTAGATGCCTGCAGTAAACAATCTGAAGAGCGGCAAAGCTCCAAGCCATCGCTGCGCTTCAGTCCTGTCCGGACCACAGAAGGCGAAGAACGAAGCAGCTGGGCACCGGCTTCATGGACTCAGTGGCGCGACTTGCAAATGTCCAGCCAAGAGCTGCTTCAACAAGCAGATTCAGCCGAGAATGCTCTGCCTGCACTTTCCCTCGCAGCGCTAGGCAGCACCACGTTCTGTTTGCGTGGCAGCCTGATTCTTAACGGAAAGATTCTCAATGCCTGTGTCTGGCACAGAGAACGGTTTTAGGTCAGCAAGCTCACCCGGCGCTTACCCTCGACGCGTGCAAACCTGTATTTGCACCGCATTCCAGTGGCAGCCCTCTTTCCTTTCCAGCCGGCACAGCGCCGTCAGATCGCGGTGCTCTCTTGCACCTGCCTTCTCGCTTCCAAGTGCCACCGCGCACATTACAGCCTTGCAGGGAGCGAAGAGGCGGAGAGGCGTCTCGCAAAGAAGAACGTGCCGGGACGAAAAGGTGCTCTTTCCTTTCTCCTCCTCCTTTGCCCGAATGGTGGTGCTGTGTTGAAAGGCTTGGCCAGCGAAAAGCTCATCCAGCAAGTGTTTCTCTCCTGACGCCTTTCGCTGAGCGAGAGAGCTACACGGACACTTTCGACTCTGGGAAACAGCAAGAGAATGACTGTACGTCGAGCTGAGGAAAAGCCGTGCACAGCAGCCTGTGGCTGCGTGCAGTGTTCACGCTGAAGAGCGGCAAAGCTCCAAGCCATCGCTGCGCTTCAGTCCTGTCCGGACCACAGAAGGCGAAGAACGAAGCAGCTGGGCACCGGCTTCATGGGCTCAGTGGAGCGACTTGCAAATGTCCAGCCAAGAGCTGCTTCAACAAGCAGATTCAGCTGAGAATGCTCTGCCTGCTTCAACAAAGTAAGGCGCAGCCCTTGCACTGCAGCACACTGCCTGGCCAGAAACAGGTTCTTACACCTTCAGTGCTGCCGAGCCCACGCAGCTTGAGCACACCCAGAAGGACGCGTCCAGAAAGAAGGCGTTCTTCGAGTGCCTTGTCCTTCCTTGTTCTGTCTTTCATCTGCACCTGAAACAGTGGGTCTACGTGTTTTCCTTCCCAGGGAAAAGAACTTTCATTCTTGTCCAGGAGTCTATGGCTAAAATGGTGATTGCATGTCCCATATCCAATACAACCAAGGATTACTCCCGGAGGAAAGCTGCCAGGACAGATGGGTCTTGCTGGCTTTGACCACCCCTGGGCCACCTCTCATATTCTCCTGAAACAGTGGGGTACATGAAGGCATTGCCATACCTGATCATCCCTTGCCATGCAGAGCCCAGCCTTGCATTGCCTTACAGACACCTCTGTGTACCTCCCTTGCCCTTCCTATGTCTCCATTGCATGGCCTTGTTCACCAATCTCCCACCTTGACTTTCTTACCCCTTGTTTCCTGGTCTTGTCTTGCCTGCTTCTCCTATGACTCTCTTGGCCTTGCCTAAGTCTCTCTTGCCTTGCTTTGCAAAGCCAACACTTGCCTTGCCCTGCTACCCCTCTTTCCCTCGCCTAGTCTACCCACACCTACCCACCTTTGACTGGCCTATCCATCCGATCATCACCTTTTCTGCACCACCCCTCCATGCTCTTGTCTTGCCTTGGCCTGCCTACCCTTCCCTTGCCTTGCACTGCCTTGCATAACCCTTGCCCTTCTTGACATTTGTGCCCCTTTCCAACATGGCCTTGCTTTCCTTTGCCTACCCCTCCCAATCCCTGCTTTGCCTACAGATTCCTGGCCTTCTTTTGTCTACCACTCCTTTGCCTTTTGTGGGAACCAACAGCTGGTCTGAAGGCCTCACAGACATTTCCGTTGATACAATCATTTTGTACCCGTGAGAATTGCAGAAGCAAGAAGATAAACAACAGAAAGAAGTTGTAACAGCTGCAAAAGGGACGATACTGGCTGATGTTTAGCAAAGAATGTGTGTACACTATAGACAACCAATAGTATTGTATTATAGCAAAATAATAGTCCATGCACATGTAGCTAAAAAAGTGCATAAGAGAAGATGCATAAATAATACAAGTGGTTTTTTGCCATTGCTCGGGGCAGAGAGTGTATGTGTGTCGTGACCGTCTCAACAGCAACAGCCTTGCACTGCCTTTCATAACCAGCCCCTGCCTACTGCCTCCTTCCCTGGCCTTCCATGTCTTGTCTTCCTCTCCTTTGATTTAACTTGCTTCTCCTATCTCTCCCTTGCTTGCCTTACTCCACTGACCTTTCTGTGTTCTTGCCTTGACTTGCCTAGCTGTTCCTTGCTTCACATTGCTTTGTGTAAGCATTCCCTGTTTTTATTTGCCTACCCCTTTCTTGCCTGGCCTTTCCTTGCCTAGCCTTTCTTGTCTTTGCCTGCCCTCTGCATCACTGGACTTACCTTCCTATGCCCTGCCTTCCGAACTACAACTTCTGGGCCTTCTCTTGCCTCGCACTCATTGGCCCTACTTTGCTGCCTGCTCACTGCTCTTGCTTTGCTTTCCCTAACTTTCCCTTGACTTGACTAGAATTGCCTAAACTTACTTTGACTGCATTGCCTTGCCTGCATGGAAGAAAAGGCAAGGCAGGGCAAAGCAAGGAAATCATAGGCAGGGCAGGGCAAGGGAGACATAGGCAAGAGAGACGTAGCCAAGGAAGGCAAAGCAAGGGTAGGCTAGGAAAAACCAGGCAATGGTACTGAAGGCAACGCAAGGCCAAGTGACTCATAATGCCTTTCCTTGGAATGCAAAGGTCTGAATCCCAGTGTTGGTGGAGCAGATGATAAGGTCCCATGGGGAAGTAAACTCAACTGAGACATTTCTCTCCTGGCACCTCTTGTGTAGGAGCAATTCTTAGATATATTCAATATTGGCGGTAGCACGCCAGTTCCTCAGAGAGGATGACAATGCTTTTCCATGGGAAGGAAAGCACCTAGCCCCAGTGTTTCAGGTGCACATAAGAAGCTGCCTAGTGGAGGTAAAGGGCAGCAGCAACTTTCTGTCCTGGCATATTTGGTGTAGAAGCACTGCCTTGATTTGTACAAGTATGGAGTTGCTACGCCCTATTTTCAAGGCAGTCTCCTGAAAAAGTCAATTTTGGCATGTCGTTTCCACTTCTGAAAGGTGGTCTTCTGAACTCTTGGCAGTAAGCCAAGACAAGCAGCTATGCTCATCCTTGGTGTGCAGCTGATTTAGACACCAGGGCAGGTAATGTCCAGTAACAGTGTTCTGGCACATTGGATGGGAGCAGTTCCTGGATGTTTTCTATTTTGGAGGAGGAGATCCCAGTTCTTCTGAGATGGGCTCATAGTTTCTCTCTTTGGCAAAGAAAGCAGTTTTGGATCTGCATGTAGGGTGTTCTCAGCGAATTAATGGCTTTTCCTCATGGGCAGTTCTGTGGGCTATAGCTGTTGAACTGTTAGAGAAGGAATGAAAAAGCCAAGCTGTTGAACAAATTTGCATCCTGCTGACTTTAGCAGCCCCTGATAAAATTCTGTTTGCATCCTGACTCTGTGAGACTGAAGGATTATGATGGTACTTAAAGCTGAGGAGGAAAGTGCACATAGAAGAGCATGTGAATTTAATGGCTCTTCCTAGTAGGCAGTTCTCTGGGCTAGAGCTGTTGAACTGTTAGAGAGGGAATGCAAGAGCCAAGCTTCTGAGCTCTTTTCCCTGCTACCTTTAAAGTATGAGCATTCCCTGGTGCTCTCCTATTTGGATAATAAGTTAGAGTGGGTTTCACATTCACTTTGAAGAATAGAAACAGCGCCATGTGAACCTGTGCCATCAGCTTTCCTTTCCAACTAAATGTTCCTACTTGCAATCTTGCAATTCTTACTTGCAATCATGCAGAGCACCGTGCTTGAGGCTGGTGCATTGAAGAAAATTAAATTAGGGCTGTATCAGTACAAAGGAGAGATTGCCATTTGCAAAACCTCGTTTCGCTTAAGTTAGTAATATTGTAAGTGTTAATTGAGTGGTCATTGGTTGCCTATCACCATCCTGATGCACTAATTTCATCAAGTGTAAATATTGGTCACAAAAGGTGCCCATTCATCAACCTGTTGCTGTCTCCACATGGAAGTGTCTTCCGGACGAAATCAAAAGACATTCGAAGAGCCAGGATCCGCAAAGGAACAAACTATTGCCACATGAATGGTGCTGGGCGCCATGAGGAGCAGTTAACTTTAACCTGCGCGCTGTCAGCACTCAGAAGAACAACCCCAGCATGGCAGGGGGGACTTGCAAAAGAAGGAAAGGCCCCTCACCTAGCTATAAACCACCCAAAGTGCAGAGCCAAGTTGAAAACACCACTGCTCTCAAATCAACCATGTCAGGACAAAAAGATTTCACTGATCTCCCCCTTCCAGGTACAAACTCTTATTTGCACCACACTCAGAGGGCAATGTGAGCTCGCCAGCGCTGTCTTTCACTCTCGCAGAGTCCAGATACTAACTTGTGAACATCCTACACAAACATTAGCTCATGAAAGTGCCAGCTTGAGCAAGAACAGCAGACCCTCCCATTGCACCCCCTTGTCATCCAGAGTGCGGCGGTTTGTTGAAAATCATGGACTCGGAAAGACCAATGCAGCAACTGCTTTTCTCTCTCCTACTGCCTTTCCCTGAGCGAGAGGTAGATGGATGATGTGGACTTAGTGGAACAGAAAGAGTATGACTGTACTTATAACGGAGGAAAACCCCCCACAGCATACTGTGCTGTGTGCAGTACACGCTCTGAAAAAGAGACAAAGCTGAATGCTGCCAGCGGGCTTCGGTTCTCAGACTGCTTGCATGGGCAGAGCTGCGGGCTCTTTTAAGGATGGAAACTGGCATCTGTGAGTGTAAAGAATGTGACTTTCCACACAGCTTAGAAGAAAGGTGCATAGCCCCAGTGAGAAGTGTGTACGTGAAAGACTGGCAGAAGAAGTCGCAGTCCAGCAAGGCTGGTATCTTTTTCTTTGTGCCAAATAGGCACCTTGGGAACATGAAAGTACTTGATGGTAGCCAAACTGACAGTGAAGGCACAGAACACCGTCGGGTGTGTGCAGTGTACAGACGCAATGTAAAAGCCCTGAGTACCATTTGACTGCAGTCATAGTGCAAGTTTGCAACTGTACCATGCAAGGCCAGTGAAAGCTTCCTGTGCGGCCACATTTTCGTATTGGAGCTCGCTAGCTGGAAGTGATTCGGTTTGTCTGCAGTATCCGCTCGACTGAATGTGATGTGTCACTGGAAAGAAAAGTACAGACCAGCAGTGCGTTTGATATGGTTCAGGGGCTGCAAAGGAAATGTACAGGCCACCTCTGGGATTTTGGTCTTTGTGCATTCCCATGGCAGCAGTTCCTGGATGTTTTTGTTCTACAGTTTAGGCTCAGTGAGAGAGAAAAAATGCGAGAGCACGCATAGCAGAGCCACAGGGAGAATTGCTGAGGTATGAGTTGCGTGCTGTTCAGATACTGCCGTACCAAAGGCCTACCTAAACACTGCTGCTGATCTAGCATGTCTTTCTGTAGCAAGACTTGTTGGTACTGCAAAACAGAAGATGCGTGAGGTCAAATGAATCTGGACAGAAAATTTCAGACGAGCAGCCTATGAGTGCATGATTGAAACAGTAAATTTAGGTGACAGAATAGATCGTGGCATCGATTTGCGTAGTGTTAATATTCTCTGAAGGGAATGCAAAAAGCCAAGATGTGTTTTCCATTCTAGCTGTTCCTGACAAAAACTGAGGAATAAAACTTTCGTTCTAGATGGAATGTAACATTCAGTTCCCAGGATTTTGCACTCCAAAGTTCAACAAAAGAGTTTCCACAAGAATCTTGAGAAGAAGCACAATCACTTCCACCTAGAGCTGGAAGAGGAAGAGGCAGCGGCACAAGCAAGTGCCCTTGAGCGTCCTCCTTCCGAATGCTAGAACGTCAATTCAGCAGGCAGGAGTGCAGCAGCCACCCTTCGTCTTGCAAGCCCATACGACGCGCACACCAGCCCGGTGCTCTGCGGCTTCGTCCTTCGCCTTTTCGAGCACGCCGTACCTTCATTCTCCCGGAGGCGAACAGCGGTCTGCTTCTCGCACGGAACGCTGTGTCGGCAGCCAAGCGCTCCAGTGCACTGCTTCTGCCCAAACACGCCTGGGCCCTGCACCTCTCCTTCCCAGCGCTACGTAGCAGCACAATCTGTCCCTCTTGCGATCCCAAGCTAAGCGGAAAGCTTCTCGGCTACGTCTCCCGCAGAGAGCTGTGCCAGGACAATAAGCTTGCAAGCACTTTGCTCCTGACACTAGTGGCAACAGGGATTCGCACCACCTTCCAGGAGCAGTCCTCTTGCCTTTTACAAGGTGCAAAAGCGCCCCCTCTGTGGCGGTGCTGTCTGCCCGGTCTTTCTCGGCTCGAAGCACCACGAGGCACACAAGACTCTCTCGCAAGGACCGAAATTCCCGATAGGCGTCTCTGGGCTTTCTGCAATGCTGCACGCACAAGCCCGGTGCTCTGAGGCTTCGTTCTTCGCCTTTCGTTGTCTGGGCAGAAGAGAAGCCGAGCGAGGCCATTGTGCTTTGCCGCTTGTCAGTGTGCTGTGCACGGTTTTTCCGCAGCTCGAGCTAGCGGGAGACCCCTTCGGTTTCGCGGCGTCCACACTACCCATGGTAGCTCTCGCTCAGCGAAACTTGAAGGGGAGAAGCACTTGCTGGATGAGTCTTTCAGTGTGCAGGACTTTGAAAACACAGCAGCGCAATCGGGGCCACGAGAAGGACCGCTGAGAAGTCGCTCTCGCACAGAGAACCGTGCCAGGATGACGAGCTCGCCCAGCATTTGCCCCTGACACTTGGGGAACTCGTAGCTGCCAGTGCCTTCCAGGGGCAGTCTGCTTTCTGTCATAACCTGCATAGGGCCCGTCAGATGGTGGTGCTGTCTGCCTTCTCCTTCTCGGCCAGAGTGTACTCTGGTGCACACTGCAGTCTCGCAAGGAGCAAAGAGCTTCGGTAGACATCTCGCACAGGAGAAAGTTGCCAAGAAAGAACCACGTTCTTCATCAGCCCTCCTCATGTCCCGATTGGGGTGCTGCCTTCAAAGCCTTGCACATTGAAAGACTTCTCCAGCAAGTGCTTCTCCCCTGGCGCACTTCGCTGAGTGAGAGCTGCATGGGCAGCGTGGACTCAGCGAAACCGAAAGGGTGTCGCTGTAGCTCGAGCTGAGCAAAGAAACCGTGCACGGTGCACCGTTGGTGGGTGCAGCATGCACGCGGAAAAGCAGCAAAGTTCACTGCCATCGCTGGCCTTCTCTTCAGTCCAGACCACTTAAGGCAAACAATTTAGCTGCAGAGCACTGGGCTTGCGTGTGCAGTGCACCAAATTGCCCAAGACCAGCAAGGGCTCGTTCACAAGCAGAGTCGGCTGAGAGCATTCTTGCTTGCTCCAGAAAGGAAGCCGCAGCTATAGTGCTTCATCCCACAGCGTGGACATAGGCACTTTCCTAGTTGTTCAGCCTTGCAGAGTCCCTGCAACTAGAGCTCAGCCAGGAGCAGGCGTCAAAGCAGAAGGCTTTCCTAAAGCACGCCTCTCCAACCAGCCTTCGGAAATCGCAAATGACACTGTGGCTCTGTGCCTTTCTTCTAAGACAGACGCCCACCTTGCTTTCACTCTCGCAGCTCCCTTGGCAGCCTCCAGCAGCTGCTTTCCTGGAGAACGGCCCGAGAAGTAGAAGCCAGGGCTGGGCTGCACCTTCGCCTTCCGCACGTAAGCGGCACCAGACTCACCGGTGCGCTCTGTTCTTCCCTCCTCCGCTGCATGCTACTACCATCGTGTTCTCGGAAAGACGGAGACTGAAGGGAAGCGCAAATGCTTCCACAGAGAGCTACAAGAGGAATAGGCAGCAGCAGCACAGGTAAGTGCCGTGGAACTTCCTCCTTCCCAAGGCTATAACGTCAATTCAGCAGGCAGGAGAGTGGCAGCCACGCTCGTCTTGCAGCCCGTACAACGAGCACGCGAGCCCGGCGCTCCGCGGCTTCGTTCTTCGCCTTTTCGAGCACGCCGTACCTTCGTTCCCCCGGAGGCGGACGGTCTTCTGCTTCTCGCCCGGAACACTGTGCCCGGCAGTGCAGCGCTTTCTGCGGCAAGCTGCAAAGCGCCCGTCAGATGGCGATGCTGTCTGCCCGCTCCTCGGCTCGAGTGTACTCCGGCGCACGCTGCCGTCTCGCAAGGAGCAAAGAGCTTCGGTAGACAGCTCACACAGGAGAAAGGTGCCAGGACGACACCACATTCCTCCTCACCCCTTCTCGTGGCCCACATTGTGGTGCTGCCTTCAAAGCCGTGCGCATTGAAAGACTCTTCCAGCAAGTGCTTCTCCCCTGGCACACTTCGCTCAGCGACAGCTACGTGGGCAGCGTGGACTCAGCGGAACTGAAAGGGTGTCCTTGTAGCTCGAGCTTGTTGGAGAGGATGAAAGTTTGGTAAGAAAGTTTCACAGCTATGTAGGCTTGACAGAAAGATCTCTGAATGTAGAAACTTAGCATGAGGAGGAAATGGAAACGAGTTTTGATAGAGAGTAAAAGGTGTTTTGCTGAAACACTGATCACTGAATAACTGAGAAGGCAAAGGTTGGAGATTGAGTTGGAAGGAGATGTTTTTTATTAGGACACCGGTATGTGAGTACAAACAAGCACATGTTTTTCACCAAGTAAATAAGTCTCAAGAAGGCCATAAGGAAATAGAAAACATGTTTTTACCAAAAAGAGAGCTATCGCAGGCAAACAAGAAATGTCGATGTAGCAAGAAGAAGAGAGGTCTGAGAATTTTCCACTGTAAGCTTAAATTGTAACATACTTACTCTTGTGATTGGATAAGAATGACTATAATATGGTAATGGTAGTAGTCATGATAGGCTACAGGCAAATGTAAAGGTATTGTTGTATGGTGCTTATTGGTTGCTATGTATTGAGATACTCAGCAAAGAAAAATACATAATGCTTTCTAACTTGAACAGAAAGCGGCTCCAGGTATGCCTACCAGCTGTAGCTGACAGCTGTAGGGCTGGCTCTGGATACCCACTCCCTGAAATGCTGTAACTTCGCCTATGCGATACACAGCTTTCAAGAGAGCCGCCTGAAGTCCAGACACCCTTCGCGAGCCTTTCTCCTATAGAGCTGTGGAAAGAAATCGTGCACGCTACACCGAGGGTGCGTGCAGCATGCACGAGCAAAAGCGGCAAAGTTCAGTGCCCTCGCTGGGCTTCCCTTCCGTGCGGATAACGTGAGGCGAAAAATGAAGCCGCAGAGCACCGGGCTTGCAGGTGCAGTGCACCGAGTTGCAGAAGTCCAGCAGGCTCGTTCACAAGCCAAGCCGGCTGAGGGAGTCCTCGCGTCTCCAAAAGGGAACGCGGAGCCGTAGCACTTCATCCCACAGCGTGGAGATAGGCACTTCCCTAGTCGTTCAGCCTTGCAGAGTCCCTGCAGCTAGAGCTCAGCCAGGAGCAGGCGTCAAAGCAGAAGGCCCTCCTAAAGCACCCTTTCTCCAAGCAGCCTCCTGAAAGGGCGCATCACAATGCGGCTCTGCGCCTTTCTTCTAAGACAGACGCCCGCTATACTTTCGTGCTCGCAGCTCCCTTGGCAGCCTCCAGCAGCTACTCTCCTGGAGAACGGCCGTAGACGTCAAAGCCAGTGCTGGGCTGCACCTCCGCCCTCCCCAGGTAAGCAACAGCGAACTCACCGGTGCACTCTGTACTTCCCTCCTCCGCTTGCATCCTACATGCATTCGTGTTCTCCGAAACTCAGAGACTGAAGGGAAGGGCAATTGCTTCCCCAGATAGCTGCAAGGGCACTAGGCAGCAGCAGCACAAATTTCACATGACCTGATGCACTGTAGAGATATTACCCTGTTACCCCTCCTTTCTCCTCGTCCTCGACCAATTGTGGTGGGATGTCGAAAGGCTTGGCCAGCGAAAAGCTCATCCAGCAAGGGCGTCTCTCTTGACGCATTTCCCTGACCGAGAGCTACACAGATGGTCTGGACACTGTAAAACAGCAAGAAAATAATTCTATGTCCAGCTGAGGAAAATCCGTGCACAGAAAAATGTAGATGCCTGCAGTAAACAATCTGAAGAGCGGCAAAGCTCCAAGCCATCGCTGCGCTTCAGTCCTGTCCGGACCACAGAAGGCGAAGAACGAAGCAGCTGGGCACCGGCTTCATGGACTCAGTGGCGCGACTTGCAAATGTCCAGCCAAGAGCTGCTTCAACAAGCAGATTCAGCCGAGAATGCTCTGCCTGCACTTTCCCTCGCAGCGCTAGGCAGCACCACGTTCTGTTTGCGTGGCAGCCTGATTCTTAACGGAAAGATTCTCAATGCCTGTGTCTGGCACAGAGAACGGTTTTAGGTCAGCAAGCTCACCCGGCGCTTACCCTCGACGCGTGCAAACCTGTATTTGCACCGCATTCCAGTGGCAGCCCTCTTTCCTTTCCAGCCGGCACAGCGCCGTCAGATCGCGGTGCTCTCTTGCACCTGCCTTCTCGCTTCCAAGTGCCACCGCGCACATTACAGCCTTGCAGGGAGCGAAGAGGCGGAGAGGCGTCTCGCAAAGAAGAACGTGCCGGGACGAAAAGGTGCTCTTTCCTTTCTCCTCCTCCTTTGCCCGAATGGTGGTGCTGTGTTGAAAGGCTTGGCCAGCGAAAAGCTCATCCAGCAAGTGTTTCTCTCCTGACGCCTTTCGCTGAGCGAGAGAGCTACACGGACACTTTCGACTCTGGGAAACAGCAAGAGAATGACTGTACGTCGAGCTGAGGAAAAGCCGTGCACAGCAGCCTGTGGCTGCGTGCAGTGTTCACGCTGAAGAGCGGCAAAGCTCCAAGCCATCGCTGCGCTTCAGTCCTGTCCGGACCACAGAAGGCGAAGAACGAAGCAGCTGGGCACCGGCTTCATGGGCTCAGTGGAGCGACTTGCAAATGTCCAGCCAAGAGCTGCTTCAACAAGCAGATTCAGCTGAGAATGCTCTGCCTGCTTCAACAAAGTAAGGCGCAGCCCTTGCACTGCAGCACACTGCCTGGCCAGAAACAGGTTCTTACACCTTCAGTGCTGCCGAGCCCACGCAGCTTGAGCACACCCAGAAGGACGCGTCCAGAAAGAAGGCGTTCTTCGAGTGCCTTGTCCTTCCTTGTTCTGTCTTTCATCTGCACCTGAAACAGTGGGTCTACGTGTTTTCCTTCCCAGGGAAAAGAACTTTCATTCTTGTCCAGGAGTCTATGGCTAAAATGGTGATTGCATGTCCCATATCCAATACAACCAAGGATTACTCCCGGAGGAAAGCTGCCAGGACAGATGGGTCTTGCTGGCTTTGACCACCCCTGGGCCACCTCTCATATTCTCCTGAAACAGTGGGGTACATGAAGGCATTGCCATACCTGATCATCCCTTGCCATGCAGAGCCCAGCCTTGCATTGCCTTACAGACACCTCTGTGTACCTCCCTTGCCCTTCCTATGTCTCCATTGCATGGCCTTGTTCACCAATCTCCCACCTTGACTTTCTTACCCCTTGTTTCCTGGTCTTGTCTTGCCTGCTTCTCCTATGACTCTCTTGGCCTTGCCTAAGTCTCTCTTGCCTTGCTTTGCAAAGCCAACACTTGCCTTGCCCTGCTACCCCTCTTTCCCTCGCCTAGTCTACCCACCTTTGACTGGCCTATCCATCCGATCATCACCTTTTCTGCACCACCCCTCCATGCTCTTGTCTTGCCTTGGCCTGCCTACCCTTCCCTTGCCTTGCACTGCCTTGCATAACCCTTGCCCTTCTTGACATTTGTGCCCCTTTCCAACATGGCCTTGCTTTCCTTTGCCTACCCCTCCCAATCCCTGCTTTGCCTACAGATTCCTGGCCTTCTTTTGTCTACCACTCCTTTGCCTTTTGTGGGAACCAACAGCTGGTCTGAAGGCCTCACAGACATTTCCGTTGATACAATCATTTTGTACCCGTGAGAATTGCAGAAGCAAGAAGATAAACAACAGAAAGAAGTTGTAACAGCTGCAAAAGGGACGATACTGGCTGATGTTTAGCAAAGAATGTGTGTACACTATAGACAACCAATAGTATTGTATTATAGCAAAATAATAGTCCATGCACATGTAGCTAAAAAAGTGCATAAGAGAAGATGCATAAATAATACAAGTGGTTTTTTGCCATTGCTCGGGGCAGAGAGTGTATGTGTGTCGTGACCGTCTCAACAGCAACAGCCTTGCACTGCCTTTCATAACCAGCCCCTGCCTACTGCCTCCTTCCCTGGCCTTCCATGTCTTGTCTTCCTCTCCTTTGATTTAACTTGCTTCTCCTATCTCTCCCTTGCTTGCCTTACTCCACTGACCTTTCTGTGTTCTTGCCTTGACTTGCCTAGCTGTTCCTTGCTTCACATTGCTTTGTGTAAGCATTCCCTGTTTTTATTTGCCTACCCCTTTCTTGCCTGGCCTTTCCTTGCCTAGCCTTTCTTGTCTTTGCCTGCCCTCTGCATCACTGGACTTACCTTCCTATGCCCTGCCTTCCGAACTACAACTTCTGGGCCTTCTCTTGCCTCGCACTCATTGGCCCTACTTTGCTGCCTGCTCACTGCTCTTGCTTTGCTTTCCCTAACTTTCCCTTGACTTGACTAGAATTGCCTAAACTTGCTTTGACTGCATTGCCTTGCCTGCATGGAAGAAAAGGCAAGGCAGGGCAAAGCAAGGAAATCATAGGCAGGGCAGGGCAGGGCAAGGGAGACATAGGCAAGAGAGACGTAGCCAAGGAAGGCAAAGCAAGGGTAGGCTAGGAAAAACCAGGCAATGGTACTGAAGGCAACGCAAGGCCAAGTGACTCATAATGCCTTTCCTTGGAATGCAAAGGTCTGAATCCCAGTGTTGGTGGAGCAGATGATAAGGTCCCATGGGGAAGTAAACTCAACTGAGACATTTCTCTCCTGGCACCTCTTGTGTAGGAGCAATTCTTAGATATATTCAATATTGGCGGTAGCACGCCAGTTCCTCAGAGAGGATGACAATGCTTTTCCATGGGAAGGAAAGCACCTAGCCCCAGTGTTTCAGGTGCACATAAGAAGCTGCCTAGTGGAGGTAAAGGGCAGCAGCAACTTTCTGTCCTGGCATATTTGGTGTAGAAGCACTGCCTTGATTTGTACAAGTATGGAGTTGCTACGCCCTATTTTCAAGGCAGTCTCCTGAAAAAGTCAATTTTGGCATGTCGTTTCCACTTCTGAAAGGTGGTCTTCTGAACTCTTGGCAGTAAGCCAAGACAAGCAGCTATGCTCATCCTTGGTGTGCAGCTGATTTAGACACCAGGGCAGGTAATGTCCAGTAACAGTGTTCTGGCACATTGGATGGGAGCAGTTCCTGGATGTTTTCTATTTTGGAGGAGGAGATCCCAGTTCTTCTGAGATGGGCTCATAGTTTCTCTCTTTGGCAAAGAAAGCAGTTTTGGATCTGCATGTAGGGTGTTCTCAGCGAATTAATGGCTTTTCCTCATGGGCAGTTCTGTGGGCTATAGCTGTTGAACTGTTAGAGAAGGAATGAAAAAGCCAAGCTGTTGAACAAATTTGCATCCTGCTGACTTTAGCAGCCCCTGATAAAATTCTGTTTGCATCCTGACTCTGTGAGACTGAAGGATTATGATGGTACTTAAAGCTGAGGAGGAAAGTGCACATAGAAGAGCATGTGAATTTAATGGCTCTTCCTAGTAGGCAGTTCTCTGGGCTAGAGCTGTTGAACTGTTAGAGAGGGAATGCAAGAGCCAAGCTTCTGAGCTCTTTTCCCTGCTACCTTTAAAGTATGAGCATTCCCTGGTGCTCTCCTATTTGGATAATAAGTTAGAGTGGGTTTCACATTCACTTTGAAGAATAGAAACAGCGCCATGTGAACCTGTGCCATCAGCTTTCCTTTCCAACTAAATGTTCCTACTTGCAATCTTGCAATTCTTACTTGCAATCATGCAGAGCACCGTGCTTGAGGCTGGTGCATTGAAGAAAATTAAATTAGGGCTGTATCAGTACAAAGGAGAGATTGCCATTTGCAAAACCTCGTTTCGCTTAAGTTAGTAATATTGTAAGTGTTAATTGAGTGGTCATTGGTTGCCTATCACCATCCTGATGCACTAATTTCATCAAGTGTAAATATTGGTCACAAAAGGTGCCCATTCATCAACCTGTTGCTGTCTCCACATGGAAGTGTCTTCCGGACGAAATCAAAAGACATTCAAAGAGCCAGGATCCGCAAAGGAACAAACTATTGCCACATGAATGGTGCTGGGCGCCATGAGGAGCAGTTAACTTTAACCTGCGCGCTGTCAGCACTCAGAAGAACAACCCCAGCATGGCAGGGGGGACTTGCAAAAGAAGGAAAGGCCCCTCACCTAGCTATAAACCACCCAAAGTGCAGAGCCAAGTTGAAAACACCACTGCTCTCAAATCAACCATGTCAGGACAAAAAGATTTCACTGATCTCCCCCTTCCAGGTACAAACTCTTATTTGCACCACACTCAGAGGGCAATGTGAGCTCGCCAGCGCTGTCTTTCACTCTCGCAGAGTCCAGATACTAACTTGTGAACATCCTACACAAACATTAGCTCATGAAAGTGCCAGCTTGAGCAAGAACAGCAGACCCTCCCATTGCACCCCCTTGTCATCCAGAGTGCGGCGGTTTGTTGAAAATCATGGACTCGGAAAGACCAATGCAGCAACTGCTTTTCTCTCTCCTACTGCCTTTCCCTGAGCGAGAGGTAGATGGATGATGTGGACTTAGTGGAACAGAAAGAGTATGACTGTACTTATAACGGAGGAAAACCCCCCACAGCATACTGTGCTGTGTGCAGTACACGCTCTGAAAAAGAGACAAAGCTGAATGCTGCCAGCGGGCTTCGGTTCTCAGACTGCTTGCATGGGCAGAGCTGCGGGCTCTTTTAAGGATGGAAACTGGCATCTGTGAGTGTAAAGAATGTGACTTTCCACACAGCTTAGAAGAAAGGTGCATAGCCCCAGTGAGAAGTGTGTACGTGAAAGACTGGCAGAAGAAGTCGCAGTCCAGCAAGGCTGGTATCTTTTTCTTTGTGCCAAATAGGCACCTTGGGAACATGAAAGTACTTGATGGTAGCCAAACTGACAGTGAAGGCACAGAACACCGTCGGGTGTGTGCAGTGTACAGACGCAATGTAAAAGCCCTGAGTACCATTTGACTGCAGTCATAGTGCAAGTTTGCAACTGTACCATGCAAGGCCAGTGAAAGCTTCCTGTGCGGCCACATTTTCGTATTGGAGCTCGCTAGCTGGAAGTGATTCGGTTTGTCTGCAGTATCCGCTCGACTGAATGTGATGTGTCACTGGAAAGAAAAGTACAGACCAGCAGTGCGTTTGATATGGTTCAGGGGCTGCAAAGGAAATGTACAGGCCACCTCTGGGATTTTGGTCTTTGTGCATTCCCATGGCAGCAGTTCCTGGATGTTTTTGTTCTACAGTTTAGGCTCAGTGAGAGAGAAAAAATGCGAGAGCACGCATAGCAGAGCCACAGGGAGAATTGCTGAGGTATGAGTTGCGTGCTGTTCAGATACTGCCGTACCAAAGGCCTACCTAAACACTGCTGCTGATCTAGCATGTCTTTCTGTAGCAAGACTTGTTGGTACTGCAAAACAGAAGATGCGTGAGGTCAAATGAATCTGGACAGAAAATTTCAGACGAGCAGCCTATGAGTGCATGATTGAAACAGTAAATTTAGGTGACAGAATAGATCGTGGCATCGATTTGCGTAGTGTTAATATTCTCTGAAGGGAATGCAAAAAGCCAAGATGTGTTTTCCATTCTAGCTGTTCCTGACAAAAACTGAGGAATAAAACTTTCGTTCTAGATGGAATGTAACATTCAGTTCCCAGGATTTTGCACTCCAAAGTTCAACAAAAGAGTTTCCACAAGAATCTTGAGAAGAAGCACAATCACTTCCACCTAGAGCTGGAAGAGGAAGAGGCAGCGGCACAAGCAAGTGCCCTTGAGCGTCCTCCTTCCGAATGCTAGAACGTCAATTCAGCAGGCAGGAGTGCAGCAGCCACCCTTCGTCTTGCAAGCCCATACGACGCGCACACCAGCCCGGTGCTCTGCGGCTTCGTCCTTCGCCTTTTCGAGCACGCCGTACCTTCATTCTCCCGGAGGCGAACAGCGGTCTGCTTCTCGCACGGAACGCTGTGTCGGCAGCCAAGCGCTCCAGTGCACTGCTTCTGCCCAAACACGCCTGGGCCCTGCACCTCTCCTTCCCAGCGCTACGTAGCAGCACAATCTGTCCCTCTTGCGATCCCAAGCTAAGCGGAAAGCTTCTCGGCTACGTCTCCCGCAGAGAGCTGTGCCAGGACAATAAGCTTGCAAGCACTTTGCTCCTGACACTAGTGGCAACAGGGATTCGCACCACCTTCCAGGAGCAGTCCTCTTGCCTTTTACAAGGTGCAAAAGCGCCCCCTCTGTGGCGGTGCTGTCTGCCCGGTCTTTCTCGGCTCGAAGCACCACGAGGCACACAAGACTCTCTCGCAAGGACCGAAATTCCCGATAGGCGTCTCTGGGCTTTCTGCAATGCTGCACGCACAAGCCCGGTGCTCTGAGGCTTCGTTCTTCGCCTTTCGTTGTCTGGGCAGAAGAGAAGCCGAGCGAGGCCATTGTGCTTTGCCGCTTGTCAGTGTGCTGTGCACGGTTTTTCCGCAGCTCGAGCTAGCGGGAGACCCCTTCGGTTTCGCGGCGTCCACACTACCCATGGTAGCTCTCACTCAGCGAAACTTGAAGGGGAGAAGCACTTGCTGGATGAGTCTTTCAGTGTGCAGGACTTTGAAAACACAGCAGCGCAATCGGGGCCACGAGAAGGACCGCTGAGAAGTCGCTCTCGCACAGAGAACCGTGCCAGGATGACGAGCTCGCCCAGCATTTGCCCCTGACACTTGGGGAACTCGTAGCTGCCAGTGCCTTCCAGGGGCAGTCTGCTTTCTGTCATAACCTGCATAGGGCCCGTCAGATGGTGGTGCTGTCTGCCTTCTCCTTCTCGGCCAGAGTGTACTCTGGTGCACACTGCAGTCTGGCAAGGAGCAAAGATCTTCGGTAGACATCTCGCACAGGAGAAAGTTGCCAAGAAAGAACCACGTTCTTCATCAGCCCTCCTCATGTCCCGATTGGGGTGCTGCCTTCAAAGCCTTGCACATTGAAAGACTTCTCCAGCAAGTGCTTCTCCCCTGGCGCACTTCGCTGAGTGAGAGCTGCATGGGCAGCGTGGACTCAGCGAAACCGAAAGGGTGTCGCTGTAGCTCGAGCTGAGCAAAGAAACCGTGCACGGTGCACCGTTGGTGGGTGCAGCATGCACGCGGAAAAGCAGCAAAGTTCACTGCCATCGCTGGCCTTCTCTTCAGTCCAGACCACTTAAGGCAAACAATTTAGCTGCAGAGCACTGGGCTTGCGTGTGCAGTGCACCAAATTGCCCAAGACCAGCAAGGGCTCGTTCACAAGCAGAGTCGGCTGAGAGCATTCTTGCTTGCTCCAGAAAGGAAGCCGCAGCTATAGTGCTTCATCCCACAGCGTGGACATAGGCACTTTCCTAGTTGTTCAGCCTTGCAGAGTCCCTGCAACTAGAGCTCAGCCAGGAGCAGGCGTCAAAGCAGAAGGCTTTCCTAAAGCACGCCTCTCCAACCAGCCTTCGGAAATCGCAAATGACACTGTGGCTCTGTGCCTTTCTTCTAAGACAGACGCCCACCTTGCTTTCACTCTCGCAGCTCCCTTGGCAGCCTCCAGCAGCTGCTTTCCTGGAGAACGGCCCGAGAAGTAGAAGCCAGGGCTGGGCTGCACCTTCGCCTTCCGCACGTAAGCGGCACCAGACTCACCGGTGCGCTCTGTTCTTCCCTCCTCCGCTGCATGCTACTACCATCGTGTTCTCGGAAAGACGGAGACTGAAGGGAAGCGCAAATGCTTCCACAGAGAGCTACAAGAGGAATAGGCAGCAGCAGCACAGGTAAGTGCCGTGGAACTTCCTCCTTCCCAAGGCTATAACGTCAATTCAGCAGGCAGGAGAGTGGCAGCCACGCTCGTCTTGCAGCCCGTACAACGAGCACGCGAGCCCGGCGCTCCGCGGCTTCGTTCTTCGCCTTTTCGAGCACGCCGTACCTTCGTTCCCCCGGAGGCGGACGGTCTTCTGCTTCTCGCCCGGAACACTGTGCTCGGCAGTGCAGCGCTTTCTGCGGCAAGCTGCAAAGCGCCCGTCAGATGGCGATGCTGTCTGCCCGCTCCTCGGCTCGAGTGTACTCCGGCGCACGCTGCCGTCTCGCAAGGAGCAAAGAGCTTCGGTAGACATCTCGCACAGGAGAAAGTTGCCAAGAAAGAACCACGTTCTTCATCAGCCCTCCTCATGTCCCGATTGGGGTGCTGCCTTCAAAGCCTTGCACATTGAAAGACTTCTCCAGCAAGTGCTTCTCCCCTGGCGCACTTCGCTGAGTGAGAGCTGCATGGGCAGCGTGGACTCAGCGAAACCGAAAGGGTGTCGCTGTAGCTCGAGCTGAGCAAAGAAACCGTGCACGGTGCACCGTTGGTGGGTGCAGCATGCACGCGGAAAAGCAGCAAAGTTCACTGCCATCGCTGGCCTTCTCTTCAGTCCAGACCACTTAAGGCAAACAATTTAGCTGCAGAGCACTGGGCTTGCGTGTGCAGTGCACCAAATTGCCCAAGACCAGCAAGGGCTCGTTCACAAGCAGAGTCGGCTGAGAGCATTCTTGCTTGCTCCAGAAAGGAAGCCGCAGCTATAGTGCTTCATCCCACAGCGTGGACATAGGCACTTTCCTAGTTGTTCAGCCTTGCAGAGTCCCTGCAACTAGAGCTCAGCCAGGAGCAGGCGTCAAAGCAGAAGGCTTTCCTAAAGCACGCCTCTCCAACCAGCCTTCGGAAATCGCAAATGACACTGTGGCTCTGTGCCTTTCTTCTAAGACAGACGCCCACCTTGCTTTCACTCTCGCAGCTCCCTTGGCAGCCTCCAGCAGCTGCTTTCCCGGAGAACGGCCCGAGAAGTAGAAGCCAGGGCTGGGCTGCACCTTCGCCTTCCGCACGTAAGCGGCACCAGACTCACCGGTGCGCTCTGTTCTTCCCTCCTCCGCTGCATGCTACTACCATCGTGTTCTCGGAAAGACGGAGACTGAAGGGAAGCGCAAATGCTTCCACAGAGAGCTACAAGAGGAATAGGCAGCAGCAGCACAGGTAAGTGCCGTGGAACTTCCTCCTTCCCAAGGCTATAACGTCAATTCAGCAGGCAGGAGAGTGGCAGCCACGCTCGTCTTGCAGCCCGTACAACGAGCACGCGAGCCCGGCGCTCCGCGGCTTCGTTCTTCGCCTTTTCGAGCACGCCGTACCTTCGTTCCCCCGGAGGCGGACGGTCTTCTGCTTCTCGCCCGGAACACTGTGCTCGGCAGTGCAGCGCTTTCTGCGGCAAGCTGCAAAGCGCCCGTCAGATGGCGATGCTGTCTGCCCGCTCCTCGGCTCGAGTGTACTCCGGCGCACGCTGCCGTCTCGCAAGGAGCAAAGAGCTTCGGTAGACATCTCGCACAGGAGAAAGTTGCCAAGAAAGAACCACGTTCTTCATCAGCCCTCCTCATGTCCCGATTGGGGTGCTGCCTTCAAAGCCTTGCACATTGAAAGACTTCTCCAGCAAGTGCTTCTCCCCTGGCGCACTTCGCTGAGTGAGAGCTGCATGGGCAGCGTGGACTCAGCGAAACCGAAAGGGTGTCGCTGTAGCTCGAGCTGAGCAAAGAAACCGTGCACGGTGCACCGTTGGTGGGTGCAGCATGCACGCGGAAAAGCAGCAAAGTTCACTGCCATCGCTGGCCTTCTCTTCAGTCCAGACCACTTAAGGCAAACAATTTAGCTGCAGAGCACTGGGCTTGCGTGTGCAGTGCACCAAATTGCCCAAGACCAGCAAGGGCTCGTTCACAAGCAGAGTCGGCTGAGAGCATTCTTGCTTGCTCCAGAAAGGAAGCCGCAGCTATAGTGCTTCATCCCACAGCGTGGACATAGGCACTTTCCTAGTTGTTCAGCCTTGCAGAGTCCCTGCAACTAGAGCTCAGCCAGGAGCAGGCGTCAAAGCAGAAGGCTTTCCTAAAGCACGCCTCTCCAACCAGCCTTCGGAAATCGCAAATGACACTGTGGCTCTGTGCCTTTCTTCTAAGACAGACGCCCACCTTGCTTTCACTCTCGCAGCTCCCTTGGCAGCCTCCAGCAGCTGCTTTCCTGGAGAACGGCCCGAGAAGTAGAAGCCAGGGCTGGGCTGCACCTTCGCCTTCCGCACGTAAGCGGCACCAGACTCACCGGTGCGCTCTGTTCTTCCCTCCTCCGCTGCATGCTACTACCATCGTGTTCTCGGAAAGACGGAGACTGAAGGGAAGCGCAAATGCTTCCACAGAGAGCTACAAGAGGAATAGGCAGCAGCAGCACAGGAAAGTGCCGTGGAACTTCCTCCTTCCCAAGGCTATAACGTCAATTCAGCAGGCAGGAGAGTGGCAGCCACGCTCGTCTTGCAGCCCGTACAACGAGCACGCGAGCCCGGCGCTCCGCGGCTTCGTTCTTCGCCTTTTCGAGCACGCCGTACCTTCGTTCCCCCGGAGGCGGACGGTCTTCTGCTTCTCGCCCGGAACACTGTGCTCGGCAGTGCAGCGCTTTCTGCGGCAAGCTGCAAAGCGCCCGTCAGATGGCGATGCTGTCTGCCCGCTCCTCGGCTCGAGTGTACTCCGGCGCACGCTGCCGTCTCGCAAGGAGCAAAGAGCTTCGGTAGACATCTCGCACAGGAGAAAGTTGCCAAGAAAGAACCACGTTCTTCATCAGCCCTCCTCATGTCCCGATTGGGGTGCTGCCTTCAAAGCCTTGCACATTGAAAGACTTCTCCAGCAAGTGCTTCTCCCCTGGCGCACTTCGCTGAGTGAGAGCTGCATGGGCAGCGTGGACTCAGCGAAACCGAAAGGCTGTCGCTGTAGCTCGAGCTGAGCAAAGAAACCGTGCACGGTGCACCGTTGGTGGGTGCAGCATGCACGCGGAAAAGCAGCAAAGTTCACTGCCATCGCTGGCCTTCTCTTCAGTCCAGACCACTTAAGGCAAACAATTTAGCTGCAGAGCACTGGGCTTGCGTGTGCAGTGCACCAAATTGCCCAAGACCAGCAAGGGCTCGTTCACAAGCAGAGTCGGCTGAGAGCATTCTTGCTTGCTCCAGAAAGGAAGCCGCAGCTATAGTGCTTCATCCCACAGCGTGGACATAGGCACTTTCCTAGTTGTTCAGCCTTGCAGAGTCCCTGCAACTAGAGCTCAGCCAGGAGCAGGCGTCAAAGCAGAAGGCTTTCCTAAAGCACGCCTCTCCAACCAGCCTTCGGAAATCGCAAATGACACTGTGGCTCTGTGCCTTTCTTCTAAGACAGACGCCCACCTTGCTTTCACTCTCGCAGCTCCCTTGGCAGCCTCCAGCAGCTGCTTTCCTGGAGAACGGCCCGAGAAGTAGAAGCCAGGGCTGGGCTGCACCTTCGCCTTCCGCACGTAAGCGGCACCAGACTCACCGGTGCGCTCTGTTCTTCCCTCCTCCGCTGCATGCTACTACCATCATGTTCTCGGAAAGACGGAGACTGAAGGGAAGCGCAAATGCTTCCACAGAGAGCTACAAGAGGAATAGGCAGCAGCAGCACAGGTAAGTGCCGTGGAACTTCCTCCTTCCCAAGGCTATAACGTCAATTCAGCAGGCAGGAGAGTGGCAGCCACGCTCGTCTTGCAGCCCGTACAACGAGCACGCGAGCCCGGCGCTCCGCGGCTTCGTTCTTCGCCTTTTCGAGCACGCCGTACCTTCGTTCCCCCGGAGGCGGACGGTCTTCTGCTTCTCGCCCGGAACACTGTGCTCGGCAGTGCAGCGCTTTCTGCGGCAAGCTGCAAAGCGCCCGTCAGATGGCGATGCTGTCTGCCCGCTCCTCGGCTCGAGTGTACTCCGGCGCACGCTGCCGTCTCGCAAGGAGCAAAGAGCTTCGGTAGACAGCTCACACAGGAGAAAGGTGCCAGGACGACACCACATTCCTCCTCACCCCTTCTCGTGGCCCACATTGTGGTGCTGCCTTCAAAGCCGTGCGCATTGAAAGACTCTTCCAGCAAGTGCTTCTCCCCTGGCACACTTCGCTCAGCGACAGCTACGTGGGCAGCGTGGACTCAGCGAAACTGAAAGGGTGTCCTTGTAGCTCGAGCTTGTTGGAGAGGATGAAAGTTTGGTAAGAAAGTTTCACAGCTATGTAGGCTTGACAGAAAGATCTCTGAATGTAGAAACTTAGCATGAGGAGGAAATGGAAACGAGTTTTGATAGAGAGTAAAAGGTGTTTTGCTGAAACACTGATCACTGAATAACTGAGAAGGCAAAGGTTGGAGATTGAGTTGGAAGGAGATGTTTTTTATTAGGACACCGGTATGTGAGTACAAACAAGCACATGTTTTTCACCAAGTAAATAAGTCTCAAGAAGGCCATAAGGAAATAGAAAACATGTTTTTACCAAAAAGAGAGCTATCGCAGGCAAACAAGAAATGTCGATGTAGCAAGAAGAAGAGAGGTCTGAGAATTTTCCACTGTAAGCTTAAATTGTAACATACTTACTCTTGTGATTGGATAAGAATGACTATAATATGGTAATGGTAGTAGTCATGATAGGCTACAGGCAAATGTAAAGGTATTGTTGTATGGTGCTTATTGGTTGCTATGTATTGAGATACTCAGCAAAGAAAAATACATAATGCTTTCTAACTTGAACAGAAAGCGGCTCCAGGTATGCCTACCAGCTGTAGCTGACAGCTGTAGGGCTGGCTCTGGATACCCACTCCCTGAAATGCTGTAACTTCGCCTATGCAATACACAGCTTTCAAGAGAGCCGCCTGAAGTCCAGACACCCTTCGCGAGCCTTTCTCCTATAGAGCTGTGGAAAGAAATCGTGCACGCTACACCGAGGGTGCGTGCAGCATGCACGAGCAAAAGCGGCAAAGTTCAGTGCCCTCGCTGGGCTTCCCTTCCGTGCGGATAACGTGAGGCGAAAAATGAAGCCGCAGAGCACCGGGCTTGCAGGTGCAGTGCACCGAGTTGCAGAAGTCCAGCAGGCTCGTTCACAAGCCAAGCCGGCTGAGGGAGTCCTCGCGTCTCCAAAAGGGAACGCGGAGCCGTAGCACTTCATCCCACAGCGTGGAGATAGGCACTTCCCTAGTCGTTCAGCCTTGCAGAGTCCCTGCAGCTAGAGCTCAGCCAGGAGCAGGCGTCAAAGCAGAAGGCCCTCCTAAAGCACCCTTTCTCCAAGCAGCCTCCTGAAAGGGCGCATCACAATGCGGCTCTGCGCCTTTCTTCTAAGACAGACGCCCACTATACTTTCGTGCTCGCAGCTCCCTTGGCAGCCTCCAGCAGCTACTCTCCTGGAGAACGGCCGTAGACGTCAAAGCCAGTGCTGGGCTGCACCTCCGCCCTCCCCAGGTAAGCAACAGCGAACTCACCGGTGCACTCTGTACTTCCCTCCTCCGCTTGCATCCTACATGCATTCGTGTTCTCCGAAACTCAGAGACTGAAGGGAAGGGCAATTGCTTCCCCAGATAGCTGCAAGGGCACTAGGCAGCAGCAGCACAAATTTCACATGACCTGATGCACTGTAGAGATATTACCCTGTTACCCCTCCTTTCTCCTCGTCCTCGACCAATTGTGGTGGGATGTCGAAAGGCTTGGCCAGCGAAAAGCTCATCCAGCAAGGGCGTCTCTCTTGACGCATTTCCCTGACCGAGAGCTACACAGATGGTCTGGACACTGTAAAACAGCAAGAAAATAATTCTATGTCCAGCTGAGGAAAATCCGTGCACAGAAAAATGTAGATGCCTGCAGTAAACAATCTGAAGAGCGGCAAAGCTCCAAGCCATCGCTGCGCTTCAGTCCTGTCCGGACCACAGAAGGCGAAGAACGAAGCAGCTGGGCACCGGCTTCATGGACTCAGTGGCGCGACTTGCAAATGTCCAGCCAAGAGCTGCTTCAACAAGCAGATTCAGCCGAGAATGCTCTGCCTGCACTTTCCCTCGCAGCGCTAGGCAGCACCACGTTCTGTTTGCGTGGCAGCCTGATTCTTAACGGAAAGATTCTCAATGCCTGTGTCTGGCACAGAGAACGGTTTTAGGTCAGCAAGCTCACCCGGCGCTTACCCTCGACGCGTGCAAACCTGTATTTGCACCGCATTCCAGTGGCAGCCCTCTTTCCTTTCCAGCCGGCACAGCGCCGTCAGATCGCGGTGCTCTCTTGCACCTGCCTTCTCGCTTCCAAGTGCCACCGCGCACATTACAGCCTTGCAGGGAGCGAAGAGGCGGAGAGGCGTCTCGCAAAGAAGAACGTGCCGGGACGAAAAGGTGCTCTTTCCTTTCTCCTCCTCCTTTGCCCGAATGGTGGTGCTGTGTTGAAAGGCTTGGCCAGCGAAAAGCTCATCCAGCAAGTGTTTCTCTCCTGACGCCTTTCGCTGAGCGAGAGAGCTACACGGACACTTTCGACTCTGGGAAACAGCAAGAGAATGACTGTACGTCGAGCTGAGGAAAAGCCCTGCACAGCAGCCTGTGGCTGCGTGCAGTGTTCACGCTGAAGAGCGGCAAAGCTCCAAGCCATCGCTGCGCTTCAGTCCTGTCCGGACCACAGAAGGCGAAGAACGAAGCAGCTGGGCACCGGCTTCATGGGCTCAGTGGAGCGACTTGCAAATGTCCAGCCAAGAGCTGCTTCAACAAGCAGATTCAGCTGAGAATGCTCTGCCTGCTTCAACAAAGTAAGGCGCAGCCCTTGCACTGCAGCACACTGCCTGGCCAGAAACAGGTTCTTACACCTTCAGTGCTGCCGAGCCCACGCAGCTTGAGCACACCCAGAAGGACGCGTCCAGAAAGAAGGCGTTCTTCGAGTGCCTTGTCCTTCCTTGTTCTGTCTTTCATCTGCACCTGAAACAGTGGGTCTACGTGTTTTCCTTCCCAGGGAAAAGAACTTTCATTCTTGTCCAGGAGTCTATGGCTAAAATGGTGATTGCATGTCCCATATCCAATACAACCAAGGATTACTCCCGGAGGAAAGCTGCCAGGACAGATGGGTCTTGCTGGCTTTGACCACCCCTGGGCCACCTCTCATATTCTCCTGAAACAGTGGGGTACATGAAGGCATTGCCATACCTGATCATCCCTTGCCATGCAGAGCCCAGCCTTGCATTGCCTTACAGACACCTCTGTGTACCTCCCTTGCCCTTCCTATGTCTCCATTGCATGGCCTTGTTCACCAATCTCCCACCTTGACTTTCTTACCCCTTGTTTCCTGGTCTTGTCTTGCCTGCTTCTCCTATGACTCTCTTGGCCTTGCCTAAGTCTCTCTTGCCTTGCTTTGCAAAGCCAACACTTGCCTTGCCCTGCTACCCCTCTTTCCCTCGCCTAGTCTACCCACCTTTGACTGGCCTATCCATCCGATCATCACCTTTTCTGCACCACCCCTCCATGCTCTTGTCTTGCCTTGGCCTGCCTACCCTTCCCTTGCCTTGCACTGCCTTGCATAACCCTTGCCCTTCTTGACATTTGTGCCCCTTTCCAACATGGCCTTGCTTTCCTTTGCCTACCCCTCCCAATCCCTGCTTTGCCTACAGATTCCTGGCCTTCTTTTGTCTACCACTCCTTTGCCTTTTGTGGGAACCAACAGCTGGTCTGAAGGCCTCACAGACATTTCCGTTGATACAATCATTTTGTACCCGTGAGAATTGCAGAAGCAAGAAGATAAACAACAGAAAGAAGTTGTAACAGCTGCAAAAGGGACGATACTGGCTGATGTTTAGCAAAGAATGTGTGTACACTATAGACAACCAATAGTATTGTATTATAGCAAAATAATAGTCCATGCACATGTAGCTAAAAAAGTGCATAAGAGAAGATGCATAAATAATACAAGTGGTTTTTTGCCATTGCTCGGGGCAGAGAGTGTATGTGTGTCGTGACCGTCTCAACAGCAACAGCCTTGCACTGCCTTTCATAACCAGCCCCTGCCTACTGCCTCCTTCCCTGGCCTTCCATGTCTTGTCTTCCTCTCCTTTGATTTAACTTGCTTCTCCTATCTCTCCCTTGCTTGCCTTACTCCACTGACCTTTCTGTGTTCTTGCCTTGACTTGCCTAGCTGTTCCTTGCTTCACATTGCTTTGTGTAAGCATTCCCTGTTTTTATTTGCCTACCCCTTTCTTGGCTGGCCTTTCCTTGCCTAGCCTTTCTTGTCTTTGCCTGCCCTCTGCATCACTGGACTTACCTTCCTATGCCCTGCCTTCCGAACTACAACTTCTGGGCCTTCTCTTGCCTCGCACTCATTGGCCCTACTTTGCTGCCTGCTCACTGCTCTTGCTTTGCTTTCCCTAACTTTCCCTTGACTTGACTAGAATTGCCTAAACTTACTTTGACTGCATTGCCTTGCCTGCATGGAAGAAAAGGCAAGGCAGGGCAAAGCAAGGAAATCATAGGCAGGGCAGGGCAAGGGAGACATAGGCAAGAGAGACGTAGCCAAGGAAGGCAAAGCAAGGGTAGGCTAGGAAAAACCAGGCAATGGTACTGAAGGCAACGCAAGGCCAAGTGACTCATAATGCCTTTCCTTGGAATGCAAAGGTCTGAATCCCAGTGTTGGTGGAGCAGATGATAAGGTCCCATGGGGAAGTAAACTCAACTGAGACATTTCTCTCCTGGCACCTCTTGTGTAGGAGCAATTCTTAGATATATTCAATATTGGCGGTAGCACGCCAGTTCCTCAGAGAGGATGACAATGCTTTTCCATGGGAAGGAAAGCACCTAGCCCCAGTGTTTCAGGTGCACATAAGAAGCTGCCTAGTGGAGGTAAAGGGCAGCAGCAACTTTCTGTCCTGGCATATTTGGTGTAGAAGCACTGCCTTGATTTGTACAAGTATGGAGTTGCTACGCCCTATTTTCAAGGCAGTCTCCTGAAAAAGTCAATTTTGGCATGTCGTTTCCACTTCTGAAAGGTGGTCTTCTGAACTCTTGGCAGTAAGCCAAGACAAGCAGCTATGCTCATCCTTGGTGTGCAGCTGATTTAGACACCAGGGCAGGTAATGTCCAGTAACAGTGTTCTGGCACATTGGATGGGAGCAGTTCCTGGATGTTTTCTATTTTGGAGGAGGAGATCCCAGTTCTTCTGAGATGGGCTCATAGTTTCTCTCTTTGGCAAAGAAAGCAGTTTTGGATCTGCATGTAGGGTGTTCTCAGCGAATTAATGGCTTTTCCTCATGGGCAGTTCTGTGGGCTATAGCTGTTGAACTGTTAGAGAAGGAATGAAAAAGCCAAGCTGTTGAACAAATTTGCATCCTGCTGACTTTAGCAGCCCCTGATAAAATTCTGTTTGCATCCTGACTCTGTGAGACTGAAGGATTATGATGGTACTTAAAGCTGAGGAGGAAAGTGCACATAGAAGAGCATGTGAATTTAATGGCTCTTCCTAGTAGGCAGTTCTCTGGGCTAGAGCTGTTGAACTGTTAGAGAGGGAATGCAAGAGCCAAGCTTCTGAGCTCTTTTCCCTGCTACCTTTAAAGTATGAGCATTCCCTGGTGCTCTCCTATTTGGATAATAAGTTAGAGTGGGTTTCACATTCACTTTGAAGAATAGAAACAGCGCCATGTGAACCTGTGCCATCAGCTTTCCTTTCCAACTAAATGTTCCTACTTGCAATCTTGCAATTCTTACTTGCAATCATGCAGAGCACCGTGCTTGAGGCTGGTGCATTGAAGAAAATTAAATTAGGGCTGTATCAGTACAAAGGAGAGATTGCCATTTGCAAAACCTCGTTTCGCTTAAGTTAGTAATATTGTAAGTGTTAATTGAGTGGTCATTGGTTGCCTATCACCATCCTGATGCACTAATTTCATCAAGTGTAAATATTGGTCACAAAAGGTGCCCATTCAGCAACCTGTTGCTGTCTCCACATGGAAGTGTCTTCCGGACGAAATCAAAAGACATTCAAAGAGCCAGGATCCGCAAAGGAACAAACTATTGCCACATGAATGGTGCTGGGCGCCATGAGGAGCAGTTAACTTTAACCTGCGCGCTGTCAGCACTCAGAAGAACAACCCCAGCATGGCAGGGGGGACTTGCAAAAGAAGGAAAGGCCCCTCACCTAGCTATAAACCACCCAAAGTGCAGAGCCAAGTTGAAAACACCACTGCTCTCAAATCAACCGTGTCAGGACAAAAAGATTTCACTGATCTCCCCCTTCCAGGTACAAACTCTTATTTGCACCACACTCAGAGGGCAATGTGAGCTCCCCAGTGCTGTCTTTCACTCTCGCAGAGTCCAGATACTAACTTGTGAACATCCTACACAAACATTAGCTCATGAAAGTGCCAGCTTGAGCAAGAACAGCAGACCCTCCCATTGCACCCCCTTGTCATCCAGAGTGCGGCGGTTTGTTGAAAATCATGGACTCGGAAAGACCAATGCAGCAACTGCTTTTCTCTCTCCTACTGCCTTTCCCTGAGCGAGAGGTAGATGGATGATGTGGACTTAGTGGAACAGAAAGAGTATGACTGTACTTATAACGGAGGAAAACCCCCCACAGCATACTGTGCTGTGTGCAGTACACGCTCTGAAAAAGAGACAAAGCTGAATGCTGCCAGCGGGCTTCGGTTCTCAGACTGCTTGCATGGGCAGAGCTGCGGGCTCTTTTAAGGATGGAAACTGGCATCTGTGAGTGTAAAGAATGTGACTTTCCACACAGCTTAGAAGAAAGGTGCATAGCCCCAGTGAGAAGTGTGTACGTGAAAGACTGGCAGAAGAAGTCGCAGTCCAGCAAGGCTGGTATCTTTTTCTTTGTGCCAAATAGGCACCTTGGGAACATGAAAGTACTTGATGGTAGCCAAACTGACAGTGAAGGCACAGAACACCGTCGGGTGTGTGCAGTGTACAGACGCAATGTAAAAGCCCTGAGTACCATTTGACTGCAGTCATAGTGCAAGTTTGCAACTGTACCATGCAAGGCCAGTGAAAGCTTCCTGTGCGGCCACATTTTCGTATTGGAGCTCGCTAGCTGGAAGTGATTCGGTTTGTCTGCAGTATCCGCTCGACTGAATGTGATGTGTCACTGGAAAGAAAAGTACAGACCAGCAGTGCGTTTGATATGGTTCAGGGGCTGCAAAGGAAATGTACAGGCCACCTCTGGGATTTTGGTCTTTGTGCATTCCCATGGCAGCAGTTCCTGGATGTTTTTGTTCTACAGTTTAGGCTCAGTGAGAGAGAAAAAATGCGAGAGCACGCATAGCAGAGCCACAGGGAGAATTGCTGAGGTATGAGTTGCGTGCTGTTCAGATACTGCCGTACCAAAGGCCTACCTAAACACTGCTGCTGATCTAGCATGTCTTTCTGTAGCAAGACTTGTTGGTACTGCAAAACAGAAGATGCGTGAGGTCAAATGAATCTGGACAGAAAATTTCAGACGAGCAGCCTATGAGTGCATGATTGAAACAGTAAATTTAGGTGACAGAATAGATCGTGGCATCGATTTGCGTAGTGTTAATATTCTCTGAAGGGAATGCAAAAAGCCAAGATGTGTTTTCCATTCTAGCTGTTCCTGACAAAAACTGAGGAATAAAACTTTCGTTCTAGATGGAATGTAACATTCAGTTCCCAGGATTTTGCACTCCAAAGTTCAACAAAAGAGTTTCCACAAGAATCTTGAGAAGAAGCACAATCACTTCCACCTAGAGCTGGAAGAGGAAGAGGCAGCGGCACAAGCAAGTGCCCTTGAGCGTCCTCCTTCCGAATGCTAGAACGTCAATTCAGCAGGCAGGAGTGCAGCAGCCACCCTTCGTCTTGCAAGCCCATACGACGCGCACACCAGCCCGGTGCTCTGCGGCTTCGTCCTTCGCCTTTTCGAGCACGCCGTACCTTCATTCTCCCGGAGGCGAACAGCGGTCTGCTTCTCGCACGGAACGCTGTGTCGGCAGCCAAGCGCTCCAGTGCACTGCTTCTGCCCAAACACGCCTGGGCCCTGCACCTCTCCTTCCCAGCGCTACGTAGCAGCACAATCTGTCCCTCTTGCGATCCCAAGCTAAGCGGAAAGCTTCTCGGCTACGTCTCCCGCAGAGAGCTGTGCCAGGACAATAAGCTTGCAAGCACTTTGCTCCTGACACTAGTGGCAACAGGGATTCGCACCACCTTCCAGGAGCAGTCCTCTTGCCTTTTACAAGGTGCAAAAGCGCCCCCTCTGTGGCAGTGCTGTCTGCCCGGTCTTTCTCGGCTCGAAGCACCACGAGGCACACAAGACTCTCTCGCAAGGACCGAAATTCCCGATAGGCGTCTCTGGGCTTTCTGCAATGCTGCACGCACAAGCCCGGTGCTCTGAGGCTTCGTTCTTCGCCTTTCGTTGTCTGGGCAGAAGAGAAGCCGAGCGAGGCCATTGTGCTTTGCCGCTTGTCAGTGTGCTGTGCACGGTTTTTCCGCAGCTCGAGCTAGCGGGAGACCCCTTCGGTTTCGCGGCGTCCACACTACCCATGGTAGCTCTCGCTCAGCGAAACTTGAAGGGGAGAAGCACTTGCTGGATGAGTCTTTCAGTGTGCAGGACTTTGAAAACACAGCAGCGCAATCGGGGCCACGAGAAGGACCGCTGAGAAGTCGCTCTCGCACAGAGAACCGTGCCAGGATGACGAGCTCGCCCAGCATTTGCCCCTGACACTTGGGGAACTCGTAGCTGCCAGTGCCTTCCAGGGGCAGTCTGCTTTCTGTCATAACCTGCATAGGGCCCGTCAGATGGTGGTGCTGTCTGCCTTCTCCTTCTCGGCCAGAGTGTACTCTGGTGCACACTGCAGTCTGGCAAGGAGCAAAGATCTTCGGTAGACATCTCGCACAGGAGAAAGTTGCCAAGAAAGAACCACGTTCTTCATCAGCCCTCCTCATGTCCCGATTGGGGTGCTGCCTTCAAAGCCTTGCACATTGAAAGACTTCTCCAGCAAGTGCTTCTCCCCTGGCGCACTTCGCTGAGTGAGAGCTGCATGGGCAGCGTGGACTCAGCGAAACCGAAAGGGTGTCGCTGTAGCTCGAGCTGAGCAAAGAAACCGTGCACGGTGCACCGTTGGTGGGTGCAGCATGCACGCGGAAAAGCAGCAAAGTTCACTGCCATCGCTGGCCTTCTCTTCAGTCCAGACCACTTAAGGCAAACAATTTAGCTGCAGAGCACTGGGCTTGCGTGTGCAGTGCACCAAATTGCCCAAGACCAGCAAGGGCTCGTTCACAAGCAGAGTCGGCTGAGAGCATTCTTGCTTGCTCCAGAAAGGAAGCCGCAGCTATAGTGCTTCATCCCACAGCGTGGACATAGGCACTTTCCTAGTTGTTCAGCCTTGCAGAGTCCCTGCAACTAGAGCTCAGCCAGGAGCAGGCGTCAAAGCAGAAGGCTTTCCTAAAGCACGCCTCTCCAACCAGCCTTCGGAAATCGCAAATGACACTGTGGCTCTGTGCCTTTCTTCTAAGACAGACGCCCACCTTGCTTTCACTCTCGCAGCTCCCTTGGCAGCCTCCAGCAGCTGCTTTCCTGGAGAACGGCCCGAGAAGTAGAAGCCAGGGCTGGGCTGCACCTTCGCCTTCCGCACGTAAGCGGCACCAGACTCACCGGTGCGCTCTGTTCTTCCCTCCTCCGCTGCATGCTACTACCATCGTGTTCTCGGAAAGACGGAGACTGAAGGGAAGCGCAAATGCTTCCACAGAGAGCTACAAGAGGAATAGGCAGCAGCAGCACAGGTAAGTGCCGTGGAACTTCCTCCTTCCCAAGGCTATAACGTCAATTCAGCAGGCAGGAGAGTGGCAGCCACGCTCGTCTTGCAGCCCGTACAACGAGCACGCGAGCCCGGCGCTCCGCGGCTTCGTTCTTCGCCTTTTCGAGCACGCCGTACCTTCGTTCCCCCGGAGGCGGACGGTCTTCTGCTTCTCGCCCGGAACACTGTGCCCGGCAGTGCAGCGCTTTCTGCGGCAAGCTGCAAAGCGCCCGTCAGATGGCGATGCTGTCTGCCCGCTCCTCGGCTCGAGTGTACTCCGGCGCACGCTGCCGTCTCGCAAGGAGCAAAGAGCTTCGGTAGACAGCTCACACAGGAGAAAGGTGCCAGGACGACACCACATTCCTCCTCACCCCTTCTCGTGGCCCACATTGTGGTGCTGCCTTCAAAGCCGTGCGCATTGAAAGACTCTTCCAGCAAGTGCTTCTCCCCTGGCACACTTCGCTCAGCGACAGCTACGTGGGCAGCGTGGACTCAGCGAAACTGAAAGGGTGTCCTTGTAGCTCGAGCTTGTTGGAGAGGATGAAAGTTTGGTAAGAAAGTTTCACAGCTATGTAGGCTTGACAGAAAGATCTCTGAATGTAGAAACTTAGCATGAGGTAGAAATGGAAACGAGTTTTGATAGAGAGTAAAAGGTGTTTTGCTGAAACACTGATCACTGAATAACTGAGAAGGCAAAGGTTGGAGATTGAGTTGGAAGGAGATGTTTTTTATTAGGACACCGGTATGTGAGTACAAACAAGCACATGTTTTTCACCAAGTAAATAAGTCTCAAGAAGGCCATAAGGAAATAGAAAACATGTTTTTACCAAAAAGAGAGCTATCTCAGGCAAACAAGAAATGTCGATGTAGCAAGAAGAAGAGAGGTCTGAGAATTTTCCACTGTAAGCTTAAATTGTAACATACTTACTCTTGTGATTGGATAAGAATGACTATAATATGGTAATGGTAGTAGTCATGATAGGCTACAGGCAAATGTAAAGGTATTGTTGTATGGTGCTTATTGGTTGCTATGTATTGAGATACTCAGCAAAGAAAAATACATAATGCTTTCTAACTTGAACAGAAAGCGGCTCCAGGTATGCCTACCAGCTGTAGCTGACAGCTGTAGGGCTGGCTCTGGATACCCACTCCCTGAAATGCTGTAACTTCGCCTATGCAATACACAGCTTTCAAGAGAGCCGCCTGAAGTCCAGACACCCTTCGCGAGCCTTTCTCCTATAGAGCTGTGGAAAGAAATCGTGCACGCTACACCGAGGGTGCGTGCAGCATGCACGAGCAAAAGCGGCAAAGTTCAGTGCCCTCGCTGGGCTTCCCTTCCGTGCGGATAACGTGAGGCGAAAAATGAAGCCGCAGAGCACCGGGCTTGCAGGTGCAGTGCACCGAGTTGCAGAAGTCCAGCAGGCTCGTTCACAAGCCAAGCCGGCTGAGGGAGTCCTCGCGTCTCCAAAAGGGAACGCGGAGCCGTAGCACTTCATCCCACAGCGTGGAGATAGGCACTTCCCTAGTCGTTCAGCCTTGCAGAGTCCCTGCAGCTAGAGCTCAGCCAGGAGCAGGCGTCAAAGCAGAAGGCCCTCCTAAAGCACCCTTTCTCCAAGCAGCCTCCTGAAAGGGCGCATCACAATGCGGCTCTGCGCCTTTCTTCTAAGACAGACGCCCACTATACTTTCGTGCTCGCAGCTCCCTTGGCAGCCTCCAGCAGCTACTCTCCTGGAGAACGGCCGTAGACGTCAAAGCCAGTGCTGGGCTGCACCTCCGCCCTCCCCAGGTAAGCAACAGCGAACTCACCGGTGCACTCTGTACTTCCCTCCTCCACTTGCATCCTACATGCATTCGTGTTCTCCGAAACTCAGAGACTGAAGGGAAGGGCAATTGCTTCCCCAGATAGCTGCAAGGGCACTAGGCAGCAGCAGCACAAATTTCACATGACCTGATGCACTGTAGAGATATTACCCTGTTACCCCTCCTTTCTCCTCGTCCTCGACCAATTGTGGTGGGATGTCGAAAGGCTTGGCCAGCGAAAAGCTCATCCAGCAAGGGCGTCTCTCTTGACGCATTTCCCTGACCGAGAGCTACACAGATGGTCTGGACACTGTAAAACAGCAAGAAAATAATTCTATGTCCAGCTGAGGAAAATCCGTGCACAGAAAAATGTAGATGCCTGCAGTAAACAATCTGAAGAGCGGCAAAGCTCCAAGCCATCGCTGCGCTTCAGTCCTGTCCGGACCACAGAAGGCGAAGAACGAAGCAGCTGGGCACCGGCTTCATGGGCTCAGTGGCGCGACTTGCAAATGTCCAGCCAAGAGCTGCTTCAACAAGCAGATTCAGCTGAGAATGCTCTGCCTGCTTCAACAAAGTAAGGCGCAGCCCTTGCACTGCAGCACACTGCCTGGCCAGAAACAGGTTCTTACACCTTCAGTGCTGCCGAGCCCACGCAGCTTGAGCACACCCAGAAGGACGCGTCCAGAAAGAAGGCGTTCTTCGAGTGCCTTGTCCTTCCTTGTTCTGTCTTTCATCTGCACCTGAAACAGTGGGTCTACGTGTTTTCCTTCCCAGGGAAAAGAACTTTCATTCTTGTCCAGGAGTCTATGGCTAAAATGGTGATTGCATGTCCCATATCCAATACAACCAAGGATTACTCCCGGAGGAAAGCTGCCAGGACAGATGGGTCTTGCTGGCTTTGACCACCCCTGGGCCACCTCTCATATTCTCCTGAAACAGTGGGGTACATGAAGGCATTGCCATACCTGATCATCCCTTGCCATGCAGAGCCCAGCCTTGCATTGCCTTACAGACACCTCTGTGTACCTCCCTTGCCCTTCCTATGTCTCCATTGCATGGCCTTGTTCACCAATCTCCCACCTTGACTTTCTTACCCCTTGTTTCCTGGTCTTGTCTTGCCTGCTTCTCCTATGACTCTCTTGGCCTTGCCTAAGTCTCTCTTGCCTTGCTTTGCAAAGCCAACACTTGCCTTGCCCTGCTACCCCTCTTTCCCTCGCCTAGTCTACCCACCTTTGACTGGCCTATCCATCCGATCATCACCTTTTCTGCACCACCCCTCCATGCTCTTGTCTTGCCTTGGCCTGCCTACCCTTCCCTTGCCTTGCACTGCCTTGCATAACCCTTGCCCTTCTTGACATTTGTGCCCCTTTCCAACATGGCCTTGCTTTCCTTTGCCTACCCCTCCCAATCCCTGCTTTGCCTACAGATTCCTGGCCTTCTTTTGTCTACCACTCCTTTGCCTTTTGTGGGAACCAACAGCTGGTCTGAAGGCCTCACAGACATTTCCGTTGATACAATCATTTTGTACCCGTGAGAATTGCAGAAGCAAGAAGATAAACAACAGAAAGAAGTTGTAACAGCTGCAAAAGGGACGATACTGGCTGATGTTTAGCAAAGAATGTGTGTACACTATAGACAACCAATAGTATTGTATTATAGCAAAATAATAGTCCATGCACATGTAGCTAAAAAAGTGCATAAGAGAAGATGCATAAATAATACAAGTGGTTTTTTGCTATTGCTCGGGGCAGAGAGTGTATGTGTGTCGTGACCGTCTCAACAGCAACAGCCTTGCACTGCCTTTCATAACCAGCCCCTGCCTACTGCCTCCTTCCCTGGCCTTCCATGTCTTGTCTTCCTCTCCTTTGATTTAACTTGCTTCTCCTATCTCTCCCTTGCTTGCCTTACTCCACTGACCTTTCTGTGTTCTTGCCTTGACTTGCCTAGCTGTTCCTTGCTTCACATTGCTTTGTGTAAGCATTCCCTGTTTTTATTTGCCTACCCCTTTCTTGGCTGGCCTTTCCTTGCCTAGCCTTTCTTGTCTTTGCCTGCCCTCTGCATCACTGGACTTACCTTCCTATGCCCTGCCTTCCGAACTACAACTTCTGGGCCTTCTCTTGCCTCGCACTCATTGGCCCTACTTTGCTGCCTGCTCACTGCTCTTGCTTTGCTTTCCCTAACTTTCCCTTGACTTGACTAGAATTGCCTAAACTTGCTTTGACTGCATTGCCTTGCCTGCATGGAAGAAAAGGCAAGGCAGGGCAAAGCAAGGAAATCATAGGCAGGGCAGGGCAGGGCAAGGGAGACATAGGCAAGAGAGACGTAGCCAAGGAAGGCAAAGCAAGGGTAGGCTAGGAAAAACCAGGCAATGGTACTGAAGGCAACGCAAGGCCAAGTGACTCATAATGCCTTTCCTTGGAATGCAAAGGTCTGAATCCCAGTGTTGGTGGAGCAGATGATAAGGTCCCATGGGGAAGTAAACTCAACTGAGACATTTCTCTCCTGGCACCTCTTGTGTAGGAGCAATTCTTAGATATATTCAATATTGGCGGTAGCACGCCAGTTCCTCAGAGAGGATGACAATGCTTTTCCATGGGAAGGAAAGCACCTAGCCCCAGTGTTTCAGGTGCACATAAGAAGCTGCCTAGTGGAGGTAAAGGGCAGCAGCAACTTTCTGTCCTGGCATATTTGGTGTAGAAGCACTGCCTTGATTTGTACAAGTATGGAGTTGCTACGCCCTATTTTCAAGGCAGTCTCCTGAAAAAGTCAATTTTGGCATGTCGTTTCCACTTCTGAAAGGTGGTCTTCTGAACTCTTGGCAGTAAGCCAAGACAAGCAGCTATGCTCATCCTTGGTGTGCAGCTGATTTAGACACCAGGGCAGGTAATGTCCAGTAACAGTGTTCTGGCACATTGGATGGGAGCAGTTCCTGGATGTTTTCTATTTTGGAGGAGGAGATCCCAGTTCTTCTGAGATGGGCTCATAGTTTCTCTCTTTGGCAAAGAAAGCAGTTTTGGATCTGCATGTAGGGTGTTCTCAGCGAATTAATGGCTTTTCCTCATGGGCAGTTCTGTGGGCTATAGCTGTTGAACTGTTAGAGAAGGAATGAAAAAGCCAAGCTGTTGAACAAATTTGCATCCTGCTGACTTTAGCAGCCCCTGATAAAATTCTGTTTGCATCCTGACTCTGTGAGACTGAAGGATTATGATGGTACTTAAAGCTGAGGAGGAAAGTGCACATAGAAGAGCATGTGAATTTAATGGCTCTTCCTAGTAGGCAGTTCTCTGGGCTAGAGCTGTTGAACTGTTAGAGAGGGAATGCAAGAGCCAAGCTTCTGAGCTCTTTTCCCTGCTACCTTTAAAGTATGAGCATTCCCTGGTGCTCTCCTATTTGGATAATAAGTTAGAGTGGGTTTCACATTCACTTTGAAGAATAGAAACAGCGCCATGTGAACCTGTGCCATCAGCTTTCCTTTCCAACTAAATGTTCCTACTTGCAATCTTGCAATTCTTACTTGCAATCATGCAGAGCACCGTGCTTGAGGCTGGTGCATTGAAGAAAATTAAATTAGGGCTGTATCAGTACAAAGGAGAGATTGCCATTTGCAAAACCTCGTTTCGCTTAAGTTAGTAATATTGTAAGTGTTAATTGAGTGGTCATTGGTTGCCTATCACCATCCTGATGCACTAATTTCATCAAGTGTAAATATTGGTCACAAAAGGTGCCCATTCAGCAACCTGTTGCTGTCTCCACATGGAAGTGTCTTCCGGACGAAATCAAAAGACATTCAAAGAGCCAGGATCCGCAAAGGAACAAACTATTGCCACATGAATGGTGCTGGGCGCCATGAGGAGCAGTTAACTTTAACCTGCGCGCTGTCAGCACTCAGAAGAACAACCCCAGCATGGCAGGGGGGACTTGCAAAAGAAGGAAAGGCCCCTCACCTAGCTATAAACCACCCAAAGTGCAGAGCCAAGTTGAAAACACCACTGCTCTCAAATCAACCGTGTCAGGACAAAAAGATTTCACTGATCTCCCCCTTCCAGGTACAAACTCTTATTTGCACCACACTCAGAGGGCAATGTGAGCTCCCCAGCGCTGTCTTTCACTCTCGCAGAGTCCAGATACTAACTTGTGAACATCCTACACAAACATTAGCTCATGAAAGTGCCAGCTTGAGCAAGAACAGCAGACCCTCCCATTGCACCCCCTTGTCATCCAGAGTGCGGCGGTTTGTTGAAAATCATGGACTCGGAAAGACCAATGCAGCAACTGCTTTTCTCTCTCCTACTGCCTTTCCCTGAGCGAGAGGTAGATGGATGATGTGGACTTAGTGGAACAGAAAGAGTATGACTGTACTTATAACGGAGGAAAACCCCCCACAGCATACTGTGCTGTGTGCAGTACACGCTCTGAAAAAGAGACAAAGCTGAATGCTGCCAGCGGGCTTCGGTTCTCAGACTGCTTGCATGGGCAGAGCTGCGGGCTCTTTTAAGGATGGAAACTGGCATCTGTGAGTGTAAAGAATGTGACTTTCCACACAGCTTAGAAGAAAGGTGCATAGCCCCAGTGAGAAGTGTGTACGTGAAAGACTGGCAGAAGAAGTCGCAGTCCAGCAAGGCTGGTATCTTTTTCTTTGTGCCAAATAGGCACCTTGGGAACATGAAAGTACTTGATGGTAGCCAAACTGACAGTGAAGGCACAGAACACCGTCGGGTGTGTGCAGTGTACAGACGCAATGTAAAAGCCCTGAGTACCATTTGACTGCAGTCATAGTGCAAGTTTGCAACTGTACCATGCAAGGCCAGTGAAAGCTTCCTGTGCGGCCACATTTTCGTATTGGAGCTCGCTAGCTGGAAGTGATTCGGTTTGTCTGCAGTATCCGCTCGACTGAATGTGATGTGTCACTGGAAAGAAAAGTACAGACCAGCAGTGCGTTTGATATGGTTCAGGGGCTGCAAAGGAAATGTACAGGCCACCTCTGGGATTTTGGTCTTTGTGCATTCCCATGGCAGCAGTTCCTGGATGTTTTTGTTCTACAGTTTAGGCTCAGTGAGAGAGAAAAAATGCGAGAGCACGCATAGCAGAGCCACAGGGAGAATTGCTGAGGTATGAGTTGCGTGCTGTTCAGATACTGCCGTACCAAAGGCCTACCTAAACACTGCTGCTGATCTAGCATGTCTTTCTGTAGCAAGACTTGTTGGTACTGCAAAACAGAAGATGCGTGAGGTCAAATGAATCTGGACAGAAAATTTCAGACGAGCAGCGTATGAGTGCATGATTGAAACAGTAAATTTAGGTGACAGAATAGATCGTGGCATCGATTTGCGTAGTGTTAATATTCTCTGAAGGGAATGCAAAAAGCCAAGATGTGTTTTCCATTCTAGCTGTTCCTGACAAAAACTGAGGAATAAAACTTTCGTTCTAGATGGAATGTAACATTCAGTTCCCAGGATTTTGCACTCCAAAGTTCAACAAAAGAGTTTCCACAAGAATCTTGAGAAGAAGCACAATCACTTCCACCTAGAGCTGGAAGAGGAAGAGGCAGCGGCACAAGCAAGTGCCCTTGAGCGTCCTCCTTCCGAATGCTAGAACGTCAATTCAGCAGGCAGGAGTGCAGCAGCCACCCTTCGTCTTGCAAGCCCATACGACGCGCACACCAGCCCGGTGCTCTGCGGCTTCGTCCTTCGCCTTTTCGAGCACGCCGTACCTTCATTCTCCCGGAGGCGAACAGCGGTCTGCTTCTCGCACGGAACGCTGTGTCGGCAGCCAAGCGCTCCAGTGCACTGCTTCTGCCCAAACACGCCTGGGCCCTGCACCTCTCCTTCCCAGCGCTACGTAGCAGCACAATCTGTCCCTCTTGCGATCCCAAGCTAAGCGGAAAGCTTCTCGGCTACGTCTCCCGCAGAGAGCTGTGCCAGGACAATAAGCTTGCAAGCACTTTGCTCCTGACACTAGTGGCAACAGGGATTCGCACCACCTTCCAGGAGCAGTCCTCTTGCCTTTTACAAGGTGCAAAAGCGCCCCCTCTGTGGCGGTGCTGTCTGCCCGGTCTTTCTCGGCTCGAAGCACCACGAGGCACACAAGACTCTCTCGCAAGGACCGAAATTCCCGATAGGCGTCTCTGGGCTTTCTGCAATGCTGCACGCACAAGCCCGGTGCTCTGAGGCTTCGTTCTTCGCCTTTCGTTGTCTGGGCAGAAGAGAAGCCGAGCGAGGCCATTGTGCTTTGCCGCTTGTCAGTGTGCTGTGCACGGTTTTTCCGCAGCTCGAGCTAGCGGGAGACCCCTTCGGTTTCGCGGCGTCCACACTACCCATGGTAGCTCTCGCTCAGCGAAACTTGAAGGGGAGAAGCACTTGCTGGATGAGTCTTTCAGTGTGCAGGACTTTGAAAACACAGCAGCGCAATCGGGGCCACGAGAAGGACCGCTGAGAAGTCGCTCTCGCACAGAGAACCGTGCCAGGATGACGAGCTCGCCCAGCATTTGCCCCTGACACTTGGGGAACTCGTAGCTGCCAGTGCCTTCCAGGGGCAGTCTGCTTTCTGTCATAACCTGCATAGGGCCCGTCAGATGGTGGTGCTGTCTGCCTTCTCCTTCTCGGCCAGAGTGTACTCTGGTGCACACTGCAGTCTGGCAAGGAGCAAAGATCTTCGGTAGACATCTCGCACAGGAGAAAGTTGCCAAGAAAGAACCACGTTCTTCATCAGCCCTCCTCATGTCCCGATTGGGGTGCTGCCTTCAAAGCCTTGCACATTGAAAGACTTCTCCAGCAAGTGCTTCTCCCCTGGCGCACTTCTCTGAGTGAGAGCTGCATGGGCAGCGTGGACTCAGCGAAACCGAAAGGGTGTCGCTGTAGCTCGAGCTGAGCAAAGAAACCGTGCACGGTGCACCGTTGGTGGGTGCAGCATGCACGCGGAAAAGCAGCAAAGTTCACTGCCATCGCTGGCCTTCTCTTCAGTCCAGACCACTTAAGGCAAACAATTTAGCTGCAGAGCACTGGGCTTGCGTGTGCAGTGCACCAAATTGCCCAAGACCAGCAAGGGCTCGTTCACAAGCAGAGTCGGCTGAGAGCATTCTTGCTTGCTCCAGAAAGGAAGCCGCAGCTATAGTGCTTCATCCCACAGCGTGGACATAGGCACTTTCCTAGTTGTTCAGCCTTGCAGAGTCCCTGCAACTAGAGCTCAGCCAGGAGCAGGCGTCAAAGCAGAAGGCTTTCCTAAAGCACGCCTCTCCAACCAGCCTTCGGAAATCGCAAATGACACTGTGGCTCTGTGCCTTTCTTCTAAGACAGACGCCCACCTTGCTTTCACTCTCGCAGCTCCCTTGGCAGCCTCCAGCAGCTGCTTTCCTGGAGAACGGCCCGAGAAGTAGAAGCCAGGGCTGGGCTGCACCTTCGCCTTCCGCACGTAAGCGGCACCAGACTCACCGGTGCGCTCTGTTCTTCCCTCCTCCGCTGCATGCTACTACCATCGTGTTCTCGGAAAGACGGAGACTGAAGGGAAGCGCAAATGCTTCCACAGAGAGCTACAAGAGGAATAGGCAGCAGCAGCACAGGTAAGTGCCGTGGAACTTCCTCCTTCCCAAGGCTATAACGTCAATTCAGCAGGCAGGAGAGTGGCAGCCACGCTCGTCTTGCAGCCCGTACAACGAGCACGCGAGCCCGGCGCTCCGCGGCTTCGTTCTTCGCCTTTTCGAGCACGCCGTACCTTCGTTCCCCCGGAGGCGGACGGTCTTCTGCTTCTCGCCCGGAACACTGTGCCCGGCAGTGCAGCGCTTTCTGCGGCAAGCTGCAAAGCGCCCGTCAGATGGCGATGCTGTCTGCCCGCTCCTCGGCTCGAGTGTACTCCGGCGCACGCTGCCGTCTCGCAAGGAGCAAAGAGCTTCGGTAGACAGCTCACACAGGAGAAAGGTGCCAGGACGACACCACATTCCTCCTCACCCCTTCTCGTGGCCCACATTGTGGTGCTGCCTTCAAAGCCGTGCGCATTGAAAGACTCTTCCAGCAAGTGCTTCTCCCCTGGCACACTTCGCTCAGCGACAGCTACGTGGGCAGCGTGGACTCAGCGAAACTGAAAGGGTGTCCTTGTAGCTCGAGCTTGTTGGAGAGGATGAAAGTTTGGTAAGAAAGTTTCACAGCTATGTAGGCTTGACAGAAAGATCTCTGAATGTAGAAACTTAGCATGAGGTAGAAATGGAAACGAGTTTTGATAGAGAGTAAAAGGTGTTTTGCTGAAACACTGATCACTGAATAACTGAGAAGGCAAAGGTTGGAGATTGAGTTGGAAGGAGATGTTTTTTATTAGGACACCGGTATGTGAGTACAAACAAGCACATGTTTTTCACCAAGTAAATAAGTCTCAAGAAGGCCATAAGGAAATAGAAAACATGTTTTTACCAAAAAGAGAGCTATCTCAGGCAAACAAGAAATGTCGATGTAGCAAGAAGAAGAGAGGTCTGAGAATTTTCCACTGTAAGCTTAAATTGTAACATACTTACTCTTGTGATTGGATAAGAATGACTATAATATGGTAATGGTAGTAGTCATGATAGGCTACAGGCAAATGTAAAGGTATTGTTGTATGGTGCTTATTGGTTGCTATGTATTGAGATACTCAGCAAAGAAAAATACATAATGCTTTCTAACTTGAACAGAAAGCGGCTCCAGGTATGCCTACCAGCTGTAGCTGACAGCTGTAGGGCTGGCTCTGGATACCCACTCCCTGAAATGCTGTAACTTCGCCTATGCAATACACAGCTTTCAAGAGAGCCGCCTGAAGTCCAGACACCCTTCGCGAGCCTTTCTCCTATAGAGCTGTGGAAAGAAATCGTGCACGCTACACCGAGGGTGCGTGCAGCATGCACGAGCAAAAGCGGCAAAGTTCAGTGCCCTCGCTGGGCTTCCCTTCCGTGCGGATAACGTGAGGCGAAAAATGAAGCCGCAGAGCACCGGGCTTGCAGGTGCAGTGCACCGAGTTGCAGAAGTCCAGCAGGCTCGTTCACAAGCCAAGCCGGCTGAGGGAGTCCTCGCGTCTCCAAAAGGGAACGCGGAGCCGTAGCACTTCATCCCACAGCGTGGAGATAGGCACTTCCCTAGTCGTTCAGCCTTGCAGAGTCCCTGCAGCTAGAGCTCAGCCAGGAGCAGGCGTCAAAGCAGAAGGCCCTCCTAAAGCACCCTTTCTCCAAGCAGCCTCCTGAAAGGGCGCATCACAATGCGGCTCTGCGCCTTTCTTCTAAGACAGACGCCCACTATACTTTCGTGCTCGCAGCTCCCTTGGCAGCCTCCAGCAGCTACTCTCCTGGAGAACGGCCGTAGACGTCAAAGCCAGTGCTGGGCTGCACCTCCGCCCTCCCCAGGTAAGCAACAGCGAACTCACCGGTGCACTCTGTACTTCCCTCCTCCACTTGCATCCTACATGCATTCGTGTTCTCCGAAACTCAGAGACTGAAGGGAAGGGCAATTGCTTCCCCAGATAGCTGCAAGGGCACTAGGCAGCAGCAGCACAAATTTCACATGACCTGATGCACTGTAGAGATATTACCCTGTTACCCCTCCTTTCTCCTCGTCCTCGACCAATTGTGGTGGGATGTCGAAAGGCTTGGCCAGCGAAAAGCTCATCCAGCAAGGGCGTCTCTCTTGACGCATTTCCCTGACCGAGAGCTACACAGATGGTCTGGACACTGTAAAACAGCAAGAAAATAATTCTATGTCCAGCTGAGGAAAATCCGTGCACAGAAAAATGTAGATGCCTGCAGTAAACAATCTGAAGAGCGGCAAAGCTCCAAGCCATCGCTGCGCTTCAGTCCTGTCCGGACCACAGAAGGCGAAGAACGAAGCAGCTGGGCACCGGCTTCATGGGCTCAGTGGCGCGACTTGCAAATGTCCAGCCAAGAGCTGCTTCAACAAGCAGATTCAGCTGAGAATGCTCTGCCTGCTTCAACAAAGTAAGGCGCAGCCCTTGCACTGCAGCACACTGCCTGGCCAGAAACAGGTTCTTACACCTTCAGTGCTGCCGAGCCCACGCAGCTTGAGCACACCCAGAAGGACGCGTCCAGAAAGAAGGCGTTCTTCGAGTGCCTTGTCCTTCCTTGTTCTGTCTTTCATCTGCACCTGAAACAGTGGGTCTACGTGTTTTCCTTCCCAGGGAAAAGAACTTTCATTCTTGTCCAGGAGTCTATGGCTAAAATGGTGATTGCATGTCCCATATCCAATACAACCAAGGATTACTCCCGGAGGAAAGCTGCCAGGACAGATGGGTCTTGCTGGCTTTGACCACCCCTGGGCCACCTCTCATATTCTCCTGAAACAGTGGGGTACATGAAGGCATTGCCATACCTGATCATCCCTTGCCATGCAGAGCCCAGCCTTGCATTGCCTTACAGACACCTCTGTGTACCTCCCTTGCCCTTCCTATGTCTCCATTGCATGGCCTTGTTCACCAATCTCCCACCTTGACTTTCTTACCCCTTGTTTCCTGGTCTTGTCTTGCCTGCTTCTCCTATGACTCTCTTGGCCTTGCCTAAGTCTCTCTTGCCTTGCTTTGCAAAGCCAACACTTGCCTTGCCCTGCTACCCCTCTTTCCCTCGCCTAGTCTACCCACCTTTGACTGGCCTATCCATCCGATCATCACCTTTTCTGCACCACCCCTCCATGCTCTTGTCTTGCCTTGGCCTGCCTACCCTTCCCTTGCCTTGCACTGCCTTGCATAACCCTTGCCCTTCTTGACATTTGTGCCCCTTTCCAACATGGCCTTGCTTTCCTTTGCCTACCCCTCCCAATCCCTGCTTTGCCTACAGATTCCTGGCCTTCTTTTGTCTACCACTCCTTTGCCTTTTGTGGGAACCAACAGCTGGTCTGAAGGCCTCACAGACATTTCCGTTGATACAATCATTTTGTACCCGTGAGAATTGCAGAAGCAAGAAGATAAACAACAGAAAGAAGTTGTAACAGCTGCAAAAGGGACGATACTGGCTGATGTTTAGCAAAGAATGTGTGTACACTATAGACAACCAATAGTATTGTATTATAGCAAAATAATAGTCCATGCACATGTAGCTAAAAAAGTGCATAAGAGAAGATGCATAAATAATACAAGTGGTTTTTTGCTATTGCTCGGGGCAGAGAGTGTATGTGTGTCGTGACCGTCTCAACAGCAACAGCCTTGCACTGCCTTTCATAACCAGCCCCTGCCTACTGCCTCCTTCCCTGGCCTTCCATGTCTTGTCTTCCTCTCCTTTGATTTAACTTGCTTCTCCTATCTCTCCCTTGCTTGCCTTACTCCACTGACCTTTCTGTGTTCTTGCCTTGACTTGCCTAGCTGTTCCTTGCTTCACATTGCTTTGTGTAAGCATTCCCTGTTTTTATTTGCCTACCCCTTTCTTGGCTGGCCTTTCCTTGCCTAGCCTTTCTTGTCTTTGCCTGCCCTCTGCATCACTGGACTTACCTTCCTATGCCCTGCCTTCCGAACTACAACTTCTGGGCCTTCTCTTGCCTCGCACTCATTGGCCCTACTTTGCTGCCTGCTCACTGCTCTTGCTTTGCTTTCCCTAACTTTCCCTTGACTTGACTAGAATTGCCTAAACTTGCTTTGACTGCATTGCCTTGCCTGCATGGAAGAAAAGGCAAGGCAGGGCAAAGCAAGGAAATCATAGGCAGGGCAGGGCAGGGCAAGGGAGACATAGGCAAGAGAGACGTAGCCAAGGAAGGCAAAGCAAGGGTAGGCTAGGAAAAACCAGGCAATGGTACTGAAGGCAACGCAAGGCCAAGTGACTCATAATGCCTTTCCTTGGAATGCAAAGGTCTGAATCCCAGTGTTGGTGGAGCAGATGATAAGGTCCCATGGGGAAGTAAACTCAACTGAGACATTTCTCTCCTGGCACCTCTTGTGTAGGAGCAATTCTTAGATATATTCAATATTGGCGGTAGCACGCCAGTTCCTCAGAGAGGATGACAATGCTTTTCCATGGGAAGGAAAGCACCTAGCCCCAGTGTTTCAGGTGCACATAAGAAGCTGCCTAGTGGAGGTAAAGGGCAGCAGCAACTTTCTGTCCTGGCATATTTGGTGTAGAAGCACTGCCTTGATTTGTACAAGTATGGAGTTGCTACGCCCTATTTTCAAGGCAGTCTCCTGAAAAAGTCAATTTTGGCATGTCGTTTCCACTTCTGAAAGGTGGTCTTCTGAACTCTTGGCAGTAAGCCAAGACAAGCAGCTATGCTCATCCTTGGTGTGCAGCTGATTTAGACACCAGGGCAGGTAATGTCCAGTAACAGTGTTCTGGCACATTGGATGGGAGCAGTTCCTGGATGTTTTCTATTTTGGAGGAGGAGATCCCAGTTCTTCTGAGATGGGCTCATAGTTTCTCTCTTTGGCAAAGAAAGCAGTTTTGGATCTGCATGTAGGGTGTTCTCAGCGAATTAATGGCTTTTCCTCATGGGCAGTTCTGTGGGCTATAGCTGTTGAACTGTTAGAGAAGGAATGAAAAAGCCAAGCTGTTGAACAAATTTGCATCCTGCTGACTTTAGCAGCCCCTGATAAAATTCTGTTTGCATCCTGACTCTGTGAGACTGAAGGATTATGATGGTACTTAAAGCTGAGGAGGAAAGTGCACATAGAAGAGCATGTGAATTTAATGGCTCTTCCTAGTAGGCAGTTCTCTGGGCTAGAGCTGTTGAACTGTTAGAGAGGGAATGCAAGAGCCAAGCTTCTGAGCTCTTTTCCCTGCTACCTTTAAAGTATGAGCATTCCCTGGTGCTCTCCTATTTGGATAATAAGTTAGAGTGGGTTTCACATTCACTTTGAAGAATAGAAACAGCGCCATGTGAACCTGTGCCATCAGCTTTCCTTTCCAACTAAATGTTCCTACTTGCAATCTTGCAATTCTTACTTGCAATCATGCAGAGCACCGTGCTTGAGGCTGGTGCATTGAAGAAAATTAAATTAGGGCTGTATCAGTACAAAGGAGAGATTGCCATTTGCAAAACCTCGTTTCGCTTAAGTTAGTAATATTGTAAGTGTTAATTGAGTGGTCATTGGTTGCCTATCACCATCCTGATGCACTAATTTCATCAAGTGTAAATATTGGTCACAAAAGGTGCCCATTCAGCAACCTGTTGCTGTCTCCACATGGAAGTGTCTTCCGGACGAAATCAAAAGACATTCAAAGAGCCAGGATCCGCAAAGGAACAAACTATTGCCACATGAATGGTGCTGGGCGCCATGAGGAGCAGTTAACTTTAACCTGCGCGCTGTCAGCACTCAGAAGAACAACCCCAGCATGGCAGGGGGGACTTGCAAAAGAAGGAAAGGCCCCTCACCTAGCTATAAACCACCCAAAGTGCAGAGCCAAGTTGAAAACACCACTGCTCTCAAATCAACCGTGTCAGGACAAAAAGATTTCACTGATCTCCCCCTTCCAGGTACAAACTCTTATTTGCACCACACTCAGAGGGCAATGTGAGCTCCCCAGCGCTGTCTTTCACTCTCGCAGAGTCCAGATACTAACTTGTGAACATCCTACACAAACATTAGCTCATGAAAGTGCCAGCTTGAGCAAGAACAGCAGACCCTCCCATTGCACCCCCTTGTCATCCAGAGTGCGGCGGTTTGTTGAAAATCATGGACTCGGAAAGACCAATGCAGCAACTGCTTTTCTCTCTCCTACTGCCTTTCCCTGAGCGAGAGGTAGATGGATGATGTGGACTTAGTGGAACAGAAAGAGTATGACTGTACTTATAACGGAGGAAAACCCCCCACAGCATACTGTGCTGTGTGCAGTACACGCTCTGAAAAAGAGACAAAGCTGAATGCTGCCAGCGGGCTTCGGTTCTCAGACTGCTTGCATGGGCAGAGCTGCGGGCTCTTTTAAGGATGGAAACTGGCATCTGTGAGTGTAAAGAATGTGACTTTCCACACAGCTTAGAAGAAAGGTGCATAGCCCCAGTGAGAAGTGTGTACGTGAAAGACTGGCAGAAGAAGTCGCAGTCCAGCAAGGCTGGTATCTTTTTCTTTGTGCCAAATAGGCACCTTGGGAACATGAAAGTACTTGATGGTAGCCAAACTGACAGTGAAGGCACAGAACACCGTCGGGTGTGTGCAGTGTACAGACGCAATGTAAAAGCCCTGAGTACCATTTGACTGCAGTCATAGTGCAAGTTTGCAACTGTACCATGCAAGGCCAGTGAAAGCTTCCTGTGCGGCCACATTTTCGTATTGGAGCTCGCTAGCTGGAAGTGATTCGGTTTGTCTGCAGTATCCGCTCGACTGAATGTGATGTGTCACTGGAAAGAAAAGTACAGACCAGCAGTGCGTTTGATATGGTTCAGGGGCTGCAAAGGAAATGTACAGGCCACCTCTGGGATTTTGGTCTTTGTGCATTCCCATGGCAGCAGTTCCTGGATGTTTTTGTTCTACAGTTTAGGCTCAGTGAGAGAGAAAAAATGCGAGAGCACGCATAGCAGAGCCACAGGGAGAATTGCTGAGGTATGAGTTGCGTGCTGTTCAGATACTGCCGTACCAAAGGCCTACCTAAACACTGCTGCTGATCTAGCATGTCTTTCTGTAGCAAGACTTGTTGGTACTGCAAAACAGAAGATGCGTGAGGTCAAATGAATCTGGACAGAAAATTTCAGACGAGCAGCGTATGAGTGCATGATTGAAACAGTAAATTTAGGTGACAGAATAGATCGTGGCATCGATTTGCGTAGTGTTAATATTCTCTGAAGGGAATGCAAAAAGCCAAGATGTGTTTTCCATTCTAGCTGTTCCTGACAAAAACTGAGGAATAAAACTTTCGTTCTAGATGGAATGTAACATTCAGTTCCCAGGATTTTGCACTCCAAAGTTCAACAAAAGAGTTTCCACAAGAATCTTGAGAAGAAGCACAATCACTTCCACCTAGAGCTGGAAGAGGAAGAGGCAGCGGCACAAGCAAGTGCCCTTGAGCGTCCTCCTTCCGAATGCTAGAACGTCAATTCAGCAGGCAGGAGTGCAGCAGCCACCCTTCGTCTTGCAAGCCCATACGACGCGCACACCAGCCCGGTGCTCTGCGGCTTCGTCCTTCGCCTTTTCGAGCACGCCGTACCTTCATTCTCCCGGAGGCGAACAGCGGTCTGCTTCTCGCACGGAACGCTGTGTCGGCAGCCAAGCGCTCCAGTGCACTGCTTCTGCCCAAACACGCCTGGGCCCTGCACCTCTCCTTCCCAGCGCTACGTAGCAGCACAATCTGTCCCTCTTGCGATCCCAAGCTAAGCGGAAAGCTTCTCGGCTACGTCTCCCGCAGAGAGCTGTGCCAGGACAATAAGCTTGCAAGCACTTTGCTCCTGACACTAGTGGCAACAGGGATTCGCACCACCTTCCAGGAGCAGTCCTCTTGCCTTTTACAAGGTGCAAAAGCGCCCCCTCTGTGGCGGTGCTGTCTGCCCGGTCTTTCTCGGCTCGAAGCACCACGAGGCACACAAGACTCTCTCGCAAGGACCGAAATTCCCGATAGGCGTCTCTGGGCTTTCTGCAATGCTGCACGCACAAGCCCGGTGCTCTGAGGCTTCGTTCTTCGCCTTTCGTTGTCTGGGCAGAAGAGAAGCCGAGCGAGGCCATTGTGCTTTGCCGCTTGTCAGTGTGCTGTGCACGGTTTTTCCGCAGCTCGAGCTAGCGGGAGACCCCTTCGGTTTCGCGGCGTCCACACTACCCATGGTAGCTCTCGCTCAGCGAAACTTGAAGGGGAGAAGCACTTGCTGGATGAGTCTTTCAGTGTGCAGGACTTTGAAAACACAGCAGCGCAATCGGGGCCACGAGAAGGACCGCTGAGAAGTCGCTCTCGCACAGAGAACCGTGCCAGGATGACGAGCTCGCCCAGCATTTGCCCCTGACACTTGGGGAACTCGTAGCTGCCAGTGCCTTCCAGGGGCAGTCTGCTTTCTGTCATAACCTGCATAGGGCCCGTCAGATGGTGGTGCTGTCTGCCTTCTCCTTCTCGGCCAGAGTGTACTCTGGTGCACACTGCAGTCTGGCAAGGAGCAAAGATCTTCGGTAGACATCTCGCACAGGAGAAAGTTGCCAAGAAAGAACCACGTTCTTCATCAGCCCTCCTCATGTCCCGATTGGGGTGCTGCCTTCAAAGCCTTGCACATTGAAAGACTTCTCCAGCAAGTGCTTCTCCCCTGGCGCACTTCGCTGAGTGAGAGCTGCATGGGCAGCGTGGACTCAGCGAAACCGAAAGGGTGTCGCTGTAGCTCGAGCTGAGCAAAGAAACCGTGCACGGTGCACCGTTGGTGGGTGCAGCATGCACGCGGAAAAGCAGCAAAGTTCACTGCCATCGCTGGCCTTCTCTTCAGTCCAGACCACTTAAGGCAAACAATTTAGCTGCAGAGCACTGGGCTTGCGTGTGCAGTGCACCAAATTGCCCAAGACCAGCAAGGGCTCGTTCACAAGCAGAGTCGGCTGAGAGCATTCTTGCTTGCTCCAGAAAGGAAGCCGCAGCTATAGTGCTTCATCCCACAGCGTGGACATAGGCACTTTCCTAGTTGTTCAGCCTTGCAGAGTCCCTGCAACTAGAGCTCAGCCAGGAGCAGGCGTCAAAGCAGAAGGCTTTCCTAAAGCACGCCTCTCCAACCAGCCTTCGGAAATCGCAAATGACACTGTGGCTCTGTGCCTTTCTTCTAAGACAGACGCCCACCTTGCTTTCACTCTCGCAGCTCCCTTGGCAGCCTCCAGCAGCTGCTTTCCTGGAGAACGGCCCGAGAAGTAGAAGCCAGGGCTGGGCTGCACCTTCGCCTTCCGCACGTAAGCGGCACCAGACTCACCGGTGCGCTCTGTTCTTCCCTCCTCCGCTGCATGCTACTACCATCGTGTTCTCGGAAAGACGGAGACTGAAGGGAAGCGCAAATGCTTCCACAGAGAGCTACAAGAGGAATAGGCAGCAGCAGCACAGGAAAGTGCCGTGGAACTTCCTCCTTCCCAAGGCTATAACGTCAATTCAGCAGGCAGGAGAGTGGCAGCCACGCTCGTCTTGCAGCCCGTACAACGAGCACGCGAGCCCGGCGCTCCGCGGCTTCGTTCTTCGCCTTTTCGAGCACGCCGTACCTTCGTTCCCCCGGAGGCGGACGGTCTTCTGCTTCTCGCCCGGAACACTGTGCCCGGCAGTGCAGCGCTTTCTGCGGCAAGCTGCAAAGCGCCCGTCAGATGGCGATGCTGTCTGCCCGCTCCTCGGCTCGAGTGTACTCCGGCGCACGCTGCCGTCTCGCAAGGAGCAAAGAGCTTCGGTAGACAGCTCACACAGGAGAAAGGTGCCAGGACGACACCACATTCCTCCTCACCCCTTCTCGTGGCCCACATTGTGGTGCTGCCTTCAAAGCCGTGCGCATTGAAAGACTCTTCCAGCAAGTGCTTCTCCCCTGGCACACTTCGCTCAGCGACAGCTACGTGGGCAGCGTGGACTCAGCGGAACTGAAAGGGTGTCCTTGTAGCTCGAGCTTGTTGGAGAGGATGAAAGTTTGGTAAGAAAGTTTCACAGCTATGTAGGCTTGACAGAAAGATCTCTGAATGTAGAAACTTAGCATGAGGAGGAAATGGAAACGAGTTTTGATAGAGAGTAAAAGGTGTTTTGCTGAAACACTGATCACTGAATAACTGAGAAGGCAAAGGTTGGAGATTGAGTTGGAAGGAGATGTTTTTTATTAGGACACCGGTATGTGAGTACAAACAAGCACATGTTTTTCACCAAGTAAATAAGTCTCAAGAAGGCCATAAGGAAATAGAAAACATGTTTTTACCAAAAAGAGAGCTATCGCAGGCAAACAAGAAATGTCGATGTAGCAAGAAGAAGAGAGGTCTGAGAATTTTCCACTGTAAGCTTAAATTGTAACATACTTACTCTTGTGATTGGATAAGAATGACTATAATATGGTAATGGTAGTAGTCATGATAGGCTACAGGCAAATGTAAAGGTATTGTTGTATGGTGCTTATTGGTTGCTATGTATTGAGATACTCAGCAAAGAAAAATACATAATGCTTTCTAACTTGAACAGAAAGCGGCTCCAGGTATGCCTACCAGCTGTAGCTGACAGCTGTAGGGCTGGCTCTGGATACCCACTCCCTGAAATGCTGTAACTTCGCCTATGCAATACACAGCTTTCAAGAGAGCCGCCTGAAGTCCAGACACCCTTCGCGAGCCTTTCTCCTATAGAGCTGTGGAAAGAAATCGTGCACGCTACACCGAGGGTGCGTGCAGCATGCACGAGCAAAAGCGGCAAAGTTCAGTGCCCTCGCTGGGCTTCCCTTCCGTGCGGATAACGTGAGGCGAAAAATGAAGCCGCAGAGCACCGGGCTTGCAGGTGCAGTGCACCGAGTTGCAGAAGTCCAGCAGGCTCGTTCACAAGCCAAGCCGGCTGAGGGAGTCCTCGCGTCTCCAAAAGGGAACGCGGAGCCGTAGCACTTCATCCCACAGCGTGGAGATAGGCACTTCCCTAGTCGTTCAGCCTTGCAGAGTCCCTGCAGCTAGAGCTCAGCCAGGAGCAGGCGTCAAAGCAGAAGGCCCTCCTAAAGCACCCTTTCTCCAAGCAGCCTCCTGAAAGGGCGCATCACAGTGCGGCTCTGCGCCTTTCTTCTAAGACAGACGCCCGCTATACTTTCGTGCTCGCAGCTCCCTTGGCAGCCTCCAGCAGCTACTCTCCTGGAGAACGGCCGTAGACGTCAAAGCCAGTGCTGGGCTGCACCTCCGCCCTCCCCAGGTAAGCAACAGCGAACTCACCGGTGCACTCTGTACTTCCCTCCTCCGCTTGCATCCTACATGCATTCGTGTTCTCCGAAACTCAGAGACTGAAGGGAAGGGCAATTGCTTCCCCAGATAGCTGCAAGGGCACTAGGCAGCAGCAGCACAAATTTCACATGACCTGATGCACTGTAGAGATATTACCCTGTTACCCCTCCTTTCTCCTCGTCCTCGACCAATTGTGGTGGGATGTCGAAAGGCTTGGCCAGCGAAAAGCTCATCCAGCAAGGGCGTCTCTCTTGACGCATTTCCCTGACCGAGAGCTACACAGATGGTCTGGACACTGTAAAACAGCAAGAAAATAATTCTATGTCCAGCTGAGGAAAATCCGTGCACAGAAAAATGTAGATGCCTGCAGTAAACAATCTGAAGAGCGGCAAAGCTCCAAGCCATCGCTGCGCTTCAGTCCTGTCCGGACCACAGAAGGCAAAGAACGAAGCAGCTGGGCACCGGCTTCATGGACTCAGTGGCGCGACTTGCAAATGTCCAGCCAAGAGCTGCTTCAACAAGCAGATTCAGCCGAGAATGCTCTGCCTGCACTTTCCCTCGCAGCGCTAGGCAGCACCACGTTCTGTTTGCGTGGCAGCCTGATTCTTAACGGAAAGATTCTCAATGCCTGTGTCTGGCACAGAGAACCGTTTTAGGTCAGCAAGCTCACCCGGCGCTTACCCTCGACGCGTGCAAACCTGTATTTGCACCGCATTCCAGTGGCAGCCCTCTTTCCTTTCCAGCCGGCACAGCGCCGTCAGATCGCGGTGCTCTCTTGCACCTGCCTTCTCGCTTCCAAGTGCCACCGCGCACATTACAGCCTTGCAGGGAGCGAAGAGGCGGAGAGGCGTCTCGCAAAGAAGAACGTGCCGGGACGAAAAGGTGCTCTTTCCTTTCTCCTCCTCCTTTGCCCGAATGGTGGTGCTGTGTTGAAAGGCTTGGCCAGCGAAAAGCTCATCCAGCAAGTGTTTCTCTCCTGACGCCTTTCGCTGAGCGAGAGAGCTACACGGACACTTTCGACTCGGGGAAACAGCAAGAGAATGACTGTACGTCGAGCTGAGGAAAAGCCCTGCACAGCAGCCTGTGGCTGCGTGCAGTGTTCACGCTGAAGAGCGGCAAAGCTCCAAGCCATCGCTGTGCTTCAGTCCTGTCCGGACCACAGAAGGCGAAGAACGAAGCAGCTGGGCACCGGCTTCATGGGCTCAGTGGAGCGACTTGCAAATGTCCAGCCAAGAGCTGCTTCAACAAGCAGATTCAGCTGAGAATGCTCTGCCTGCTTCAACAAAGTAAGGCGCAGCCCTTGCACTGCAGCACACTGCCTGGCCAGAAACAGGTTCTTACACCTTCAGTGCTGCCGAGCCCACGCAGCTTGAGCACACCCAGAAGGACGCGTCCAGAAAGAAGGCGTTCTTCGAGTGCCTTGTCCTTCCTTGTTCTGTCTTTCATCTGCACCTGAAACAGTGGGTCTATGTGTTTTCCTTCCCAGGGAAAAGAACTTTCATTCTTGTCCAGGAGTCTATGGCTAAAATGGTGATTGCATGTCCCATATCCAATACAACCAAGGATTACTCCCGGAGGAAAGCTGCCAGGACAGATGGGTCTTGCTGGCTTTGACCACCCCTGGGCCACCTCTCATATTCTCCTGAAACAGTGGGGTACATGAAGGCATTGCCATACCTGATCATCCCTTGCCATGCAGAGCCCAGCCTTGCATTGCCTTACAGACACCTCTGTGTACCTCCCTTGCCCTTCCTATGTCTCCATTGCATGGCCTTGTTCACCAATCTCCCACCTTGACTTTCTTACCCCTTGTTTCCTGGTCTTGTCTTGCCTGCTTCTCCTATGACTCTCTTGGCCTTGCCTAAGTCTCTCTTGCCTTGCTTTGCAAAGCCAACACTTGCCTTGCCCTGCTACCCCTCTTTCCCTCGCCTAGTCTACCCACACCTACCCACTTTTGACTGGCCTATCCATCCGATCATCACCTTTTCTGCACCACCCCTCCATGCTCTTGTCTTGCCTTGGCCTGCCTACCCTTCCCTTGCCTTGCACTGCCTTGCATAACCCTTGCCCTTCTTGACATTTGTGCCCCTTTCCAACATGGCCTTGCTTTCCTTTGCCTACCCCTCCCAATCCCTGCTTTGCCTACAGATTCCTGGCCTTCTTTTGTCTACCACTCCTTTGCCTTTTGTGGGAACCAACAGCTGGTCTGAAGGCCTCACAGACATTTCCGTTGATACAATCATTTTGTACCCGTGAGAATTGCAGAAGCAAGAAGATAAACAACAGAAAGAAGTTGTAACAGCTGCAAAAGGGACGATACTGGCTGATGTTTAGCAAAGAATGTGTGTACACTATAGACAACCAATAGTATTGTATTATAGCAAAATAATAGTCCATGCACATGTAGCTAAAAAAGTGCATAAGAGAAGATGCATAAATAATACAAGTGGTTTTTTGCCATTGCTCGGGGCAGAGAGTGTATGTGTGTCGTGACCGTCTCAACAGCAACAGCCTTGCACTGCCTTTCATAACCAGCCCCTGCCTACTGCCTCCTTCCCTGGCCTTCCATGTCTTGTCTTCCTCTCCTTTGATTTAACTTGCTTCTCCTATCTCTCCCTTGCTTGCCTTACTCCACTGACCTTTCTGTGTTCTTGCCTTGACTTGCCTAGCTGTTCCTTGCTTCACATTGCTTTGTGTAAGCATTCCCTGTTTTTATTTGCCTACCCCTTTCTTGGCTGGCCTTTCCTTGCCTAGCCTTTCTTGTCTTTGCCTGCCCTCTGCATCACTGGACTTACCTTCCTATGCCCTGCCTTCCGAACTACAACTTCTGGGCCTTCTCTTGCCTCGCACTCATTGGCCCTACTTTGCTGCCTGCTCACTGCTCTTGCTTTGCTTTCCCTAACTTTCCCTTGACTTGACTAGAATTGCCTAAACTTGCTTTGACTGCATTGCCTTGCCTGCATGGAAGAAAAGGCAAGGCAGGGCAAAGCAAGGAAATCATAGGCAGGGCAGGGCAGGGCAAGGGAGACATAGGCAAGAGAGACGTAGCCAAGGAAGGCAAAGCAAGGGTAGGCTAGGAAAAACCAGGCAATGGTACTGAAGGCAACGCAAGGCCAAGTGACTCATAATGCCTTTCCTTGGAATGCAAAGGTCTGAATCCCAGTGTTGGTGGAGCAGATGATAAGGTCCCATGGGGAAGTAAACTCAACTGAGACATTTCTCTCCTGGCACCTCTTGTGTAGGAGCAATTCTTAGATATATTCAATATTGGCGGTAGCACGCCAGTTCCTCAGAGAGGATGACAATGCTTTTCCATGGGAAGGAAAGCACCTAGCCCCAGTGTTTCAGGTGCACATAAGAAGCTGCCTAGTGGAGGTAAAGGGCAGCAGCAACTTTCTGTCCTGGCATATTTGGTGTAGAAGCACTGCCTTGATTTGTACAAGTATGGAGTTGCTACGCCCTATTTTCAAGGCAGTCTCCTGAAAAAGTCAATTTTGGCATGTCGTTTCCACTTCTGAAAGGTGGTCTTCTGAACTCTTGGCAGTAAGCCAAGACAAGCAGCTATGCTCATCCTTGGTGTGCAGCTGATTTAGACACCAGGGCAGGTAATGTCCAGTAACAGTGTTCTGGCACATTGGATGGGAGCAGTTCCTGGATGTTTTCTATTTTGGAGGAGGAGATCCCAGTTCTTCTGAGATGGGCTCATAGTTTCTCTCTTTGGCAAAGAAAGCAGTTTTGGATCTGCATGTAGGGTGTTCTCAGCGAATTAATGGCTTTTCCTCATGGGCAGTTCTGTGGGCTATAGCTGTTGAACTGTTAGAGAAGGAATGAAAAAGCCAAGCTGTTGAACAAATTTGCATCCTGCTGACTTTAGCAGCCCCTGATAAAATTCTGTTTGCATCCTGACTCTGTGAGACTGAAGGATTATGATGGTACTTAAAGCTGAGGAGGAAAGTGCACATAGAAGAGCATGTGAATTTAATGGCTCTTCCTAGTAGGCAGTTCTCTGGGCTAGAGCTGTTGAACTGTTAGAGAGGGAATGCAAGAGCCAAGCTTCTGAGCTCTTTTCCCTGCTACCTTTAAAGTATGAGCATTCCCTGGTGCTCTCCTATTTGGATAATAAGTTAGAGTGGGTTTCACATTCACTTTGAAGAATAGAAACAGCGTCATGTGAACCTGTGCCATCAGCTTTCCTTTCCAACTAAATGTTCCTACTTGCAATCTTGCAATTCTTACTTGCAATCATGCAGAGCACCGTGCTTGAGGCTGGTGCATTGAAGAAAATTAAATTAGGGCTGTATCAGTACAAAGGAGAGATTGCCATTTGCAAAACCTCGTTTCGCTTAAGTTAGTAATATTGTAAGTGTTAATTGAGTGGTCATTGGTTGCCTATCACCATCCTGATGCACTAATTTCATCAAGTGTAAATATTGGTCACAAAAGGTGCCCATTCAGCAACCTGTTGCTGTCTCCACATGGAAGTGTCTTCCGGACGAAATCAAAAGACATTCGAAGAGCCAGGATTCGCAAAGGAACAAACTATTGCCACATGAATGGTGCTGGGCGCCATGAGGAGCAGTTAACTTTAACCTGCGCGCTGTCAGCACTCAGAAGAACAACCCCAGCATGGCAGGGGGGACTTGCAAAAGAAGGAAAGGCCCCTCACCTAGCTATAAACCACCCAAAGTGCAGAGCCAAGTTGAAAACACCACTGCTCTCAAATCAACCGTGTCAGGACAAAAAGATTTCACTGATCTCCCCCTTCCAGGTACAAACTCTTATTTGCACCACACTCAGAGGGCAATGTGAGCTCCCCAGCGCTGTCTTTCACTCTCGCAGAGTCCAGATACTAACTTGTGAACATCCTACACAAACATTAGCTCATGAAAGTGCCAGCTTGAGCAAGAACAGCAGACCCTCCCATTGCACCCCCTTGTCATCCAGAGTGCGGCGGTTTGTTGAAAATCATGGACTCGGAAAGACCAATGCAGCAACTGCTTTTCTCTCTCCTACTGCCTTTCCCTGAGCGAGAGGTAGATGGATGATGTGGACTTAGTGGAACAGAAAGAGTATGACTGTACTTATAACGGAGGAAAACCCCCCACAGCATACTGTGCTGTGTGCAGTACACGCTCTGAAAAAGAGACAAAGCTGAATGCTGCCAGCGGGCTTCGGTTCTCAGACTGCTTGCATGGGCAGAGCTGCGGGCTCTTTTAAGGATGGAAACTGGCATCTGTGAGTGTAAAGAATGTGACTTTCCACACAGCTTAGAAGAAAGGTGCATAGCCCCAGTGAGAAGTGTGTACGTGAAAGACTGGCAGAAGAAGTCGCAGTCCAGCAAGGCTGGTATCTTTTTCTTTGTGCCAAATAGGCACCTTGGGAACATGAAAGTACTTGATGGTAGCCAAACTGACAGTGAAGGCACAGAACACCGTCGGGTGTGTGCAGTGTACAGACGCAATGTAAAAGCCCTGAGTATCATTTGACTGCAGTCATAGTGCAAGTTTGCAACTGTACCATGCAAGGCCAGTGAAAGCTTCCTGTGCGGCCACATTTTCGTATTGGAGCTCGCTAGCTGGAAGTGATTCGGTTTGTCTGCAGTATCCGCTCGACTGAATGTGATGTGTCACTGGAAAGAAAAGTACAGACCAGCAGTGCGTTTGATATGGTTCAGGGGCTGCAAAGGAAATGTACAGGCCACCTCTGGGATTTTGGTCTTTGTGCATTCCCATGGCAGCAGTTCCTGGATGTTTTTGTTCTACAGTTTAGGCTCAGTGAGAGAGAAAAAATGCGAGAGCACGCATAGCAGAGCCACAGGGAGAATTGCTGAGGTATGAGTTGCGTGCTGTTCAGATACTGCCGTACCAAAGGCCTACCTAAACACTGCTGCTGATCTAGCATGTCTTTCTGTAGCAAGACTTGTTGGTACTGCAAAACAGAAGATGCGTGAGGTCAAATGAATCTGGACAGAAAATTTCAGACGAGCAGCCTATGAGTGCATGATTGAAACAGTAAATTTAGGTGACAGAATAGATCGTGGCATCGATTTGCGTAGTGTTAATATTCTCTGAAGGGAATGCAAAAAGCCAAGATGTGTTTTCCATTCTAGCTGTTCCTGACAAAAACTGAGGAATAAAACTTTCGTTCTAGATGGAATGTAACATTCAGTTCCCAGGATTTTGCACTCCAAAGTTCAACAAAAGAGTTTCCACAAGAATCTTGAGAAGAAGCACAATCACTTCCACCTAGAGCTGGAAGAGGAAGAGGCAGCGGCACAAGCAAGTGCCCTTGAGCGTCCTCCTTCCGAATGCTAGAACGTCAATTCAGCAGGCAGGAGTGCAGCAGCCACCCTTCGTCTTGCAAGCCCATACGACGCGCACACCAGCCCGGTGCTCTGCGGCTTCGTCCTTCGCCTTTTCGAGCACGCCGTACCTTCATTCTCCCGGAGGCGAACAGCGGTCTGCTTCTCGCACGGAACGCTGTGTCGGCAGCCAAGCGCTCCAGTGCACTGCTTCTGCCCAAACACGCCTGGGCCCTGCACCTCTCCTTCCCAGCGCTACGTAGCAGCACAATCTGTCCCTCTTGCGATCCCAAGCTAAGCGGAAAGCTTCTCGGCTACGTCTCCCGCAGAGAGCTGTGCCAGGACAATAAGCTTGCAAGCACTTTGCTCCTGACACTAGTGGCAACAGGGATTCGCACCACCTTCCAGGAGCAGTCCTCTTGCCTTTTACAAGGTGCAAAAGCGCCCCCTCTGTGGCGGTGCTGTCTGCCCGGTCTTTCTCGGCTCGAAGCACCACGAGGCACACAAGACTCTCTCGCAAGGACCGAAATTCCCGATAGGCGTCTCTGGGCTTTCTGCAATGCTGCACGCACAAGCCCGGTGCTCTGAGGCTTCGTTCTTCGCCTTTCGTTGTCTGGGCAGAAGAGAAGCCGAGCGAGGCCATTGTGCTTTGCCGCTTGTCAGTGTGCTGTGCACGGTTTTTCCGCAGCTCGAGCTAGCGGGAGACCCCTTCGGTTTCGCGGCGTCCACACTACCCATGGTAGCTCTCGCTCAGCGAAACTTGAAGGGGAGAAGCACTTGCTGGATGAGTCTTTCAGTGTGCAGGACTTTGAAAACACAGCAGCGCAATCGGGGCCACGAGAAGGACCGCTGAGAAGTCGCTCTCGCACAGAGAACCGTGCCAGGATGACGAGCTCGCCCAGCATTTGCCCCTGACACTTGGGGAACTCGTAGCTGCCAGTGCCTTCCAGGGGCAGTCTGCTTTCTGTCATAACCTGCATAGGGCCCGTCAGATGGTGGTGCTGTCTGCCTTCTCCTTCTCGGCCAGAGTGTACTCTGGTGCACACTGCAGTCTGGCAAGGAGCAAAGATCTTCGGTAGACATCTCACACAGGAGAAAGTTGCCAAGAAAGAACCACGTTCTTCATCAGCCCTCCTCATGTCCCGATTGGGGTGCTGCCTTCAAAGCCTTGCACATTGAAAGACTTCTCCAGCAAGTGCTTCTCCCCTGGCGCACTTCGCTGAGTGAGAGCTGCATGGGCAGCGTGGACTCAGCGAAACCGAAAGGGTGTCGCTGTAGCTCGAGCTGAGCAAAGAAACCGTGCACGGTGCACCGTTGGTGGGTGCAGCATGCACGCGGAAAAGCAGCAAAGTTCACTGCCATCGCTGGCCTTCTCTTCAGTCCAGACCACTTAAGGCAAACAATTTAGCTGCAGAGCACTGGGCTTGCGTGTGCAGTGCACCAAATTGCCCAAGACCAGCAAGGGCTCGTTCACAAGCAGAGTCGGCTGAGAGCATTCTTGCTTGCTCCAGAAAGGAAGCCGCAGCTATAGTGCTTCATCCCACAGCGTGGACATAGGCACTTTCCTAGTTGTTCAGCCTTGCAGAGTCCCTGCAACTAGAGCTCAGCCAGGAGCAGGCGTCAAAGCAGAAGGCTTTCCTAAAGCACGCCTCTCCAACCAGCCTTCGGAAATCGCAAATGACACTGTGGCTCTGTGCCTTTCTTCTAAGACAGACGCCCACCTTGCTTTCACTCTCGCAGCTCCCTTGGCAGCCTCCAGCAGCTGCTTTCCTGGAGAACGGCCCGAGAAGTAGAAGCCAGGGCTGGGCTGCACCTTCGCCTTCCGCACGTAAGCGGCACCAGACTCACCGGTGCGCTCTGTTCTTCCCTCCTCCGCTGCATGCTACTACCATCGTGTTCTCGGAAAGACGGAGACTGAAGGGAAGCGCAAATGCTTCCACAGAGAGCTACAAGAGGAATAGGCAGCAGCAGCACAGGAAAGTGCCGTGGAACTTCCTCCTTCCCAAGGCTATAACGTCAATTCAGCAGGCAGGAGAGTGGCAGCCACGCTCGTCTTGCAGCCCGTACAACGAGCACGCGAGCCCGGCGCTCCGCGGCTTCGTTCTTCGCCTTTTCGAGCACGCCGTACCTTCGTTCCCCCGGAGGCGGACGGTCTTCTGCTTCTCGCCCGGAACACTGTGCCCGGCAGTGCAGCGCTTTCTGCGGCAAGCTGCAAAGCGCCCGTCAGATGGCGATGCTGTCTGCCCGCTCCTCGGCTCGAGTGTACTCCGGCGCACGCTGCCGTCTCGCAAGGAGCAAAGAGCTTCGGTAGACAGCTCACACAGGAGAAAGGTGCCAGGACGACACCACATTCCTCCTCACCCCTTCTCGTGGCCCACATTGTGGTGCTGCCTTCAAAGCCGTGCGCATTGAAAGACTCTTCCAGCAAGTGCTTCTCCCCTGGCACACTTCGCTCAGCGACAGCTACGTGGGCAGCGTGGACTCAGCGGAACTGAAAGGGTGTCCTTGTAGCTCGAGCTTGTTGGAGAGGATGAAAGTTTGGTAAGAAAGTTTCACAGCTATGTAGGCTTGACAGAAAGATCTCTGAATGTAGAAACTTAGCATGAGGAGGAAATGGAAACGAGTTTTGATAGAGAGTAAAAGGTGTTTTGCTGAAACACTGATCACTGAATAACTGAGAAGGCAAAGGTTGGAGATTGAGTTGGAAGGAGATGTTTTTTATTAGGACACCGGTATGTGAGTACAAACAAGCACATGTTTTTCACCAAGTAAATAAGTCTCAAGAAGGCCATAAGGAAATAGAAAACATGTTTTTACCAAAAAGAGAGCTATCGCAGGCAAACAAGAAATGTCGATGTAGCAAGAAGAAGAGAGGTCTGAGAATTTTCCACTGTAAGCTTAAATTGTAACATACTTACTCTTGTGATTGGATAAGAATGACTATAATATGGTAATGGTAGTAGTCATGATAGGCTACAGGCAAATGTAAAGGTATTGTTGTATGGTGCTTATTGGTTGCTATGTATTGAGATACTCAGCAAAGAAAAATACATAATGCTTTCTAACTTGAACAGAAAGCGGCTCCAGGTATGCCTACCAGCTGTAGCTGACAGCTGTAGGGCTGGCTCTGGATACCCACTCCCTGAAATGCTGTAACTTCGCCTATGCAATACACAGCTTTCAAGAGAGCCGCCTGAAGTCCAGACACCCTTCGCGAGCCTTTCTCCTATAGAGCTGTGGAAAGAAATCGTGCACGCTACACCGAGGGTGCGTGCAGCATGCACGAGCAAAAGCGGCAAAGTTCAGTGCCCTCGCTGGGCTTCCCTTCCGTGCGGATAACGTGAGGCGAAAAATGAAGCCGCAGAGCACCGGGCTTGCAGGTGCAGTGCACCGAGTTGCAGAAGTCCAGCAGGCTCGTTCACAAGCCAAGCCGGCTGAGGGAGTCCTCGCGTCTCCAAAAGGGAACGCGGAGCCGTAGCACTTCATCCCACAGCGTGGAGATAGGCACTTCCCTAGTCGTTCAGCCTTGCAGAATCCCTGCAGCTAGAGCTCAGCCAGGAGCAGGCGTCAAAGCAGAAGGCCCTCCTAAAGCACCCTTTCTCCAAGCAGCCTCCTGAAAGGGCGCATCACAGTGCGGCTCTGCGCCTTTCTTCTAAGACAGACGCCCGCTATACTTTCGTGCTCGCAGCTCCCTTGGCAGCCTCCAGCAGCTACTCTGCTGGAGAACGGCCGTAGACGTCAAAGCCAGTGCTGGGCTGCACCTCCGCCCTCCCCAGGTAAGCAACAGCGAACTCACCGGTGCACTCTGTACTTCCCTCCTCCGCTTGCATCCTACATGCATTCGTGTTCTCCGAAACTCAGAGACTGAAGGGAAGGGCAATTGCTTCCCCAGATAGCTGCAAGGGCACTAGGCAGCAGCAGCACAAATTTCACATGACCTGATGCACTGTAGAGATATTACCCTGTTACCCCTCCTTTCTCCTCGTCCTCGACCAATTGTGGTGGGATGTCGAAAGGCTTGGCCAGCGAAAAGCTCATCCAGCAAGGGCGTCTCTCTTGACGCATTTCCCTGACCGAGAGCTACACAGATGGTCTGGACACTGTAAAACAGCAAGAAAATAATTCTATGTCCAGCTGAGGAAAATCCGTGCACAGAAAAATGTAGATGCCTGCAGTAAACAATCTGAAGAGCGGCAAAGCTCCAAGCCATCGCTGCGCTTCAGTCCTGTCCGGACCACAGAAGGCGAAGAACGAAGCAGCTGGGCACCGGCTTCATGGGCTCAGTGGCGCGACTTGCAAATGTCCAGCCAAGAGCTGCTTCAACAAGCAGATTCAGCCGAGAATGCTCTGCCTGCACTTTCCCTCGCAGCGCTAGGCAGCACCACGTTCTGTTTGCGTGGCAGCCTGATTCTTAACGGAAAGATTCTCAATGCCTGTGTCTGGCACAGAGAACGGTTTTAGGTCAGCAAGCTCACCCGGCGCTTACCCTCGACGCGTGCAAACCTGTATTTGCACCGCATTCCAGTGGCAGCCCTCTTTCCTTTCCAGCCGGCACAGCGCCGTCAGATCGCGGTGCTCTCTTGCACCTGCCTTCTCGCTTCCAAGTGCCACCGCGCACATTACAGCCTTGCAGGGAGCGAAGAGGCGGAGAGGCGTCTCGCAAAGAAGAACGTGCCGGGACGAAAAGGTGCTCTTTCCTTTCTCCTCCTCCTTTGCCCGAATGGTGGTGCTGTGTTGAAAGGCTTGGCCAGCGAAAAGCTCATCCAGCAAGTGTTTCTCTCCTGACGCCTTTCGCTGAGCGAGAGAGCTACACGGACACTTTCGACTCGGGGAAACAGCAAGAGAATGACTGTACGTCGAGCTGAGGAAAAGCCGTGCACAGCAGCCTGTGGCTGCGTGCAGTGTTCACGCTGAAGAGCGGCAAAGCTCCAAGCCATCGCTGCGCTTCAGTCCTGTCCGGACCACAGAAGGCGAAGAACGAAGCAGCTGGGCACCGGCTTCATGGGCTCAGTGGAGCGACTTGCAAATGTCCAGCCAAGAGCTGCTTCAACAAGCAGATTCAGCTGAGAATGCTCTGCCTGCTTCAACAAAGTAAGGCGCAGCCCTTGCACTGCAGCACACTGCCTGGCCAGAAACAGGTTCTTACACCTTCAGTGCTGCCGAGCCCACGCAGCTTGAGCACACCCAGAAGGACGCGTCCAGAAAGAAGGCGTTCTTCGAGTGCCTTGTCCTTCCTTGTTCTGTCTTGCATCTGCACCTGAAACAGTGGGTCTACGTGTTTTCCTTCCCAGGGAAAAGAACTTTCATTCTTGTCCAGGAGTCTATGGCTAAAATGGTGATTGCATGTCCCATATCCAATACAACCAAGGATTACTCCCGGAGGAAAGCTGCCAGGACAGATGGGTCTTGCTGGCTTTGACCACCCCTGGGCCACCTCTCATATTCTCCTGAAACAGTGGGGTACATGAAGGCATTGCCATACCTGATCATCCCTTGCCATGCAGAGCCCAGCCTTGCATTGCCTTACAGACACCTCTGTGTACCTCCCTTGCCCTTCCTATGTCTCCATTGCATGGCCTTGTTCACCAATCTCCCACCTTGACTTTCTTACCCCTTGTTTCCTGGTCTTGTCTTGCCTGCTTCTCCTATGACTCTCTTGGCCTTGCCTAAGTCTCTCTTGCCTTGCTTTGCAAAGCCAACACTTGCCTTGCCCTGCTACCCCTCTTTCCCTCGCCTAGTCTACCCACCTTTGACTGGCCTATCCATCCGATCATCACCTTTTCTGCACCACCCCTCCATGCTCTTGTCTTGCCTTGGCCTGCCTACCCTTCCCTTGCCTTGCACTGCCTTGCATAACCCTTGCCCTTCTTGACATTTGTGCCCCTTTCCAACATGGCCTTGCTTTCCTTTGCCTACCCCTCCCAATCCCTGCTTTGCCTACAGATTCCTGGCCTTCTTTTGTCTACCACTCCTTTGCCTTTTGTGGGAACCAACAGCTGGTCTGAAGGCCTCACAGACATTTCCGTTGATACAATCATTTTGTACCCGTGAGAATTGCAGAAGCAAGAAGATAAACAACAGAAAGAAGTTGTAACAGCTGCAAAAGGGACGATACTGGCTGATGTTTAGCAAAGAATGTGTGTACACTATAGACAACCAATAGTATTGTATTATAGCAAAATAATAGTCCATGCACATGTAGCTAAAAAAGTGCATAAGAGAAGATGCATAAATAATACAAGTGGTTTTTTGCCATTGCTCGGGGCAGAGAGTGTATGTGTGTCGTGACCGTCTCAACAGCAACAGCCTTGCACTGCCTTTCATAACCAGCCCCTGCCTACTGCCTCCTTCCCTGGCCTTCCATGTCTTGTCTTCCTCTCCTTTGATTTAACTTGCTTCTCCTATCTCTCCCTTGCTTGCCTTACTCCACTGACCTTTCTGTGTTCTTGCCTTGACTTGCCTAGCTGTTCCTTGCTTCACATTGCTTTGTGTAAGCATTCCCTGTTTTTATTTGCCTACCCCTTTCTTGCCTGGCCTTTCCTTGCCTAGCCTTTCTTGTCTTTGCCTGCCCTCTGCATCACTGGACTTACCTTCCTATGCCCTGCCTTCCGAACTACAACTTCTGGGCCTTCTCTTGCCTCGCACTCATTGGCCCTACTTTGCTGCCTGCTCACTGCTCTTGCTTTGCTTTCCCTAACTTTCCCTTGACTTGACTAGAATTGCCTAAACTTGCTTTGACTGCATTGCCTTGCCTGCATGGAAGAAAAGGCAAGGCAGGGCAAAGCAAGGAAATCATAGGCAGGGCAGGGCAGGGCAAGGGAGACATAGGCAAGAGAGACGTAGCCAAGGAAGGCAAAGCAAGGGTAGGCTAGGAAAAACCAGGCAATGGTACTGAAGGCAACGCAAGGCCAAGTGACTCATAATGCCTTTCCTTGGAATGCAAAGGTCTGAATCCCAGTGTTGGTGGAGCAGATGATAAGGTCCCATGGGGAAGTAAACTCAACTGAGACATTTCTCTCCTGGCACCTCTTGTGTAGGAGCAATTCTTAGATATATTCAATATTGGCGGTAGCACGCCAGTTCCTCAGAGAGGATGACAATGCTTTTCCATGGGAAGGAAAGCACCTAGCCCCAGTGTTTCAGGTGCACATAAGAAGCTGCCTAGTGGAGGTAAAGGGCAGCAGCAACTTTCTGTCCTGGCATATTTGGTGTAGAAGCACTGCCTTGATTTGTACAAGTATGGAGTTGCTACGCCCTATTTTCAAGGCAGTCTCCTGAAAAAGTCAATTTTGGCATGTCGTTTCCACTTCTGAAAGGTGGTCTTCTGAACTCTTGGCAGTAAGCCAAGACAAGCAGCTATGCTCATCCTTGGTGTGCAGCTGATTTAGACACCAGGGCAGGTAATGTCCAGTAACAGTGTTCTGGCACATTGGATGGGAGCAGTTCCTGGATGTTTTCTATTTTGGAGGAGGAGATCCCAGTTCTTCTGAGATGGGCTCATAGTTTCTCTCTTTGGCAAAGAAAGCAGTTTTGGATCTGCATGTAGGGTGTTCTCAGCGAATTAATGGCTTTTCCTCATGGGCAGTTCTGTGGGCTATAGCTGTTGAACTGTTAGAGAAGGAATGAAAAAGCCAAGCTGTTGAACAAATTTGCATCCTGCTGACTTTAGCAGCCCCTGATAAAATTCTGTTTGCATCCTGACTCTGTGAGACTGAAGGATTATGATGGTACTTAAAGCTGAGGAGGAAAGTGCACATAGAAGAGCATGTGAATTTAATGGCTCTTCCTAGTAGGCAGTTCTCTGGGCTAGAGCTGTTGAACTGTTAGAGAGGGAATGCAAGAGCCAAGCTTCTGAGCTCTTTTCCCTGCTACCTTTAAAGTATGAGCATTCCCTGGTGCTCTCCTATTTGGATAATAAGTTAGAGTGGGTTTCACATTCACTTTGAAGAATAGAAACAGCGCCATGTGAACCTGTGCCATCAGCTTTCCTTTCCAACTAAATGTTCCTACTTGCAATCTTGCAATTCTTACTTGCAATCATGCAGAGCACCGTGCTTGAGGCTGGTGCATTGAAGAAAATTAAATTAGGGCTGTATCAGTACAAAGGAGAGATTGCCATTTGCAAAACCTCGTTTCGCTTAAGTTAGTAATATTGTAAGTGTTAATTGAGTGGTCATTGGTTGCCTATCACCATCCTGATGCACTAATTTCATCAAGTGTAAATATTGGTCACAAAAGGTGCCCATTCAGCAACCTGTTGCTGTCTCCACATGGAAGTGTCTTCCGGACGAAATCAAAAGACATTCGAAGAGCCAGGATCCGCAAAGGAACAAACTATTGCCACATGAATGGTGCTGGGCGCCATGAGGAGCAGTTAACTTTAACCTGCGCGCTGTCAGCACTCAGAAGAACAACCCCAGCATGGCAGGGGGGACTTGCAAAAGAAGGAAAGGCCCCTCACCTAGCTATAAACCACCCAAAGTGCAGAGCCAAGTTGAAAACACCACTGCTCTCAAATCAACCGTGTCAGGACAAAAAGATTTCACTGATCTCCCCCTTCCAGGTACAAACTCTTATTTGCACCACACTCAGAGGGCAATGTGAGCTCCCCAGCGCTGTCTTTCACTCTCGCAGAGTCCAGATACTAACTTGTGAACATCCTACACAAACATTAGCTCATGAAAGTGCCAGCTTGAGCAAGAACAGCAGACCCTCCCATTGCACCCCCTTGTCATCCAGAGTGCGGCGGTTTGTTGAAAATCATGGACTCGGAAAGACCAATGCAGCAACTGCTTTTCTCTCTCCTACTGCCTTTCCCTGAGCGAGAGGTAGATGGATGATGTGGACTTAGTGGAACAGAAAGAGTATGACTGTACTTATAACGGAGGAAAACCCCCCACAGCATACTGTGCTGTGTGCAGTACACGCTCTGAAAAGAGACAAAGCTGAATGCTGCCAGCGGGCTTCGGTTCTCAGACTGCTTGCATGGGCAGAGCTGCGGGCTCTTTTAAGGATGGAAACTGGCATCTGTGAGTGTAAAGAATGTGACTTTCCACACAGCTTAGAAGAAAGGTGCATAGCCCCAGTGAGAAGTGTGTACGTGAAAGACTGGCAGAAGAAGTCGCAGTCCAGCAAGGCTGGTATCTTTGTGCCAAATAGGCACCTTGGGAACATGAAAGTACTTGATGGTAGCCAAACTGACAGTGAAGGCACAGAACACCGTCGGGTGTGTGCAGTGTACAGACGCAATGTAAAAGCCCTGAGTACCATTTGACTGCAGTCATAGTGCAAGTTTGCAACTGTACCATGCAAGGCCAGTGAAAGCTTCCTGTGCGGCCACATTTTCGTATTGGAGCTCGCTAGCTGGAAGTGATTCGGTTTGTCTGCAGTATCCGCTCGACTGAATGTGATGTGTCACTGGAAAGAAAAGTACAGACCAGCAGTGCGTTTGATATGGTTCAGGGGCTGCAAAGGAAATGTACAGGCCACCTCTGGGATTTTGGTCTTTGTGCATTCCCATGGCAGCAGTTCCTGGATGTTTTTGTTCTACAGTTTAGGCTCAGTGAGAGAGAAAAAATGCGAGAGCACGCATAGCAGAGCCACAGGGAGAATTGCTGAGGTATGAGTTGCGTGCTGTTCAGATACTGCCGTACCAAAGGCCTACCTAAACACTGCTGCTGATCTAGCATGTCTTTCTGTAGCAAGACTTGTTGGTACTGCAAAACAGAAGATGCGTGAGGTCAAATGAATCTGGACAGAAAATTTCAGACGAGCAGCCTATGAGTGCATGATTGAAACAGTAAATTTAGGTGACAGAATAGATCGTGGCATCGATTTGCGTAGTGTTAATATTCTCTGAAGGGAATGCAAAAAGCCAAGATGTGTTTTCCATTCTAGCTGTTCCTGACAAAAACTGAGGAATAAAACTTTCGTTCTAGATGGAATGTAACATTCAGTTCCCAGGATTTTGCACTCCAAAGTTCAACAAAAGAGTTTCCACAAGAATCTTGAGAAGAAGCACAATCACTTCCACCTAGAGCTGGAAGAGGAAGAGGCAGCGGCACAAGCAAGTGCCCTTGAGCGTCCTCCTTCCGAATGCTAGAACGTCAATTCAGCAGGCAGGAGTGCAGCAGCCACCCTTCGTCTTGCAAGCCCATACGACGCGCACACCAGCCCGGTGCTCTGCGGCTTCGTCCTTCGCCTTTTCGAGCACGCCGTACCTTCATTCTCCCGGAGGCGAACAGCGGTCTGCTTCTCGCACGGAACGCTGTGTCGGCAGCCAAGCGCTCCAGTGCACTGCTTCTGCCCAAACACGCCTGGGCCCTGCACCTCTCCTTCCCAGCGCTACGTAGCAGCACAATCTGTCCCTCTTGCGATCCCAAGCTAAGCGGAAAGCTTCTCGGCTACGTCTCCCGCAGAGAGCTGTGCCAGGACAATAAGCTTGCAAGCACTTTGCTCCTGACACTAGTGGCAACAGGGATTCGCACCACCTTCCAGGAGCAGTCCTCTTGCCTTTTACAAGGTGCAAAAGCGCCCCCTCTGTGGCGGTGCTGTCTGCCCGGTCTTTCTCGGCTCGAAGCACCACGAGGCACACAAGACTCTCTCGCAAGGACCGAAATTCCCGATAGGCGTCTCTGGGCTTTCTGCAATGCTGCACGCACAAGCCCGGTGCTCTGAGGCTTCGTTCTTCGCCTTTCGTTGTCTGGGCAGAAGAGAAGCCGAGCGAGGCCATTGTGCTTTGCCGCTTGTCAGTGTGCTGTGCACGGTTTTTCCGCAGCTCGAGCTAGCGGGAGACCCCTTCGGTTTCGCGGCGTCCACACTACCCATGGTAGCTCTCGCTCAGCGAAACTTGAAGGGGAGAAGCACTTGCTGGATGAGTCTTTCAGTGTGCAGGACTTTGAAAACACAGCAGCGCAATCGGGGCCACGAGAAGGACCGCTGAGAAGTCGCTCTCGCACAGAGAACCGTGCCAGGATGACGAGCTCGCCCAGCATTTGCCCCTGACACTTGGGGAACTCGTAGCTGCCAGTGCCTTCCAGGGGCAGTCTGCTTTCTGTCATAACCTGCATAGGGCCCGTCAGATGGTGGTGCTGTCTGCCTTCTCCTTCTCGGCCAGAGTGTACTCTGGTGCACACTGCAGTCTGGCAAGGAGCAAAGATCTTCGGTAGACATCTCACACAGGAGAAAGTTGCCAAGAAAGAACCACGTTCTTCATCAGCCCTCCTCATGTCCCGATTGGGGTGCTGCCTTCAAAGCCTTGCACATTGAAAGACTTCTCCAGCAAGTGCTTCTCCCCTGGCGCACTTCGCTGAGTGAGAGCTGCATGGGCAGCGTGGACTCAGCGAAACCGAAAGGGTGTCGCTGTAGCTCGAGCTGAGCAAAGAAACCGTGCACGGTGCACCGTTGGTGGGTGCAGCATGCACGCGGAAAAGCAGCAAAGTTCACTGCCATCGCTGGCCTTCTCTTCAGTCCAGACCACTTAAGGCAAACAATTTAGCTGCAGAGCACTGGGCTTGCGTGTGCAGTGCACCAAATTGCCCAAGACCAGCAAGGGCTCGTTCACAAGCAGAGTCGGCTGAGAGCATTCTTGCTTGCTCCAGAAAGGAAGCCGCAGCTATAGTGCTTCATCCCACAGCGTGGACATAGGCACTTTCCTAGTTGTTCAGCCTTGCAGAGTCCCTGCAACTAGAGCTCAGCCAGGAGCAGGCGTCAAAGCAGAAGGCTTTCCTAAAGCACGCCTCTCCAACCAGCCTTCGGAAATCGCAAATGACACTGTGGCTCTGTGCCTTTCTTCTAAGACAGACGCCCACCTTGCTTTCACTCTCGCAGCTCCCTTGGCAGCCTCCAGCAGCTGCTTTCCTGGAGAACGGCCCGAGAAGTAGAAGCCAGGGCTGGGCTGCACCTTCGCCTTCCGCACGTAAGCGGCACCAGACTCACCGGTGCGCTCTGTTCTTCCCTCCTCCGCTGCATGCTACTACCATCGTGTTCTCGGAAAGACGGAGACTGAAGGGAAGCGCAAATGCTTCCACAGAGAGCTACAAGAGGAATAGGCAGCAGCAGCACAGGAAAGTGCCGTGGAACTTCCTCCTTCCCAAGGCTATAACGTCAATTCAGCAGGCAGGAGAGTGGCAGCCACGCTCGTCTTGCAGCCCGTACAACGAGCACGCGAGCCCGGCGCTCCGCGGCTTCGTTCTTCGCCTTTTCGAGCACGCCGTACCTTCGTTCCCCCGGAGGCGGACGGTCTTCTGCTTCTCGCCCGGAACACTGTGCCCGGCAGTGCAGCGCTTTCTGCGGCAAGCTGCAAAGCGCCCGTCAGATGGCGATGCTGTCTGCCCGCTCCTCGGCTCGAGTGTACTCCGGCGCACGCTGCCGTCTCGCAAGGAGCAAAGAGCTTCGGTAGACAGCTCACACAGGAGAAAGGTGCCAGGACGACACCACATTCCTCCTCACCCCTTCTCGTGGCCCACATTGTGGTGCTGCCTTCAAAGCCGTGCGCATTGAAAGACTCTTCCAGCAAGTGCTTCTCCCCTGGCACACTTCGCTCAGCGACAGCTACGTGGGCAGCGTGGACTCAGCGGAACTGAAAGGGTGTCCTTGTAGCTCGAGCTTGTTGGAGAGGATGAAAGTTTGGTAAGAAAGTTTCACAGCTATGTAGGCTTGACAGAAAGATCTCTGAATGTAGAAACTTAGCATGAGGAGGAAATGGAAACGAGTTTTGATAGAGAGTAAAAGGTGTTTTGCTGAAACACTGATCACTGAATAACTGAGAAGGCAAAGGTTGGAGATTGAGTTGGAAGGAGATGTTTTTTATTAGGACACCGGTATGTGAGTACAAACAAGCACATGTTTTTCACCAAGTAAATAAGTCTCAAGAAGGCCATAAGGAAATAGAAAACATGTTTTTACCAAAAAGAGAGCTATCGCAGGCAAACAAGAAATGTCGATGTAGCAAGAAGAAGAGAGGTCTGAGAATTTTCCACTGTAAGCTTAAATTGTAACATACTTACTCTTGTGATTGGATAAGAATGACTATAATATGGTAATGGTAGTAGTCATGATAGGCTACAGGCAAATGTAAAGGTATTGTTGTATGGTGCTTATTGGTTGCTATGTATTGAGATACTCAGCAAAGAAAAATACATAATGCTTTCTAACTTGAACAGAAAGCGGCTCCAGGTATGCCTACCAGCTGTAGCTGACAGCTGTAGGGCTGGCTCTGGATACCCACTCCCTGAAATGCTGTAACTTCGCCTATGCAATACACAGCTTTCAAGAGAGCCGCCTGAAGTCCAGACACCCTTCGCGAGCCTTTCTCCTATAGAGCTGTGGAAAGAAATCGTGCACGCTACACCGAGGGTGCGTGCAGCATGCACGAGCAAAAGCGGCAAAGTTCAGTGCCCTCGCTGGGCTTCCCTTCCGTGCGGATAACGTGAGGCGAAAAATGAAGCCGCAGAGCACCGGGCTTGCAGGTGCAGTGCACCGAGTTGCAGAAGTCCAGCAGGCTCGTTCACAAGCCAAGCCGGCTGAGGGAGTCCTCGCGTCTCCAAAAGGGAACGCGGAGCCGTAGCACTTCATCCCACAGCGTGGAGATAGGCACTTTCCTAGTCGTTCAGCCTTGCAGAGTCCCTGCAGCTAGAGCTCAGCCAGGAGCAGGCGTCAAAGCAGAAGGCCCTCCTAAAGCACCCTTTCTCCAAGCAGCCTCCTGAAAGGGCGCATCACAGTGCGGCTCTGCGCCTTTCTTCTAAGACAGACGCCCGCTATACTTTCGTGCTCGCAGCTCCCTTGGCAGCCTCCAGCAGCTACTCTCCTGGAGAACGGCCGTAGACGTCAAAGCCAGTGCTGGGCTGCACCTCCGCCCTCCCCAGGTAAGCAACAGCGAACTCACCGGTGCACTCTGTACTTCCCTCCTCCGCTTGCATCCTACATGCATTCGTGTTCTCCGAAACTCAGAGACTGAAGGGAAGGGCAATTGCTTCCCCAGATAGCTGCAAGGGCACTAGGCAGCAGCAGCACAAATTTCACATGACCTGATGCACTGTAGAGATATTACCCTGTTACCCCTCCTTTCTCCTCGTCCTCGACCAATTGTGGTGGGATGTCGAAAGGCTTGGCCAGCGAAAAGCTCATCCAGCAAGGGCGTCTCTCTTGACGCATTTCCCTGACCGAGAGCTACACAGATGGTCTGGACACTGTAAAACAGCAAGAAAATAATTCTATGTCCAGCTGAGGAAAATCCGTGCACAGAAAAATGTAGATGCCTGCAGTAAACAATCTGAAGAGCGGCAAAGCTCCAAGCCATCGCTGCGCTTCAGTCCTGTCCGGACCACAGAAGGCGAAGAACGAAGCAGCTGGGCACCGGCTTCATGGACTCAGTGGCGCGACTTGCAAATGTCCAGCCAAGAGCTGCTTCAACAAGCAGATTCAGCTGAGAATGCTCTGCCTGCTTCAACAAAGTAAGGCGCAGCCCTTGCACTGCAGCACACTGCCTGGCCAGAAACAGGTTCTTACACCTTCAGTGCTGCCGAGCCCACGCAGCTTGAGCACACCCAGAAGGACGCGTCCAGAAAGAAGGCGTTCTTCGAGTGCCTTGTCCTTCCTTGTTCTGTCTTGCATCTGCACCTGAAACAGTGGGTCTACGTGTTTTCCTTCCCAGGGAAAAGAACTTTCATTCTTGTCCAGGAGTCTATGGCTAAAATGGTGATTGCATGTCCCATATCCAATACAACCAAGGATTACTCCCGGAGGAAAGCTGCCAGGACAGATGGGTCTTGCTGGCTTTGACCACCCCTGGGCCACCTCTCATATTCTCCTGAAACAGTGGGGTACATGAAGGCATTGCCATACCTGATCATCCCTTGCCATGCAGAGCCCAGCCTTGCATTGCCTTACAGACACCTCTGTGTACCTCCCTTGCCCTTCCTATGTCTCCATTGCATGGCCTTGTTCACCAATCTCCCACCTTGACTTTCTTACCCCTTGTTTCCTGGTCTTGTCTTGCCTGCTTCTCCTATGACTCTCTTGGCCTTGCCTAAGTCTCTCTTGCCTTGCTTTGCAAAGCCAACACTTGCCTTGCCCTGCTACCCCTCTTTCCCTCGCCTAGTCTACCCACACCTACCCACTTTTGACTGGCCTATCCATCCGATCATCACCTTTTCTGCACCACCCCTCCATGCTCTTGTCTTGCCTTGGCCTGCCTACCCTTCCCTTGCCTTGCACTGCCTTGCATAACCCTTGCCCTTCTTGACATTTGTGCCCCTTTCCAACATGGCCTTGCTTTCCTTTGCCTACCCCTCCCAATCCCTGCTTTGCCTACAGATTCCTGGCCTTCTTTTGTCTACCACTCCTTTGCCTTTTGTGGGAACCAACAGCTGGTCTGAAGGCCTCACAGACATTTCCGTTGATACAATCATTTTGTACCCGTGAGAATTGCAGAAGCAAGAAGATAAACAACAGAAAGAAGTTGTAACAGCTGCAAAAGGGACGATACTGGCTGATGTTTAGCAAAGAATGTGTGTACACTATAGACAACCAATAGTATTGTATTATAGCAAAATAATAGTCCATGCACATGTAGCTAAAAAAGTGCATAAGAGAAGATGCATAAATAATACAAGTGGTTTTTTGCCATTGCTCGGGGCAGAGAGTGTATGTGTGTCGTGACCGTCTCAACAGCAACAGCCTTGCACTGCCTTTCATAACCAGCCCCTGCCTACTGCCTCCTTCCCTGGCCTTCCATGTCTTGTCTTCCTCTCCTTTGATTTAACTTGCTTCTCCTATCTCTCCCTTGCTTGCCTTACTCCACTGACCTTTCTGTGTTCTTGCCTTGACTTGCCTAGCTGTTCCTTGCTTCACATTGCTTTGTGTAAGCATTCCCTGTTTTTATTTGCCTACCCCTTTCTTGGCTGGCCTTTCCTTGCCTAGCCTTTCTTGTCTTTGCCTGCCCTCTGCATCACTGGACTTACCTTCCTATGCCCTGCCTTCCGAACTACAACTTCTGGGCCTTCTCTTGCCTCGCACTCATTGGCCCTACTTTGCTGCCTGCTCACTGCTCTTGCTTTGCTTTCCCTAACTTTCCCTTGACTTGACTAGAATTGCCTAAACTTGCTTTGACTGCATTGCCTTGCCTGCATGGAAGAAAAGGCAAGGCAGGGCAAAGCAAGGAAATCATAGGCAGGGCAGGGCAGGGCAAGGGAGACATAGGCAAGAGAGACGTAGCCAAGGAAGGCAAAGCAAGGGTAGGCTAGGAAAAACCAGGCAATGGTACTGAAGGCAACGCAAGGCCAAGTGACTCATAATGCCTTTCCTTGGAATGCAAAGGTCTGAATCCCAGTGTTGGTGGAGCAGATGATAAGGTCCCATGGGGAAGTAAACTCAACTGAGACATTTCTCTCCTGGCACCTCTTGTGTAGGAGCAATTCTTAGATATATTCAATATTGGCGGTAGCACGCCAGTTCCTCAGAGAGGATGACAATGCTTTTCCATGGGAAGGAAAGCACCTAGCCCCAGTGTTTCAGGTGCACATAAGAAGCTGCCTAGTGGAGGTAAAGGGCAGCAGCAACTTTCTGTCCTGGCATATTTGGTGTAGAAGCACTGCCTTGATTTGTACAAGTATGGAGTTGCTACGCCCTATTTTCAAGGCAGTCTCCTGAAAAAGTCAATTTTGGCATGTCGTTTCCACTTCTGAAAGGTGGTCTTCTGAACTCTTGGCAGTAAGCCAAGACAAGCAGCTATGCTCATCCTTGGTGTGCAGCTGATTTAGACACCAGGGCAGGTAATGTCCAGTAACAGTGTTCTGGCACATTGGATGGGAGCAGTTCCTGGATGTTTTCTATTTTGGAGGAGGAGATCCCAGTTCTTCTGAGATGGGCTCATAGTTTCTCTCTTTGGCAAAGAAAGCAGTTTTGGATCTGCATGTAGGGTGTTCTCAGCGAATTAATGGCTTTTCCTCATGGGCAGTTCTGTGGGCTATAGCTGTTGAACTGTTAGAGAAGGAATGAAAAAGCCAAGCTGTTGAACAAATTTGCATCCTGCTGACTTTAGCAGCCCCTGATAAAATTCTGTTTGCATCCTGACTCTGTGAGACTGAAGGATTATGATGGTACTTAAAGCTGAGGAGGAAAGTGCACATAGAAGAGCATGTGAATTTAATGGCTCTTCCTAGTAGGCAGTTCTCTGGGCTAGAGCTGTTGAACTGTTAGAGAGGGAATGCAAGAGCCAAGCTTCTGAGCTCTTTTCCCTGCTACCTTTAAAGTATGAGCATTCCCTGGTGCTCTCCTATTTGGATAATAAGTTAGAGTGGGTTTCACATTCACTTTGAAGAATAGAAACAGCGTCATGTGAACCTGTGCCATCAGCTTTCCTTTCCAACTAAATGTTCCTACTTGCAATCTTGCAATTCTTACTTGCAATCATGCAGAGCACCGTGCTTGAGGCTGGTGCATTGAAGAAAATTAAATTAGGGCTGTATCAGTACAAAGGAGAGATTGCCATTTGCAAAACCTCGTTTCGCTTAAGTTAGTAATATTGTAAGTGTTAATTGAGTGGTCATTGGTTGCCTATCACCATCCTGATGCACTAATTTCATCAAGTGTAAATATTGGTCACAAAAGGTGCCCATTCAGCAACCTGTTGCTGTCTCCACATGGAAGTGTCTTCCGGACGAAATCAAAAGACATTCGAAGAGCCAGGATTCGCAAAGGAACAAACTATTGCCACATGAATGGTGCTGGGCGCCATGAGGAGCAGTTAACTTTAACCTGCGCGCTGTCAGCACTCAGAAGAACAACCCCAGCATGGCAGGGGGGACTTGCAAAAGAAGGAAAGGCCCCTCACCTAGCTATAAACCACCCAAAGTGCAGAGCCAAGTTGAAAACACCACTGCTCTCAAATCAACCGTGTCAGGACAAAAAGATTTCACTGATCTCCCCCTTCCAGGTACAAACTCTTATTTGCACCACACTCAGAGGGCAATGTGAGCTCCCCAGCGCTGTCTTTCACTCTCGCAGAGTCCAGATACTAACTTGTGAACATCCTACACAAACATTAGCTCATGAAAGTGCCAGCTTGAGCAAGAACAGCAGACCCTCCCATTGCACCCCCTTGTCATCCAGAGTGCGGCGGTTTGTTGAAAATCATGGACTCGGAAAGACCAATGCAGCAACTGCTTTTCTCTCTCCTACTGCCTTTCCCTGAGCGAGAGGTAGATGGATGATGTGGACTTAGTGGAACAGAAAGAGTATGACTGTACTTATAACGGAGGAAAACCCCCCACAGCATACTGTGCTGTGTGCAGTACACGCTCTGAAAAAGAGACAAAGCTGAATGCTGCCAGCGGGCTTCGGTTCTCAGACTGCTTGCATGGGCAGAGCTGCGGGCTCTTTTAAGGATGGAAACTGGCATCTGTGAGTGTAAAGAATGTGACTTTCCACACAGCTTAGAAGAAAGGTGCATAGCCCCAGTGAGAAGTGTGTACGTGAAAGACTGGCAGAAGAAGTCGCAGTCCAGCAAGGCTGGTATCTTTTTCTTTGTGCCAAATAGGCACCTTGGGAACATGAAAGTACTTGATGGTAGCCAAACTGACAGTGAAGGCACAGAACACCGTCGGGTGTGTGCAGTGTACAGACGCAATGTAAAAGCCCTGAGTATCATTTGACTGCAGTCATAGTGCAAGTTTGCAACTGTACCATGCAAGGCCAGTGAAAGCTTCCTGTGCGGCCACATTTTCGTATTGGAGCTCGCTAGCTGGAAGTGATTCGGTTTGTCTGCAGTATCCGCTCGACTGAATGTGATGTGTCACTGGAAAGAAAAGTACAGACCAGCAGTGCGTTTGATATGGTTCAGGGGCTGCAAAGGAAATGTACAGGCCACCTCTGGGATTTTGGTCTTTGTGCATTCCCATGGCAGCAGTTCCTGGATGTTTTTGTTCTACAGTTTAGGCTCAGTGAGAGAGAAAAAATGCGAGAGCACGCATAGCAGAGCCACAGGGAGAATTGCTGAGGTATGAGTTGCGTGCTGTTCAGATACTGCCGTACCAAAGGCCTACCTAAACACTGCTGCTGATCTAGCATGTCTTTCTGTAGCAAGACTTGTTGGTACTGCAAAACAGAAGATGCGTGAGGTCAAATGAATCTGGACAGAAAATTTCAGACGAGCAGCCTATGAGTGCATGATTGAAACAGTAAATTTAGGTGACAGAATAGATCGTGGCATCGATTTGCGTAGTGTTAATATTCTCTGAAGGGAATGCAAAAAGCCAAGATGTGTTTTCCATTCTAGCTGTTCCTGACAAAAACTGAGGAATAAAACTTTCGTTCTAGATGGAATGTAACATTCAGTTCCCAGGATTTTGCACTCCAAAGTTCAACAAAAGAGTTTCCACAAGAATCTTGAGAAGAAGCACAATCACTTCCACCTAGAGCTGGAAGAGGAAGAGGCAGCGGCACAAGCAAGTGCCCTTGAGCGTCCTCCTTCCGAATGCTAGAACGTCAATTCAGCAGGCAGGAGTGCAGCAGCCACCCTTCGTCTTGCAAGCCCATACGACGCGCACACCAGCCCGGTGCTCTGCGGCTTCGTCCTTCGCCTTTTCGAGCACGCCGTACCTTCATTCTCCCGGAGGCGAACAGCGGTCTGCTTCTCGCACGGAACGCTGTGTCGGCAGCCAAGCGCTCCAGTGCACTGCTTCTGCCCAAACACGCCTGGGCCCTGCACCTCTCCTTCCCAGCGCTACGTAGCAGCACAATCTGTCCCTCTTGCGATCCCAAGCTAAGCGGAAAGCTTCTCGGCTACGTCTCCCGCAGAGAGTTGTGCCAGGACAATAAGCTTGCAAGCACTTTGCTCCTGACACTAGTGGCAACAGGGATTCGCACCACCTTCCAGGAGCAGTCCTCTTGCCTTTTACAAGGTGCAAAAGCGCCCCCTCTGTGGCGGTGCTGTCTGCCCGGTCTTTCTCGGCTCGAAGCACCACGAGGCACACAAGACTCTCTCGCAAGGACCGAAATTCCCGATAGGCGTCTCTGGGCTTTCTGCAATGCTGCACGCACAAGCCCGGTGCTCTGAGGCTTCGTTCTTCGCCTTTCGTTGTCTGGGCAGAAGAGAAGCCGAGCGAGGCCATTGTGCTTTGCCGCTTGTCAGTGTGCTGTGCACGGTTTTTCCGCAGCTCGAGCTAGCGGGAGACCCCTTCGGTTTCGCGGCGTCCACACTACCCATGGTAGCTCTCGCTCAGCGAAACTTGAAGGGGAGAAGCACTTGCTGGATGAGTCTTTCAGTGTGCAGGACTTTGAAAACACAGCAGCGCAATCGGGGCCACGAGAAGGACCGCTGAGAAGTCGCTCTCGCACAGAGAACCGTGCCAGGATGACGAGCTCGCCCAGCATTTGCCCCTGACACTTGGGGAACTCGTAGCTGCCAGTGCCTTCCAGGGGCAGTCTGCTTTCTGTCATAACCTGCATAGGGCCCGTCAGATGGTGGTGCTGTCTGCCTTCTCCTTCTCGGCCAGAGTGTACTCTGGTGCACACTGCAGTCTGGCAAGGAGCAAAGATCTTCGGTAGACATCTCACACAGGAGAAAGTTGCCAAGAAAGAACCACGTTCTTCATCAGCCCTCCTCATGTCCCGATTGGGGTGCTGCCTTCAAAGCCTTGCACATTGAAAGACTTCTCCAGCAAGTGCTTCTCCCCTGGCGCACTTCGCTGAGTGAGAGCTGCATGGGCAGCGTGGACTCAGCGAAACCGAAAGGGTGTCGCTGTAGCTCGAGCTGAGCAAAGAAACCGTGCACGGTGCACCGTTGGTGGGTGCAGCATGCACGCGGAAAAGCAGCAAAGTTCACTGCCATCGCTGGCCTTCTCTTCAGTCCAGACCACTTAAGGCAAACAATTTAGCTGCAGAGCACTGGGCTTGCGTGTGCAGTGCACCAAATTGCCCAAGACCAGCAAGGGCTCGTTCACAAGCAGAGTCGGCTGAGAGCATTCTTGCTTGCTCCAGAAAGGAAGCCGCAGCTATAGTGCTTCATCCCACAGCGTGGACATAGGCACTTTCCTAGTTGTTCAGCCTTGCAGAGTCCCTGCAACTAGAGCTCAGCCAGGAGCAGGCGTCAAAGCAGAAGGCTTTCCTAAAGCACGCCTCTCCAACCAGCCTTCGGAAATCGCAAATGACACTGTGGCTCTGTGCCTTTCTTCTAAGACAGACGCCCACCTTGCTTTCACTCTCGCAGCTCCCTTGGCAGCCTCCAGCAGCTGCTTTCCTGGAGAACGGCCCGAGAAGTAGAAGCCAGGGCTGGGCTGCACCTTCGCCTTCCGCACGTAAGCGGCACCAGACTCACCGGTGCGCTCTGTTCTTCCCTCCTCCGCTGCATGCTACTACCATCGTGTTCTCGGAAAGACGGAGACTGAAGGGAAGCGCAAATGCTTCCACAGAGAGCTACAAGAGGAATAGGCAGCAGCAGCACAGGAAAGTGCCGTGGAACTTCCTCCTTCCCAAGGCTATAACGTCAATTCAGCAGGCAGGAGAGTGGCAGCCACGCTCGTCTTGCAGCCCGTACAACGAGCACGCGAGCCCGGCGCTCCGCGGCTTCGTTCTTCGCCTTTTCGAGCACGCCGTACCTTCGTTCCCCCGGAGGCGGACGGTCTTCTGCTTCTCGCCCGGAACACTGTGCCCGGCAGTGCAGCGCTTTCTGCGGCAAGCTGCAAAGCGCCCGTCAGATGGCGATGCTGTCTGCCCGCTCCTCGGCTCGAGTGTACTCCGGCGCACGCTGCCGTCTCGCAAGGAGCAAAGAGCTTCGGTAGACAGCTCACACAGGAGAAAGGTGCCAGGACGACACCACATTCCTCCTCACCCCTTCTCGTGGCCCACATTGTGGTGCTGCCTTCAAAGCCGTGCGCATTGAAAGACTCTTCCAGCAAGTGCTTCTCCCCTGGCACACTTCGCTCAGCGACAGCTACGTGGGCAGCGTGGACTCAGCGGAACTGAAAGGGTGTCCTTGTAGCTCGAGCTTGTTGGAGAGGATGAAAGTTTGGTAAGAAAGTTTCACAGCTATGTAGGCTTGACAGAAAGATCTCTGAATGTAGAAACTTAGCATGAGGAGGAAATGGAAACGAGTTTTGATAGAGAGTAAAAGGTGTTTTGCTGAAACACTGATCACTGAATAACTGAGAAGGCAAAGGTTGGAGATTGAGTTGGAAGGAGATGTTTTTTATTAGGACACCGGTATGTGAGTACAAACAAGCACATGTTTTTCACCAAGTAAATAAGTCTCAAGAAGGCCATAAGGAAATAGAAAACATGTTTTTACCAAAAAGAGAGCTATCGCAGGCAAACAAGAAATGTCGATGTAGCAAGAAGAAGAGAGGTCTGAGAATTTTCCACTGTAAGCTTAAATTGTAACATACTTACTCTTGTGATTGGATAAGAATGACTATAATATGGTAATGGTAGTAGTCATGATAGGCTACAGGCAAATGTAAAGGTATTGTTGTATGGTGCTTATTGGTTGCTATGTATTGAGATACTCAGCAAAGAAAAATACATAATGCTTTCTAACTTGAACAGAAAGCGGCTCCAGGTATGCCTACCAGCTGTAGCTGACAGCTGTAGGGCTGGCTCTGGATACCCACTCCCTGAAATGCTGTAACTTCGCCTATGCAATACACAGCTTTCAAGAGAGCCGCCTGAAGTCCAGACACCCTTCGCGAGCCTTTCTCCTATAGAGCTGTGGAAAGAAATCGTGCACGCTACACCGAGGGTGCGTGCAGCATGCACGAGCAAAAGCGGCAAAGTTCAGTGCCCTCGCTGGGCTTCCCTTCCGTGCGGATAACGTGAGGCGAAAAATGAAGCCGCAGAGCACCGGGCTTGCAGGTGCAGTGCACCGAGTTGCAGAAGTCCAGCAGGCTCGTTCACAAGCCAAGCCGGCTGAGGGAGTCCTCGCGTCTCCAAAAGGGAACGCGGAGCCGTAGCACTTCATCCCACAGCGTGGAGATAGGCACTTCCCTAGTCGTTCAGCCTTGCAGAGTCCCTGCAGCTAGAGCTCAGCCAGGAGCAGGCGTCAAAGCAGAAGGCCCTCCTAAAGCACCCTTTCTCCAAGCAGCCTCCTGAAAGGGCGCATCACAGTGCGGCTCTGCGCCTTTCTTCTAAGACAGACGCCCGCTATACTTTCGTGCTCGCAGCTCCCTTGGCAGCCTCCAGCAGCTACTCTCCTGGAGAACGGCCGTAGACGTCAAAGCCAGTGCTGGGCTGCACCTCCGCCCTCCCCAGGTAAGCAACAGCGAACTCACCGGTGCACTCTGTACTTCCCTCCTCCGCTTGCATCCTACATGCATTCGTGTTCTCCGAAACTCAGAGACTGAAGGGAAGGGCAATTGCTTCCCCAGATAGCTGCAAGGGCACTAGGCAGCAGCAGCACAAATTTCACATGACCTGATGCACTGTAGAGATATTACCCTGTTACCCCTCCTTTCTCCTCGTCCTCGACCAATTGTGGTGGGATGTCGAAAGGCTTGGCCAGCGAAAAGCTCATCCAGCAAGGGCGTCTCTCTTGACGCATTTCCCTGACCGAGAGCTACACAGATGGTCTGGACACTGTAAAACAGCAAGAAAATAATTCTATGTCCAGCTGAGGAAAATCCGTGCACAGAAAAATGTAGATGCCTGCAGTAAACAATCTGAAGAGCGGCAAAGCTCCAAGCCATCGCTGCGCTTCAGTCCTGTCCGGACCACAGAAGGCGAAGAACGAAGCAGCTGGGCACCGGCTTCATGGACTCAGTGGCGCGACTTGCAAATGTCCAGCCAAGAGCTGCTTCAACAAGCAGATTCAGCTGAGAATGCTCTGCCTGCTTCAACAAAGTAAGGCGCAGCCCTTGCACTGCAGCACACTGCCTGGCCAGAAACAGGTTCTTACACCTTCAGTGCTGCCGAGCCCACGCAGCTTGAGCACACCCAGAAGGACGCGTCCAGAAAGAAGGCGTTCTTCGAGTGCCTTGTCCTTCCTTGTTCTGTCTTGCATCTGCACCTGAAACAGTGGGTCTACGTGTTTTCCTTCCCAGGGAAAAGAACTTTCATTCTTGTCCAGGAGTCTATGGCTAAAATGGTGATTGCATGTCCCATATCCAATACAACCAAGGATTACTCCCGGAGGAAAGCTGCCAGGACAGATGGGTCTTGCTGGCTTTGACCACCCCTGGGCCACCTCTCATATTCTCCTGAAACAGTGGGGTACATGAAGGCATTGCCATACCTGATCATCCCTTGCCATGCAGAGCCCAGCCTTGCATTGCCTTACAGACACCTCTGTGTACCTCCCTTGCCCTTCCTATGTCTCCATTGCATGGCCTTGTTCACCAATCTCCCACCTTGACTTTCTTACCCCTTGTTTCCTGGTCTTGTCTTGCCTGCTTCTCCTATGACTCTCTTGGCCTTGCCTAAGTCTCTCTTGCCTTGCTTTGCAAAGCCAACACTTGCCTTGCCCTGCTACCCCTCTTTCCCTCGCCTAGTCTACCCACACCTACCCACCTTTGACTGGCCTATCCATCCGATCATCACCTTTTCTGCACCACCCCTCCATGCTCTTGTCTTGCCTTGGCCTGCCTACCCTTCCCTTGCCTTGCACTGCCTTGCATAACCCTTGCCCTTCTTGACATTTGTGCCCCTTTCCAACATGGCCTTGCTTTCCTTTGCCTACCCCTCCCAATCCCTGCTTTGCCTACAGATTCCTGGCCTTCTTTTGTCTACCACTCCTTTGCCTTTTGTGGGAACCAACAGCTGGTCTGAAGGCCTCACAGACATTTCCGTTGATACAATCATTTTGTACCCGTGAGAATTGCAGAAGCAAGAAGATAAACAACAGAAAGAAGTTGTAACAGCTGCAAAAGGGACGATACTGGCTGATGTTTAGCAAAGAATGTGTGTACACTATAGACAACCAATAGTATTGTATTATAGCAAAATAATAGTCCATGCACATGTAGCTAAAAAAGTGCATAAGAGAAGATGCATAAATAATACAAGTGGTTTTTTGCCATTGCTCGGGGCAGAGAGTGTATGTGTGTCGTGACCGTCTCAACAGCAACAGCCTTGCACTGCCTTTCATAACCAGCCCCTGCCTACTGCCTCCTTCCCTGGCCTTCCATGTCTTGTCTTCCTCTCCTTTGATTTAACTTGCTTCTCCTATCTCTCCCTTGCTTGCCTTACTCCACTGACCTTTCTGTGTTCTTGCCTTGACTTGCCTAGCTGTTCCTTGCTTCACATTGCTTTGTGTAAGCATTCCCTGTTTTTATTTGCCTACCCCTTTCTTGCCTGGCCTTTCCTTGCCTAGCCTTTCTTGTCTTTGCCTGCCCTCTGCATCACTGGACTTACCTTCCTATGCCCTGCCTTCCGAACTACAACTTCTGGGCCTTCTCTTGCCTCGCACTCATTGGCCCTACTTTGCTGCCTGCTCACTGCTCTTGCTTTGCTTTCCCTAACTTTCCCTTGACTTGACTAGAATTGCCTAAACTTGCTTTGACTGCATTGCCTTGCCTGCATGGAAGAAAAGGCAAGGCAGGGCAAAGCAAGGAAATCATAGGCAGGGCAGGGCAGGGCAAGGGAGACATAGGCAAGAGAGACGTAGCCAAGGAAGGCAAAGCAAGGGTAGGCTAGGAAAAACCAGGCAATGGTACTGAAGGCAACGCAAGGCCAAGTGACTCATAATGCCTTTCCTTGGAATGCAAAGGTCTGAATCCCAGTGTTGGTGGAGCAGATGATAAGGTCCCATGGGGAAGTAAACTCAACTGAGACATTTCTCTCCTGGCACCTCTTGTGTAGGAGCAATTCTTAGATATATTCAATATTGGCGGTAGCACGCCAGTTCCTCAGAGAGGATGACAATGCTTTTCCATGGGAAGGAAAGCACCTAGCCCCAGTGTTTCAGGTGCACATAAGAAGCTGCCTAGTGGAGGTAAAGGGCAGCAGCAACTTTCTGTCCTGGCATATTTGGTGTAGAAGCACTGCCTTGATTTGTACAAGTATGGAGTTGCTACGCCCTATTTTCAAGGCAGTCTCCTGAAAAAGTCAATTTTGGCATGTCGTTTCCACTTCTGAAAGGTGGTCTTCTGAACTCTTGGCAGTAAGCCAAGACAAGCAGCTATGCTCATCCTTGGTGTGCAGCTGATTTAGACACCAGGGCAGGTAATGTCCAGTAACAGTGTTCTGGCACATTGGATGGGAGCAGTTCCTGGATGTTTTCTATTTTGGAGGAGGAGATCCCAGTTCTTCTGAGATGGGCTCATAGTTTCTCTCTTTGGCAAAGAAAGCAGTTTTGGATCTGCATGTAGGGTGTTCTCAGCGAATTAATGGCTTTTCCTCATGGGCAGTTCTGTGGGCTATAGCTGTTGAACTGTTAGAGAAGGAATGAAAAAGCCAAGCTGTTGAACAAATTTGCATCCTGCTGACTTTAGCAGCCCCTGATAAAATTCTGTTTGCATCCTGACTCTGTGAGACTGAAGGATTATGATGGTACTTAAAGCTGAGGAGGAAAGTGCACATAGAAGAGCATGTGAATTTAATGGCTCTTCCTAGTAGGCAGTTCTCTGGGCTAGAGCTGTTGAACTGTTAGAGAGGGAATGCAAGAGCCAAGCTTCTGAGCTCTTTTCCCTGCTACCTTTAAAGTATGAGCATTCCCTGGTGCTCTCCTATTTGGATAATAAGTTAGAGTGGGTTTCACATTCACTTTGAAGAATAGAAACAGCGTCATGTGAACCTGTGCCATCAGCTTTCCTTTCCAACTAAATGTTCCTACTTGCAATCTTGCAATTCTTACTTGCAATCATGCAGAGCACCGTGCTTGAGGCTGGTGCATTGAAGAAAATTAAATTAGGGCTGTATCAGTACAAAGGAGAGATTGCCATTTGCAAAACCTCGTTTCGCTTAAGTTAGTAATATTGTAAGTGTTAATTGAGTGGTCATTGGTTGCCTATCACCATCCTGATGCACTAATTTCATCAAGTGTAAATATTGGTCACAAAAGGTGCCCATTCAGCAACCTGTTGCTGTCTCCACATGGAAGTGTCTTCCGGACGAAATCAAAAGACATTCGAAGAGCCAGGATCCGCAAAGGAACAAACTATTGCCACATGAATGGTGCTGGGCGCCATGAGGAGCAGTTAACTTTAACCTGCGCGCTGTCAGCACTCAGAAGAACAACCCCAGCATGGCAGGGGGGACTTGCAAAAGAAGGAAAGGCCCCTCACCTAGCTATAAACCACCCAAAGTGCAGAGCCAAGTTGAAAACACCACTGCTCTCAAATCAACCGTGTCAGGACAAAAAGATTTCACTGATCTCCCCCTTCCAGGTACAAACTCTTATTTGCACCACACTCAGAGGGCAATGTGAGCTCCCCAGCGCTGTCTTTCACTCTCGCAGAGTCCAGATACTAACTTGTGAACATCCTACACAAACATTAGCTCATGAAAGTGCCAGCTTGAGCAAGAACAGCAGACCCTCCCATTGCACCCCCTTGTCATCCAGAGTGCGGCGGTTTGTTGAAAATCATGGACTCGGAAAGACCAATGCAGCAACTGCTTTTCTCTCTCCTACTGCCTTTCCCTGAGCGAGAGGTAGATGGATGATGTGGACTTAGTGGAACAGAAAGAGTATGACTGTACTTATAACGGAGGAAAACCCCCCACAGCATACTGTGCTGTGTGCAGTACACGCTCTGAAAAGAGACAAAGCTGAATGCTGCCAGCGGGCTTCGGTTCTCAGACTGCTTGCATGGGCAGAGCTGCGGGCTCTTTTAAGGATGGAAACTGGCATCTGTGAGTGTAAAGAATGTGACTTTCCACACAGCTTAGAAGAAAGGTGCATAGCCCCAGTGAGAAGTGTGTACGTGAAAGACTGGCAGAAGAAGTCGCAGTCCAGCAAGGCTGGTATCTTTTTCTTTGTGCCAAATAGGCACCTTGGGAACATGAAAGTACTTGATGGTAGCCAAACTGACAGTGAAGGCACAGAACACCGTCGGGTGTGTGCAGTGTACAGACGCAATGTAAAAGCCCTGAGTACCATTTGACTGCAGTCATAGTGCAAGTTTGCAACTGTACCATGCAAGGCCAGTGAAAGCTTCCTGTGCGGCCACATTTTCGTATTGGAGCTCGCTAGCTGGAAGTGATTCGGTTTGTCTGCAGTATCCGCTCGACTGAATGTGATGTGTCACTGGAAAGAAAAGTACAGACCAGCAGTGCGTTTGATATGGTTCAGGGGCTGCAAAGGAAATGTACAGGCCACCTCTGGGATTTTGGTCTTTGTGCATTCCCATGGCAGCAGTTCCTGGATGTTTTTGTTCTACAGTTTAGGCTCAGTGAGAGAGAAAAAATGCGAGAGCACGCATAGCAGAGCCACAGGGAGAATTGCTGAGGTATGAGTTGCGTGCTGTTCAGATACTGCCGTACCAAAGGCCTACCTAAACACTGCTACTGATCTAGCATGTCTTTCTGTAGCAAGACTTGTTGGTACTGCAAAACAGAAGATGCGTGAGGTCAAATGAATCTGGACAGAAAATTTCAGACGAGCAGCGTATGAGTGCATGATTGAAACAGTAAATTTAGGTGACAGAATAGATCGTGGCATCGATTTGCGTAGTGTTAATATTCTCTGAAGGGAATGCAAAAAGCCAAGATGTGTTTTCCATTCTAGCTGTTCCTGACAAAAACTGAGGAATAAAACTTTCGTTCTAGATGGAATGTAACATTCAGTTCCCAGGATTTTGCACTCCAAAGTTCAACAAAAGAGTTTCCACAAGAATCTTGAGAAGAAGCACAATCACTTCCACCTAGAGCTGGAAGAGGAAGAGGCAGCGGCACAAGCAAGTGCCCTTGAGCGTCCTCCTTCCGAATGCTAGAACGTCAATTCAGCAGGCAGGAGTGCAGCAGCCACCCTTCGTCTTGCAAGCCCATACGACGCGCACACCAGCCCGGTGCTCTGCGGCTTCGTCCTTCGCCTTTTCGAGCACGCCGTACCTTCATTCTCCCGGAGGCGAACAGCGGTCTGCTTCTCGCACGGAACGCTGTGTCGGCAGCCAAGCGCTCCAGTGCACTGCTTCTGCCCAAACACGCCTGGGCCCTGCACCTCTCCTTCCCAGCGCTACGTAGCAGCACAATCTGTCCCTCTTGCGATCCCAAGCTAAGCGGAAAGCTTCTCGGCTACGTCTCCCGCAGAGAGCTGTGCCAGGACAATAAGCTTGCAAGCACTTTGCTCCTGACACTAGTGGCAACAGGGATTCGCACCACCTTCCAGGAGCAGTCCTCTTGCCTTTTACAAGGTGCAAAAGCGCCCCCTCTGTGGCGGTGCTGTCTGCCCGGTCTTTCTCGGCTCGAAGCACCACGAGGCACACAAGACTCTCTCGCAAGGACTGAAATTCCCGATAGGCGTCTCTGGGCTTTCTGCAATGCTGCACGCACAAGCCCGGTGCTCTGAGGCTTCGTTCTTCGCCTTTCGTTGTCTGGGCAGAAGAGAAGCCGAGCGAGGCCATTGTGCTTTGCCGCTTGTCAGTGTGCTGTGCACGGTTTTTCCGCAGCTCGAGCTAGCGGGAGACCCCTTCGGTTTCGCGGCGTCCACACTACCCATGGTAGCTCTCGCTCAGCGAAACTTGAAGGGGAGAAGCACTTGCTGGATGAGTCTTTCAGTGTGCAGGACTTTGAAAACACAGCAGCGCAATCGGGGCCACGAGAAGGACCGCTGAGAAGTCGCTCTCGCACAGAGAACCGTGCCAGGATGACGAGCTCGCCCAGCATTTGCCCCTGACACTTGGGGAACTCGTAGCTGCCAGTGCCTTCCAGGGGCAGTCTGCTTTCTGTCATAACCTGCATAGGGCCCGTCAGATGGTGGTGCTGTCTGCCTTCTCCTTCTCGGCCAGAGTGTACTCTGGTGCACACTGCAGTCTGGCAAGGAGCAAAGATCTTCGGTAGACATCTCGCACAGGAGAAAGTTGCCAAGAAAGAACCACGTTCTTCATCAGCCCTCCTCATGTCCCGATTGGGGTGCTGCCTTCAAAGCCTTGCACATTGAAAGACTTCTCCAGCAAGTGCTTCTCCCCTGGCGCACTTCGCTGAGTGAGAGCTGCATGGGCAGCGTGGACTCAGCGAAACCGAAAGGGTGTCGCTGTAGCTCGAGCTGAGCAAAGAAACCGTGCACGGTGCACCGTTGGTGGGTGCAGCATGCACGCGGAAAAGCAGCAAAGTTCACTGCCATCGCTGGCCTTCTCTTCAGTCCAGACCACTTAAGGCAAACAATTTAGCTGCAGAGCACTGGGCTTGCGTGTGCAGTGCACCAAATTGCCCAAGACCAGCAAGGGCTCATTCACAAGCAGAGTCGGCTGAGAGCATTCTTGCTTGCTCCAGAAAGGAAGCCGCAGCTATAGTGCTTCATCCCACAGCGTGGACATAGGCACTTTCCTAGTTGTTCAGCCTTGCAGAGTCCCTGCAACTAGAGCTCAGCCAGGAGCAGGCGTCAAAGCAGAAGGCTTTCCTAAAGCACGCCTCTCCAACCAGCCTTCGGAAATCGCAAATGACACTGTGGCTCTGTGCCTTTCTTCTAAGACAGACGCCCACCTTGCTTTCACTCTCGCAGCTCCCTTGGCAGCCTCCAGCAGCTGCTTTCCTGGAGAACGGCCCGAGAAGTAGAAGCCAGGGCTGGGCTGCACCTTCGCCTTCCGCACGTAAGCGGCACCAGACTCACCGGTGCGCTCTGTTCTTCCCTCCTCCGCTGCATGCTACTACCATCGTGTTCTCGGAAAGACGGAGACTGAAGGGAAGCGCAAATGCTTCCACAGAGAGCTACAAGAGGAATAGGCAGCAGCAGCACAGGAAAGTGCCGTGGAACTTCCTCCTTCCCAAGGCTATAACGTCAATTCAGCAGGCAGGAGAGTGGCAGCCACGCTCGTCTTGCAGCCCGTACAACGAGCACGCGAGCCCGGCGCTCCGCGGCTTCGTTCTTCGCCTTTTCGAGCACGCCGTACCTTCGTTCCCCCGGAGGCGGACGGTCTTCTGCTTCTCGCCCGGAACACTGTGCCCGGCAGTGCAGCGCTTTCTGCGGCAAGCTGCAAAGCGCCCGTCAGATGGCGATGCTGTCTGCCCGCTCCTCGGCTCGAGTGTACTCCGGCGCACGCTGCCGTCTCGCAAGGAGCAAAGAGCTTCGGTAGACAGCTCACACAGGAGAAAGGTGCCAGGACGACACCACATTCCTCCTCACCCCTTCTCGTGACCCACATTGTGGTGCTGCCTTCAAAGCCGTGCGCATTGAAAGACTCTTCCAGCAAGTGCTTCTCCCCTGGCACACTTCGCTCAGCGACAGCTACGTGGGCAGCGTGGACTCAGCGAAACTGAAAGGGTGTCCTTGTAGCTCGAGCTTGTTGGAGAGGATGAAAGTTTGGTAAGAAAGTTTCACAGCTATGTAGGCTTGACAGAAAGATCTCTGAATGTAGAAACTTAGCATGAGGTAGAAATGGAAACGAGTTTTGATAGAGAGTAAAAGGTGTTTTGCTGAAACACTGATCACTGAATAACTGAGAAGGCAAAGGTTGGAGATTGAGTTGGAAGGAGATGTTTTTTATTAGGACACCGGTATGTGAGTACAAACAAGCACATGTTTTTCACCAAGTAAATAAGTCTCAAGAAGGCCATAAGGAAATAGAAAACATGTTTTTACCAAAAAGAGAGCTATCGCAGGCAAACAAGAAATGTTGATGTAGCAAGAAGAAGAGAGGTCTGAGAATTTTCCACTGTAAGCTTAAATTGTAACATACTTACTCTTGTGATTGGATAAGAATGACTATAATATGGTAATGGTAGTAGTCATGATAGGCTACAGGCAAATGTAAAGGTATTGTTGTATGGTGCTTATTGGTTGCTATGTATTGAGATACTCAGCAAAGAAAAATACATAATGCTTTCTAACTTGAACAGAAAGCGGCTCCAGGTATGCCTACCAGCTGTAGCTGACAGCTGTAGGGCTGGCTCTGGATACCCACTCCCTGAAATGCTGTAACTTCGCCTATGCAATACACAGCTTTCAAGAGAGCCGCCTGAAGTCCAGACACCCTTCGCGAGCCTTTCTCCTATAGAGCTGTGGAAAGAAATCGTGCACGCTACACCGAGGGTGCGTGCAGCATGCACGAGCAAAAGCGGCAAAGTTCAGTGCCCTCGCTGGGCTTCCCTTCCGTGCGGATAACGTGAGGCGAAAAATGAAGCCGCAGAGCACCGGGCTTGCAGGTGCAGTGCACCGAGTTGCAGAAGTCCAGCAGGCTCGTTCACAAGCCAAGCCGGCTGAGGGAGTCCTCGCGTCTCCAAAAGGGAACGCGGAGCCGTAGCACTTCATCCCACAGCGTGGAGATAGGCACTTTCCTAGTCGTTCAGCCTTGCAGAGTCCCTGCAGCTAGAGCTCAGCCAGGAGCAGGCGTCAAAGCAGAAGGCCCTCCTAAAGCACCCTTTCTCCAAGCAGCCTCCTGAAAGGGCGCATCACAGTGCGGCTCTGCGCCTTTCTTCTAAGACAGACGCCCGCTATACTTTCGTGCTCGCAGCTCCCTTGGCAGCCTCCAGCAGCTACTCTCCTGGAGAACGGCCGTAGACGTCAAAGCCAGTGCTGGGCTGCACCTCCGCCCTCCCCAGGTAAGCAACAGCGAACTCACCGGTGCACTCTGTACTTCCCTCCTCCGCTTGCATCCTACATGCATTCGTGTTCTCCGAAACTCAGAGACTGAAGGGAAGGGCAATTGCTTCCCCAGATAGCTGCAAGGGCACTAGGCAGCAGCAGCACAAATTTCACATGACCTGATGCACTGTAGAGATATTACCCTGTTACCCCTCCTTTCTCCTCGTCCTCGACCAATTGTGGTGGGATGTCGAAAGGCTTGGCCAGCGAAAAGCTCATCCAGCAAGGGCGTCTCTCTTGACGCATTTCCCTGACCGAGAGCTACACAGATGGTCTGGACACTGTAAAACAGCAAGAAAATAATTCTATGTCCAGCTGAGGAAAATCCGTGCACAGAAAAATGTAGATGCCTGCAGTAAACAATCTGAAGAGCGGCAAAGCTCCAAGCCATCGCTGCGCTTCAGTCCTGTCCGGACCACAGAAGGCGAAGAACGAAGCAGCTGGGCACCGGCTTCATGGGCTCAGTGGCGCGACTTGCAAATGTCCAGCCAAGAGCTGCTTCAACAAGCAGATTCAGCCGAGAATGCTCTGCCTGCACTTTCCCTCGCAGCGCTAGGCAGCACCACGTTCTGTTTGCGTGGCAGCCTGATTCTTAACGGAAAGATTCTCAATGCCTGTGTCTGGCACAGAGAACGGTTTTAGGTCAGCAAGCTCACCCGGCGCTTACCCTCGACGCGTGCAAACCTGTATTTGCACCGCATTCCAGTGGCAGCCCTCTTTCCTTTCCAGCCGGCACAGCGCCGTCAGATCGCGGTGCTCTCTGCACCTGCCTTCTCGCTTCCAAGTGCCACCGCGCACATTACAGCCTTGCAGGGAGCGAAGAGGCGGAGAGGCGTCTCGCAAAGAAGAACGTGCCGGGACGAAAAGGTGCTCTTTCCTTTCTCCTCCTCCTTTGCCCGAATGGTGGTGCTGTGTTGAAAGGCTTGGCCAGCGAAAAGCTCATCCAGCAAGTGTTTCTCTCCTGACGCCTTTCGCTGAGCGAGAGAGCTACACGGACACTTTCGACTCGGGGAAACAGCAAGAGCATGACTGTACGTCGAGCTGAGGAAAAGCCCTGCACAGCAGCCTGTGGCTGCGTGCAGTGTTCACGCTGAAGAGCGGCAAAGCTCCAAGCCATCGCTGCGCTTCAGTCCTGTCCGGACCACAGAAGGCGAAGAACGAAGCAGCTGGGCACCGGCTTCATGGGCTCAGTGGAGCGACTTGCAAATGTCCAGCCCAGAGCTGCTTCAACAAGCAGATTCAGCTGAGAATGCTCTGCCTGCTTCAACAAAGTAAGGCGCAGCCCTTGCACTGCAGCACACTGCCTGGCCAGAAACAGGTTCTTACACCTTCAGTGCTGCCGAGCCCACGCAGCTTGAGCACACCCAGAAGGACGCGTCCAGAAAGAAGGCGTTCTTCGAGTGCCTTGTCCTTCCTTGTTCTGTCTTTCATCTGCACCTGAAACAGTGGGTCTATGTGTTTTCCTTCCCAGGGAAAAGAACTTTCATTCTTGTCCAGGAGTCTATGGCTAAAATGGTGATTGCATGTCCCATATCCAATACAACCAAGGATTACTCCCGGAGGAAAGCTGCCAGGACAGATGGGTCTTGCTGGCTTTGACCACCCCTGGGCCACCTCTCATATTCTCCTGAAACAGTGGGGTACATGAAGGCATTGCCATACCTGATCATCCCTTGCCATGCAGAGCCCAGCCTTGCATTGCCTTACAGACACCTCTGTGTACCTCCCTTGCCCTTCCTATGTCTCCATTGCATGGCCTTGTTCACCAATCTCCCACCTTGACTTTCTTACCCCTTGTTTCCTGGTCTTGTCTTGCCTGCTTCTCCTATGACTCTCTTGGCCTTGCCTAAGTCTCTCTTGCCTTGCTTTGCAAAGCCAACACTTGCCTTGCCCTGCTACCCCTCTTTCCCTCGCCTAGTCTACCCACACCTACCCACCTTTGACTGGCCTATCCATCCGATCATCACCTTTTCTGCACCACCCCTCCATGCTCTTGTCTTGCCTTGGCCTGCCTACCCTTCCCTTGCCTTGCACTGCCTTGCATAACCCTTGCCCTTCTTGACATTTGTGCCCCTTTCCAACATGGCCTTGCTTTCCTTTGCCTACCCCTCCCAATCCCTGCTTTGCCTACAGATTCCTGGCCTTCTTTTGTCTACCACTCCTTTGCCTTTTGTGGGAACCAACAGCTGGTCTGAAGGCCTCACAGACATTTCCGTTGATACAATCATTTTGTACCCGTGAGAATTGCAGAAGCAAGAAGATAAACAACAGAAAGAAGTTGTAACAGCTGCAAAAGGGACGATACTGGCTGATGTTTAGCAAAGAATGTGTGTACACTATAGACAACCAATAGTATTGTATTATAGCAAAATAATAGTCCATGCACATGTAGCTAAAAAAGTGCATAAGAGAAGATGCATAAATAATACAAGTGGTTTTTTGCCATTGCTCGGGGCAGAGAGTGTATGTGTGTCGTGACCGTCTCAACAGCAACAGCCTTGCACTGCCTTTCATAACCAGCCCCTGCCTACTGCCTCCTTCCCTGGCCTTCCATGTCTTGTCTTCCTCTCCTTTGATTTAACTTGCTTCTCCTATCTCTCCCTTGCTTGCCTTACTCCACTGACCTTTCTGTGTTCTTGCCTTGACTTGCCTAGCTGTTCCTTGCTTCACATTGCTTTGTGTAAGCATTCCCTGTTTTTATTTGCCTACCCCTTTCTTGCCTGGCCTTTCCTTGCCTAGCCTTTCTTGTCTTTGCCTGCCCTCTGCATCACTGGACTTACCTTCCTATGCCCTGCCTTCCGAACTACAACTTCTGGGCCTTCTCTTGCCTCGCACTCATTGGCCCTACTTTGCTGCCTGCTCACTGCTCTTGCTTTGCTTTCCCTAACTTTCCCTTGACTTGACTAGAATTGCCTAAACTTGCTTTGACTGCATTGCCTTGCCTGCATGGAAGAAAAGGCAAGGCAGGGCAAAGCAAGGAAATCATAGGCAGGGCAGGGCAGGGCAAGGGAGACATAGGCAAGAGAGACGTAGCCAAGGAAGGCAAAGCAAGGGTAGGCTAGGAAAAACCAGGCAATGGTACTGAAGGCAACGCAAGGCCAAGTGACTCATAATGCCTTTCCTTGGAATGCAAAGGTCTGAATCCCAGTGTTGGTGGAGCAGATGATAAGGTCCCATGGGGAAGTAAACTCAACTGAGACATTTCTCTCCTGGCACCTCTTGTGTAGGAGCAATTCTTAGATATATTCAATATTGGCGGTAGCACGCCAGTTCCTCAGAGAGGATGACAATGCTTTTCCATGGGAAGGAAAGCACCTAGCCCCAGTGTTTCAGGTGCACATAAGAAGCTGCCTAGTGGAGGTAAAGGGCAGCAGCAACTTTCTGTCCTGGCATATTTGGTGTAGAAGCACTGCCTTGATTTGTACAAGTATGGAGTTGCTACGCCCTATTTTCAAGGCAGTCTCCTGAAAAAGTCAATTTTGGCATGTCGTTTCCACTTCTGAAAGGTGGTCTTCTGAACTCTTGGCAGTAAGCCAAGACAAGCAGCTATGCTCATCCTTGGTGTGCAGCTGATTTAGACACCAGGGCAGGTAATGTCCAGTAACAGTGTTCTGGCACATTGGATGGGAGCAGTTCCTGGATGTTTTCTATTTTGGAGGAGGAGATCCCAGTTCTTCTGAGATGGGCTCATAGTTTCTCTCTTTGGCAAAGAAAGCAGTTTTGGATCTGCATGTAGGGTGTTCTCAGCGAATTAATGGCTTTTCCTCATGGGCAGTTCTGTGGGCTATAGCTGTTGAACTGTTAGAGAAGGAATGAAAAAGCCAAGCTGTTGAACAAATTTGCATCCTGCTGACTTTAGCAGCCCCTGATAAAATTCTGTTTGCATCCTGACTCTGTGAGACTGAAGGATTATGATGGTACTTAAAGCTGAGGAGGAAAGTGCACATAGAAGAGCATGTGAATTTAATGGCTCTTCCTAGTAGGCAGTTCTCTGGGCTAGAGCTGTTGAACTGTTAGAGAGGGAATGCAAGAGCCAAGCTTCTGAGCTCTTTTCCCTGCTACCTTTAAAGTATGAGCATTCCCTGGTGCTCTCCTATTTGGATAATAAGTTAGAGTGGGTTTCACATTCACTTTGAAGAATAGAAACAGCGTCATGTGAACCTGTGCCATCAGCTTTCCTTTCCAACTAAATGTTCCTACTTGCAATCTTGCAATTCTTACTTGCAATCATGCAGAGCACCGTGCTTGAGGCTGGTGCATTGAAGAAAATTAAATTAGGGCTGTATCAGTACAAAGGAGAGATTGCCATTTGCAAAACCTCGTTTCGCTTAAGTTAGTAATATTGTAAGTGTTAATTGAGTGGTCATTGGTTGCCTATCACCATCCTGATGCACTAATTTCATCAAGTGTAAATATTGGTCACAAAAGGTGCCCATTCAGCAACCTGTTGCTGTCTCCACATGGAAGTGTCTTCCGGACGAAATCAAAAGACATTCGAAGAGCCAGGATCCGCAAAGGAACAAACTATTGCCACATGAATGGTGCTGGGCGCCATGAGGAGCAGTTAACTTTAACCTGCGCGCTGTCAGCACTCAGAAGAACAACCCCAGCATGGCAGGGGGGACTTGCAAAAGAAGGAAAGGCCCCTCACCTAGCTATAAACCACCCAAAGTGCAGAGCCAAGTTGAAAACACCACTGCTCTCAAATCAACCGTGTCAGGACAAAAAGATTTCACTGATCTCCCCCTTCCAGGTACAAACTCTTATTTGCACCACACTCAGAGGGCAATGTGAGCTCCCCAGCGCTGTCTTTCACTCTCGCAGAGTCCAGATACTAACTTGTGAACATCCTACACAAACATTAGCTCATGAAAGTGCCAGCTTGAGCAAGAACAGCAGACCCTCCCATTGCACCCCCTTGTCATCCAGAGTGTGGCGGTTTGTTGAAAATCATGGACTCGGAAAGACCAATGCAGCAACTGCTTTTCTCTCTCCTACTGCCTTTCCCTGAGCGAGAGGTAGATGGATGATGTGGACTTAGTGGAACAGAAAGAGTATGACTGTACTTATAACGGAGGAAAACCCCCCACAGCATACTGTGCTGTGTGCAGTACACGCTCTGAAAAGAGACAAAGCTGAATGCTGCCAGCGGGCTTCGGTTCTCAGACTGCTTGCATGGGCAGAGCTGCGGGCTCTTTTAAGGATGGAAACTGGCATCTGTGAGTGTAAAGAATGTGACTTTCCACACAGCTTAGAAGAAAGGTGCATAGCCCCAGTGAGAAGTGTGTACGTGAAAGACTGGCAGAAGAAGTCGCAGTCCAGCAAGGCTGGTATCTTTTTCTTTGTGCCAAATAGGCACCTTGGGAACATGAAAGTACTTGATGGTAGCCAAACTGACAGTGAAGGCACAGAACACCGTCGGGTGTGTGCAGTGTACAGACGCAATGTAAAAGCCCTGAGTACCATTTGACTGCAGTCATAGTGCAAGTTTGCAACTGTACCATGCAAGGCCAGTGAAAGCTTCCTGTGCGGCCACATTTTCGTATTGGAGCTCGCTAGCTGGAAGTGATTCGGTTTGTCTGCAGTATCCGCTCGACTGAATGTGATGTGTCACTGGAAAGAAAAGTACAGACCAGCAGTGCGTTTGATATGGTTCAGGGGCTGCAAAGGAAATGTACAGGCCACCTCTGGGATTTTGGTCTTTGTGCATTCCCATGGCAGCAGTTCCTGGATGTTTTTGTTCTACAGTTTAGGCTCAGTGAGAGAGAAAAAATGCGAGAGCACGCATAGCAGAGCCACAGGGAGAATTGCTGAGGTATGAGTTGCGTGCTGTTCAGATACTGCCGTACCAAAGGCCTACCTAAACACTGCTGCTGATCTAGCATGTCTTTCTGTAGCAAGACTTGTTGGTACTGCAAAACAGAAGATGCGTGAGGTCAAATGAATCTGGACAGAAAATTTCAGACGAGCAGCGTATGAGTGCATGATTGAAACAGTAAATTTAGGTGACAGAATAGATCGTGGCATCGATTTGCGTAGTGTTAATATTCTCTGAAGGGAATGCAAAAAGCCAAGATGTGTTTTCCATTCTAGCTGTTCCTGACAAAAACTGAGGAATAAAACTTTCGTTCTAGATGGAATGTAACATTCAGTTCCCAGGATTTTGCACTCCAAAGTTCAACAAAAGAGTTTCCACAAGAATCTTGAGAAGAAGCACAATCACTTCCACCTAGAGCTGGAAGAGGAAGAGGCAGCGGCACAAGCAAGTGCCCTTGAGCGTCCTCCTTCCGAATGCTAGAACGTCAATTCAGCAGGCAGGAGTGCAGCAGCCACCCTTCGTCTTGCAAGCCCATACGACGCGCACACCAGCCCGGTGCTCTGCGGCTTCGTCCTTCGCCTTTTCGAGCACGCCGTACCTTCATTCTCCCGGAGGCGAACAGCGGTCTGCTTCTCGCACGGAACGCTGTGTCGGCAGCCAAGCGCTCCAGTGCACTGCTTCTGCCCAAACACGCCTGGGCCCTGCACCTCTCCTTCCCAGCGCTACGTAGCAGCACAATCTGTCCCTCTTGCGATCCCAAGCTAAGCGGAAAGCTTCTCGGCTACGTCTCCCGCAGAGAGCTGTGCCAGGACAATAAGCTTGCAAGCACTTTGCTCCTGACACTAGTGGCAACAGGGATTCGCACCACCTTCCAGGAGCAGTCCTCTTGCCTTTTACAAGGTGCAAAAGCGCCCCCTCTGTGGCGGTGCTGTCTGCCCGGTCTTTCTCGGCTCGAAGCACCACGAGGCACACAAGACTCTCTCGCAAGGACCGAAATTCCCGATAGGCGTCTCTGGGCTTTCTGCAATGCTGCACGCACAAGCCCGGTGCTCTGAGGCTTCGTTCTTCGCCTTTCGTTGTCTGGGCAGAAGAGAAGCCGAGCGAGGCCATTGTGCTTTGCCGCTTGTCAGTGTGCTGTGCACGGTTTTTCCGCAGCTCGAGCTAGCGGGAGACCCCTTCGGTTTCGCGGCGTCCACACTACCCATGGTAGCTCTCGCTCAGCGAAACTTGAAGGGGAGAAGCACTTGCTGGATGAGTCTTTCAGTGTGCAGGACTTTGAAAACACAGCAGCGCAATCGGGGCCACGAGAAGGACCGCTGAGAAGTCGCTCTCGCACAGAGAACCGTGCCAGGATGACGAGCTCGCCCAGCATTTGCCCCTGACACTTGGGGAACTCGTAGCTGCCAGTGCCTTCCAGGGGCAGTCTGCTTTCTGTCATAACCTGCATAGGGCCCGTCAGATGGTGGTGCTGTCTGCCTTCTCCTTCTCGGCCAGAGTGTACTCTGGTGCACACTGCAGTCTGGCAAGGAGCAAAGAGCTTCGGTAGACATCTCGCACAGGAGAAAGTTGCCAAGAAAGAACCACGTTCTTCATCAGCCCTCCTCATGTCCCGATTGGGGTGCTGCCTTCAAAGCCTTGCACATTGAAAGACTTCTCCAGCAAGTGCTTCTCCCCTGGCGCACTTCGCTGAGTGAGAGCTGCATGGGCAGCGTGGACTCAGCGAAACCGAAAGGGTGTCGCTGTAGCTCGAGCTGAGCAAAGAAACCGTGCACGGTGCACCGTTGGTGGGTGCAGCATGCACGCGGAAAAGCAGCAAAGTTCACTGCCATCGCTGGCCTTCTCTTCAGTCCAGACCACTTAAGGCAAACAATTTAGCTGCAGAGCACTGGGCTTGCGTGTGCAGTGCACCAAATTGCCCAAGACCAGCAAGGGCTCGTTCACAAGCAGAGTCGGCTGAGAGCATTCTTGCTTGCTCCAGAAAGGAAGCCGCAGCTATAGTGCTTCATCCCACAGCGTGGACATAGGCACTTTCCTAGTTGTTCAGCCTTGCAGAGTCCCTGCAACTAGAGCTCAGCCAGGAGCAGGCGTCAAAGCAGAAGGCTTTCCTAAAGCACGCCTCTCCAACCAGCCTTCGGAAATCGCAAATGACACTGTGGCTCTGTGCCTTTCTTCTAAGACAGACGCCCACCTTGCTTTCACTCTCGCAGCTCCCTTGGCAGCCTCCAGCAGCTGCTTTCCTGGAGAACGGCCCGAGAAGTAGAAGCCAGGGCTGGGCTGCACCTTCGCCTTCCGCACGTAAGCGGCACCAGACTCACCGGTGCGCTCTGTTCTTCCCTCCTCCGCTGCATGCTACTACCATCGTGTTCTCGGAAAGACGGAGACTGAAGGGAAGCGCAAATGCTTCCACAGAGAGCTACAAGAGGAATAGGCAGCAGCAGCACAGGAAAGTGCCGTGGAACTTCCTCCTTCCCAAGGCTATAACGTCAATTCAGCAGGCAGGAGAGTGGCAGCCACGCTCGTCTTGCAGCCCGTACAACGAGCACGCGAGCCCGGCGCTCCGCGGCTTCGTTCTTCGCCTTTTCGAGCACGCCGTACCTTCGTTCCCCCGGAGGCGGACGGTCTTCTGCTTCTCGCCCGGAACACTGTGCCCGGCAGTGCAGCGCTTTCTGCGGCAAGCTGCAAAGCGCCCGTCAGATGGCGATGCTGTCTGCCCGCTCCTCGGCTCGAGTGTACTCCGGCGCACGCTGCCGTCTCGCAAGGAGCAAAGAGCTTCGGTAGACATCTCGCACAGGAGAAAGTTGCCAAGAAAGAACCACGTTCTTCATCAGCCCTCCTCATGTCCCGATTGGGGTGCTGCCTTCAAAGCCTTGCACATTGAAAGACTTCTCCAGCAAGTGCTTCTCCCCTGGCGCACTTCGCTGAGTGAGAGCTGCATGGGCAGCGTGGACTCAGCGAAACCGAAAGGGTGTCGCTGTAGCTCGAGCTGAGCAAAGAAACCGTGCACGGTGCACCGTTGGTGGGTGCAGCATGCACGCGGAAAAGCAGCAAAGTTCACTGCCATCGCTGGCCTTCTCTTCAGTCCAGACCACTTAAGGCAAACAATTTAGCTGCAGAGCACTGGGCTTGCGTGTGCAGTGCACCAAATTGCCCAAGACCAGCAAGGGCTCGTTCACAAGCAGAGTCGGCTGAGAGCATTCTTGCTTGCTCCAGAAAGGAAGCCGCAGCTATAGTGCTTCATCCCACAGCGTGGACATAGGCACTTTCCTAGTTGTTCAGCCTTGCAGAGTCCCTGCAACTAGAGCTCAGCCAGGAGCAGGCGTCAAAGCAGAAGGCTTTCCTAAAGCACGCCTCTCCAACCAGCCTTCGGAAATCGCAAATGACACTGTGGCTCTGTGCCTTTCTTCTAAGACAGACGCCCACCTTGCTTTCACTCTCGCAGCTCCCTTGGCAGCCTCCAGCAGCTGCTTTCCTGGAGAACGGCCCGAGAAGTAGAAGCCAGGGCTGGGCTGCACCTTCGCCTTCCGCACGTAAGCGGCACCAGACTCACCGGTGCGCTCTGTTCTTCCCTCCTCCGCTGCATGCTACTACCATCGTGTTCTCGGAAAGACGGAGACTGAAGGGAAGCGCAAATGCTTCCACAGAGAGCTACAAGAGGAATAGGCAGCAGCAGCACAGGAAAGTGCCGTGGAACTTCCTCCTTCCCAAGGCTATAACGTCAATTCAGCAGGCAGGAGAGTGGCAGCCACGCTCGTCTTGCAGCCCGTACAACGAGCACGCGAGCCCGGCGCTCCGCGGCTTCGTTCTTCGCCTTTTCGAGCACGCCGTACCTTCGTTCCCCCGGAGGCGGACGGTCTTCTGCTTCTCGCCCGGAACACTGTGCCCGGCAGTGCAGCGCTTTCTGCGGCAAGCTGCAAAGCGCCCGTCAGATGGCGATGCTGTCTGCCCGCTCCTCGGCTCGAGTGTACTCCGGCGCACGCTGCCGTCTCGCAAGGAGCAAAGAGCTTCGGTAGACATCTCGCACAGGAGAAAGTTGCCAAGAAAGAACCACGTTCTTCATCAGCCCTCCTCATGTCCCGATTGGGGTGCTGCCTTCAAAGCCTTGCACATTGAAAGACTTCTCCAGCAAGTGCTTCTCCCCTGGCGCACTTCGCTGAGTGAGAGCTGCATGGGCAGCGTGGACTCAGCGAAACCGAAAGGGTGTCGCTGTAGCTCGAGCTGAGCAAAGAAACCGTGCACGGTGCACCGTTGGTGGGTGCAGCATGCACGCGGAAAAGCAGCAAAGTTCACTGCCATCGCTGGCCTTCTCTTCAGTCCAGACCACTTAAGGCAAACAATTTAGCTGCAGAGCACTGGGCTTGCGTGTGCAGTGCACCAAATTGCCCAAGACCAGCAAGGGCTCGTTCACAAGCAGAGTCGGCTGAGAGCATTCTTGCTTGCTCCAGAAAGGAAGCCGCAGCTATAGTGCTTCATCCCACAGCGTGGACATAGGCACTTTCCTAGTTGTTCAGCCTTGCAGAGTCCCTGCAACTAGAGCTCAGCCAGGAGCAGGCGTCAAAGCAGAAGGCTTTCCTAAAGCACGCCTCTCCAACCAGCCTTCGGAAATCGCAAATGACACTGTGGCTCTGTGCCTTTCTTCTAAGACAGACGCCCACCTTGCTTTCACTCTCGCAGCTCCCTTGGCAGCCTCCAGCAGCTGCTTTCCTGGAGAACGGCCCGAGAAGTAGAAGCCAGGGCTGGGCTGCACCTTCGCCTTCCGCACGTAAGCGGCACCAGACTCACCGGTGCGCTCTGTTCTTCCCTCCTCCGCTGCATGCTACTACCATCGTGTTCTCGGAAAGACGGAGACTGAAGGGAAGCGCAAATGCTTCCACAGAGAGCTACAAGAGGAATAGGCAGCAGCAGCACAGGTAAGTGCCGTGGAACTTCCTCCTTCCCAAGGCTATAACGTCAATTCAGCAGGCAGGAGAGTGGCAGCCACGCTCGTCTTGCAGCCCGTACAACGAGCACGCGAGCCCGGCGCTCCGCGGCTTCGTTCTTCGCCTTTTCGAGCACGCCGTACCTTCGTTCCCCCGGAGGCGGACGGTCTTCTGCTTCTCACCCGGAACACTGTGCCCGGCAGTGCAGCGCTTTCTGCGGCAAGCTGCAAAGCGCCCGTCAGATGGCGATGCTGTCTGCCCGCTCCTCGGCTCGAGTGTACTCCGGCGCACGCTGCCGTCTCGCAAGGAGCAAAGAGCTTCGGTAGACATCTCGCACAGGAGAAAGTTGCCAAGAAAGAACCACGTTCTTCATCAGCCCTCCTCATGTCCCGATTGGGGTGCTGCCTTCAAAGCCTTGCACATTGAAAGACTTCTCCAGCAAGTGCTTCTCCCCTGGCGCACTTCGCTGAGTGAGAGCTGCATGGGCAGCGTGGACTCAGCGAAACCGAAAGGGTGTCGCTGTAGCTCGAGCTGAGCAAAGAAACCGTGCACGGTGCACCGTTGGTGGGTGCAGCATGCACGCGGAAAAGCAGCAAAGTTCACTGCCATCGCTGGCCTTCTCTTCAGTCCAGACCACTTAAGGCAAACAATTTAGCTGCAGAGCACTGGGCTTGCGTGTGCAGTGCACCAAATTGCCCAAGACCAGCAAGGGCTCGTTCACAAGCAGAGTCGGCTGAGAGCATTCTTGCTTGCTCCAGAAAGGAAGCCGCAGCTATAGTGCTTCATCCCACAGCGTGGACATAGGCACTTTCCTAGTTGTTCAGCCTTGCAGAGTCCCTGCAACTAGAGCTCAGCCAGGAGCAGGCGTCAAAGCAGAAGGCTTTCCTAAAGCACGCCTCTCCAACCAGCCTTCGGAAATCGCAAATGACACTGTGGCTCTGTGCCTTTCTTCTAAGACAGACGCCCACCTTGCTTTCACTCTCGCAGCTCCCTTGGCAGCCTCCAGCAGCTGCTTTCCTGGAGAACGGCCCGAGAAGTAGAAGCCAGGGCTGGGCTGCACCTTCGCCTTCCGCACGTAAGCGGCACCAGACTCACCGGTGCGCTCTGTTCTTCCCTCCTCCGCTGCATGCTACTACCATCGTGTTCTCGGAAAGACGGAGACTGAAGGGAAGCGCAAATGCTTCCACAGAGAGCTACAAGAGGAATAGGCAGCAGCAGCACAGGTAAGTGCCGTGGAACTTCCTCCTTCCCAAGGCTATAACGTCAATTCAGCAGGCAGGAGAGTGGCAGCCACGCTCGTCTTGCAGCCCGTACAACGAGCACGCGAGCCCGGCGCTCCGCGGCTTCGTTCTTCGCCTTTTCGAGCACGCCGTACCTTCGTTCCCCCGGAGGCGGACGGTCTTCTGCTTCTCGCCCGGAACACTGTGCCCGGCAGTGCAGCGCTTTCTGCGGCAAGCTGCAAAGCGCCCGTCAGATGGCGATGCTGTCTGCCCGCTCCTCGGCTCGAGTGTACTCCGGCGCACGCTGCCGTCTCGCAAGGAGCAAAGAGCTTCGGTAGACATCTCGCACAGGAGAAAGTTGCCAAGAAAGAACCACGTTCTTCATCAGCCCTCCTCATGTCCCGATTGGGGTGCTGCCTTCAAAGCCTTGCACATTGAAAGACTTCTCCAGCAAGTGCTTCTCCCCTGGCGCACTTCGCTGAGTGAGAGCTGCATGGGCAGCGTGGACTCAGCGAAACCGAAAGGGTGTCGCTGTAGCTCGAGCTGAGCAAAGAAACCGTGCACGGTGCACCGTTGGTGGGTGCAGCATGCACGCGGAAAAGCAGCAAAGTTCACTGCCATCGCTGGCCTTCTCTTCAGTCCAGACCACTTAAGGCAAACAATTTAGCTGCAGAGCACTGGGCTTGCGTGTGCAGTGCACCAAATTGCCCAAGACCAGCAAGGGCTCGTTCACAAGCAGAGTCGGCTGAGAGCATTCTTGCTTGCTCCAGAAAGGAAGCCGCAGCTATAGTGCTTCATCCCACAGCGTGGACATAGGCACTTTCCTAGTTGTTCAGCCTTGCAGAGTCCCTGCAACTAGAGCTCAGCCAGGAGCAGGCGTCAAAGCAGAAGGCTTTCCTAAAGCACGCCTCTCCAACCAGCCTTCGGAAATCGCAAATGACACTGTGGCTCTGTGCCTTTCTTCTAAGACAGACGCCCACCTTGCTTTCACTCTCGCAGCTCCCTTGGCAGCCTCCAGCAGCTGCTTTCCTGGAGAACGGCCCGAGAAGTAGAAGCCAGGGCTGGGCTGCACCTTCGCCTTCCGCACGTAAGCGGCACCAGACTCACCGGTGCGCTCTGTTCTTCCCTCCTCCGCTGCATGCTACTACCATCGTGTTCTCGGAAAGACGGAGACTGAAGGGAAGCGCAAATGCTTCCACAGAGAGCTACAAGAGGAATAGGCAGCAGCAGCACAGGTAAGTGCCGTGGAACTTCCTCCTTCCCAAGGCTATAACGTCAATTCAGCAGGCAGGAGAGTGGCAGCCACGCTCGTCTTGCAGCCCGTACAACGAGCACGCGAGCCCGGCGCTCCGCGGCTTCGTTCTTCGCCTTTTCGAGCACGCCGTACCTTCGTTCCCCCGGAGGCGGACGGTCTTCTGCTTCTCACCCGGAACACTGTGCCCGGCAGTGCAGCGCTTTCTGCGGCAAGCTGCAAAGCGCCCGTCAGATGGCGATGCTGTCTGCCCGCTCCTCGGCTCGAGTGTACTCCGGCGCACGCTGCCGTCTCGCAAGGAGCAAAGAGCTTCGGTAGACATCTCGCACAGGAGAAAGTTGCCAAGAAAGAACCACGTTCTTCATCAGCCCTCCTCATGTCCCGATTGGGGTGCTGCCTTCAAAGCCTTGCACATTGAAAGACTTCTCCAGCAAGTGCTTCTCCCCTGGCGCACTTCGCTGAGTGAGAGCTGCATGGGCAGCGTGGACTCAGCGAAACCGAAAGGCTGTCGCTGTAGCTCGAGCTGAGCAAAGAAACCGTGCACGGTGCACCGTTGGTGGGTGCAGCATGCACGCGGAAAAGCAGCAAAGTTCACTGCCATCGCTGGCCTTCTCTTCAGTCCAGACCACTTAAGGCAAACAATTTAGCTGCAGAGCACTGGGCTTGCGTGTGCAGTGCACCAAATTGCCCAAGACCAGCAAGGGCTCGTTCACAAGCAGAGTCGGCTGAGAGCATTCTTGCTTGCTCCAGAAAGGAAGCCGCAGCTATAGTGCTTCATCCCACAGCGTGGACATAGGCACTTTCCTAGTTGTTCAGCCTTGCAGAGTCCCTGCAACTAGAGCTCAGCCAGGAGCAGGCGTCAAAGCAGAAGGCTTTCCTAAAGCACGCCTCTCCAACCAGCCTTCGGAAATCGCAAATGACACTGTGGCTCTGTGCCTTTCTTCTAAGACAGACGCCCACCTTGCTTTCACTCTCGCAGCTCCCTTGGCAGCCTCCAGCAGCTGCTTTCCTGGAGAACGGCCCGAGAAGTAGAAGCCAGGGCTGGGCTGCACCTTCGCCTTCCGCACGTAAGCGGCACCAGACTCACCGGTGCGCTCTGTTCTTCCCTCCTCCGCTGCATGCTACTACCATCGTGTTCTCGGAAAGACGGAGACTGAAGGGAAGCGCAAATGCTTCCACAGAGAGCTACAAGAGGAATAGGCAGCAGCAGCACAGGTAAGTGCCGTGGAACTTCCTCCTTCCCAAGGCTATAACGTCAATTCAGCAGGCAGGAGAGTGGCAGCCACGCTCGTCTTGCAGCCCGTACAACGAGCACGCGAGCCCGGCGCTCCGCGGCTTCGTTCTTCGCCTTTTCGAGCACGCCGTACCTTCGTTCCCCCGGAGGCGGACGGTCTTCTGCTTCTCGCCCGGAACACTGTGCCCGGCAGTGCAGCGCTTTCTGCGGCAAGCTGCAAAGCGCCCGTCAGATGGCGATGCTGTCTGCCCGCTCCTCGGCTCGAGTGTACTCCGGCGCACGCTGCCGTCTCGCAAGGAGCAAAGAGCTTCGGTAGACATCTCGCACAGGAGAAAGTTGCCAAGAAAGAACCACGTTCTTCATCAGCCCTCCTCATGTCCCGATTGGGGTGCTGCCTTCAAAGCCTTGCACATTGAAAGACTTCTCCAGCAAGTGCTTCTCCCCTGGCGCACTTCGCTGAGTGAGAGCTGCATGGGCAGCGTGGACTCAGCGAAACCGAAAGGGTGTCGCTGTAGCTCGAGCTGAGCAAAGAAACCGTGCACGGTGCACCGTTGGTGGGTGCAGCATGCACGCGGAAAAGCAGCAAAGTTCACTGCCATCGCTGGCCTTCTCTTCAGTCCAGACCACTTAAGGCAAACAATTTAGCTGCAGAGCACTGGGCTTGCGTGTGCAGTGCACCAAATTGCCCAAGACCAGCAAGGGCTCGTTCACAAGCAGAGTCGGCTGAGAGCATTCTTGCTTGCTCCAGAAAGGAAGCCGCAGCTATAGTGCTTCATCCCACAGCGTGGACATAGGCACTTTCCTAGTTGTTCAGCCTTGCAGAGTCCCTGCAACTAGAGCTCAGCCAGGAGCAGGCGTCAAAGCAGAAGGCTTTCCTAAAGCACGCCTCTCCAACCAGCCTTCGGAAATCGCAAATGACACTGTGGCTCTGTGCCTTTCTTCTAAGACAGACGCCCACCTTGCTTTCACTCTCGCAGCTCCCTTGGCAGCCTCCAGCAGCTGCTTTCCTGGAGAACGGCCCGAGAAGTAGAAGCCAGGGCTGGGCTGCACCTTCGCCTTCCGCACGTAAGCGGCACCAGACTCACCGGTGCGCTCTGTTCTTCCCTCCTCCGCTGCATGCTACTACCATCGTGTTCTCGGAAAGACGGAGACTGAAGGGAAGCGCAAATGCTTCCACAGAGAGCTACAAGAGGAATAGGCAGCAGCAGCACAGGTAAGTGCCGTGGAACTTCCTCCTTCCCAAGGCTATAACGTCAATTCAGCAGGCAGGAGAGTGGCAGCCACGCTCGTCTTGCAGCCCGTACAACGAGCACGCGAGCCCGGCGCTCCGCGGCTTCGTTCTTCGCCTTTTCGAGCACGCCGTACCTTCGTTCCCCCGGAGGCGGACGGTCTTCTGCTTCTCGCCCGGAACACTGTGCCCGGCAGTGCAGCGCTTTCTGCGGCAAGCTGCAAAGCGCCCGTCAGATGGCGATGCTGTCTGCCCGCTCCTCGGCTCGAGTGTACTCCGGCGCACGCTGCCGTCTCGCAAGGAGCAAAGAGCTTCGGTAGACATCTCGCACAGGAGAAAGTTGCCAAGAAAGAACCACGTTCTTCATCAGCCCTCCTCATGTCCCGATTGGGGTGCTGCCTTCAAAGCCTTGCACATTGAAAGACTTCTCCAGCAAGTGCTTCTCCCCTGGCGCACTTCGCTGAGTGAGAGCTGCATGGGCAGCGTGGACTCAGCGAAACCGAAAGGGTGTCGCTGTAGCTCGAGCTGAGCAAAGAAACCGTGCACGGTGCACCGTTGGTGGGTGCAGCATGCACGCGGAAAAGCAGCAAAGTTCACTGCCATCGCTGGCCTTCTCTTCAGTCCAGACCACTTAAGGCAAACAATTTAGCTGCAGAGCACTGGGCTTGCGTGTGCAGTGCACCAAATTGCCCAAGACCAGCAAGGGCTCGTTCACAAGCAGAGTCGGCTGAGAGCATTCTTGCTTGCTCCAGAAAGGAAGCCGCAGCTATAGTGCTTCATCCCACAGCGTGGACATAGGCACTTTCCTAGTTGTTCAGCCTTGCAGAGTCCCTGCAACTAGAGCTCAGCCAGGAGCAGGCGTCAAAGCAGAAGGCTTTCCTCAAGCACGCCTCTCCAACCAGCCTTCGGAAATCGCAAATGACACTGTGGCTCTGTGCCTTTCTTCTAAGACAGACGCCCACCTTGCTTTCACTCTCGCAGCTCCCTTGGCAGCCTCCAGCAGCTGCTTTCCTGGAGAACGGCCCGAGAAGTAGAAGCCAGGGCTGGGCTGCACCTTCGCCTTCCGCACGTAAGCGGCACCAGACTCACCGGTGCGCTCTGTTCTTCCCTCCTCCGCTGCATGCTACTACCATCGTGTTCTCGGAAAGACGGAGACTGAAGGGAAGCGCAAATGCTTCCACAGAGAGCTACAAGAGGAATAGGCAGCAGCAGCACAGGAAAGTGCCGTGGAACTTCCTCCTTCCCAAGGCTATAACGTCAATTCAGCAGGCAGGAGAGTGGCAGCCACGCTCGTCTTGCAGCCCGTACAACGAGCACGCGAGCCCGGCGCTCCGCGGCTTCGTTCTTCGCCTTTTCGAGCACGCCGTACCTTCGTTCCCCCGGAGGCGGACGGTCTTCTGCTTCTCGCCCGGAACACTGTGCCCGGCAGTGCAGCGCTTTCTGCGGCAAGCTGCAAAGCGCCCGTCAGATGGCGATGCTGTCTGCCCGCTCCTCGGCTCGAGTGTACTCCGGCGCACGCTGCCGTCTCGCAAGGAGCAAAGAGCTTCGGTAGACATCTCGCACAGGAGAAAGTTGCCAAGAAAGAACCACGTTCTTCATCAGCCCTCCTCATGTCCCGATTGGGGTGCTGCCTTCAAAGCCTTGCACATTGAAAGACTTCTCCAGCAAGTGCTTCTCCCCTGGCGCACTTCGCTGAGTGAGAGCTGCATGGGCAGCGTGGACTCAGCGAAACCGAAAGGGTGTCGCTGTAGCTCGAGCTGAGCAAAGAAACCGTGCACGGTGCACCGTTGGTGGGTGCAGCATGCACGCGGAAAAGCAGCAAAGTTCACTGCCATCGCTGGCCTTCTCTTCAGTCCAGACCACTTAAGGCAAACAATTTAGCTGCAGAGCACTGGGCTTGCGTGTGCAGTGCACCAAATTGCCCAAGACCAGCAAGGGCTCGTTCACAAGCAGAGTCGGCTGAGAGCATTCTTGCTTGCTCCAGAAAGGAAGCCGCAGCTATAGTGCTTCATCCCACAGCGTGGACATAGGCACTTTCCTAGTTGTTCAGCCTTGCAGAGTCCCTGCAACTAGAGCTCAGCCAGGAGCAGGCGTCAAAGCAGAAGGCTTTCCTAAAGCACGCCTCTCCAACCAGCCTTCGGAAATCGCAAATGACACTGTGGCTCTGTGCCTTTCTTCTAAGACAGATGCCCACCTTGCTTTCACTCTCGCAGCTCCCTTGGCAGCCTCCAGCAGCTGCTTTCCTGGAGAACGGCCCGAGAAGTAGAAGCCAGGGCTGGGCTGCACCTTCGCCTTCCGCACGTAAGCGGCACCAGACTCACCGGTGCGCTCTGTTCTTCCCTCCTCCGCTGCATGCTACTACCATCGTGTTCTCGGAAAGACGGAGACTGAAGGGAAGCGCAAATGCTTCCACAGAGAGCTACAAGAGGAATAGGCAGCAGCAGCACAGGTAAGTGCCGTGGAACTTCCTCCTTCCCAAGGCTATAACGTCAATTCAGCAGGCAGGAGAGTGGCAGCCACGCTCGTCTTGCAGCCCGTACAACGAGCACGCGAGCCCGGCGCTCCGCGGCTTCGTTCTTCGCCTTTTCGAGCACGCCGTACCTTCGTTCCCCCGGAGGCGGACGGTCTTCTGCTTCTCGCCCGGAACACTGTGCCCGGCAGTGCAGCGCTTTCTGCGGCAAGCTGCAAAGCGCCCGTCAGATGGCGATGCTGTCTGCCCGCTCCTCGGCTCGAGTGTACTCCGGCGCACGCTGCCGTCTCGCAAGGAGCAAAGAGCTTCGGTAGACATCTCGCACAGGAGAAAGTTGCCAAGAAAGAACCACGTTCTTCATCAGCCCTCCTCATGTCCCGATTGGGGTGCTGCCTTCAAAGCCTTGCACATTGAAAGACTTCTCCAGCAAGTGCTTCTCCCCTGGCGCACTTCGCTGAGTGAGAGCTGCATGGGCAGCGTGGACTCAGCGAAACCGAAAGGGTGTCGCTGTAGCTCGAGCTGAGCAAAGAAACCGTGCACGGTGCACCGTTGGTGGGTGCAGCATGCACGCGGAAAAGCAGCAAAGTTCACTGCCATCGCTGGCCTTCTCTTCAGTCCAGACCACTTAAGGCAAACAATTTAGCTGCAGAGCACTGGGCTTGCGTGTGCAGTGCACCAAATTGCCCAAGACCAGCAAGGGCTCGTTCACAAGCAGAGTCGGCTGAGAGCATTCTTGCTTGCTCCAGAAAGGAAGCCGCAGCTATAGTGCTTCATCCCACAGCGTGGACATAGGCACTTTCCTAGTTGTTCAGCCTTGCAGAGTCCCTGCAACTAGAGCTCAGCCAGGAGCAGGCGTCAAAGCAGAAGGCTTTCCTAAAGCACGCCTCTCCAACCAGCCTTCGGAAATCGCAAATGACACTGTGGCTCTGTGCCTTTCTTCTAAGACAGACGCCCACCTTGCTTTCACTCTCGCAGCTCCCTTGGCAGCCTCCAGCAGCTGCTTTCCTGGAGAACGGCCCGAGAAGTAGAAGCCAGGGCTGGGCTGCACCTTCGCCTTCCGCACGTAAGCGGCACCAGACTCACCGGTGCGCTCTGTTCTTCCCTCCTCCGCTGCATGCTACTACCATCGTGTTCTCGGAAAGACGGAGACTGAAGGGAAGCGCAAATGCTTCCACAGAGAGCTACAAGAGGAATAGGCAGCAGCAGCACAGGTAAGTGCCGTGGAACTTCCTCCTTCCCAAGGCTATAACGTCAATTCAGCAGGCAGGAGAGTGGCAGCCACGCTCGTCTTGCAGCCCGTACAACGAGCACGCGAGCCCGGCGCTCCGCGGCTTCGTTCTTCGCCTTTTCGAGCACGCCGTACCTTCGTTCCCCCGGAGGCGGACGGTCTTCTGCTTCTCGCCCGGAACACTGTGCTCGGCAGTGCAGCGCTTTCTGCGGCAAGCTGCAAAGCGCCCGTCAGATGGCGATGCTGTCTGCCCGCTCCTCGGCTCGAGTGTACTCCGGCGCACGCTGCCGTCTCGCAAGGAGCAAAGAGCTTCGGTAGACATCTCGCACAGGAGAAAGTTGCCAAGAAAGAACCACGTTCTTCATCAGCCCTCCTCATGTCCCGATTGGGGTGCTGCCTTCAAAGCCTTGCACATTGAAAGACTTCTCCAGCAAGTGCTTCTCCCCTGGCGCACTTCGCTGAGTGAGAGCTGCATGGGCAGCGTGGACTCAGCGAAACCGAAAGGGTGTCGCTGTAGCTCGAGCTGAGCAAAGAAACCGTGCACGGTGCACCGTTGGTGGGTGCAGCATGCACGCGGAAAAGCAGCAAAGTTCACTGCCATCGCTGGCCTTCTCTTCAGTCCAGACCACTTAAGGCAAACAATTTAGCTGCAGAGCACTGGGCTTGCGTGTGCAGTGCACCAAATTGCCCAAGACCAGCAAGGGCTCGTTCACAAGCAGAGTCGGCTGAGAGCATTCTTGCTTGCTCCAGAAAGGAAGCCGCAGCTATAGTGCTTCATCCCACAGCGTGGACATAGGCACTTTCCTAGTTGTTCAGCCTTGCAGAGTCCCTGCAACTAGAGCTCAGCCAGGAGCAGGCGTCAAAGCAGAAGGCTTTCCTAAAGCACGCCTCTCCAACCAGCCTTCGGAAATCGCAAATGACACTGTGGCTCTGTGCCTTTCTTCTAAGACAGACGCCCACCTTGCTTTCACTCTCGCAGCTCCCTTGGCAGCCTCCAGCAGCTGCTTTCCTGGAGAACGGCCCGAGAAGTAGAAGCCAGGGCTGGGCTGCACCTTCGCCTTCCGCACGTAAGCGGCACCAGACTTACCGGTGCGCTCTGTTCTTCCCTCCTCCGCTGCATGCTACTACCATCGTGTTCTCGGAAAGACGGAGACTGAAGGGAAGCGCAAATGCTTCCACAGAGAGCTACAAGAGGAATAGGCAGCAGCAGCACAGGTAAGTGCCGTGGAACTTCCTCCTTCCCAAGGCTATAACGTCAATTCAGCAGGCAGGAGAGTGGCAGCCACGCTCGTCTTGCAGCCCGTACAACGAGCACGCGAGCCCGGCGCTCCGCGGCTTCGTTCTTCGCCTTTTCGAGCACGCCGTACCTTCGTTCCCCCGGAGGCGGACGGTCTTCTGCTTCTCGCCCGGAACACTGTGCCCGGCAGTGCAGCGCTTTCTGCGGCAAGCTGCAAAGCGCCCGTCAGATGGCGATGCTGTCTGCCCGCTCCTCGGCTCGAGTGTACTCCGGCGCACGCTGCCGTCTCGCAAGGAGCAAAGAGCTTCGGTAGACATCTCGCACAGGAGAAAGTTGCCAAGAAAGAACCACGTTCTTCATCAGCCCTCCTCATGTCCCGATTGGGGTGCTGCCTTCAAAGCCTTGCACATTGAAAGACTTCTCCAGCAAGTGCTTCTCCCCTGGCGCACTTCGCTGAGTGAGAGCTGCATGGGCAGCGTGGACTCAGCGAAACCGAAAGGGTGTCGCTGTAGCTCGAGCTGAGCAAAGAAACCGTGCACGGTGCACCGTTGGTGGGTGCAGCATGCACGCGGAAAAGCAGCAAAGTTCACTGCCATCGCTGGCCTTCTCTTCAGTCCAGACCACTTAAGGCAAACAATTTAGCTGCAGAGCACTGGGCTTGCGTGTGCAGTGCACCAAATTGCCCAAGACCAGCAAGGGCTCGTTCACAAGCAGAGTCGGCTGAGAGCATTCTTGCTTGCTCCAGAAAGGAAGCCGCAGCTATAGTGCTTCATCCCACAGCGTGGACATAGGCACTTTCCTAGTTGTTCAGCCTTGCAGAGTCCCTGCAACTAGAGCTCAGCCAGGAGCAGGCGTCAAAGCAGAAGGCTTTCCTAAAGCACGCCTCTCCAACCAGCCTTCGGAAATCGCAAATGACACTGTGGCTCTGTGCCTTTCTTCTAAGACAGACGCCCACCTTGCTTTCACTCTCGCAGCTCCCTTGGCAGCCTCCAGCAGCTGCTTTCCTGGAGAACGGCCCGAGAAGTAGAAGCCAGGGCTGGGCTGCACCTTCGCCTTCCGCACGTAAGCGGCACCAGACTCACCGGTGCGCTCTGTTCTTCCCTCCTCCGCTGCATGCTACTACCATCGTGTTCTCGGAAAGACGGAGACTGAAGGGAAGCGCAAATGCTTCCACAGAGAGCTACAAGAGGAATAGGCAGCAGCAGCACAGGAAAGTGCCGTGGAACTTCCTCCTTCCCAAGGCTATAACGTCAATTCAGCAGGCAGGAGAGTGGCAGCCACGCTCGTCTTGCAGCCCGTACAACGAGCACGCGAGCCCGGCGCTCCGCGGCTTCGTTCTTCGCCTTTTCGAGCACGCCGTACCTTCGTTCCCCCGGAGGCGGACGGTCTTCTGCTTCTCGCCCGGAACACTGTGCCCGGCAGTGCAGCGCTTTCTGCGGCAAGCTGCAAAGCGCCCGTCAGATGGCGATGCTGTCTGCCCGCTCCTCGGCTCGAGTGTACTCCGGCGCACGCTGCCGTCTCGCAAGGAGCAAAGAGCTTCGGTAGACATCTCGCACAGGAGAAAGTTGCCAAGAAAGAACCACGTTCTTCATCAGCCCTCCTCATGTCCCGATTGGGGTGCTGCCTTCAAAGCCTTGCACATTGAAAGACTTCTCCAGCAAGTGCTTCTCCCCTGGCGCACTTCGCTGAGTGAGAGCTGCATGGGCAGCGTGGACTCAGCGAAACCGAAAGGGTGTCGCTGTAGCTCGAGCTGAGCAAAGAAACCGTGCACGGTGCACCGTTGGTGGGTGCAGCATGCACGCGGAAAAGCAGCAAAGTTCACTGCCATCGCTGGCCTTCTCTTCAGTCCAGACCACTTAAGGCAAACAATTTAGCTGCAGAGCACTGGGCTTGCGTGTGCAGTGCACCAAATTGCCCAAGACCAGCAAGGGCTCGTTCACAAGCAGAGTCGGCTGAGAGCATTCTTGCTTGCTCCAGAAAGGAAGCCGCAGCTATAGTGCTTCATCCCACAGCGTGGACATAGGCACTTTCCTAGTTGTTCAGCCTTGCAGAGTCCCTGCAACTAGAGCTCAGCCAGGAGCAGGCGTCAAAGCAGAAGGCTTTCCTAAAGCACGCCTCTCCAACCAGCCTTCGGAAATCGCAAATGACACTGTGGCTCTGTGCCTTTCTTCTAAGACAGACGCCCACCTTGCTTTCACTCTCGCAGCTCCCTTGGCAGCCTCCAGCAGCTGCTTTCCTGGAGAACGGCCCGAGAAGTAGAAGCCAGGGCTGGGCTGCACCTTCGCCTTCCGCACGTAAGCGGCACCAGACTCACCGGTGCGCTCTGTTCTTCCCTCCTCCGCTGCATGCTACTACCATCGTGTTCTCGGAAAGACGGAGACTGAAGGGAAGCGCAAATGCTTCCACAGAGAGCTACAAGAGGAATAGGCAGCAGCAGCACAGGTAAGTGCCGTGGAACTTCCTCCTTCCCAAGGCTATAACGTCAATTCAGCAGGCAGGAGAGTGGCAGCCACGCTCGTCTTGCAGCCCGTACAACGAGCACGCGAGCCCGGCGCTCCGCGGCTTCGTTCTTCGCCTTTTCGAGCACGCCGTACCTTCGTTCCCCCGGAGGCGGACGGTCTTCTGCTTCTCGCCTGGAACACTGTGCCCGGCAGTGCAGCGCTTTCTGCGGCAAGCTGCAAAGCGCCCGTCAGATGGCGATGCTGTCTGCCCGCTCCTCGGCTCGAGTGTACTCCGGCGCACGCTGCCGTCTCGCAAGGAGCAAAGAGCTTCGGTAGACATCTCGCACAGGAGAAAGTTGCCAAGAAAGAACCACGTTCTTCATCAGCCCTCCTCATGTCCCGATTGGGGTGCTGCCTTCAAAGCCTTGCACATTGAAAGACTTCTCCAGCAAGTGCTTCTCCCCTGGCGCACTTCGCTGAGTGAGAGCTGCATGGGCAGCGTGGACTCAGCGAAACCGAAAGGGTGTCGCTGTAGCTCGAGCTGAGCAAAGAAACCGTGCACGGTGCACCGTTGGTGGGTGCAGCATGCACGCGGAAAAGCAACAAAGTTCACTGCCATCGCTGGCCTTCTCTTCAGTCCAGTCCACTTAAGGCAAACAATTTAGCTGCAGAGCACTGGGCTTGCGTGTGCAGTGCACCAAATTGCCCAAGACCAGCAAGGGCTCGTTCACAAGCAGAGTCGGCTGAGAGCATTCTTGCTTGCTCCAGAAAGGAAGCCGCAGCTATAGTGCTTCATCCCACAGCGTGGACATAGGCACTTTCCTAGTTGTTCAGCCTTGCAGAGTCCCTGCAACTAGAGCTCAGCCAGGAGCAGGCGTCAAAGCAGAAGGCTTTCCTAAAGCACGCCTCTCCAACCAGCCTTCGGAAATCGCAAATGACACTGTGGCTCTGTGCCTTTCTTCTAAGACAGACGCCCACCTTGCTTTCACTCTCGCAGCTCCCTTGGCAGCCTCCAGCAGCTGCTTTCCTGGAGAACGGCCCGAGAAGTAGAAGCCAGGGCTGGGCTGCACCTTCGCCTTCCGCACGTAAGCGGCACCAGACTCACCGGTGCGCTCTGTTCTTCCCTCCTCCGCTGCATGCTACTACCATCGTGTTCTCGGAAAGACGGAGACTGAAGGGAAGCGCAAATGCTTCCACAGAGAGCTACAAGAGGAATAGGCAGCAGCAGCACAGGAAAGTGCCGTGGAACTTCCTCCTTCCCAAGGCTATAACGTCAATTCAGCAGGCAGGAGAGTGGCAGCCACGCTCGTCTTGCAGCCCGTACAACGAGCACGCGAGCCCGGCGCTCCGCGGCTTCGTTCTTCGCCTTTTCGAGCACGCCGTACCTTCGTTCCCCCGGAGGCGGACGGTCTTCTGCTTCTCGCCCGGAACACTGTGCCCGGCAGTGCAGCGCTTTCTGCGGCAAGCTGCAAAGCGCCCGTCAGATGGCGATGCTGTCTGCCCGCTCCTCGGCTCGAGTGTACTCCGGCGCACGCTGCCGTCTCGCAAGGAGCAAAGAGCTTCGGTAGACATCTCGCACAGGAGAAAGTTGCCAAGAAAGAACCACGTTCTTCATCAGCCCTCCTCATGTCCCGATTGGGGTGCTGCCTTCAAAGCCTTGCACATTGAAAGACTTCTCCAGCAAGTGCTTCTCCCCTGGCGCACTTCGCTGAGTGAGAGCTGCATGGGCAGCGTGGACTCAGCGAAACCGAAAGGGTGTCGCTGTAGCTCGAGCTGAGCAAAGAAACCGTGCACGGTGCACCGTTGGTGGGTGCAGCATGCACGCGGAAAAGCAGCAAAGTTCACTGCCATCGCTGGCCTTCTCTTCAGTCCAGACCACTTAAGGCAAACAATTTAGCTGCAGAGCACTGGGCTTGCGTGTGCAGTGCACCAAATTGCCCAAGACCAGCAAGGGCTCGTTCACAAGCAGAGTCGGCTGAGAGCATTCTTGCTTGCTCCAGAAAGGAAGCCGCAGCTATAGTGCTTCATCCCACAGCGTGGACATAGGCACTTTCCTAGTTGTTCAGCCTTGCAGAGTCCCTGCAACTAGAGCTCAGCCAGGAGCAGGCGTCAAAGCAGAAGGCTTTCCTAAAGCACGCCTCTCCAACCAGCCTTCGGAAATCGCAAATGACACTGTGGCTCTGTGCCTTTCTTCTAAGACAGACGCCCACCTTGCTTTCACTCTCGCAGCTCCCTTGGCAGCCTCCAGCAGCTGCTTTCCTGGAGAACGGCCCGAGAAGTAGAAGCCAGGGCTGGGCTGCACCTTCGCCTTCCGCACGTAAGCGGCACCAGACTCACCGGTGCGCTCTGTTCTTCCCTCCTCCGCTGCATGCTACTACCATCGTGTTCTCGGAAAGACGGAGACTGAAGGGAAGCGCAAATGCTTCCACAGAGAGCTACAAGAGGAATAGGCAGCAGCAGCACAGGTAAGTGCCGTGGAACTTCCTCCTTCCCAAGGCTATAACGTCAATTCAGCAGGCAGGAGAGTGGCAGCCACGCTCGTCTTGCAGCCCGTACAACGAGCACGCGAGCCCGGCGCTCCGCGGCTTCGTTCTTCGCCTTTTCGAGCACGCCGTACCTTCGTTCCCCCGGAGGCGGACGGTCTTCTGCTTCTCGCCCGGAACACTGTGCCCGGCAGTGCAGCGCTTTCTGCGGCAAGCTGCAAAGCGCCCGTCAGATGGCGATGCTGTCTGCCCGCTCCTCGGCTCGAGTGTACTCCGGCGCACGCTGCCGTCTCGCAAGGAGCAAAGAGCTTCGGTAGACAGCTCACACAGGAGAAAGGTGCCAGGACGACACCACATTCCTCCTCACCCCTTCTCGTGGCCCACATTGTGGTGCTGCCTTCAAAGCCGTGCGCATTGAAAGACTCTTCCAGCAAGTGCTTCTCCCCTGGCACACTTCGCTCAGCGACAGCTACGTGGGCAGCGTGGACTCAGCGAAACTGAAAGGGTGTCCTTGTAGCTCGAGCTTGTTGGACAGGATGAAAGTTTGGTAAGAAAGTTTCACAGCTATGTAGGCTTGACAGAAAGATCTCTGAATGTAGAAACTTAGCATGAGGTAGAAATGGAAACGAGTTTTGATAGAGAGTAAAAGGTGTTTTGCTGAAACACTGATCACTGAATAACTGAGAAGGCAAAGGTTGGAGATTGAGTTGGAAGGAGATGTTTTTTATTAGGACACCGGTATGTGAGTACAAACAAGCACATGTTTTTCACCAAGTAAATAAGTCTCAAGAAGGCCATAAGGAAATAGAAAACATGTTTTTACCAAAAAGAGAGCTATCGCAGGCAAACAAGAAATGTCGATGTAGCAAGAAGAAGAGAGGTCTGAGAATTTTCCACTGTAAGCTTAAATTGTAACATACTTACTCTTGTGATTGGATAAGAATGACTATAATATGGTAATGGTAGTAGTCATGATAGGCTACAGGCAAATGTAAAGGTATTGTTGTATGGTGCTTATTGGTTGCTATGTATTGAGATACTCAGCAAAGAAAAATACATAATGCTTTCTAACTTGAACAGAAAGCGGCTCCAGGTATGCCTACCAGCTGTAGCTGACAGCTGTAGGGCTGGCTCTGGATACCCACTCCCTGAAATGCTGTAACTTCGCCTATGCAATACACAGCTTTCAAGAGAGCCGCCTGAAGTCCAGACACCCTTCGCGAGCCTTTCTCCTATAGAGCTGTGGAAAGAAATCGTGCACGCTACACCGAGGGTGCGTGCAGCATGCACGAGCAAAAGCGGCAAAGTTCAGTGCCCTCGCTGGGCTTCCCTTCCGTGCGGATAACGTGAGGCGAAAAATGAAGCCGCAGAGCACCGGGCTTGCAGGTGCAGTGCACCGAGTTGCAGAAGTCCAGCAGGCTCGTTCACAAGCCAAGCCGGCTGAGGGAGTCCTCGCGTCTCCAAAAGGGAACGCGGAGCCGTAGCACTTCATCCCACAGCGTGGAGATAGGCACTTTCCTAGTCGTTCAGCCTTGCAGAGTCCCTGCAGCTAGAGCTCAGCCAGGAGCAGGCGTCAAAGCAGAAGGCCCTCCTAAAGCACCCTTTCTCCAAGCAGCCTCCTGAAAGGGCGCATCACAGTGCGGCTCTGCGCCTTTCTTCTAAGACAGACGCCCGCTATACTTTCGTGCTCGCAGCTCCCTTGGCAGCCTCCAGCAGCTACTCTGCTGGAGAACGGCCGTAGACGTCAAAGCCGGTGCTGGGCTGCACCTCCGCCCTCCCCAGGTAAGCAACAGCGAACTCACCGGTGCACTCTGTACTTCCCTCCTCCGCTTGCATCCTACATGCATTCGTGTTCTCCGAAACTCAGAGACTGAAGGGAAGGGCAATTGCTTCCCCAGATAGCTGCAAGGGCACTAGGCAGCAGCAGCACAAATTTCACATGACCTGATGCACTGTAGAGATATTACCCTGTTACCCCTCCTTTCTCCTCGTCCTCGACCAATTGTGGTGGGATGTCGAAAGGCTTGGCCAGCGAAAAGCTCATCCAGCAAGGGCGTCTCTCTTGACGCATTTCCCTGACCGAGAGCTACACAGATGGTCTGGACACTGTAAAACAGCAAGAAAATAATTCTATGTCCAGCTGAGGAAAATCCGTGCACAGAAAAATGTAGATGCCTGCAGTAAACAATCTGAAGAGCGGCAAAGCTCCAAGCCATCGCTGCGCTTCAGTCCTGTCCGGACCACAGAAGGCGAAGAACGAAGCAGCTGGGCACCGGCTTCATGGACTCAGTGGCGCGACTTGCAAATGTCCAGCCAAGAGCTGCTTCAACAAGCAGATTCAGCCGAGAATGCTCTGCCTGCACTTTCCCTCGCAGCGCTAGGCAGCACCACGTTCTGTTTGCGTGGCAGCCTGATTCTTAACGGAAAGATTCTCAATGCCTGTGTCTGGCACAGAGAACGGTTTTAGGTCAGCAAGCTCACCCGGCGCTTACCCTCGACGCGTGCAAACCTGTATTTGCACCGCATTCCAGTGGCAGCCCTCTTTCCTTTCCAGCCGGCACAGCGCCGTCAGATCGCGGTGCTCTCTGCACCTGCCTTCTCGCTTCCAAGTGCCACCGCGCACATTACAGCCTTGCAGGGAGCGAAGAGGCGGAGAGGCGTCTCGCAAAGAAGAACGTGCCGGGACGAAAAGGTGCTCTTTCCTTTCTCCTCCTCCTTTGCCCGAATGGTGGTGCTGTGTTGAAAGGCTTGGCCAGCGAAAAGCTCATCCAGCAAGTGTTTCTCTCCTGACGCCTTTCGCTGAGCGAGAGAGCTACACGGACACTTTCGACTCGGGGAAACAGCAAGAGAATGACTGTACGTCGAGCTGAGGAAAAGCCGTGCACAGCAGCCTGTGGCTGCGTGCAGTGTTCACGCTGAAGAGCGGCAAAGCTCCAAGCCATCGCTGCGCTTCAGTCCTGTCCGGACCACAGAAGGCGAAGAACGAAGCAGCTGGGCACCGGCTTCATGGGCTCAGTGGAGCGACTTGCAAATGTCCAGCCCAGAGCTGCTTCAACAAGCAGATTCAGCTGAGAATGCTCTGCCTGCTTCAACAAAGTAAGGCGCAGCCCTTGCACTGCAGCACACTGCCTGGCCAGAAACAGGTTCTTACACCTTCAGTGCTGCCGAGCCCACGCAGCTTGAGCACACCCAGAAGGACGCGTCCAGAAAGAAGGCGTTCTTCGAGTGCCTTGTCCTTCCTTGTTCTGTCTTTCATCTGCACCTGAAACAGTGGGTCTACGTGTTTTCCTTCCCAGGGAAAAGAACTTTCATTCTTGTCCAGGAGTCTATGGCTAAAATGGTGATTGCATGTCCCATATCCAATACAACCAAGGATTACTCCCGGAGGAAAGCTGCCAGGACAGATGGGTCTTGCTGGCTTTGACCACCCCTGGGCCACCTCTCATATTCTCCTGAAACAGTGGGGTACATGAAGGCATTGCCATACCTGATCATCCCTTGCCATGCAGAGCCCAGCCTTGCATTGCCTTACAGACACCTCTGTGTACCTCCCTTGCCCTTCCTATGTCTCCATTGCATGGCCTTGTTCACCAATCTCCCACCTTGACTTTCTTACCCCTTGTTTCCTGGTCTTGTCTTGCCTGCTTCTCCTATGACTCTCTTGGCCTTGCCTAAGTCTCTCTTGCCTTGCTTTGCAAAGCCAACACTTGCCTTGCCCTGCTACCCCTCTTTCCCTCGCCTAGTCTACCCACACCTACCCACCTTTGACTGGCCTATCCATCCGATCATCACCTTTTCTGCACCACCCCTCCATGCTCTTGTCTTGCCTTGGCCTGCCTACCCTTCCCTTGCCTTGCACTGCCTTGCATAACCCTTGCCCTTCTTGACATTTGTGCCCCTTTCCAACATGGCCTTGCTTTCCTTTGCCTACCCCTCCCAATCCCTGCTTTGCCTACAGATTCCTGGCCTTCTTTTGTCTACCACTCCTTTGCCTTTTGTGGGAACCAACAGCTGGTCTGAAGGCCTCACAGACATTTCCGTTGATACAATCATTTTGTACCCGTGAGAATTGCAGAAGCAAGAAGATAAACAACAGAAAGAAGTTGTAACAGCTGCAAAAGGGACGATACTGGCTGATGTTTAGCAAAGAATGTGTGTACACTATAGACAACCAATAGTATTGTATTATAGCAAAATAATAGTCCATGCACATGTAGCTAAAAAAGTGCATAAGAGAAGATGCATAAATAATACAAGTGGTTTTTTGCCATTGCTCGGGGCAGAGAGTGTATGTGTGTCGTGACCGTCTCAACAGCAACAGCCTTGCACTGCCTTTCATAACCAGCCCCTGCCTACTGCCTCCTTCCCTGGCCTTCCATGTCTTGTCTTCCTCTCCTTTGATTTAACTTGCTTCTCCTATCTCTCCCTTGCTTGCCTTACTCCACTGACCTTTCTGTGTTCTTGCCTTGACTTGCCTAGCTGTTCCTTGCTTCACATTGCTTTGTGTAAGCATTCCCTGTTTTTATTTGCCTACCCCTTTCTTGCCTGGCCTTTCCTTGCCTAGCCTTTCTTGTCTTTGCCTGCCCTCTGCATCACTGGACTTACCTTCCTATGCCCTGCCTTCCGAACTACAACTTCTGGGCCTTCTCTTGCCTCGCACTCATTGGCCCTACTTTGCTGCCTGCTCACTGCTCTTGCTTTGCTTTCCCTAACTTTCCCTTGACTTGACTAGAATTGCCTAAACTTGCTTTGACTGCATTGCCTTGCCTGCATGGAAGAAAAGGCAAGGCAGGGCAAAGCAAGGAAATCATAGGCAGGGCAGGGCAGGGCAAGGGAGACATAGGCAAGAGAGACGTAGCCAAGGAAGGCAAAGCAAGGGTAGGCTAGGAAAAACCAGGCAATGGTACTGAAGGCAACGCAAGGCCAAGTGACTCATAATGCCTTTCCTTGGAATGCAAAGGTCTGAATCCCAGTGTTGGTGGAGCAGATGATAAGGTCCCATGGGGAAGTAAACTCAACTGAGACATTTCTCTCCTGGCACCTCTTGTGTAGGAGCAATTCTTAGATATATTCAATATTGGCGGTAGCACGCCAGTTCCTCAGAGAGGATGACAATGCTTTTCCATGGGAAGGAAAGCACCTAGCCCCAGTGTTTCAGGTGCACATAAGAAGCTGCCTAGTGGAGGTAAAGGGCAGCAGCAACTTTCTGTCCTGGCATATTTGGTGTAGAAGCACTGCCTTGATTTGTACAAGTATGGAGTTGCTACGCCCTATTTTCAAGGCAGTCTCCTGAAAAAGTCAATTTTGGCATGTCGTTTCCACTTCTGAAAGGTGGTCTTCTGAACTCTTGGCAGTAAGCCAAGACAAGCAGCTATGCTCATCCTTGGTGTGCAGCTGATTTAGACACCAGGGCAGGTAATGTCCAGTAACAGTGTTCTGGCACATTGGATGGGAGCAGTTCCTGGATGTTTTCTATTTTGGAGGAGGAGATCCCAGTTCTTCTGAGATGGGCTCATAGTTTCTCTCTTTGGCAAAGAAAGCAGTTTTGGATCTGCATGTAGGGTGTTCTCAGCGAATTAATGGCTTTTCCTCATGGGCAGTTCTGTGGGCTATAGCTGTTGAACTGTTAGAGAAGGAATGAAAAAGCCAAGCTGTTGAACAAATTTGCATCCTGCTGACTTTAGCAGCCCCTGATAAAATTCTGTTTGCATCCTGACTCTGTGAGACTGAAGGATTATGATGGTACTTAAAGCTGAGGAGGAAAGTGCACATAGAAGAGCATGTGAATTTAATGGCTCTTCCTAGTAGGCAGTTCTCTGGGCTAGAGCTGTTGAACTGTTAGAGAGGGAATGCAAGAGCCAAGCTTCTGAGCTCTTTTCCCTGCTACCTTTAAAGTATGAGCATTCCCTGGTGCTCTCCTATTTGGATAATAAGTTAGAGTGGGTTTCACATTCACTTTGAAGAATAGAAACAGCGTCATGTGAACCTGTGCCATCAGCTTTCCTTTCCAACTAAATGTTCCTACTTGCAATCTTGCAATTCTTACTTGCAATCATGCAGAGCACCGTGCTTGAGGCTGGTGCATTGAAGAAAATTAAATTAGGGCTGTATCAGTACAAAGGAGAGATTGCCATTTGCAAAACCTCGTTTCGCTTAAGTTAGTAATATTGTAAGTGTTAATTGAGTGGTCATTGGTTGCCTATCACCATCCTGATGCACTAATTTCATCAAGTGTAAATATTGGTCACAAAAGGTGCCCATTCAGCAACCTGTTGCTGTCTCCACATGGAAGTGTCTTCCGGACGAAATCAAAAGACATTCGAAGAGCCAGGATCCGCAAAGGAACAAACTATTGCCACATGAATGGTGCTGGGCGCCATGAGGAGCAGTTAACTTTAACCTGCGCGCTGTCAGCACTCAGAAGAACAACCCCAGCATGGCAGGGGGGACTTGCAAAAGAAGGAAAGGCCCCTCACCTAGCTATAAACCACCCAAAGTGCAGAGCCAAGTTGAAAACACCACTGCTCTCAAATCAACCGTGTCAGGACAAAAAGATTTCACTGATCTCCCCCTTCCAGGTACAAACTCTTATTTGCACCACACTCAGAGGGCAATGTGAGCTCCCCAGCGCTGTCTTTCACTCTCGCAGAGTCCAGATACTAACTTGTGAACATCCTACACAAACATTAGCTCATGAAAGTGCCAGCTTGAGCAAGAACAGCAGACCCTCCCATTGCACCCCCTTGTCATCCAGAGTGCGGCGGTTTGTTGAAAATCATGGACTCGGAAAGACCAATGCAGCAACTGCTTTTCTCTCTCCTACTGCCTTTCCCTGAGCGAGAGGTAGATGGATGATGTGGACTTAGTGGAACAGAAAGAGTATGACTGTACTTATAACGGAGGAAAACCCCCCACAGCATACTGTGCTGTGTGCAGTACACGCTCTGAAAAGAGACAAAGCTGAATGCTGCCAGCGGGCTTCGGTTCTCAGACTGCTTGCATGGGCAGAGCTGCGGGCTCTTTTAAGGATGGAAACTGGCATCTGTGAGTGTAAAGAATGTGACTTTCCACACAGCTTAGAAGAAAGGTGCATAGCCCCAGTGAGAAGTGTGTACGTGAAAGACTGGCAGAAGAAGTCGCAGTCCAGCAAGGCTGGTATCTTTTTCTTTGTGCCAAATAGGCACCTTGGGAACATGAAAGTACTTGATGGTAGCCAAACTGACAGTGAAGGCACAGAACACCGTCGGGTGTGTGCAGTGTACAGACGCAATGTAAAAGCCCTGAGTACCATTTGACTGCAGTCATAGTGCAAGTTTGCAACTGTACCATGCAAGGCCAGTGAAAGCTTCCTGTGCGGCCACATTTTCGTATTGGAGCTCGCTAGCTGGAAGTGATTCGGTTTGTCTGCAGTATCCGCTCGACTGAATGTGATGTGTCACTGGAAAGAAAAGTACAGACCAGCAGTGCGTTTGATATGGTTCAGGGGCTGCAAAGGAAATGTACAGGCCACCTCTGGGATTTTGGTCTTTGTGCATTCCCATGGCAGCAGTTCCTGGATGTTTTTGTTCTACAGTTTAGGCTCAGTGAGAGAGAAAAAATGCGAGAGCACGCATAGCAGAGCCACAGGGAGAATTGCTGAGGTATGAGTTGCGTGCTGTTCAGATACTGCCGTACCAAAGGCCTACCTAAACACTGCTGCTGATCTAGCATGTCTTTCTGTAGCAAGACTTGTTGGTACTGCAAAACAGAAGATGCGTGAGGTCAAATGAATCTGGACAGAAAATTTCAGACGAGCAGCCTATGAGTGCATGATTGAAACAGTAAATTTAGGTGACAGAATAGATCGTGGCATCGATTTGCGTAGTGTTAATATTCTCTGAAGGGAATGCAAAAAGCCAAGATGTGTTTTCCATTCTAGCTGTTCCTGACAAAAACTGAGGAATAAAACTTTCGTTCTAGATGGAATGTAACATTCAGTTCCCAGGATTTTGCACTCCAAAGTTCAACAAAAGAGTTTCCACAAGAATCTTGAGAAGAAGCACAATCACTTCCACCTAGAGCTGGAAGAGGAAGAGGCAGCGGCACAAGCAAGTGCCCTTGAGCGTCCTCCTTCCGAATGCTAGAACGTCAATTCAGCAGGCAGGAGTGCAGCAGCCACCCTTCGTCTTGCAAGCCCATACGACGCGCACACCAGCCCGGTGCTCTGCGGCTTCGTCCTTCGCCTTTTCGAGCACGCCGTACCTTCATTCTCCCGGAGGCGAACAGCGGTCTGCTTCTCGCACGGAACGCTGTGTCGGCAGCCAAGCGCTCCAGTGCACTGCTTCTGCCCAAACACGCCTGGGCCCTGCACCTCTCCTTCCCAGCGCTACGTAGCAGCACAATCTGTCCCTCTTGCCATCCCAAGCTAAGCGGAAAGCTTCTCGGCTACGTCTCCCGCAGAGAGCTGTGCCAGGACAATAAGCTTGCAAGCACTTTGCTCCTGACACTAGTGGCAACAGGGATTCGCACCACCTTCCAGGAGCAGTCCTCTTGCCTTTTACAAGGTGCAAAAGCGCCCCCTCTGTGGCGGTGCTGTCTGCCCGGTCTTTCTCGGCTCGAAGCACCACGAGGCACACAAGACTCTCTCGCAAGGACCGAAATTCCCGATAGGCGTCTCTGGGCTTTCTGCAATGCTGCACGCACAAGCCCGGTGCTCTGAGGCTTCGTTCTTCGCCTTTCGTTGTCTGGGCAGAAGAGAAGCCGAGCGAGGCCATTGTGCTTTGCCGCTTGTCAGTGTGCTGTGCACGGTTTTTCCGCAGCTCGAGCTAGCGGGAGACCCCTTCGGTTTCGCGGCGTCCACACTACCCATGGTAGCTCTCGCTCAGCGAAACTTGAAGGGGAGAAGCACTTGCTGGATGAGTCTTTCAGTGTGCAGGACTTTGAAAACACAGCAGCGCAATCGGGGCCACGAGAAGGACCACTGAGAAGTCGCTCTCGCACAGAGAACCGTGCCAGGATGACGAGCTCGCCCAGCATTTGCCCCTGACACTTGGGGAACTCGTAGCTGCCAGTGCCTTCCAGGGGCAGTCTGCTTTCTGTCATAACCTGCATAGGGCCCGTCAGATGGTGGTGCTGTCTGCCTTCTCCTTCTCGGCCAGAGTGTACTCTGGTGCACACTGCAGTCTGGCAAGGAGCAAAGATCTTCGGTAGACATCTCGCACAGGAGAAAGTTGCCAAGAAAGAACCACGTTCTTCATCAGCCCTCCTCATGTCCCGATTGGGGTGCTGCCTTCAAAGCCTTGCACATTGAAAGACTTCTCCAGCAAGTGCTTCTCCCCTGGCGCACTTCGCTGAGTGAGAGCTGCATGGGCAGCGTGGACTCAGCGAAACCGAAAGGCTGTCGCTGTAGCTTGAGCTGAGCAAAGAAACCGTGCACGGTGCACCGTTGGTGGGTGCAGCATGCACGCGGAAAAGCAGCAAAGTTCACTGCCATCGCTGGCCTTCTCTTCAGTCCAGACCACTTAAGGCAAACAATTTAGCTGCAGAGCACTGGGCTTGCGTGTGCAGTGCACCAAATTGCCCAAGACCAGCAAGGGCTCGTTCACAAGCAGAGTCGGCTGAGAGCATTCTTGCTTGCTCCAGAAAGGAAGCCGCAGCTATAGTGCTTCATCCCACAGCGTGGACATAGGCACTTTCCTAGTTGTTCAGCCTTGCAGAGTCCCTGCAACTAGAGCTCAGCCAGGAGCAGGCGTCAAAGCAGAAGGCTTTCCTAAAGCACGCCTCTCCAACCAGCCTTCGGAAATCGCAAATGACACTGTGGCTCTGTGCCTTTCTTCTAAGACAGACGCCCACCTTGCTTTCACTCTCGCAGCTCCCTTGGCAGCCTCCAGCAGCTGCTTTCCTGGAGAACGGCCCGAGAAGTAGAAGCCAGGGCTGGGCTGCACCTTCGCCTTCCGCACGTAAGCGGCACCAGACTCACCGGTGCGCTCTGTTCTTCCCTCCTCCGCTGCATGCTACTACCATCGTGTTCTCGGAAAGACGGAGACTGAAGGGAAGCGCAAATGCTTCCACAGAGAGCTACAAGAGGAATAGGCAGCAGCAGCACAGGTAAGTGCCGTGGAACTTCCTCCTTCCCAAGGCTATAACGTCAATTCAGCAGGCAGGAGAGTGGCAGCCACGCTCGTCTTGCAGCCCGTACAACGAGCACGCGAGCCCGGCGCTCCGCGGCTTCGTTCTTCGCCTTTTCGAGCACGCCGTACCTTCGTTCCCCCGGAGGCGGACGGTCTTCTGCTTCTCGCCCGGAACACTGTGCCCGGCAGTGCAGCGCTTTCTGCGGCAAGCTGCAAAGCGCCCGTCAGATGGCGATGCTGTCTGCCCGCTCCTCGGCTCGAGTGTACTCCGGCGCACGCTGCCGTCTCGCAAGGAGCAAAGAGCTTCGGTAGACATCTCGCACAGGAGAAAGTTGCCAAGAAAGAACCACGTTCTTCATCAGCCCTCCTCATGTCCCGATTGGGGTGCTGCCTTCAAAGCCTTGCACATTGAAAGACTTCTCCAGCAAGTGCTTCTCCCCTGGCGCACTTCGCTGAGTGAGAGCTGCATGGGCAGCGTGGACTCAGCGAAACCGAAAGGCTGTCGCTGTAGCTCGAGCTGAGCAAAGAAACCGTGCACGGTGCACCGTTGGTGGGTGCAGCATGCACGCGGAAAAGCAGCAAAGTTCACTGCCATCGCTGGCCTTCTCTTCAGTCCAGACCACTTAAGGCAAACAATTTAGCTGCAGAGCACTGGGCTTGCGTGTGCAGTGCACCAAATTGCCCAAGACCAGCAAGGGCTCGTTCACAAGCAGAGTCGGCTGAGAGCATTCTTGCTTGCTCCAGAAAGGAAGCCGCAGCTATAGTGCTTCATCCCACAGCGTGGACATAGGCACTTTCCTAGTTGTTCAGCCTTGCAGAGTCCCTGCAACTAGAGCTCAGCCAGGAGCAGGCGTCAAAGCAGAAGGCTTTCCTAAAGCACGCCTCTCCAACCAGCCTTCGGAAATCGCAAATGACACTGTGGCTCTGTGCCTTTCTTCTAAGACAGACGCCCACCTTGCTTTCACTCTCGCAGCTCCCTTGGCAGCCTCCAGCAGCTGCTTTCCTGGAGAACGGCCCGAGAAGTAGAAGCCAGGGCTGGGCTGCACCTTCGCCTTCCGCACGTAAGCGGCACCAGACTCACCGGTGCGCTCTGTTCTTCCCTCCTCCGCTGCATGCTACTACCATCGTGTTCTCGGAAAGACGGAGACTGAAGGGAAGCGCAAATGCTTCCACAGAGAGCTACAAGAGGAATAGGCAGCAGCAGCACAGGAAAGTGCCGTGGAACTTCCTCCTTCCCAAGGCTATAACGTCAATTCAGCAGGCAGGAGAGTGGCAGCCACGCTCGTCTTGCAGCCCGTACAACGAGCACGCGAGCCCGGCGCTCCGCGGCTTCGTTCTTCGCCTTTTCGAGCACGCCGTACCTTCGTTCCCCCGGAGGCGGACGGTCTTCTGCTTCTCGCCCGGAACACTGTGCCCGGCAGTGCAGCGCTTTCTGCGGCAAGCTGCAAAGCGCCCGTCAGATGGCGATGCTGTCTGCCCGCTCCTCGGCTCGAGTGTACTCCGGCGCACGCTGCCGTCTCGCAAGGAGCAAAGAGCTTCGGTAGACATCTCGCACAGGAGAAAGTTGCCAAGAAAGAACCACGTTCTTCATCAGCCCTCCTCATGTCCCGATTGGGGTGCTGCCTTCAAAGCCTTGCACATTGAAAGACTTCTCCAGCAAGTGCTTCTCCCCTGGCGCACTTCGCTGAGTGAGAGCTGCATGGGCAGCGTGGACTCAGCGAAACCGAAAGGCTGTCGCTGTAGCTTGAGCTGAGCAAAGAAACCGTGCACGGTGCACCGTTGGTGGGTGCAGCATGCACGCGGAAAAGCAGCAAAGTTCACTGCCATCGCTGGCCTTCTCTTCAGTCCAGACCACTTAAGGCAAACAATTTAGCTGCAGAGCACTGGGCTTGCGTGTGCAGTGCACCAAATTGCCCAAGACCAGCAAGGGCTCGTTCACAAGCAGAGTCGGCTGAGAGCATTCTTGCTTGCTCCAGAAAGGAAGCCGCAGCTATAGTGCTTCATCCCACAGCGTGGACATAGGCACTTTCCTAGTTGTTCAGCCTTGCAGAGTCCCTGCAACTAGAGCTCAGCCAGGAGCAGGCGTCAAAGCAGAAGGCTTTCCTAAAGCACGCCTCTCCAACCAGCCTTCGGAAATCGCAAATGACACTGTGGCTCTGTGCCTTTCTTCTAAGACAGACGCCCACCTTGCTTTCACTCTCGCAGCTCCCTTGGCAGCCTCCAGCAGCTGCTTTCCTGGAGAACGGCCCGAGAAGTAGAAGCCAGGGCTGGGCTGCACCTTCGCCTTCCGCACGTAAGCGGCACCAGACTCACCGGTGCGCTCTGTTCTTCCCTCCTCCGCTGCATGCTACTACCATCGTGTTCTCGGAAAGACGGAGACTGAAGGGAAGCGCAAATGCTTCCACAGAGAGCTACAAGAGGAATAGGCAGCAGCAGCACAGGTAAGTGCCGTGGAACTTCCTCCTTCCCAAGGCTATAACGTCAATTCAGCAGGCAGGAGAGTGGCAGCCACGCTCGTCTTGCAGCCCGTACAACGAGCACGCGAGCCCGGCGCTCCGCGGCTTCGTTCTTCGCCTTTTCGAGCACGCCGTACCTTCGTTCCCCCGGAGGCGGACGGTCTTCTGCTTCTCGCCCGGAACACTGTGCCCGGCAGTGCAGCGCTTTCTGCGGCAAGCTGCAAAGCGCCCGTCAGATGGCGATGCTGTCTGCCCGCTCCTCGGCTCGAGTGTACTCCGGCGCACGCTGCCGTCTCGCAAGGAGCAAAGAGCTTCGGTAGACAGCTCACACAGGAGAAAGGTGCCAGGACGACACCACATTCCTCCTCACCCCTTCTCGTGGCCCACATTGTGGTGCTGCCTTCAAAGCCGTGCGCATTGAAAGACTCTTCCAGCAAGTGCTTCTCCCCTGGCACACTTCGCTCAGCGACAGCTACGTGGGCAGCGTGGACTCAGCGAAACTGAAAGGGTGTCCTTGTAGCTCGAGCTTGTTGGACAGGATGAAAGTTTGGTAAGAAAGTTTCACAGCTATGTAGGCTTGACAGAAAGATCTCTGAATGTAGAAACTTAGCATGAGGTAGAAATGGAAACGAGTTTTGATAGAGAGTAAAAGGTGTTTTGCTGAAACACTGATCACTGAATAACTGAGAAGGCAAAGGTTGGAGATTGAGTTGGAAGGAGATGTTTTTTATTAGGACACCGGTATGTGAGTACAAACAAGCACATGTTTTTCACCAAGTAAATAAGTCTCAAGAAGGCCATAAGGAAATAGAAAACATGTTTTTACCAAAAAGAGAGCTATCGCAGGCAAACAAGAAATGTCGATGTAGCAAGAAGAAGAGAGGTCTGAGAATTTTCCACTGTAAGCTTAAATTGTAACATACTTACTCTTGTGATTGGATAAGAATGACTATAATATGGTAATGGTAGTAGTCATGATAGGCTACAGGCAAATGTAAAGGTATTGTTGTATGGTGCTTATTGGTTGCTATGTATTGAGATACTCAGCAAAGAAAAATACATAATGCTTTCTAACTTGAACAGAAAGCGGCTCCAGGTATGCCTACCAGCTGTAGCTGACAGCTGTAGGGCTGGCTCTGGATACCCACTCCCTGAAATGCTGTAACTTCGCCTATGCAATACACAGCTTTCAAGAGAGCCGCCTGAAGTCCAGACACCCTTCGCGAGCCTTTCTCCTATAGAGCTGTGGAAAGAAATCGTGCACGCTACACCGAGGGTGCGTGCAGCATGCACGAGCAAAAGCGGCAAAGTTCAGTGCCCTCGCTGGGCTTCCCTTCCGTGCGGATAACGTGAGGCGAAAAATGAAGCCGCAGAGCACCGGGCTTGCAGGTGCAGTGCACCGAGTTGCAGAAGTCCAGCAGGCTCGTTCACAAGCCAAGCCGGCTGAGGGAGTCCTCACGTCTCCAAAAGGGAACGCGGAGCCGTAGCACTTCATCCCACAGCGTGGAGATAGGCACTTTCCTAGTCGTTCAGCCTTGCAGAGTCCCTGCAGCTAGAGCTCAGCCAGGAGCAGGCGTCAAAGCAGAAGGCCCTCCTAAAGCACCCTTTCTCCAAGCAGCCTCCTGAAAGGGCGCATCACAGTGCGGCTCTGCGCCTTTCTTCTAAGACAGACGCCCGCTATACTTTCGTGCTCGCAGCTCCCTTGGCAGCCTCCAGCAGCTACTCTGCTGGAGAACGGCCGTAGACGTCAAAGCCAGTGCTGGGCTGCACCTCCGCCCTCCCCAGGTAAGCAACAGCGAACTCACCGGTGCACTCTGTACTTCCCTCCTCCGCTTGCATCCTACATGCATTCGTGTTCTCCGAAACTCAGAGACTGAAGGGAAGGGCAATTGCTTCCCCAGATAGCTGCAAGGGCACTAGGCAGCAGCAGCACAAATTTCACATGACCTGATGCACTGTAGAGATATTACCCTGTTACCCCTCCTTTCTCCTCGTCCTCGACCAATTGTGGTGGGATGTCGAAAGGCTTGGCCAGCGAAAAGCTCATCCAGCAAGGGCGTCTCTCTTGACGCATTTCCCTGACCGAGAGCTACACAGATGGTCTGGACACTGTAAAACAGCAAGAAAATAATTCTATGTCCAGCTGAGGAAAATCCGTGCACAGAAAAATGTAGATGCCTGCAGTAAACAATCTGAAGAGCGGCAAAGCTCCAAGCCATCGCTGCGCTTCAGTCCTGTCCGGACCACAGAAGGCGAAGAACGAAGCAGCTGGGCACCGGCTTCATGGACTCAGTGGCGCGACTTGCAAATGTCCAGCCAAGAGCTGCTTCAACAAGCAGATTCAGCCGAGAATGCTCTGCCTGCACTTTCCCTCGCAGCGCTAGGCAGCACCACGTTCTGTTTGCGTGGCAGCCTGATTCTTAACGGAAAGATTCTCAATGCCTGTGTCTGGCACAGAGAACGGTTTTAGGTCAGCAAGCTCACCCGGCGCTTACCCTCGACGCGTGCAAACCTGTATTTGCACCGCATTCCAGTGGCAGCCCTCTTTCCTTTCCAGCCGGCACAGCGCCGTCAGATCGCGGTGCTCTCTGCACCTGCCTTCTCGTTTCCAAGTGCCACCGCGCACATTACAGCCTTGCAGGGAGCGAAGAGGCGGAGAGGCGTCTCGCAAAGAAGAACGTGCCGGGACGAAAAGGTGCTCTTTCCTTTCTCCTCCTCCTTTGCCCGAATGGTGGTGCTGTGTTGAAAGGCTTGGCCAGCGAAAAGCTCATCCAGCAAGTGTTTCTCTCCTGACGCCTTTCGCTGAGCGAGAGAGCTACACGGACACTTTCGACTCGGGGAAACAGCAAGAGCATGACTGTACGTCGAGCTGAGGAAAAGCCCTGCACAGCAGCCTGTGGCTGCGTGCAGTGTTCACGCTGAAGAGCGGCAAAGCTCCAAGCCATCGCTGCGCTTCAGTCCTGTCCGGACCACAGAAGGCGAAGAACGAAGCAGCTGGGCACCGGCTTCATGGGCTCAGTGGAGCGACTTGCAAATGTCCAGCCCAGAGCTGCTTCAACAAGCAGATTCAGCTGAGAATGCTCTGCCTGCTTCAACAAAGTAAGGCGCAGCCCTTGCACTGCAGCACACTGCCTGGCCAGAAACAGGTTCTTACACCTTCAGTGCTGCCGAGCCCACGCAGCTTGAGCACACCCAGAAGGACGCGTCCAGAAAGAAGGCGTTCTTCGAGTGCCTTGTCCTTCCTTGTTCTGTCTTTCATCTGCACCTGAAACAGTGGGTCTACGTGTTTTCCTTCCCAGGGAAAAGAACTTTCATTCTTGTCCAGGAGTCTATGGCTAAAATGGTGATTGCATGTCCCATATCCAATACAACCAAGGATTACTCCCGGAGGAAAGCTGCCAGGACAGATGGGTCTTGCTGGCTTTGACCACCCCTGGGCCACCTCTCATATTCTCCTGAAACAGTGGGGTACATGAAGGCATTGCCATACCTGATCATCCCTTGCCATGCAGAGCCCAGCCTTGCATTGCCTTACAGACACCTCTGTGTACCTCCCTTGCCCTTCCTATGTCTCCATTGCATGGCCTTGTTCACCAATCTCCCACCTTGACTTTCTTACCCCTTGTTTCCTGGTCTTGTCTTGCCTGCTTCTCCTATGACTCTCTTGGCCTTGCCTAAGTCTCTCTTGCCTTGCTTTGCAAAGCCAACACTTGCCTTGCCCTGCTACCCCTCTTTCCCTCGCCTAGTCTACCCACACCTACCCACCTTTGACTGGCCTATCCATCCGATCATCACCTTTTCTGCACCACCCCTCCATGCTCTTGTCTTGCCTTGGCCTGCCTACCCTTCCCTTGCCTTGCACTGCCTTGCATAACCCTTGCCCTTCTTGACATTTGTGCCCCTTTCCAACATGGCCTTGCTTTCCTTTGCCTACCCCTCCCAATCCCTGCTTTGCCTACAGATTCCTGGCCTTCTTTTGTCTACCACTCCTTTGCCTTTTGTGGGAACCAACAGCTGGTCTGAAGGCCTCACAGACATTTCCGTTGATACAATCATTTTGTACCCGTGAGAATTGCAGAAGCAAGAAGATAAACAACAGAAAGAAGTTGTAACAGCTGCAAAAGGGACGATACTGGCTGATGTTTAGCAAAGAATGTGTGTACACTATAGACAACCAATAGTATTGTATTATAGCAAAATAATAGTCCATGCACATGTAGCTAAAAAAGTGCATAAGAGAAGATGCATAAATAATACAAGTGGTTTTTTGCCATTGCTCGGGGCAGAGAGTGTATGTGTGTCGTGACCGTCTCAACAGCAACAGCCTTGCACTGCCTTTCATAACCAGCCCCTGCCTACTGCCTCCTTCCCTGGCCTTCCATGTCTTGTCTTCCTCTCCTTTGATTTAACTTGCTTCTCCTATCTCTCCCTTGCTTGCCTTACTCCACTGACCTTTCTGTGTTCTTGCCTTGACTTGCCTAGCTGTTCCTTGCTTCACATTGCTTTGTGTAAGCATTCCCTGTTTTTATTTGCCTACCCCTTTCTTGCCTGGCCTTTCCTTGCCTAGCCTTTCTTGTCTTTGCCTGCCCTCTGCATCACTGGACTTACCTTCCTATGCCCTGCCTTCCGAACTACAACTTCTGGGCCTTCTCTTGCCTCGCACTCATTGGCCCTACTTTGCTGCCTGCTCACTGCTCTTGCTTTGCTTTCCCTAACTTTCCCTTGACTTGACTAGAATTGCCTAAACTTGCTTTGACTGCATTGCCTTGCCTGCATGGAAGAAAAGGCAAGGCAGGGCAAAGCAAGGAAATCATAGGCAGGGCAGGGCAGGGCAAGGGAGACATAGGCAAGAGAGACGTAGCCAAGGAAGGCAAAGCAAGGGTAGGCTAGGAAAAACCAGGCAATGGTACTGAAGGCAACGCAAGGCCAAGTGACTCATAATGCCTTTCCTTGGAATGCAAAGGTCTGAATCCCAGTGTTGGTGGAGCAGATGATAAGGTCCCATGGGGAAGTAAACTCAACTGAGACATTTCTCTCCTGGCACCTCTTGTGTAGGAGCAATTCTTAGATATATTCAATATTGGCGGTAGCACGCCAGTTCCTCAGAGAGGATGACAATGCTTTTCCATGGGAAGGAAAGCACCTAGCCCCAGTGTTTCAGGTGCACATAAGAAGCTGCCTAGTGGAGGTAAAGGGCAGCAGCAACTTTCTGTCCTGGCATATTTGGTGTAGAAGCACTGCCTTGATTTGTACAAGTATGGAGTTGCTACGCCCTATTTTCAAGGCAGTCTCCTGAAAAAGTCAATTTTGGCATGTCGTTTCCACTTCTGAAAGGTGGTCTTCTGAACTCTTGGCAGTAAGCCAAGACAAGCAGCTATGCTCATCCTTGGTGTGCAGCTGATTTAGACACCAGGGCAGGTAATGTCCAGTAACAGTGTTCTGGCACATTGGATGGGAGCAGTTCCTGGATGTTTTCTATTTTGGAGGAGGAGATCCCAGTTCTTCTGAGATGGGCTCATAGTTTCTCTCTTTGGCAAAGAAAGCAGTTTTGGATCTGCATGTAGGGTGTTCTCAGCGAATTAATGGCTTTTCCTCATGGGCAGTTCTGTGGGCTATAGCTGTTGAACTGTTAGAGAAGGAATGAAAAAGCCAAGCTGTTGAACAAATTTGCATCCTGCTGACTTTAGCAGCCCCTGATAAAATTCTGTTTGCATCCTGACTCTGTGAGACTGAAGGATTATGATGGTACTTAAAGCTGAGGAGGAAAGTGCACATAGAAGAGCATGTGAATTTAATGGCTCTTCCTAGTAGGCAGTTCTCTGGGCTAGAGCTGTTGAACTGTTAGAGAGGGAATGCAAGAGCCAAGCTTCTGAGCTCTTTTCCCTGCTACCTTTAAAGTATGAGCATTCCCTGGTGCTCTCCTATTTGGATAATAAGTTAGAGTGGGTTTCACATTCACTTTGAAGAATAGAAACAGCGTCATGTGAACCTGTGCCATCAGCTTTCCTTTCCAACTAAATGTTCCTACTTGCAATCTTGCAATTCTTACTTGCAATCATGCAGAGCACCGTGCTTGAGGCTGGTGCATTGAAGAAAATTAAATTAGGGCTGTATCAGTACAAAGGAGAGATTGCCATTTGCAAAACCTCGTTTCGCTTAAGTTAGTAATATTGTAAGTGTTAATTGAGTGGTCATTGGTTGCCTATCACCATCCTGATGCACTAATTTCATCAAGTGTAAATATTGGTCACAAAAGGTGCCCATTCAGCAACCTGTTGCTGTCTCCACATGGAAGTGTCTTCCGGACGAAATCAAAAGACATTCGAAGAGCCAGGATCCGCAAAGGAACAAACTATTGCCACATGAATGGTGCTGGGCGCCATGAGGAGCAGTTAACTTTAACCTGCGCGCTGTCAGCACTCAGAAGAACAACCCCAGCATGGCAGGGGGGACTTGCAAAAGAAGGAAAGGCCCCTCACCTAGCTATAAACCACCCAAAGTGCAGAGCCAAGTTGAAAACACCACTGCTCTCAAATCAACCGTGTCAGGACAAAAAGATTTCACTGATCTCCCCCTTCCAGGTACAAACTCTTATTTGCACCACACTCAGAGGGCAATGTGAGCTCCCCAGCGCTGTCTTTCACTCTCGCAGAGTCCAGATACTAACTTGTGAACATCCTACACAAACATTAGCTCATGAAAGTGCCAGCTTGAGCAAGAACAGCAGACCCTCCCATTGCACCCCCTTGTCATCCAGAGTGCGGCGGTTTGTTGAAAATCATGGACTCGGAAAGACCAATGCAGCAACTGCTTTTCTCTCTCCTACTGCCTTTCCCTGAGCGAGAGGTAGATGGATGATGTGGACTTAGTGGAACAGAAAGAGTATGACTGTACTTATAACGGAGGAAAACCCCCCACAGCATACTGTGCTGTGTGCAGTACACGCTCTGAAAAGAGACAAAGCTGAATGCTGCCAGCGGGCTTCGGTTCTCAGACTGCTTGCATGGGCAGAGCTGCGGGCTCTTTTAAGGATGGAAACTGGCATCTGTGAGTGTAAAGAATGTGACTTTCCACACAGCTTAGAAGAAAGGTGCATAGCCCCAGTGAGAAGTGTGTACGTGAAAGACTGGCAGAAGAAGTCGCAGTCCAGCAAGGCTGGTATCTTTTTCTTTGTGCCAAATAGGCACCTTGGGAACATGAAAGTACTTGATGGTAGCCAAACTGACAGTGAAGGCACAGAACACCGTCGGGTGTGTGCAGTGTACAGACGCAATGTAAAAGCCCTGAGTACCATTTGACTGCAGTCATAGTGCAAGTTTGCAACTGTACCATGCAAGGCCAGTGAAAGCTTCCTGTGCGGCCACATTTTCGTATTGGAGCTCGCTAGCTGGAAGTGATTCGGTTTGTCTGCAGTATCCGCTCGACTGAATGTGATGTGTCACTGGAAAGAAAAGTACAGACCAGCAGTGCGTTTGATATGGTTCAGGGGCTGCAAAGGAAATGTACAGGCCACCTCTGGGATTTTGGTCTTTGTGCATTCCCACGGCAGCAGTTCCTGGATGTTTTTGTTCTACAGTTTAGGCTCAGTGAGAGAGAAAAAATGCGAGAGCACGCATAGCAGAGCCACAGGGAGAATTGCTGAGGTATGAGTTGCGTGCTGTTCAGATACTGCCGTACCAAAGGCCTACCTAAACACTGCTGCTGATCTAGCATGTCTTTCTGTAGCAAGACTTGTTGGTACTGCAAAACAGAAGATGCGTGAGGTCAAATGAATCTGGACAGAAAATTTCAGACGAGCAGCCTATGAGTGCATGATTGAAACAGTAAATTTAGGTGACAGAATAGATCGTGGCATCGATTTGCGTAGTGTTAATATTCTCTGAAGGGAATGCAAAAAGCCAAGATGTGTTTTCCATTCTAGCTGTTCCTGACAAAAACTGAGGAATAAAACTTTCGTTCTAGATGGAATGTAACATTCAGTTCCCAGGATTTTGCACTCCAAAGTTCAACAAAAGAGTTTCCACAAGAATCTTGAGAAGAAGCACAATCACTTCCACCTAGAGCTGGAAGAGGAAGAGGCAGCGGCACAAGCAAGTGCCCTTGAGCGTCCTCCTTCCGAATGCTAGAACGTCAATTCAGCAGGCAGGAGTGCAGCAGCCACCCTTCGTCTTGCAAGCCCATACGACGCGCACACCAGCCCGGTGCTCTGCGGCTTCGTCCTTCGCCTTTTCGAGCACGCCGTACCTTCATTCTCCCGGAGGCGAACAGCGGTCTGCTTCTCGCACGGAACGCTGTGTCGGCAGCCAAGCGCTCCAGTGCACTGCTTCTGCCCAAACACGCCTGGGCCCTGCACCTCTCCTTCCCAGCGCTACGTAGCAGCACAATCTGTCCCTCTTGCGATCCCAAGCTAAGCGGAAAGCTTCTCGGCTACGTCTCCCGCAGAGAGCTGTGCCAGGACAATAAGCTTGCAAGCACTTTGCTCCTGACACTAGTGGCAACAGGGATTCGCACCACCTTCCAGGAGCAGTCCTCTTGCCTTTTACAAGGTGCAAAAGCGCCCCCTCTGTGGCGGTGCTGTCTGCCCGGTCTTTCTCAGCTCGAAGCACCACGAGGCACACAAGACTCTCTCGCAAGGACCGAAATTCCCGATAGGCGTCTCTGGGCTTTCTGCAATGCTGCACGCACAAGCCCGGTGCTCTGAGGCTTCGTTCTTCGCCTTTCGTTGTCTGGGCAGAAGAGAAGCCGAGCGAGGCCATTGTGCTTTGCCGCTTGTCAGTGTGCTGTGCACGGTTTTTCCGCAGCTCGAGCTAGCGGGAGACCCCTTCGGTTTCGCGGCGTCCACACTACCCATGGTAGCTCTCGCTCAGCGAAACTTGAAGGGGAGAAGCACTTGCTGGATGAGTCTTTCAGTGTGCAGGACTTTGAAAACACAGCAGCGCAATCGGGGCCACGAGAAGGACCGCTGAGAAGTCGCTCTCGCACAGAGAACCGTGCCAGGATGACGAGCTCGCCCAGCATTTGCCCCTGACACTTGGGGAACTCGTAGCTGCCAGTGCCTTCCAGGGGCAGTCTGCTTTCTGTCATAACCTGCATAGGGCCCGTCAGATGGTGGTGCTGTCTGCCTTCTCCTTCTCGGCCAGAGTGTACTCTGGTGCACACTGCAGTCTGGCAAGGAGCAAAGATCTTCGGTAGACATCTCGCACAGGAGAAAGTTGCCAAGAAAGAACCACGTTCTTCATCAGCCCTCCTCATGTCCCGATTGGGGTGCTGCCTTCAAAGCCTTGCACATTGAAAGACTTCTCCAGCAAGTGCTTCTCCCCTGGCGCACTTCGCTGAGTGAGAGCTGCATGGGCAGCGTGGACTCAGCGAAACCGAAAGGGTGTCGCTGTAGCTCGAGCTGAGCAAAGAAACCGTGCACGGTGCACCGTTGGTGGGTGCAGCATGCACGCGGAAAAGCAGCAAAGTTCACTGCCATCGCTGGCCTTCTCTTCAGTCCAGACCACTTAAGGCAAACAATTTAGCTGCAGAGCACTGGGCTTGCGTGTGCAGTGCACCAAATTGCCCAAGACCAGCAAGGGCTCGTTCACAAGCAGAGTCGGCTGAGAGCATTCTTGCTTGCTCCAGAAAGGAAGCCGCAGCTATAGTGCTTCATCCCACAGCGTGGACATAGGCACTTTCCTAGTTGTTCAGCCTTGCAGAGTCCCTGCAACTAGAGCTCAGCCAGGAGCAGGCGTCAAAGCAGAAGGCTTTCCTAAAGCACGCCTCTCCAACCAGCCTTCGGAAATCGCAAATGACACTGTGGCTCTGTGCCTTTCTTCTAAGACAGACGCCCACCTTGCTTTCACTCTCGCAGCTCCCTTGGCAGCCTCCAGCAGCTGCTTTCCTGGAGAACGGCCCGAGAAGTAGAAGCCAGGGCTGGGCTGCACCTTCGCCTTCCGCACGTAAGCGGCACCAGACTCACCGGTGCGCTCTGTTCTTCCCTCCTCCGCTGCATGCTACTACCATCGTGTTCTCGGAAAGACGGAGACTGAAGGGAAGCGCAAATGCTTCCACAGAGAGCTACAAGAGGAATAGGCAGCAGCAGCACAGGTAAGTGCCGTGGAACTTCCTCCTTCCCAAGGCTATAACGTCAATTCAGCAGGCAGGAGAGTGGCAGCCACGCTCGTCTTGCAGCCCGTACAACGAGCACGCGAGCCCGGCGCTCCGCGGCTTCGTTCTTCGCCTTTTCGAGCACGCCGTACCTTCGTTCCCCCGGAGGCGGACGGTCTTCTGCTTCTCGCCCGGAACACTGTGCCCGGCAGTGCAGCGCTTTCTGCGGCAAGCTGCAAAGCGCCCGTCAGATGGCGATGCTGTCTGCCCGCTCCTCGGCTCGAGTGTACTCCGGCGCACGCTGCCGTCTCGCAAGGAGCAAAGAGCTTCGGTAGACATCTCGCACAGGAGAAAGTTGCCAAGAAAGAACCACGTTCTTCATCAGCCCTCCTCATGTCCCGATTGGGGTGCTGCCTTCAAAGCCTTGCACATTGAAAGACTTCTCCAGCAAGTGCTTCTCCCCTGGCGCACTTCGCTGAGTGAGAGCTGCATGGGCAGCGTGGACTCAGCGAAACCGAAAGGGTGTCGCTGTAGCTCGAGCTGAGCAAAGAAACCGTGCACGGTGCACCGTTGGTGGGTGCAGCATGCACGCGGAAAAGCAGCAAAGTTCACTGCCATCGCTGGCCTTCTCTTCAGTCCAGACCACTTAAGGCAAACAATTTAGCTGCAGAGCACTGGGCTTGCGTGTGCAGTGCACCAAATTGCCCAAGACCAGCAAGGGCTCGTTCACAAGCAGAGTCGGCTGAGAGCATTCTTGCTTGCTCCAGAAAGGAAGCCGCAGCTATAGTGCTTCATCCCACAGCGTGGACATAGGCACTTTCCTAGTTGTTCAGCCTTGCAGAGTCCCTGCAACTAGAGCTCAGCCAGGAGCAGGCGTCAAAGCAGAAGGCTTTCCTAAAGCACGCCTCTCCAACCAGCCTTCGGAAATCGCAAATGACACTGTGGCTCTGTGCCTTTCTTCTAAGACAGACGCCCACCTTGCTTTCACTCTCGCAGCTCCCTTGGCAGCCTCCAGCAGCTGCTTTCCTGGAGAACGGCCCGAGAAGTAGAAGCCAGGGCTGGGCTGCACCTTCGCCTTCCGCACGTAAGCGGCACCAGACTCACCGGTGCGCTCTGTTCTTCCCTCCTCCGCTGCATGCTACTACCATCGTGTTCTCGGAAAGACGGAGACTGAAGGGAAGCGCAAATGCTTCCACAGAGAGCTACAAGAGGAATAGGCAGCAGCAGCACAGGTAAGTGCCGTGGAACTTCCTCCTTCCCAAGGCTATAACGTCAATTCAGCAGGCAGGAGAGTGGCAGCCACGCTCGTCTTGCAGCCCGTACAACGAGCACGCGAGCCCGGCGCTCCGCGGCTTCGTTCTTCGCCTTTTCGAGCACGCCGTACCTTCGTTCCCCCGGAGGCGGACGGTCTTCTGCTTCTCGCCCGGAACACTGTGCCCGGCAGTGCAGCGCTTTCTGCGGCAAGCTGCAAAGCGCCCGTCAGATGGCGATGCTGTCTGCCCGCTCCTCGGCTCGAGTGTACTCCGGCGCACGCTGCCGTCTCGCAAGGAGCAAAGAGCTTCGGTAGACAGCTCACACAGGAGAAAGGTGCCAGGACGACACCACATTCCTCCTCACCCCTTCTCGTGGCCCACATTGTGGTGCTGCCTTCAAAGCCGTGCGCATTGAAAGACTCTTCCAGCAAGTGCTTCTCCCCTGGCACACTTCGCTCAGCGACAGCTACGTGGGCAGCGTGGACTCAGCGAAACTGAAAGGGTGTCCTTGTAGCTCGAGCTTGTTGGAGAGGATGAAAGTTTGGTAAGAAAGTTTCACAGCTATGTAGGCTTGACAGAAAGATCTCTGAATGTAGAAACTTAGCATGAGGTAGAAATGGAAACGAGTTTTGATAGAGAGTAAAAGGTGTTTTGCTGAAACACTGATCACTGAATAACTGAGAAGGCAAAGGTTGGAGATTGAGTTGGAAGGAGATGTTTTTTATTAGGACACCGGTATGTGAGTACAAACAAGCACATGTTTTTCACCAAGTAAATAAGTCTCAAGAAGGCCATAAGGAAATAGAAAACATGTTTTTACCAAAAAGAGAGCTATCGCAGGCAAACAAGAAATGTCGATGTAGCAAGAAGAAGAGAGGTCTGAGAATTTTCCACTGTAAGCTTAAATTGTAACATACTTACTCTTGTGATTGGATAAGAATGACTATAATATGGTAATGGTAGTAGTCATGATAGGCTACAGGCAAATGTAAAGGTATTGTTGTATGGTGCTTATTGGTTGCTATGTATTGAGATACTCAGCAAAGAAAAATACATAATGCTTTCTAACTTGAACAGAAAGCGGCTCCAGGTATGCCTACCAGCTGTAGCTGACAGCTGTAGGGCTGGCTCTGGATACCCACTCCCTGAAATGCTGTAACTTCGCCTATGCAATACACAGCTTTCAAGAGAGCCGCCTGAAGTCCAGACACCCTTCGCGAGCCTTTCTCCTATAGAGCTGTGGAAAGAAATCGTGCACGCTACACCGAGGGTGCGTGCAGCATGCACGAGCAAAAGCGGCAAAGTTCAGTGCCCTCGCTGGGCTTCCCTTCCGTGCGGATAACGTGAGGCGAAAAATGAAGCCGCAGAGCACCGGGCTTGCAGGTGCAGTGCACCGAGTTGCAGAAGTCCAGCAGGCTCGTTCACAAGCCAAGCCGGCTGAGGGAGTCCTCGCGTCTCCAAAAGGGAACGCGGAGCCGTAGACTTCATCCCACAGCGTGGAGATAGGCACTTTCCTAGTCGTTCAGCCTTGCAGAGTCCCTGCAGCTAGAGCTCAGCCAGGAGCAGGCGTCAAAGCAGAAGGCCCTCCTAAAGCACCCTTTCTCCAAGCAGCCTCCTGAAAGGGCGCATCACAGTGCGGCTCTGCGCCTTTCTTCTAAGACAGACGCCCGCTATACTTTCGTGCTCGCAGCTCCCTTGGCAGCCTCCAGCAGCTACTCTCCTGGAGAACGGCCGTAGACGTCAAAGCCAGTGCTGGGCTGCACCTCCGCCCTCCCCAGGTAAGCAACAGCGAACTCACCGGTGCACTCTGTACTTCCCTCCTCCGCTTGCATCCTACATGCATTCGTGTTCTCCGAAACTCAGAGACTGAAGGGAAGGGCAATTGCTTCCCCAGATAGCTGCAAGGGCACTAGGCAGCAGCAGCACAAATTTCACATGACCTGATGCACTGTAGAGATATTACCCTGTTACCCCTCCTTTCTCCTCGTCCTCGACCAATTGTGGTGGGATGTCGAAAGGCTTGGCCAGCGAAAAGCTCATCCAGCAAGGGCGTCTCTCTTGACGCATTTCCCTGACCGAGAGCTACACAGATGGTCTGGACACTGTAAAACAGCAAGAAAATAATTCTATGTCCAGCTGAGGAAAATCCGTGCACAGAAAAATGTAGATGCCTGCAGTAAACAATCTGAAGAGCGGCAAAGCTCCAAGCCATCGCTGCGCTTCAGTCCTGTCCGGACCACAGAAGGCGAAGAACGAAGCAGCTGGGCACCGGCTTCATGGACTCAGTGGCGCGACTTGCAAATGTCCAGCCAAGAGCTGCTTCAACAAGCAGATTCAGCTGAGAATGCTCTGCCTGCTTCAACAAAGTAAGGCGCAGCCCTTGCACTGCAGCACACTGCCTGGCCAGAAACAGGTTCTTACACCTTCAGTGCTGCCGAGCCCACGCAGCTTGAGCACACCCAGAAGGACGCGTCCAGAAAGAAGGCGTTCTTCGAGTGCCTTGTCCTTCCTTGTTCTGTCTTTCATCTGCACCTGAAACAGTGGGTCTACGTGTTTTCCTTCCCAGGGAAAAGAACTTTCATTCTTGTCCAGGAGTCTATGGCTAAAATGGTGATTGCATGTCCCATATCCAATACAACCAAGGATTACTCCCGGAGGAAAGCTGCCAGGACAGATGGGTCTTGCTGGCTTTGACCACCCCTGGGCCACCTCTCATATTCTCCTGAAACAGTGGGGTACATGAAGGCATTGCCATACCTGATCATCCCTTGCCATGCAGAGCCCAGCCTTGCATTGCCTTACAGACACCTCTGTGTACCTCCCTTGCCCTTCCTATGTCTCCATTGCATGGCCTTGTTCACCAATCTCCCACCTTGACTTTCTTACCCCTTGTTTCCTGGTCTTGTCTTGCCTGCTTCTCCTATGACTCTCTTGGCCTTGCCTAAGTCTCTCTTGCCTTGCTTTGCAAAGCCAACACTTGCCTTGCCCTGCTACCCCTCTTTCCCTCGCCTAGTCTACCCACACCTACCCACCTTTGACTGGCCTATCCATCCGATCATCACCTTTTCTGCACCACCCCTCCATGCTCTTGTCTTGCCTTGGCCTGCCTACCCTTCCCTTGCCTTGCACTGCCTTGCATAACCCTTGCCCTTCTTGACATTTGTGCCCCTTTCCAACATGGCCTTGCTTTCCTTTGCCTACCCCTCCCAATCCCTGCTTTGCCTACAGATTCCTGGCCTTCTTTTGTCTACCACTCCTTTGCCTTTTGTGGGAACCAACAGCTGGTCTGAAGGCCTCACAGACATTTCCGTTGATACAATCATTTTGTACCCGTGAGAATTGCAGAAGCAAGAAGATAAACAACAGAAAGAAGTTGTAACAGCTGCAAAAGGGACGATACTGGCTGATGTTTAGCAAAGAATGTGTGTACACTATAGACAACCAATAGTATTGTATTATAGCAAAATAATAGTCCATGCACATGTAGCTAAAAAAGTGCATAAGAGAAGATGCATAAATAATACAAGTGGTTTTTTGCCATTGCTCGGGGCAGAGAGTGTATGTGTGTCGTGACCGTCTCAACAGCAACAGCCTTGCACTGCCTTTCATAACCAGCCCCTGCCTACTGCCTCCTTCCCTGGCCTTCCATGTCTTGTCTTCCTCTCCTTTGATTTAACTTGCTTCTCCTATCTCTCCCTTGCTTGCCTTACTCCACTGACCTTTCTGTGTTCTTGCCTTGACTTGCCTAGCTGTTCCTTGCTTCACATTGCTTTGTGTAAGCATTCCCTGTTTTTATTTGCCTACCCCTTTCTTGGCTGGCCTTTCCTTGCCTAGCCTTTCTTGTCTTTGCCTGCCCTCTGCATCACTGGACTTACCTTCCTATGCCCTGCCTTCCGAACTACAACTTCTGGGCCTTCTCTTGCCTCGCACTCATTGGCCCTACTTTGCTGCCTGCTCACTGCTCTTGCTTTGCTTTCCCTAACTTTCCCTTGACTTGACTAGAATTGCCTAAACTTGCTTTGACTGCATTGCCTTGCCTGCATGGAAGAAAAGGCAAGGCAGGGCAAAGCAAGGAAATCATAGGCAGGGCAGGGCAGGGCAAGGGAGACATAGGCAAGAGAGACGTAGCCAAGGAAGGCAAAGCAAGGGTAGGCTAGGAAAAACCAGGCAATGGTACTGAAGGCAACGCAAGGCCAAGTGACTCATAATGCCTTTCCTTGGAATGCAAAGGTCTGAATCCCAGTGTTGGTGGAGCAGATGATAAGGTCCCATGGGGAAGTAAACTCAACTGAGACATTTCTCTCCTGGCACCTCTTGTGTAGGAGCAATTCTTAGATATATTCAATATTGGCGGTAGCACGCCAGTTCCTCAGAGAGGATGACAATGCTTTTCCATGGGAAGGAAAGCACCTAGCCCCAGTGTTTCAGGTGCACATAAGAAGCTGCCTAGTGGAGGTAAAGGGCAGCAGCAACTTTCTGTCCTGGCATATTTGGTGTAGAAGCACTGCCTTGATTTGTACAAGTATGGAGTTGCTACGCCCTATTTTCAAGGCAGTCTCCTGAAAAAGTCAATTTTGGCATGTCGTTTCCACTTCTGAAAGGTGGTCTTCTGAACTCTTGGCAGTAAGCCAAGACAAGCAGCTATGCTCATCCTTGGTGTGCAGCTGATTTAGACACCAGGGCAGGTAATGTCCAGTAACAGTGTTCTGGCACATTGGATGGGAGCAGTTCCTGGATGTTTTCTATTTTGGAGGAGGAGATCCCAGTTCTTCTGAGATGGGCTCATAGTTTCTCTCTTTGGCAAAGAAAGCAGTTTTGGATCTGCATGTAGGGTGTTCTCAGCGAATTAATGGCTTTTCCTCATGGGCAGTTCTGTGGGCTATAGCTGTTGAACTGTTAGAGAAGGAATGAAAAAGCCAAGCTGTTGAACAAATTTGCATCCTGCTGACTTTAGCAGCCCCTGATAAAATTCTGTTTGCATCCTGACTCTGTGAGACTGAAGGATTATGATGGTACTTAAAGCTGAGGAGGAAAGTGCACATAGAAGAGCATGTGAATTTAATGGCTCTTCCTAGTAGGCAGTTCTCTGGGCTAGAGCTGTTGAACTGTTAGAGAGGGAATGCAAGAGCCAAGCTTCTGAGCTCTTTTCCCTGCTACCTTTAAAGTATGAGCATTCCCTGGTGCTCTCCTATTTGGATAATAAGTTAGAGTGGGTTTCACATTCACTTTGAAGAATAGAAACAGCGTCATGTGAACCTGTGCCATCAGCTTTCCTTTCCAACTAAATGTTCCTACTTGCAATCTTGCAATTCTTACTTGCAATCATGCAGAGCACCGTGCTTGAGGCTGGTGCATTGAAGAAAATTAAATTAGGGCTGTATCAGTACAAAGGAGAGATTGCCATTTGCAAAACCTCGTTTCGCTTAAGTTAGTAATATTGTAAGTGTTAATTGAGTGGTCATTGGTTGCCTATCACCATCCTGATGCACTAATTTCATCAAGTGTAAATATTGGTCACAAAAGGTGCCCATTCAGCAACCTGTTGCTGTCTCCACATGGAAGTGTCTTCCGGACGAAATCAAAAGACATTCGAAGAGCCAGGATCCGCAAAGGAACAAACTATTGCCACATGAATGGTGCTGGGCGCCATGAGGAGCAGTTAACTTTAACCTGCGCGCTGTCAGCACTCAGAAGAACAACCCCAGCATGGCAGGGGGGACTTGCAAAAGAAGGAAAGGCCCCTCACCTAGCTATAAACCACCCAAAGTGCAGAGCCAAGTTGAAAACACCACTGCTCTCAAATCAACCGTGTCAGGACAAAAAGATTTCACTGATCTCCCCCTTCCAGGTACAAACTCTTATTTGCACCACACTCAGAGGGCAATGTGAGCTCCCCAGCGCTGTCTTTCACTCTCGCAGAGTCCAGATACTAACTTGTGAACATCCTACACAAACATTAGCTCATGAAAGTGCCAGCTTGAGCAAGAACAGCAGACCCTCCCATTGCACCCCCTTGTCATCCAGAGTGCGGCGGTTTGTTGAAAATCATGGACTCGGAAAGACCAATGCAGCAACTGCTTTTCTCTCTCCTACTGCCTTTCCCTGAGCGAGAGGTAGATGGATGATGTGGACTTAGTGGAACAGAAAGAGTATGACTGTACTTATAACGGAGGAAAACCCCCCACAGCATACTGTGCTGTGTGCAGTACACGCTCTGAAAAGAGACAAAGCTGAATGCTGCCAGCGGGCTTCGGTTCTCAGACTGCTTGCATGGGCAGAGCTGCGGGCTCTTTTAAGGATGGAAACTGGCATCTGTGAGTGTAAAGAATGTGACTTTCCACACAGCTTAGAAGAAAGGTGCATAGCCCCAGTGAGAAGTGTGTACGTGAAAGACTGGCAGAAGAAGTCGCAGTCCAGCAAGGCTGGTATCTTTTTCTTTGTGCCAAATAGGCACCTTGGGAACATGAAAGTACTTGATGGTAGCCAAACTGACAGTGAAGGCACAGAACACCGTCGGGTGTGTGCAGTGTACAGACGCAATGTAAAAGCCCTGAGTACCATTTGACTGCAGTCATAGTGCAAGTTTGCAACTGTACCATGCAAGGCCAGTGAAAGCTTCCTGTGCGGCCACATTTTCGTATTGGAGCTCGCTAGCTGGAAGTGATTCGGTTTGTCTGCAGTATCCGCTCGACTGAATGTGATGTGTCACTGGAAAGAAAAGTACAGACCAGCAGTGCGTTTGATATGGTTCAGGGGCTGCAAAGGAAATGTACAGGCCACCTCTGGGATTTTGGTCTTTGTGCATTCCCACGGCAGCAGTTCCTGGATGTTTTTGTTCTACAGTTTAGGCTCAGTGAGAGAGAAAAAATGCGAGAGCACGCATAGCAGAGCCACAGGGAGAATTGCTGAGGTATGAGTTGCGTGCTGTTCAGATACTGCCGTACCAAAGGCCTACCTAAACACTGCTGCTGATCTAGCATGTCTTTCTGTAGCAAGACTTGTTGGTACTGCAAAACAGAAGATGCGTGAGGTCAAATGAATCTGGACAGAAAATTTCAGACGAGCAGCCTATGAGTGCATGATTGAAACAGTAAATTTAGGTGACAGAATAGATCGTGGCATCGATTTGCGTAGTGTTAATATTCTCTGAAGGGAATGCAAAAAGCCAAGATGTGTTTTCCATTCTAGCTGTTCCTGACAAAAACTGAGGAATAAAACTTTCGTTCTAGATGGAATGTAACATTCAGTTCCCAGGATTTTGCACTCCAAAGTTCAACAAAAGAGTTTCCACAAGAATCTTGAGAAGAAGCACAATCACTTCCACCTAGAGCTGGAAGAGGAAGAGGCAGCGGCACAAGCAAGTGCCCTTGAGCGTCCTCCTTCCGAATGCTAGAACGTCAATTCAGCAGGCAGGAGTGCAGCAGCCACCCTTCGTCTTGCAAGCCCATACGACGCGCACACCAGCCCGGTGCTCTGCGGCTTCGTCCTTCGCCTTTTCGAGCACGCCGTACCTTCATTCTCCCGGAGGCGAACAGCGGTCTGCTTCTCGCACGGAACGCTGTGTCGGCAGCCAAGCGCTCCAGTGCACTGCTTCTGCCCAAACACGCCTGGGCCCTGCACCTCTCCTTCCCAGCGCTACGTAGCAGCACAATCTGTCCCTCTTGCGATCCCAAGCTAAGCGGAAAGCTTCTCGGCTACGTCTCCCGCAGAGAGCTGTGCCAGGACAATAAGCTTGCAAGCACTTTGCTCCTGACACTAGTGGCAACAGGGATTCGCACCACCTTCCAGGAGCAGTCCTCTTGCCTTTTACAAGGTGCAAAAGCGCCCCCTCTGTGGCGGTGCTGTCTGCCCGGTCTTTCTCAGCTCGAAGCACCACGAGGCACACAAGACTCTCTCGCAAGGACCGAAATTCCCGATAGGCGTCTCTGGGCTTTCTGCAATGCTGCACGCACAAGCCCGGTGCTCTGAGGCTTCGTTCTTCGCCTTTCGTTGTCTGGGCAGAAGAGAAGCCGAGCGAGGCCATTGTGCTTTGCCGCTTGTCAGTGTGCTGTGCACGGTTTTTCCGCAGCTCGAGCTAGCGGGAGACCCCTTCGGTTTCGCGGCGTCCACACTACCCATGGTAGCTCTCGCTCAGCGAAACTTGAAGGGGAGAAGCACTTGCTGGATGAGTCTTTCAGTGTGCAGGACTTTGAAAACACAGCAGCGCAATCGGGGCCACGAGAAGGACCGCTGAGAAGTCGCTCTCGCACAGAGAACCGTGCCAGGATGACGAGCTCGCCCAGCATTTGCCCCTGACACTTGGGGAACTCGTAGCTGCCAGTGCCTTCCAGGGGCAGTCTGCTTTCTGTCATAACCTGCATAGGGCCCGTCAGATGGTGGTGCTGTCTGCCTTCTCCTTCTCGGCCAGAGTGTACTCTGGTGCACACTGCAGTCTGGCAAGGAGCAAAGATCTTCGGTAGACATCTCGCACAGGAGAAAGTTGCCAAGAAAGAACCACGTTCTTCATCAGCCCTCCTCATGTCCCGATTGGGGTGCTGCCTTCAAAGCCTTGCGCATTGAAAGACTTCTCCAGCAAGTGCTTCTCCCCTGGCGCACTTCGCTGAGTGAGAGCTGCATGGGCAGCGTGGACTCAGCGAAACCGAAAGGGTGTCGCTGTAGCTCGAGCTGAGCAAAGAAACCGTGCACGGTGCACCGTTGGTGGGTGCAGCATGCACGCGGAAAAGCAGCAAAGTTCACTGCCATCGCTGGCCTTCTCTTCAGTCCAGACCACTTAAGGCAAACAATTTAGCTGCAGAGCACTGGGCTTGCGTGTGCAGTGCACCAAATTGCCCAAGACCAGCAAGGGCTCGTTCACAAGCAGAGTCGGCTGAGAGCATTCTTGCTTGCTCCAGAAAGGAAGCCGCAGCTATAGTGCTTCATCCCACAGCGTGGACATAGGCACTTTCCTAGTTGTTCAGCCTTGCAGAGTCCCTGCAACTAGAGCTCAGCCAGGAGCAGGCGTCAAAGCAGAAGGCTTTCCTAAAGCACGCCTCTCCAACCAGCCTTCGGAAATCGCAAATGACACTGTGGCTCTGTGCCTTTCTTCTAAGACAGACGCCCACCTTGCTTTCACTCTCGCAGCTCCCTTGGCAGCCTCCAGCAGCTGCTTTCCTGGAGAACGGCCCGAGAAGTAGAAGCCAGGGCTGGGCTGCACCTTCGCCTTCCGCACGTAAGCGGCACCAGACTCACCGGTGCGCTCTGTTCTTCCCTCCTCCGCTGCATGCTACTACCATCGTGTTCTCGGAAAGACGGAGACTGAAGGGAAGCGCAAATGCTTCCACAGAGAGCTACAAGAGGAATAGGCAGCAGCAGCACAGGTAAGTGCCGTGGAACTTCCTCCTTCCCAAGGCTATAACGTCAATTCAGCAGGCAGGAGAGTGGCAGCCACGCTCGTCTTGCAGCCCGTACAACGAGCACGCGAGCCCGGCGCTCCGCGGCTTCGTTCTTCGCCTTTTCGAGCACGCCGTACCTTCGTTCCCCCGGAGGCGGACGGTCTTCTGCTTCTCGCCCGGAACACTGTGCCCGGCAGTGCAGCGCTTTCTGCGGCAAGCTGCAAAGCGCCCGTCAGATGGCGATGCTGTCTGCCCGCTCCTCGGCTCGAGTGTACTCCGGCGCACGCTGCCGTCTCGCAAGGAGCAAAGAGCTTCGGTAGACAGCTCACACAGGAGAAAGGTGCCAGGACGACACCACATTCCTCCTCACCCCTTCTCGTGGCCCACATTGTGGTGCTGCCTTCAAAGCCGTGCGCATTGAAAGACTCTTCCAGCAAGTGCTTCTCCCCTGGCACACTTCGCTCAGCGACAGCTACGTGGGCAGCGTGGACTCAGCGAAACTGAAAGGGTGTCCTTGTAGCTCGAGCTTGTTGGAGAGGATGAAAGTTTGGTAAGAAAGTTTCACAGCTATGTAGGCTTGACAGAAAGATCTCTGAATGTAGAAACTTAGCATGAGGTAGAAATGGAAACGAGTTTTGATAGAGAGTAAAAGGTGTTTTGCTGAAACACTGATCACTGAATAACTGAGAAGGCAAAGGTTGGAGATTGAGTTGGAAGGAGATGTTTTTTATTAGGACACCGGTATGTGAGTACAAACAAGCACATGTTTTTCACCAAGTAAATAAGTCTCAAGAAGGCCATAAGGAAATAGAAAACATGTTTTTACCAAAAAGAGAGCTATCGCAGGCAAACAAGAAATGTCGATGTAGCAAGAAGAAGAGAGGTCTGAGAATTTTCCACTGTAAGCTTAAATTGTAACATACTTACTCTTGTGATTGGATAAGAATGACTATAATATGGTAATGGTAGTAGTCATGATAGGCTACAGGCAAATGTAAAGGTATTGTTGTATGGTGCTTATTGGTTGCTATGTATTGAGATACTCAGCAAAGAAAAATACATAATGCTTTCTAACTTGAACAGAAAGCGGCTCCAGGTATGCCTACCAGCTGTAGCTGACAGCTGTAGGGCTGGCTCTGGATACCCACTCCCTGAAATGCTGTAACTTCGCCTATGCAATACACAGCTTTCAAGAGAGCCGCCTGAAGTCCAGACACCCTTCGCGAGCCTTTCTCCTATAGAGCTGTGGAAAGAAATCGTGCACGCTACACCGAGGGTGCGTGCAGCATGCACGAGCAAAAGCGGCAAAGTTCAGTGCCCTCGCTGGGCTTCCCTTCCGTGCGGATAACGTGAGGCGAAAAATGAAGCCGCAGAGCACCGGGCTTGCAGGTGCAGTGCACCGAGTTGCAGAAGTCCAGCAGGCTCGTTCACAAGCCAAGCCGGCTGAGGGAGTCCTCGCGTCTCCAAAAGGGAACGCGGAGCCGTAGCACTTCATCCCACAGCGTGGAGATAGGCACTTTCCTAGTCGTTCAGCCTTGCAGAGTCCCTGCAGCTAGAGCTCAGCCAGGAGCAGGCGTCAAAGCAGAAGGCCCTCCTAAAGCACCCTTTCTCCAAGCAGCCTCCTGAAAGGGCGCATCACAGTGCGGCTCTGCGCCTTTCTTCTAAGACAGACGCCCGCTATACTTTCGTGCTCGCAGCTCCCTTGGCAGCCTCCAGCAGCTACTCTCCTGGAGAACGGCCGTAGACGTCAAAGCCAGTGCTGGGCTGCACCTCCGCCCTCCCCAGGTAAGCAACAGCGAACTCACCGGTGCACTCTGTACTTCCCTCCTCCGCTTGCATCCTACATGCATTCGTGTTCTCCGAAACTCAGAGACTGAAGGGAAGGGCAATTGCTTCCCCAGATAGCTGCAAGGGCACTAGGCAGCAGCAGCACAAATTTCACATGACCTGATGCACTGTAGAGATATTACCCTGTTACCCCTCCTTTCTCCTCGTCCTCGACCAATTGTGGTGGGATGTCGAAAGGCTTGGCCAGCGAAAAGCTCATCCAGCAAGGGCGTCTCTCTTGACGCATTTCCCTGACCGAGAGCTACACAGATGGTCTGGACACTGTAAAACAGCAAGAAAATAATTCTATGTCCAGCTGAGGAAAATCCGTGCACAGAAAAATGTAGATGCCTGCAGTAAACAATCTGAAGAGCGGCAAAGCTCCAAGCCATCGCTGCGCTTCAGTCCTGTCCGGACCACAGAAGGCGAAGAACGAAGCAGCTGGGCACCGGCTTCATGGACTCAGTGGCGCGACTTGCAAATGTCCAGCCAAGAGCTGCTTCAACAAGCAGATTCAGCTGAGAATGCTCTGCCTGCTTCAACAAAGTAAGGCGCAGCCCTTGCACTGCAGCACACTGCCTGGCCAGAAACAGGTTCTTACACCTTCAGTGCTGCCGAGCCCACGCAGCTTGAGCACACCCAGAAGGACGCGTCCAGAAAGAAGGCGTTCTTCGAGTGCCTTGTCCTTCCTTGTTCTGTCTTTCATCTGCACCTGAAACAGTGGGTCTACGTGTTTTCCTTCCCAGGGAAAAGAACTTTCATTCTTGTCCAGGAGTCTATGGCTAAAATGGTGATTGCATGTCCCATATCCAATACAACCAAGGATTACTCCCGGAGGAAAGCTGCCAGGACAGATGGGTCTTGCTGGCTTTGACCACCCCTGGGCCACCTCTCATATTCTCCTGAAACAGTGGGGTACATGAAGGCATTGCCATACCTGATCATCCCTTGCCATGCAGAGCCCAGCCTTGCATTGCCTTACAGACACCTCTGTGTACCTCCCTTGCCCTTCCTATGTCTCCATTGCATGGCCTTGTTCACCAATCTCCCACCTTGACTTTCTTACCCCTTGTTTCCTGGTCTTGTCTTGCCTGCTTCTCCTATGACTCTCTTGGCCTTGCCTAAGTCTCTCTTGCCTTGCTTTGCAAAGCCAACACTTGCCTTGCCCTGCTACCCCTCTTTCCCTCGCCTAGTCTACCCACACCTACCCACCTTTGACTGGCCTATCCATCCGATCATCACCTTTTCTGCACCACCCCTCCATGCTCTTGTCTTGCCTTGGCCTGCCTACCCTTCCCTTGCCTTGCACTGCCTTGCATAACCCTTGCCCTTCTTGACATTTGTGCCCCTTTCCAACATGGCCTTGCTTTCCTTTGCCTACCCCTCCCAATCCCTGCTTTGCCTACAGATTCCTGGCCTTCTTTTGTCTACCACTCCTTTGCCTTTTGTGGGAACCAACAGCTGGTCTGAAGGCCTCACAGACATTTCCGTTGATACAATCATTTTGTACCCGTGAGAATTGCAGAAGCAAGAAGATAAACAACAGAAAGAAGTTGTAACAGCTGCAAAAGGGACGATACTGGCTGATGTTTAGCAAAGAATGTGTGTACACTATAGACAACCAATAGTATTGTATTATAGCAAAATAATAGTCCATGCACATGTAGCTAAAAAAGTGCATAAGAGAAGATGCATAAATAATACAAGTGGTTTTTTGCCATTGCTCGGGGCAGAGAGTGTATGTGTGTCGTGACCGTCTCAACAGCAACAGCCTTGCACTGCCTTTCATAACCAGCCCCTGCCTACTGCCTCCTTCCCTGGCCTTCCATGTCTTGTCTTCCTCTCCTTTGATTTAACTTGCTTCTCCTATCTCTCCCTTGCTTGCCTTACTCCACTGACCTTTCTGTGTTCTTGCCTTGACTTGCCTAGCTGTTCCTTGCTTCACATTGCTTTGTGTAAGCATTCCCTGTTTTTATTTGCCTACCCCTTTCTTGCCTGGCCTTTCCTTGCCTAGCCTTTCTTGTCTTTGCCTGCCCTCTGCATCACTGGACTTACCTTCCTATGCCCTGCCTTCCGAACTACAACTTCTGGGCCTTCTCTTGCCTCGCACTCATTGGCCCTACTTTGCTGCCTGCTCACTGCTCTTGCTTTGCTTTCCCTAACTTTCCCTTGACTTGACTAGAATTGCCTAAACTTGCTTTGACTGCATTGCCTTGCCTGCATGGAAGAAAAGGCAAGGCAGGGCAAAGCAAGGAAATCATAGGCAGGGCAGGGCAGGGCAAGGGAGACATAGGCAAGAGAGACGTAGCCAAGGAAGGCAAAGCAAGGGTAGGCTAGGAAAAACCAGGCAATGGTACTGAAGGCAACGCAAGGCCAAGTGACTCATAATGCCTTTCCTTGGAATGCAAAGGTCTGAATCCCAGTGTTGGTGGAGCAGATGATAAGGTCCCATGGGGAAGTAAACTCAACTGAGACATTTCTCTCCTGGCACCTCTTGTGTAGGAGCAATTCTTAGATATATTCAATATTGGCGGTAGCACGCCAGTTCCTCAGAGAGGATGACAATGCTTTTCCATGGGAAGGAAAGCACCTAGCCCCAGTGTTTCAGGTGCACATAAGAAGCTGCCTAGTGGAGGTAAAGGGCAGCAGCAACTTTCTGTCCTGGCATATTTGGTGTAGAAGCACTGCCTTGATTTGTACAAGTATGGAGTTGCTACGCCCTATTTTCAAGGCAGTCTCCTGAAAAAGTCAATTTTGGCATGTCGTTTCCACTTCTGAAAGGTGGTCTTCTGAACTCTTGGCAGTAAGCCAAGACAAGCAGCTATGCTCATCCTTGGTGTGCAGCTGATTTAGACACCAGGGCAGGTAATGTCCAGTAACAGTGTTCTGGCACATTGGATGGGAGCAGTTCCTGGATGTTTTCTATTTTGGAGGAGGAGATCCCAGTTCTTCTGAGATGGGCTCATAGTTTCTCTCTTTGGCAAAGAAAGCAGTTTTGGATCTGCATGTAGGGTGTTCTCAGCGAATTAATGGCTTTTCCTCATGGGCAGTTCTGTGGGCTATAGCTGTTGAACTGTTAGAGAAGGAATGAAAAAGCCAAGCTGTTGAACAAATTTGCATCCTGCTGACTTTAGCAGCCCCTGATAAAATTCTGTTTGCATCCTGACTCTGTGAGACTGAAGGATTATGATGGTACTTAAATCTGAGGAGGAAAGTGCACATAGAAGAGCATGTGAATTTAATGGCTCTTCCTAGTAGGCAGTTCTCTGGGCTAGAGCTGTTGAACTGTTAGAGAGGGAATGCAAGAGCCAAGCTTCTGAGCTCTTTTCCCTGCTACCTTTAAAGTATGAGCATTCCCTGGTGCTCTCCTATTTGGATAATAAGTTAGAGTGGGTTTCACATTCACTTTGAAGAATAGAAACAGCGTCATGTGAACCTGTGCCATCAGCTTTCCTTTCCAACTAAATGTTCCTACTTGCAATCTTGCAATTCTTACTTGCAATCATGCAGAGCACCGTGCTTGAGGCTGGTGCATTGAAGAAAATTAAATTAGGGCTGTATCAGTACAAAGGAGAGATTGCCATTTGCAAAACCTCGTTTCGCTTAAGTTAGTAATATTGTAAGTGTTAATTGAGTGGTCATTGGTTGCCTATCACCATCCTGATGCACTAATTTCATCAAGTGTAAATATTGGTCACAAAAGGTGCCCATTCAGCAACCTGTTGCTGTCTCCACATGGAAGTGTCTTCCGGACGAAATCAAAAGACATTCGAAGAGCCAGGATCCGCAAAGGAACAAACTATTGCCACATGAATGGTGCTGGGCGCCATGAGGAGCAGTTAACTTTAACCTGCGCGCTGTCAGCACTCAGAAGAACAACCCCAGCATGGCAGGGGGGACTTGCAAAAGAAGGAAAGGCCCCTCACCTAGCTATAAACCACCCAAAGTGCAGAGCCAAGTTGAAAACACCACTGCTCTCAAATCAACCGTGTCAGGACAAAAAGATTTCACTGATCTCCCCCTTCCAGGTACAAACTCTTATTTGCACCACACTCAGAGGGCAATGTGAGCTCCCCAGCGCTGTCTTTCACTCTCGCAGAGTCCAGATACTAACTTGTGAACATCCTACACAAACATTAGCTCATGAAAGTGCCAGCTTGAGCAAGAACAGCAGACCCTCCCATTGCACCCCCTTGTCATCCAGAGTGCGGCGGTTTGTTGAAAATCATGGACTCGGAAAGACCAATGCAGCAACTGCTTTTCTCTCTCCTACTGCCTTTCCCTGAGCGAGAGGTAGATGGATGATGTGGACTTAGTGGAACAGAAAGAGTATGACTGTACTTATAACGGAGGAAAACCCCCCACAGCATACTGTGCTGTGTGCAGTACACGCTCTGAAAAGAGACAAAGCTGAATGCTGCCAGCGGGCTTCGGTTCTCAGACTGCTTGCATGGGCAGAGCTGCGGGCTCTTTTAAGGATGGAAACTGGCATCTGTGAGTGTAAAGAATGTGACTTTCCACACAGCTTAGAAGAAAGGTGCATAGCCCCAGTGAGAAGTGTGTACGTGAAAGACTGGCAGAAGAAGTCGCAGTCCAGCAAGGCTGGTATCTTTTTCTTTGTGCCAAATAGGCACCTTGGGAACATGAAAGTACTTGATGGTAGCCAAACTGACAGTGAAGGCACAGAACACCGTCGGGTGTGTGCAGTGTACAGACGCAATGTAAAAGCCCTGAGTACCATTTGACTGCAGTCATAGTGCAAGTTTGCAACTGTACCATGCAAGGCCAGTGAAAGCTTCCTGTGCGGCCACATTTTCGTATTGGAGCTCGCTAGCTGGAAGTGATTCGGTTTGTCTGCAGTATCCGCTCGACTGAATGTGATGTGTCACTGGAAAGAAAAGTACAGACCAGCAGTGCGTTTGATATGGTTCAGGGGCTGCAAAGGAAATGTACAGGCCACCTCTGGGATTTTGGTCTTTGTGCATTCCCATGGCAGCAGTTCCTGGATGTTTTTGTTCTACAGTTTAGGCTCAGTGAGAGAGAAAAAATGCGAGAGCACGCATAGCAGAGCCACAGGGAGAATTGCTGAGGTATGAGTTGCGTGCTGTTCAGATACTGCCGTACCAAAGGCCTACCTAAACACTGCTGCTGATCTAGCATGTCTTTCTGTAGCAAGACTTGTTGGTACTGCAAAACAGAAGATGCGTGAGGTCAAATGAATCTGGACAGAAAATTTCAGACGAGCAGCGTATGAGTGCATGATTGAAACAGTAAATTTAGGTGACAGAATAGATCGTGGCATCGATTTGCGTAGTGTTAATATTCTCTGAAGGGAATGCAAAAAGCCAAGATGTGTTTTCCATTCTAGCTGTTCCTGACAAAAACTGAGGAATAAAACTTTCGTTCTAGATGGAATGTAACATTCAGTTCCCAGGATTTTGCACTCCAAAGTTCAACAAAAGAGTTTCCACAAGAATCTTGAGAAGAAGCACAATCACTTCCACCTAGAGCTGGAAGAGGAAGAGGCAGCGGCACAAGCAAGTGCCCTTGAGCGTCCTCCTTCCGAATGCTAGAACGTCAATTCAGCAGGCAGGAGTGCAGCAGCCACCCTTCGTCTTGCAAGCCCATACGACGCGCACACCAGCCCGGTGCTCTGCGGCTTCGTCCTTCGCCTTTTCGAGCACGCCGTACCTTCATTCTCCCGGAGGCGAACAGCGGTCTGCTTCTCGCACGGAACGCTGTGTCGGCAGCCAAGCGCTCCAGTGCACTGCTTCTGCCCAAACACGCCTGGGCCCTGCACCTCTCCTTCCCAGCGCTACGTAGCAGCACAATCTGTCCCTCTTGCGATCCCAAGCTAAGCGGAAAGCTTCTCGGATACGTCTCCCGCAGAGAGCTGTGCCAGGACAATAAGCTTGCAAGCACTTTGCTCCTGACACTAGTGGCAACAGGGATTCGCACCACCTTCCAGGAGCAGTCCTCTTGCCTTTTACAAGGTGCAAAAGCGCCCCCTCTGTGGCGGTGCTGTCTGCCCGGTCTTTCTCGGCTCGAAGCACCACGAGGCACACAAGACTCTCTCGCAAGGACCGAAATTCCCGATAGGCGTCTCTGGGCTTTCTGCAATGCTGCACGCACAAGCCCGGTGCTCTGAGGCTTCGTTCTTCGCCTTTCGTTGTCTGGGCAGAAGAGAAGCCGAGCGAGGCCATTGTGCTTTGCCGCTTGTCAGTGTGCTGTGCACGGTTTTTCCGCAGCTCGAGCTAGCGGGAGACCCCTTCGGTTTCGCGGCGTCCACACTACCCATGGTAGCTCTCGCTCAGCGAAACTTGAAGGGGAGAAGCACTTGCTGGATGAGTCTTTCAGTGTGCAGGACTTTGAAAACACAGCAGCGCAATCGGGGCCACGAGAAGGACCGCTGAGAAGTCGCTCTCGCACAGAGAACCGTGCCAGGATGACGAGCTCGCCCAGCATTTGCCCCTGACACTTGGGGAACTCGTAGCTGCCAGTGCCTTCCAGGGGCAGTCTGCTTTCTGTCATAACCTGCATAGGGCCCGTCAGATGGTGGTGCTGTCTGCCTTCTCCTTCTCGGCCAGAGTGTACTCTGGTGCACACTGCAGTCTGGCAAGGAGCAAAGAGCTTCGGTAGACATCTCGCACAGGAGAAAGTTGCCAAGAAAGAACCACGTTCTTCATCAGCCCTCCTCATGTCCCGATTGGGGTGCTGCCTTCAAAGCCTTGCACATTGAAAGACTTCTCCAGCAAGTGCTTCTCCCCTGGCGCACTTCGCTGAGTGAGAGCTGCATGGGCAGCGTGGACTCAGCGAAACCGAAAGGGTGTCGCTGTAGCTCGAGCTGAGCAAAGAAACCGTGCACGGTGCACCGTTGGTGGGTGCAGCATGCACGCGGAAAAGCAGCAAAGTTCACTGCCATCGCTGGCCTTCTCTTCAGTCCAGACCACTTAAGGCAAACAATTTAGCTGCAGAGCACTGGGCTTGCGTGTGCAGTGCACCAAATTGCCCAAGACCAGCAAGGGCTCGTTCACAAGCAGAGTCGGCTGAGAGCATTCTTGCTTGCTCCAGAAAGGAAGCCGCAGCTATAGTGCTTCATCCCACAGCGTGGACATAGGCACTTTCCTAGTTGTTCAGCCTTGCAGAGTCCCTGCAACTAGAGCTCAGCCAGGAGCAGGCGTCAAAGCAGAAGGCTTTCCTAAAGCACGCCTCTCCAACCAGCCTTCGGAAATCGCAAATGACACTGTGGCTCTGTGCCTTTCTTCTAAGACAGACGCCCACCTTGCTTTCACTCTCGCAGCTCCCTTGGCAGCCTCCAGCAGCTGCTTTCCTGGAGAACGGCCCGAGAAGTAGAAGCCAGGGCTGGGCTGCACCTTCGCCTTCCGCACGTAAGCGGCACCAGACTCACCGGTGCGCTCTGTTCTTCCCTCCTCCGCTGCATGCTACTACCATCGTGTTCTCGGAAAGACGGAGACTGAAGGGAAGCGCAAATGCTTCCACAGAGAGCTACAAGAGGAATAGGCAGCAGCAGCACAGGAAAGTGCCGTGGAACTTCCTCCTTCCCAAGGCTATAACGTCAATTCAGCAGGCAGGAGAGTGGCAGCCACGCTCGTCTTGCAGCCCGTACAACGAGCACGCGAGCCCGGCGCTCCGCGGCTTCGTTCTTCGCCTTTTCGAGCACGCCGTACCTTCGTTCCCCCGGAGGCGGACGGTCTTCTGCTTCTCGCCCGGAACACTGTGCCCGGCAGTGCAGCGCTTTCTGCGGCAAGCTGCAAAGCGCCCGTCAGATGGCGATGCTGTCTGCCCGCTCCTCGGCTCGAGTGTACTCCGGCGCACGCTGCCGTCTCGCAAGGAGCAAAGAGCTTCGGTAGACAGCTCACACAGGAGAAAGGTGCCAGGACGACACCACATTCCTCCTCACCCCTTCTCGTGGCCCACATTGTGGTGCTGCCTTCAAAGCCGTGCGCATTGAAAGACTCTTCCAGCAAGTGCTTCTCCCCTGGCACACTTCGCTCAGCGACAGCTACGTGGGCAGCGTGGACTCAGCGAAACTGAAAGGGTGTCCTTGTAGCTCGAGCTTGTTGGACAGGATGAAAGTTTGGTAAGAAAGTTTCACAGCTATGTAGGCTTGACAGAAAGATCTCTGAATGTAGAAACTTAGCATGAGGTAGAAATGGAAACGAGTTTTGATAGAGAGTAAAAGGTGTTTTGCTGAAACACTGATCACTGAATAACTGAGAAGGCAAAGGTTGGAGATTGAGTTGGAAGGAGATGTTTTTTATTAGGACACCGGTATGTGAGTACAAACAAGCACATGTTTTTCACCAAGTAAATAAGTCTCAAGAAGGCCATAAGGAAATAGAAAACATGTTTTTACCAAAAAGAGAGCTATCGCAGGCAAACAAGAAATGTCGATGTAGCAAGAAGAAGAGAGGTCTGAGAATTTTCCACTGTAAGCTTAAATTGTAACATACTTACTCTTGTGATTGGATAAGAATGACTATAATATGGTAATGGTAGTAGTCATGATAGGCTACAGGCAAATGTAAAGGTATTGTTGTATGGTGCTTATTGGTTGCTATGTATTGAGATACTCAGCAAAGAAAAATACATAATGCTTTCTAACTTGAACAGAAAGCGGCTCCAGGTATGCCTACCAGCTGTAGCTGACAGCTGTAGGGCTGGCTCTGGATACCCACTCCCTGAAATGCTGTAACTTCGCCTATGCAATACACAGCTTTCAAGAGAGCCGCCTGAAGTCCAGACACCCTTCGCGAGCCTTTCTCCTATAGAGCTGTGGAAAGAAATCGTGCACGCTACACCGAGGGTGCGTGCAGCATGCACGAGCAAAAGCGGCAAAGTTCAGTGCCCTCGCTGGGCTTCCCTTCCGTGCGGATAACGTGAGGCGAAAAATGAAGCCGCAGAGCACCGGGCTTGCAGGTGCAGTGCACCGAGTTGCAGAAGTCCAGCAGGCTCGTTCACAAGCCAAGCCGGCTGAGGGAGTCCTCGCGTCTCCAAAAGGGAACGCGGAGCCGTAGCACTTCATCCCACAGCGTGGAGATAGGCACTTTCCTAGTCGTTCAGCCTTGCAGAGTCCCTGCAGCTAGAGCTCAGCCAGGAGCAGGCGTCAAAGCAGAAGGCCCTCCTAAAGCACCCTTTCTCCAAGCAGCCTCCTGAAAGGGCGCATCACAGTGCGGCTCTGCGCCTTTCTTCTAAGACAGACGCCCGCTATACTTTCGTGCTCGCAGCTCCCTTGGCAGCCTCCAGCAGCTACTCTCCTGGAGAACGGCCGTAGACGTCAAAGCCAGTGCTGGGCTGCACCTCCGCCCTCCCCAGGTAAGCAACAGCGAACTCACCGGTGCACTCTGTACTTCCCTCCTCCGCTTGCATCCTACATGCATTCGTGTTCTCCGAAACTCAGAGACTGAAGGGAAGGGCAATTGCTTCCCCAGATAGCTGCAAGGGCACTAGGCAGCAGCAGCACAAATTTCACATGACCTGATGCACTGTAGAGATATTACCCTGTTACCCCTCCTTTCTCCTCGTCCTCGACCAATTGTGGTGGGATGTCGAAAGGCTTGGCCAGCGAAAAGCTCATCCAGCAAGGGCGTCTCTCTTGACGCATTTCCCTGACCGAGAGCTACACAGATGGTCTGGACACTGTAAAACAGCAAGAAAATAATTCTATGTCCAGCTGAGGAAAATCCGTGCACAGAAAAATGTAGATGCCTGCAGTAAACAATCTGAAGAGCGGCAAAGCTCCAAGCCATCGCTGCGCTTCAGTCCTGTCCGGACCACAGAAGGCGAAGAACGAAGCAGCTGGGCACCGGCTTCATGGACTCAGTGGCGCGACTTGCAAATGTCCAGCCAAGAGCTGCTTCAACAAGCAGATTCAGCTGAGAATGCTCTGCCTGCTTCAACAAAGTAAGGCGCAGCCCTTGCACTGCAGCACACTGCCTGGCCAGAAACAGGTTCTTACACCTTCAGTGCTGCCGAGCCCACGCAGCTTGAGCACACCCAGAAGGACGCGTCCAGAAAGAAGGCGTTCTTCGAGTGCCTTGTCCTTCCTTGTTCTGTCTTTCATCTGCACCTGAAACAGTGGGTCTACGTGTTTTCCTTCCCAGGGAAAAGAACTTTCATTCTTGTCCAGGAGTCTATGGCTAAAATGGTGATTGCATGTCCCATATCCAATACAACCAAGGATTACTCCCGGAGGAAAGCTGCCAGGACAGATGGGTCTTGCTGGCTTTGACCACCCCTGGGCCACCTCTCATATTCTCCTGAAACAGTGGGGTACATGAAGGCATTGCCATACCTGATCATCCCTTGCCATGCAGAGCCCAGCCTTGCATTGCCTTACAGACACCTCTGTGTACCTCCCTTGCCCTTCCTATGTCTCCATTGCATGGCCTTGTTCACCAATCTCCCACCTTGACTTTCTTACCCCTTGTTTCCTGGTCTTGTCTTGCCTGCTTCTCCTATGACTCTCTTGGCCTTGCCTAAGTCTCTCTTGCCTTGCTTTGCAAAGCCAACACTTGCCTTGCCCTGCTACCCCTCTTTCCCTCGCCTAGTCTACCCACACCTACCCACCTTTGACTGGCCTATCCATCCGATCATCACCTTTTCTGCACCACCCCTCCATGCTCTTGTCTTGCCTTGGCCTGCCTACCCTTCCCTTGCCTTGCACTGCCTTGCATAACCCTTGCCCTTCTTGACATTTGTGCCCCTTTCCAACATGGCCTTGCTTTCCTTTGCCTACCCCTCCCAATCCCTGCTTTGCCTACAGATTCCTGGCCTTCTTTTGTCTACCACTCCTTTGCCTTTTGTGGGAACCAACAGCTGGTCTGAAGGCCTCACAGACATTTCCGTTGATACAATCATTTTGTACCCGTGAGAATTGCAGAAGCAAGAAGATAAACAACAGAAAGAAGTTGTAACAGCTGCAAAAGGGACGATACTGGCTGATGTTTAGCAAAGAATGTGTGTACACTATAGACAACCAATAGTATTGTATTATAGCAAAATAATAGTCCATGCACATGTAGCTAAAAAAGTGCATAAGAGAAGATGCATAAATAATACAAGTGGTTTTTTGCCATTGCTCGGGGCAGAGAGTGTATGTGTGTCGTGACCGTCTCAACAGCAACAGCCTTGCACTGCCTTTCATAACCAGCCCCTGCCTACTGCCTCCTTCCCTGGCCTTCCATGTCTTGTCTTCCTCTCCTTTGATTTAACTTGCTTCTCCTATCTCTCCCTTGCTTGCCTTACTCCACTGACCTTTCTGTGTTCTTGCCTTGACTTGCCTAGCTGTTCCTTGCTTCACATTGCTTTGTGTAAGCATTCCCTGTTTTTATTTGCCTACCCCTTTCTTGCCTGGCCTTTCCTTGCCTAGCCTTTCTTGTCTTTGCCTGCCCTCTGCATCACTGGACTTACCTTCCTATGCCCTGCCTTCCGAACTACAACTTCTGGGCCTTCTCTTGCCTCGCACTCATTGGCCCTACTTTGCTGCCTGCTCACTGCTCTTGCTTTGCTTTCCCTAACTTTCCCTTGACTTGACTAGAATTGCCTAAACTTGCTTTGACTGCATTGCCTTGCCTGCATGGAAGAAAAGGCAAGGCAGGGCAAAGCAAGGAAATCATAGGCAGGGCAGGGCAGGGCAAGGGAGACATAGGCAAGAGAGACGTAGCCAAGGAAGGCAAAGCAAGGGTAGGCTAGGAAAAACCAGGCAATGGTACTGAAGGCAACGCAAGGCCAAGTGACTCATAATGCCTTTCCTTGGAATGCAAAGGTCTGAATCCCAGTGTTGGTGGAGCAGATGATAAGGTCCCATGGGGAAGTAAACTCAACTGAGACATTTCTCTCCTGGCACCTCTTGTGTAGGAGCAATTCTTAGATATATTCAATATTGGCGGTAGCACGCCAGTTCCTCAGAGAGGATGACAATGCTTTTCCATGGGAAGGAAAGCACCTAGCCCCAGTGTTTCAGGTGCACATAAGAAGCTGCCTAGTGGAGGTAAAGGGCAGCAGCAACTTTCTGTCCTGGCATATTTGGTGTAGAAGCACTGCCTTGATTTGTACAAGTATGGAGTTGCTACGCCCTATTTTCAAGGCAGTCTCCTGAAAAAGTCAATTTTGGCATGTCGTTTCCACTTCTGAAAGGTGGTCTTCTGAACTCTTGGCAGTAAGCCAAGACAAGCAGCTATGCTCATCCTTGGTGTGCAGCTGATTTAGACACCAGGGCAGGTAATGTCCAGTAACAGTGTTCTGGCACATTGGATGGGAGCAGTTCCTGGATGTTTTCTATTTTGGAGGAGGAGATCCCAGTTCTTCTGAGATGGGCTCATAGTTTCTCTCTTTGGCAAAGAAAGCAGTTTTGGATCTGCATGTAGGGTGTTCTCAGCGAATTAATGGCTTTTCCTCATGGGCAGTTCTGTGGGCTATAGCTGTTGAACTGTTAGAGAAGGAATGAAAAAGCCAAGCTGTTGAACAAATTTGCATCCTGCTGACTTTAGCAGCCCCTGATAAAATTCTGTTTGCATCCTGACTCTGTGAGACTGAAGGATTATGATGGTACTTAAATCTGAGGAGGAAAGTGCACATAGAAGAGCATGTGAATTTAATGGCTCTTCCTAGTAGGCAGTTCTCTGGGCTAGAGCTGTTGAACTGTTAGAGAGGGAATGCAAGAGCCAAGCTTCTGAGCTCTTTTCCCTGCTACCTTTAAAGTATGAGCATTCCCTGGTGCTCTCCTATTTGGATAATAAGTTAGAGTGGGTTTCACATTCACTTTGAAGAATAGAAACAGCGTCATGTGAACCTGTGCCATCAGCTTTCCTTTCCAACTAAATGTTCCTACTTGCAATCTTGCAATTCTTACTTGCAATCATGCAGAGCACCGTGCTTGAGGCTGGTGCATTGAAGAAAATTAAATTAGGGCTGTATCAGTACAAAGGAGAGATTGCCATTTGCAAAACCTCGTTTCGCTTAAGTTAGTAATATTGTAAGTGTTAATTGAGTGGTCATTGGTTGCCTATCACCATCCTGATGCACTAATTTCATCAAGTGTAAATATTGGTCACAAAAGGTGCCCATTCAGCAACCTGTTGCTGTCTCCACATGGAAGTGTCTTCCGGACGAAATCAAAAGACATTCGAAGAGCCAGGATCCGCAAAGGAACAAACTATTGCCACATGAATGGTGCTGGGCGCCATGAGGAGCAGTTAACTTTAACCTGCGCGCTGTCAGCACTCAGAAGAACAACCCCAGCATGGCAGGGGGGACTTGCAAAAGAAGGAAAGGCCCCTCACCTAGCTATAAACCACCCAAAGTGCAGAGCCAAGTTGAAAACACCACTGCTCTCAAATCAACCGTGTCAGGACAAAAAGATTTCACTGATCTCCCCCTTCCAGGTACAAACTCTTATTTGCACCACACTCAGAGGGCAATGTGAGCTCCCCAGCGCTGTCTTTCACTCTCGCAGAGTCCAGATACTAACTTGTGAACATCCTACACAAACATTAGCTCATGAAAGTGCCAGCTTGAGCAAGAACAGCAGACCCTCCCATTGCACCCCCTTGTCATCCAGAGTGCGGCGGTTTGTTGAAAATCATGGACTCGGAAAGACCAATGCAGCAACTGCTTTTCTCTCTCCTACTGCCTTTCCCTGAGCGAGAGGTAGATGGATGATGTGGACTTAGTGGAACAGAAAGAGTATGACTGTACTTATAACGGAGGAAAACCCCCCACAGCATACTGTGCTGTGTGCAGTACACGCTCTGAAAAGAGACAAAGCTGAATGCTGCCAGCGGGCTTCGGTTCTCAGACTGCTTGCATGGGCAGAGCTGCGGGCTCTTTTAAGGATGGAAACTGGCATCTGTGAGTGTAAAGAATGTGACTTTCCACACAGCTTAGAAGAAAGGTGCATAGCCCCAGTGAGAAGTGTGTACGTGAAAGACTGGCAGAAGAAGTCGCAGTCCAGCAAGGCTGGTATCTTTTTCTTTGTGCCAAATAGGCACCTTGGGAACATGAAAGTACTTGATGGTAGCCAAACTGACAGTGAAGGCACAGAACACCGTCGGGTGTGTGCAGTGTACAGACGCAATGTAAAAGCCCTGAGTACCATTTGACTGCAGTCATAGTGCAAGTTTGCAACTGTACCATGCAAGGCCAGTGAAAGCTTCCTGTGCGGCCACATTTTCGTATTGGAGCTCGCTAGCTGGAAGTGATTCGGTTTGTCTGCAGTATCCGCTCGACTGAATGTGATGTGTCACTGGAAAGAAAAGTACAGACCAGCAGTGCGTTTGATATGGTTCAGGGGCTGCAAAGGAAATGTACAGGCCACCTCTGGGATTTTGGTCTTTGTGCATTCCCACGGCAGCAGTTCCTGGATGTTTTTGTTCTACAGTTTAGGCTCAGTGAGAGAGAAAAAATGCGAGAGCACGCATAGCAGAGCCACAGGGAGAATTGCTGAGGTATGAGTTGCGTGCTGTTCAGATACTGCCGTACCAAAGGCCTACCTAAACACTGCTGCTGATCTAGCATGTCTTTCTGTAGCAAGACTTGTTGGTACTGCAAAACAGAAGATGCGTGAGGTCAAATGAATCTGGACAGAAAATTTCAGACGAGCAGCCTATGAGTGCATGATTGAAACAGTAAATTTAGGTGACAGAATAGATCGTGGCATCGATTTGCGTAGTGTTAATATTCTCTGAAGGGAATGCAAAAAGCCAAGATGTGTTTTCCATTCTAGCTGTTCCTGACAAAAACTGAGGAATAAAACTTTCGTTCTAGATGGAATGTAACATTCAGTTCCCAGGATTTTGCACTCCAAAGTTCAACAAAAGAGTTTCCACAAGAATCTTGAGAAGAAGCACAATCACTTCCACCTAGAGCTGGAAGAGGAAGAGGCAGCGGCACAAGCAAGTGCCCTTGAGCGTCCTCCTTCCGAATGCTAGAACGTCAATTCAGCAGGCAGGAGTGCAGCAGCCACCCTTCGTCTTGCAAGCCCATACGACGCGCACACCAGCCCGGTGCTCTGCGGCTTCGTCCTTCGCCTTTTCGAGCACGCCGTACCTTCATTCTCCCGGAGGCGAACAGCGGTCTGCTTCTCGCACGGAACGCTGTGTCGGCAGCCAAGCGCTCCAGTGCACTGCTTCTGCCCAAACACGCCTGGGCCCTGCACCTCTCCTTCCCAGCGCTACGTAGCAGCACAATCTGTCCCTCTTGCGATCCCAAGCTAAGCGGAAAGCTTCTCGGCTACGTCTCCCGCAGAGAGCTGTGCCAGGACAATAAGCTTGCAAGCACTTTGCTCCTGACACTAGTGGCAACAGGGATTCGCACCACCTTCCAGGAGCAGTCCTCTTGCCTTTTACAAGGTGCAAAAGCGCCCCCTCTGTGGCGGTGCTGTCTGCCCGGTCTTTCTCAGCTCGAAGCACCACGAGGCACACAAGACTCTCTCGCAAGGACCGAAATTCCCGATAGGCGTCTCTGGGCTTTCTGCAATGCTGCACGCACAAGCCCGGTGCTCTGAGGCTTCGTTCTTCGCCTTTCGTTGTCTGGGCAGAAGAGAAGCCGAGCGAGGCCATTGTGCTTTGCCGCTTGTCAGTGTGCTGTGCACGGTTTTTCCGCAGCTCGAGCTAGCGGGAGACCCCTTCGGTTTCGCGGCGTCCACACTACCCATGGTAGCTCTCGCTCAGCGAAACTTGAAGGGGAGAAGCACTTGCTGGATGAGTCTTTCAGTGTGCAGGACTTTGAAAACACAGCAGCGCAATCGGGGCCACGAGAAGGACCGCTGAGAAGTCGCTCTCGCACAGAGAACCGTGCCAGGATGACGAGCTCGCCCAGCATTTGCCCCTGACACTTGGGGAACTCGTAGCTGCCAGTGCCTTCCAGGGGCAGTCTGCTTTCTGTCATAACCTGCATAGGGCCCGTCAGATGGTGGTGCTGTCTGCCTTCTCCTTCTCGGCCAGAGTGTACTCTGGTGCACACTGCAGTCTGGCAAGGAGCAAAGATCTTCGGTAGACATCTCGCACAGGAGAAAGTTGCCAAGAAAGAACCACGTTCTTCATCAGCCCTCCTCATGTCCCGATTGGGGTGCTGCCTTCAAAGCCTTGCGCATTGAAAGACTTCTCCAGCAAGTGCTTCTCCCCTGGCGCACTTCGCTGAGTGAGAGCTGCATGGGCAGCGTGGACTCAGCGAAACCGAAAGGGTGTCGCTGTAGCTCGAGCTGAGCAAAGAAACCGTGCACGGTGCACCGTTGGTGGGTGCAGCATGCACGCGGAAAAGCAGCAAAGTTCACTGCCATCGCTGGCCTTCTCTTCAGTCCAGACCACTTAAGGCAAACAATTTAGCTGCAGAGCACTGGGCTTGCGTGTGCAGTGCACCAAATTGCCCAAGACCAGCAAGGGCTCGTTCACAAGCAGAGTCGGCTGAGAGCATTCTTGCTTGCTCCAGAAAGGAAGCCGCAGCTATAGTGCTTCATCCCACAGCGTGGACATAGGCACTTTCCTAGTTGTTCAGCCTTGCAGAGTCCCTGCAACTAGAGCTCAGCCAGGAGCAGGCGTCAAAGCAGAAGGCTTTCCTAAAGCACGCCTCTCCAACCAGCCTTCGGAAATCGCAAATGACACTGTGGCTCTGTGCCTTTCTTCTAAGACAGACGCCCACCTTGCTTTCACTCTCGCAGCTCCCTTGGCAGCCTCCAGCAGCTGCTTTCCTGGAGAACGGCCCGAGAAGTAGAAGCCAGGGCTGGGCTGCACCTTCGCCTTCCGCACGTAAGCGGCACCAGACTCACCGGTGCGCTCTGTTCTTCCCTCCTCCGCTGCATGCTACTACCATCGTGTTCTCGGAAAGACGGAGACTGAAGGGAAGCGCAAATGCTTCCACAGAGAGCTACAAGAGGAATAGGCAGCAGCAGCACAGGTAAGTGCCGTGGAACTTCCTCCTTCCCAAGGCTATAACGTCAATTCAGCAGGCAGGAGAGTGGCAGCCACGCTCGTCTTGCAGCCCGTACAACGAGCACGCGAGCCCGGCGCTCCGCGGCTTCGTTCTTCGCCTTTTCGAGCACGCCGTACCTTCGTTCCCCCGGAGGCGGACGGTCTTCTGCTTCTCGCCCGGAACACTGTGCCCGGCAGTGCAGCGCTTTCTGCGGCAAGCTGCAAAGCGCCCGTCAGATGGCGATGCTGTCTGCCCGCTCCTCGGCTCGAGTGTACTCCGGCGCACGCTGCCGTCTCGCAAGGAGCAAAGAGCTTCGGTAGACATCTCGCACAGGAGAAAGTTGCCAAGAAAGAACCACGTTCTTCATCAGCCCTCCTCATGTCCCGATTGGGGTGCTGCCTTCAAAGCCTTGCACATTGAAAGACTTCTCCAGCAAGTGCTTCTCCCCTGGCGCACTTCGCTGAGTGAGAGCTGCATGGGCAGCGTGGACTCAGCGAAACCGAAAGGGTGTCGCTGTAGCTCGAGCTGAGCAAAGAAACCGTGCACGGTGCACCGTTGGTGGGTGCAGCATGCACGCGGAAAAGCAGCAAAGTTCACTGCCATCGCTGGCCTTCTCTTCAGTCCAGACCACTTAAGGCAAACAATTTAGCTGCAGAGCACTGGGCTTGCGTGTGCAGTGCACCAAATTGCCCAAGACCAGCAAGGGCTCGTTCACAAGCAGAGTCGGCTGAGAGCATTCTTGCTTGCTCCAGAAAGGAAGCCGCAGCTATAGTGCTTCATCCCACAGCGTGGACATAGGCACTTTCCTAGTTGTTCAGCCTTGCAGAGTCCCTGCAACTAGAGCTCAGCCAGGAGCAGGCGTCAAAGCAGAAGGCTTTCCTAAAGCACGCCTCTCCAACCAGCCTTCGGAAATCGCAAATGACACTGTGGCTCTGTGCCTTTCTTCTAAGACAGACGCCCACCTTGCTTTCACTCTCGCAGCTCCCTTGGCAGCCTCCAGCAGCTGCTTTCCTGGAGAACGGCCCGAGAAGTAGAAGCCAGGGCTGGGCTGCACCTTCGCCTTCCGCACGTAAGCGGCACCAGACTCACCGGTGCGCTCTGTTCTTCCCTCCTCCGCTGCATGCTACTACCATCGTGTTCTCGGAAAGACGGAGACTGAAGGGAAGCGCAAATGCTTCCACAGAGAGCTACAAGAGGAATAGGCAGCAGCAGCACAGGTAAGTGCCGTGGAACTTCCTCCTTCCCAAGGCTATAACGTCAATTCAGCAGGCAGGAGAGTGGCAGCCACGCTCGTCTTGCAGCCCGTACAACGAGCACGCGAGCCCGGCGCTCCGCGGCTTCGTTCTTCGCCTTTTCGAGCACGCCGTACCTTCGTTCCCCCGGAGGCGGACGGTCTTCTGCTTCTCGCCCGGAACACTGTGCCCGGCAGTGCAGCGCTTTCTGCGGCAAGCTGCAAAGCGCCCGTCAGATGGCGATGCTGTCTGCCCGCTCCTCGGCTCGAGTGTACTCCGGCGCACGCTGCCGTCTCGCAAGGAGCAAAGAGCTTCGGTAGACAGCTCACACAGGAGAAAGGTGCCAGGACGACACCACATTCCTCCTCACCCCTTCTCGTGGCCCACATTGTGGTGCTGCCTTCAAAGCCGTGCGCATTGAAAGACTCTTCCAGCAAGTGCTTCTCCCCTGGCACACTTCGCTCAGCGACAGCTACGTGGGCAGCGTGGACTCAGCGAAACTGAAAGGGTGTCCTTGTAGCTCGAGCTTGTTGGAGAGGATGAAAGTTTGGTAAGAAAGTTTCACAGCTATGTAGGCTTGACAGAAAGATCTCTGAATGTAGAAACTTAGCATGAGGTAGAAATGGAAACGAGTTTTGATAGAGAGTAAAAGGTGTTTTGCTGAAACACTGATCACTGAATAACTGAGAAGGCAAAGGTTGGAGATTGAGTTGGAAGGAGATGTTTTTTATTAGGACACCGGTATGTGAGTACAAACAAGCACATGTTTTTCACCAAGTAAATAAGTCTCAAGAAGGCCATAAGGAAATAGAAAACATGTTTTTACCAAAAAGAGAGCTATCGCAGGCAAACAAGAAATGTCGATGTAGCAAGAAGAAGAGAGGTCTGAGAATTTTCCACTGTAAGCTTAAATTGTAACATACTTACTCTTGTGATTGGATAAGAATGACTATAATATGGTAATGGTAGTAGTCATGATAGGCTACAGGCAAATGTAAAGGTATTGTTGTATGGTGCTTATTGGTTGCTATGTATTGAGATACTCAGCAAAGAAAAATACATAATGCTTTCTAACTTGAACAGAAAGCGGCTCCAGGTATGCCTACCAGCTGTAGCTGACAGCTGTAGGGCTGGCTCTGGATACCCACTCCCTGAAATGCTGTAACTTCGCCTATGCAATACACAGCTTTCAAGAGAGCCGCCTGAAGTCCAGACACCCTTCGCGAGCCTTTCTCCTATAGAGCTGTGGAAAGAAATCGTGCACGCTACACCGAGGGTGCGTGCAGCATGCACGAGCAAAAGCGGCAAAGTTCAGTGCCCTCGCTGGGCTTCCCTTCCGTGCGGATAACGTGAGGCGAAAAATGAAGCCGCAGAGCACCGGGCTTGCAGGTGCAGTGCACCGAGTTGCAGAAGTCCAGCAGGCTCGTTCACAAGCCAAGCCGGCTGAGGGAGTCCTCGCGTCTCCAAAAGGGAACGCGGAGCCGTAGCACTTCATCCCACAGCGTGGAGATAGGCACTTTCCTAGTCGTTCAGCCTTGCAGAGTCCCTGCAGCTAGAGCTCAGCCAGGAGCAGGCGTCAAAGCAGAAGGCCCTCCTAAAGCACCCTTTCTCCAAGCAGCCTCCTGAAAGGGCGCATCACAGTGCGGCTCTGCGCCTTTCTTCTAAGACAGACGCCCGCTATACTTTCGTGCTCGCAGCTCCCTTGGCAGCCTCCAGCAGCTACTCTCCTGGAGAACGGCCGTAGACGTCAAAGCCAGTGCTGGGCTGCACCTCCGCCCTCCCCAGGTAAGCAACAGCGAACTCACCGGTGCACTCTGTACTTCCCTCCTCCGCTTGCATCCTACATGCATTCGTGTTCTCCGAAACTCAGAGACTGAAGGGAAGGGCAATTGCTTCCCCAGATAGCTGCAAGGGCACTAGGCAGCAGCAGCACAAATTTCACATGACCTGATGCACTGTAGAGATATTACCCTGTTACCCCTCCTTTCTCCTCGTCCTCGACCAATTGTGGTGGGATGTCGAAAGGCTTGGCCAGCGAAAAGCTCATCCAGCAAGGGCGTCTCTCTTGACGCATTTCCCTGACCGAGAGCTACACAGATGGTCTGGACACTGTAAAACAGCAAGAAAATAATTCTATGTCCAGCTGAGGAAAATCCGTGCACAGAAAAATGTAGATGCCTGCAGTAAACAATCTGAAGAGCGGCAAAGCTCCAAGCCATCGCTGCGCTTCAGTCCTGTCCGGACCACAGAAGGCGAAGAACGAAGCAGCTGGGCACCGGCTTCATGGACTCAGTGGCGCGACTTGCAAATGTCCAGCCAAGAGCTGCTTCAACAAGCAGATTCAGCTGAGAATGCTCTGCCTGCTTCAACAAAGTAAGGCGCAGCCCTTGCACTGCAGCACACTGCCTGGCCAGAAACAGGTTCTTACACCTTCAGTGCTGCCGAGCCCACGCAGCTTGAGCACACCCAGAAGGACGCGTCCAGAAAGAAGGCGTTCTTCGAGTGCCTTGTCCTTCCTTGTTCTGTCTTTCATCTGCACCTGAAACAGTGGGTCTACGTGTTTTCCTTCCCAGGGAAAAGAACTTTCATTCTTGTCCAGGAGTCTATGGCTAAAATGGTGATTGCATGTCCCATATCCAATACAACCAAGGATTACTCCCGGAGGAAAGCTGCCAGGACAGATGGGTCTTGCTGGCTTTGACCACCCCTGGGCCACCTCTCATATTCTCCTGAAACAGTGGGGTACATGAAGGCATTGCCATACCTGATCATCCCTTGCCATGCAGAGCCCAGCCTTGCATTGCCTTACAGACACCTCTGTGTACCTCCCTTGCCCTTCCTATGTCTCCATTGCATGGCCTTGTTCACCAATCTCCCACCTTGACTTTCTTACCCCTTGTTTCCTGGTCTTGTCTTGCCTGCTTCTCCTATGACTCTCTTGGCCTTGCCTAAGTCTCTCTTGCCTTGCTTTGCAAAGCCAACACTTGCCTTGCCCTGCTACCCCTCTTTCCCTCGCCTAGTCTACCCACACCTACCCACCTTTGACTGGCCTATCCATCCGATCATCACCTTTTCTGCACCACCCCTCCATGCTCTTGTCTTGCCTTGGCCTGCCTACCCTTCCCTTGCCTTGCACTGCCTTGCATAACCCTTGCCCTTCTTGACATTTGTGCCCCTTTCCAACATGGCCTTGCTTTCCTTTGCCTACCCCTCCCAATCCCTGCTTTGCCTACAGATTCCTGGCCTTCTTTTGTCTACCACTCCTTTGCCTTTTGTGGGAACCAACAGCTGGTCTGAAGGCCTCACAGACATTTCCGTTGATACAATCATTTTGTACCCGTGAGAATTGCAGAAGCAAGAAGATAAACAACAGAAAGAAGTTGTAACAGCTGCAAAAGGGACGATACTGGCTGATGTTTAGCAAAGAATGTGTGTACACTATAGACAACCAATAGTATTGTATTATAGCAAAATAATAGTCCATGCACATGTAGCTAAAAAAGTGCATAAGAGAAGATGCATAAATAATACAAGTGGTTTTTTGCCATTGCTCGGGGCAGAGAGTGTATGTGTGTCGTGACCGTCTCAACAGCAACAGCCTTGCACTGCCTTTCATAACCAGCCCCTGCCTACTGCCTCCTTCCCTGGCCTTCCATGTCTTGTCTTCCTCTCCTTTGATTTAACTTGCTTCTCCTATCTCTCCCTTGCTTGCCTTACTCCACTGACCTTTCTGTGTTCTTGCCTTGACTTGCCTAGCTGTTCCTTGCTTCACATTGCTTTGTGTAAGCATTCCCTGTTTTTATTTGCCTACCCCTTTCTTGCCTGGCCTTTCCTTGCCTAGCCTTTCTTGTCTTTGCCTGCCCTCTGCATCACTGGACTTACCTTCCTATGCCCTGCCTTCCGAACTACAACTTCTGGGCCTTCTCTTGCCTCGCACTCATTGGCCCTACTTTGCTGCCTGCTCACTGCTCTTGCTTTGCTTTCCCTAACTTTCCCTTGACTTGACTAGAATTGCCTAAACTTGCTTTGACTGCATTGCCTTGCCTGCATGGAAGAAAAGGCAAGGCAGGGCAAAGCAAGGAAATCATAGGCAGGGCAGGGCAGGGCAAGGGAGACATAGGCAAGAGAGACGTAGCCAAGGAAGGCAAAGCAAGGGTAGGCTAGGAAAAACCAGGCAATGGTACTGAAGGCAACGCAAGGCCAAGTGACTCATAATGCCTTTCCTTGGAATGCAAAGGTCTGAATCCCAGTGTTGGTGGAGCAGATGATAAGGTCCCATGGGGAAGTAAACTCAACTGAGACATTTCTCTCCTGGCACCTCTTGTGTAGGAGCAATTCTTAGATATATTCAATATTGGCGGTAGCACGCCAGTTCCTCAGAGAGGATGACAATGCTTTTCCATGGGAAGGAAAGCACCTAGCCCCAGTGTTTCAGGTGCACATAAGAAGCTGCCTAGTGGAGGTAAAGGGCAGCAGCAACTTTCTGTCCTGGCATATTTGGTGTAGAAGCACTGCCTTGATTTGTACAAGTATGGAGTTGCTACGCCCTATTTTCAAGGCAGTCTCCTGAAAAAGTCAATTTTGGCATGTCGTTTCCACTTCTGAAAGGTGGTCTTCTGAACTCTTGGCAGTAAGCCAAGACAAGCAGCTATGCTCATCCTTGGTGTGCAGCTGATTTAGACACCAGGGCAGGTAATGTCCAGTAACAGTGTTCTGGCACATTGGATGGGAGCAGTTCCTGGATGTTTTCTATTTTGGAGGAGGAGATCCCAGTTCTTCTGAGATGGGCTCATAGTTTCTCTCTTTGGCAAAGAAAGCAGTTTTGGATCTGCATGTAGGGTGTTCTCAGCGAATTAATGGCTTTTCCTCATGGGCAGTTCTGTGGGCTATAGCTGTTGAACTGTTAGAGAAGGAATGAAAAAGCCAAGCTGTTGAACAAATTTGCATCCTGCTGACTTTAGCAGCCCCTGATAAAATTCTGTTTGCATCCTGACTCTGTGAGACTGAAGGATTATGATGGTACTTAAATCTGAGGAGGAAAGTGCACATAGAAGAGCATGTGAATTTAATGGCTCTTCCTAGTAGGCAGTTCTCTGGGCTAGAGCTGTTGAACTGTTAGAGAGGGAATGCAAGAGCCAAGCTTCTGAGCTCTTTTCCCTGCTACCTTTAAAGTATGAGCATTCCCTGGTGCTCTCCTATTTGGATAATAAGTTAGAGTGGGTTTCACATTCACTTTGAAGAATAGAAACAGCGTCATGTGAACCTGTGCCATCAGCTTTCCTTTCCAACTAAATGTTCCTACTTGCAATCTTGCAATTCTTACTTGCAATCATGCAGAGCACCGTGCTTGAGGCTGGTGCATTGAAGAAAATTAAATTAGGGCTGTATCAGTACAAAGGAGAGATTGCCATTTGCAAAACCTCGTTTCGCTTAAGTTAGTAATATTGTAAGTGTTAATTGAGTGGTCATTGGTTGCCTATCACCATCCTGATGCACTAATTTCATCAAGTGTAAATATTGGTCACAAAAGGTGCCCATTCAGCAACCTGTTGCTGTCTCCACATGGAAGTGTCTTCCGGACGAAATCAAAAGACATTCGAAGAGCCAGGATCCGCAAAGGAACAAACTATTGCCACATGAATGGTGCTGGGCGCCATGAGGAGCAGTTAACTTTAACCTGCGCGCTGTCAGCACTCAGAAGAACAACCCCAGCATGGCAGGGGGGACTTGCAAAAGAAGGAAAGGCCCCTCACCTAGCTATAAACCACCCAAAGTGCAGAGCCAAGTTGAAAACACCACTGCTCTCAAATCAACCGTGTCAGGACAAAAAGATTTCACTGATCTCCCCCTTCCAGGTACAAACTCTTATTTGCACCACACTCAGAGGGCAATGTGAGCTCCCCAGCGCTGTCTTTCACTCTCGCAGAGTCCAGATACTAACTTGTGAACATCCTACACAAACATTAGCTCATGAAAGTGCCAGCTTGAGCAAGAACAGCAGACCCTCCCATTGCACCCCCTTGTCATCCAGAGTGCGGCGGTTTGTTGAAAATCATGGACTCGGAAAGACCAATGCAGCAACTGCTTTTCTCTCTCCTACTGCCTTTCCCTGAGCGAGAGGTAGATGGATGATGTGGACTTAGTGGAACAGAAAGAGTATGACTGTACTTATAACGGAGGAAAACCCCCCACAGCATACTGTGCTGTGTGCAGTACACGCTCTGAAAAGAGACAAAGCTGAATGCTGCCAGCGGGCTTCGGTTCTCAGACTGCTTGCATGGGCAGAGCTGCGGGCTCTTTTAAGGATGGAAACTGGCATCTGTGAGTGTAAAGAATGTGACTTTCCACACAGCTTAGAAGAAAGGTGCATAGCCCCAGTGAGAAGTGTGTACGTGAAAGACTGGCAGAAGAAGTCGCAGTCCAGCAAGGCTGGTATCTTTTTCTTTGTGCCAAATAGGCACCTTGGGAACATGAAAGTACTTGATGGTAGCCAAACTGACAGTGAAGGCACAGAACACCGTCGGGTGTGTGCAGTGTACAGACGCAATGTAAAAGCCCTGAGTACCATTTGACTGCAGTCATAGTGCAAGTTTGCAACTGTACCATGCAAGGCCAGTGAAAGCTTCCTGTGCGGCCACATTTTCGTATTGGAGCTCGCTAGCTGGAAGTGATTCGGTTTGTCTGCAGTATCCGCTCGACTGAATGTGATGTGTCACTGGAAAGAAAAGTACAGACCAGCAGTGCGTTTGATATGGTTCAGGGGCTGCAAAGGAAATGTACAGGCCACCTCTGGGATTTTGGTCTTTGTGCATTCCCACGGCAGCAGTTCCTGGATGTTTTTGTTCTACAGTTTAGGCTCAGTGAGAGAGAAAAAATGCGAGAGCATGCATAGCAGAGCCACAGGGAGAATTGCTGAGGTATGAGTTGCGTGCTGTTCAGATACTGCCGTACCAAAGGCCTACCTAAACACTGCTGCTGATCTAGCATGTCTTTCTGTAGCAAGACTTGTTGGTACTGCAAAACAGAAGATGCGTGAGGTCAAATGAATCTGGACAGAAAATTTCAGACGAGCAGCCTATGAGTGCATGATTGAAACAGTAAATTTAGGTGACAGAATAGATCGTGGCATCGATTTGCGTAGTGTTAATATTCTCTGAAGGGAATGCAAAAAGCCAAGATGTGTTTTCCATTCTAGCTGTTCCTGACAAAAACTGAGGAATAAAACTTTCGTTCTAGATGGAATGTAACATTCAGTTCCCAGGATTTTGCACTCCAAAGTTCAACAAAAGAGTTTCCACAAGAATCTTGAGAAGAAGCACAATCACTTCCACCTAGAGCTGGAAGAGGAAGAGGCAGCGGCACAAGCAAGTGCCCTTGAGCGTCCTCCTTCCGAATGCTAGAACGTCAATTCAGCAGGCAGGAGTGCAGCAGCCACCCTTCGTCTTGCAAGCCCATACGACGCGCACACCAGCCCGGTGCTCTGCGGCTTCGTCCTTCGCCTTTTCGAGCACGCCGTACCTTCATTCTCCCGGAGGCGAACAGCGGTCTGCTTCTCGCACGGAACGCTGTGTCGGCAGCCAAGCGCTCCAGTGCACTGCTTCTGCCCAAACACGCCTGGGCCCTGCACCTCTCCTTCCCAGCGCTACGTAGCAGCACAATCTGTCCCTCTTGCGATCCCAAGCTAAGCGGAAAGCTTCTCGGATACGTCTCCCGCAGAGAGCTGTGCCAGGACAATAAGCTTGCAAGCACTTTGCTCCTGACACTAGTGGCAACAGGGATTCGCACCACCTTCCAGGAGCAGTCCTCTTGCCTTTTACAAGGTGCAAAAGCGCCCCCTCTGTGGCGGTGCTGTCTGCCCGGTCTTTCTCGGCTCGAAGCACCACGAGGCACACAAGACTCTCTCGCAAGGACCGAAATTCCCGATAGGCGTCTCTGGGCTTTCTGCAATGCTGCACGCACAAGCCCGGTGCTCTGAGGCTTCGTTCTTCGCCTTTCGTTGTCTGGGCAGAAGAGAAGCCGAGCGAGGCCATTGTGCTTTGCCGCTTGTCAGTGTGCTGTGCACGGTTTTTCCGCAGCTCGAGCTAGCGGGAGACCCCTTCGGTTTCGCGGCGTCCACACTACCCATGGTAGCTCTCGCTCAGCGAAACTTGAAGGGGAGAAGCACTTGCTGGATGAGTCTTTCAGTGTGCAGGACTTTGAAAACACAGCAGCGCAATCGGGGCCACGAGAAGGACCGCTGAGAAGTCGCTCTCGCACAGAGAACCGTGCCAGGATGACGAGCTCGCCCAGCATTTGCCCCTGACACTTGGGGAACTCGTAGCTGCCAGTGCCTTCCAGGGGCAGTCTGCTTTCTGTCATAACCTGCATAGGGCCCGTCAGATGGTGGTGCTGTCTGCCTTCTCCTTCTCGGCCAGAGTGTACTCTGGTGCACACTGCAGTCTGGCAAGGAGCAAAGAGCTTCGGTAGACATCTCGCACAGGAGAAAGTTGCCAAGAAAGAACCACGTTCTTCATCAGCCCTCCTCATGTCCCGATTGGGGTGCTGCCTTCAAAGCCTTGCACATTGAAAGACTTCTCCAGCAAGTGCTTCTCCCCTGGCGCACTTCGCTGAGTGAGAGCTGCATGGGCAGCGTGGACTCAGCGAAACCGAAAGGGTGTCGCTGTAGCTCGAGCTGAGCAAAGAAACCGTGCACGGTGCACCGTTGGTGGGTGCAGCATGCACGCGGAAAAGCAGCAAAGTTCACTGCCATCGCTGGCCTTCTCTTCAGTCCAGACCACTTAAGGCAAACAATTTAGCTGCAGAGCACTGGGCTTGCGTGTGCAGTGCACCAAATTGCCCAAGACCAGCAAGGGCTCGTTCACAAGCAGAGTCGGCTGAGAGCATTCTTGCTTGCTCCAGAAAGGAAGCCGCAGCTATAGTGCTTCATCCCACAGCGTGGACATAGGCACTTTCCTAGTTGTTCAGCCTTGCAGAGTCCCTGCAACTAGAGCTCAGCCAGGAGCAGGCGTCAAAGCAGAAGGCTTTCCTAAAGCACGCCTCTCCAACCAGCCTTCGGAAATCGCAAATGACACTGTGGCTCTGTGCCTTTCTTCTAAGACAGACGCCCACCTTGCTTTCACTCTCGCAGCTCCCTTGGCAGCCTCCAGCAGCTGCTTTCCTGGAGAACGGCCCGAGAAGTAGAAGCCAGGGCTGGGCTGCACCTTCGCCTTCCGCACGTAAGCGGCACCAGACTCACCGGTGCGCTCTGTTCTTCCCTCCTCCGCTGCATGCTACTACCATCGTGTTCTCGGAAAGACGGAGACTGAAGGGAAGCGCAAATGCTTCCACAGAGAGCTACAAGAGGAATAGGCAGCAGCAGCACAGGAAAGTGCCGTGGAACTTCCTCCTTCCCAAGGCTATAACGTCAATTCAGCAGGCAGGAGAGTGGCAGCCACGCTCGTCTTGCAGCCCGTACAACGAGCACGCGAGCCCGGCGCTCCGCGGCTTCGTTCTTCGCCTTTTCGAGCACGCCGTACCTTCGTTCCCCCGGAGGCGGACGGTCTTCTGCTTCTCGCCCGGAACACTGTGCCCGGCAGTGCAGCGCTTTCTGCGGCAAGCTGCAAAGCGCCCGTCAGATGGCGATGCTGTCTGCCCGCTCCTCGGCTCGAGTGTACTCCGGCGCACGCTGCCGTCTCGCAAGGAGCAAAGAGCTTCGGTAGACAGCTCACACAGGAGAAAGGTGCCAGGACGACACCACATTCCTCCTCACCCCTTCTCGTGGCCCACATTGTGGTGCTGCCTTCAAAGCCGTGCGCATTGAAAGACTCTTCCAGCAAGTGCTTCTCCCCTGGCACACTTCGCTCAGCGACAGCTACGTGGGCAGCGTGGACTCAGCGAAACTGAAAGGGTGTCCTTGTAGCTCGAGCTTGTTGGACAGGATGAAAGTTTGGTAAGAAAGTTTCACAGCTATGTAGGCTTGACAGAAAGATCTCTGAATGTAGAAACTTAGCATGAGGTAGAAATGGAAACGAGTTTTGATAGAGAGTAAAAGGTGTTTTGCTGAAACACTGATCACTGAATAACTGAGAAGGCAAAGGTTGGAGATTGAGTTGGAAGGAGATGTTTTTTATTAGGACACCGGTATGTGAGTACAAACAAGCACATGTTTTTCACCAAGTAAATAAGTCTCAAGAAGGCCATAAGGAAATAGAAAACATGTTTTTACCAAAAAGAGAGCTATCGCAGGCAAACAAGAAATGTCGATGTAGCAAGAAGAAGAGAGGTCTGAGAATTTTCCACTGTAAGCTTAAATTGTAACATACTTACTCTTGTGATTGGATAAGAATGACTATAATATGGTAATGGTAGTAGTCATGATAGGCTACAGGCAAATGTAAAGGTATTGTTGTATGGTGCTTATTGGTTGCTATGTATTGAGATACTCAGCAAAGAAAAATACATAATGCTTTCTAACTTGAACAGAAAGCGGCTCCAGGTATGCCTACCAGCTGTAGCTGACAGCTGTAGGGCTGGCTCTGGATACCCACTCCCTGAAATGCTGTAACTTCGCCTATGCAATACACAGCTTTCAAGAGAGCCGCCTGAAGTCCAGACACCCTTCGCGAGCCTTTCTCCTATAGAGCTGTGGAAAGAAATCGTGCACGCTACACCGAGGGTGCGTGCAGCATGCACGAGCAAAAGCGGCAAAGTTCAGTGCCCTCGCTGGGCTTCCCTTCCGTGCGGATAACGTGAGGCGAAAAATGAAGCCGCAGAGCACCGGGCTTGCAGGTGCAGTGCACCGAGTTGCAGAAGTCCAGCAGGCTCGTTCACAAGCCAAGCCGGCTGAGGGAGTCCTCGCGTCTCCAAAAGGGAACGCGGAGCCGTAGCACTTCATCCCACAGCGTGGAGATAGGCACTTTCCTAGTCGTTCAGCCTTGCAGAGTCCCTGCAGCTAGAGCTCAGCCAGGAGCAGGCGTCAAAGCAGAAGGCCCTCCTAAAGCACCCTTTCTCCAAGCAGCCTCCTGAAAGGGCGCATCACAGTGCGGCTCTGCGCCTTTCTTCTAAGACAGACGCCCGCTATACTTTCGTGCTCGCAGCTCCCTTGGCAGCCTCCAGCAGCTACTCTCCTGGAGAACGGCCGTAGACGTCAAAGCCAGTGCTGGGCTGCACCTCCGCCCTCCCCAGGTAAGCAACAGCAAACTCACCGGTGCACTCTGTACTTCCCTCCTCCGCTTGCATCCTACATGCATTCGTGTTCTCCGAAACTCAGAGACTGAAGGGAAGGGCAATTGCTTCCCCAGATAGCTGCAAGGGCACTAGGCAGCAGCAGCACAAATTTCACATGACCTGATGCACTGTAGAGATATTACCCTGTTACCCCTCCTTTCTCCTCGTCCTCGACCAATTGTGGTGGGATGTCGAAAGGCTTGGCCAGCGAAAAGCTCATCCAGCAAGGGCGTCTCTCTTGACGCATTTCCCTGACCGAGAGCTACACAGATGGTCTGGACACTGTAAAACAGCAAGAAAATAATTCTATGTCCAGCTGAGGAAAATCCGTGCACAGAAAAATGTAGATGCCTGCAGTAAACAATCTGAAGAGCGGCAAAGCTCCAAGCCATCGCTGCGCTTCAGTCCTGTCCGGACCACAGAAGGCGAAGAACGAAGCAGCTGGGCACCGGCTTCATGGACTCAGTGGCGCGACTTGCAAATGTCCAGCCAAGAGCTGCTTCAACAAGCAGATTCAGCCGAGAATGCTCTGCCTGCACTTTCCCTCGCAGCGCTAGGCAGCACCACGTTCTGTTTGCGTGGCAGCCTGATTCTTAACGGAAAGATTCTCAATGCCTGTGTCTGGCACAGAGAACGGTTTTAGGTCAGCAAGCTCACCCGGCGCTTACCCTCGACGCGTGCAAACCTGTATTTGCACCGCATTCCAGTGGCAGCCCTCTTTCCTTTCCAGCCGGCACAGCGCCGTCAGATCGCGGTGCTCTCTGCACCTTCCTTCTCGCTTCCAAGTGCCACCGCGCACATTACAGCCTTGCAGGGAGCGAAGAGGCGGAGAGGCGTCTCGCAAAGAAGAACGTGCCGGGACGAAAAGGTGCTCTTTCCTTTCTCCTCCTCCTTTGCCCGAATGGTGGTGCTGTGTTGAAAGGCTTGGCCAGCGAAAAGCTCATCCAGCAAGTGTTTCTCTCCTGACGCCTTTCGCTGAGCGAGAGAGCTACACGGACACTTTCGACTCGGGGAAACAGCAAGAGAATGACTGTACGTCGAGCTGAGGAAAAGCCCTGCACAGCAGCCTGTGGCTGCGTGCAGTGTTCACGCTGAAGAGCGGCAAAGCTCCAAGCCATCGCTGCGCTTCAGTCCTGTCCGGACCACAGAAGGCGAAGAACGAAGCAGCTGGGCACCGGCTTCATGGGCTCAGTGGAGCGACTTGCAAATGTCCAGCCCAGAGCTGCTTCAACAAGCAGATTCAGCTGAGAATGCTCTGCCTGCTTCAACAAAGTAAGGCGCAGCCCTTGCACTGCAGCACACTGCCTGGCCAGAAACAGGTTCTTACACCTTCAGTGCTGCCGAGCCCACGCAGCTTGAGCACACCCAGAAGGACGCGTCCAGAAAGAAGGCGTTCTTCGAGTGCCTTGTCCTTCCTTGTTCTGTCTTTCATCTGCACCTGAAACAGTGGGTCTACGTGTTTTCCTTCCCAGGGAAAAGAACTTTCATTCTTGTCCAGGAGTCTATGGCTAAAATGGTGATTGCATGTCCCATATCCAATACAACCAAGGATTACTCCCGGAGGAAAGCTGCCAGGACAGATGGGTCTTGCTGGCTTTGACCACCCCTGGGCCACCTCTCATATTCTCCTGAAACAGTGGGGTACATGAAGGCATTGCCATACCTGATCATCCCTTGCCATGCAGAGCCCAGCCTTGCATTGCCTTACAGACACCTCTGTGTACCTCCCTTGCCCTTCCTATGTCTCCATTGCATGGCCTTGTTCACCAATCTCCCACCTTGACTTTCTTACCCCTTGTTTCCTGGTCTTGTCTTGCCTGCTTCTCCTATGACTCTCTTGGCCTTGCCTAAGTCTCTCTTGCCTTGCTTTGCAAAGCCAACACTTGCCTTGCCCTGCTACCCCTCTTTCCCTCGCCTAGTCTACCCACACCTACCCACCTTTGACTGGCCTATCCATCCGATCATCACCTTTTCTGCACCACCCCTCCATGCTCTTGTCTTGCCTTGGCCTGCCTACCCTTCCCTTGCCTTGCACTGCCTTGCATAACCCTTGCCCTTCTTGACATTTGTGCCCCTTTCCAACATGGCCTTGCTTTCCTTTGCCTACCCCTCCCAATCCCTGCTTTGCCTACAGATTCCTGGCCTTCTTTTGTCTACCACTCCTTTGCCTTTTGTGGGAACCAACAGCTGGTCTGAAGGCCTCACAGACATTTCCGTTGATACAATCATTTTGTACCCGTGAGAATTGCAGAAGCAAGAAGATAAACAACAGAAAGAAGTTGTAACAGCTGCAAAAGGGACAATACTGGCTGATGTTTAGCAAAGAATGTGTGTACACTATAGACAACCAATAGTATTGTATTATAGCAAAATAATAGTCCATGCACATGTAGCTAAAAAAGTGCATAAGAGAAGATGCATAAATAATACAAGTGGTTTTTTGCCATTGCTCGGGGCAGAGAGTGTATGTGTGTCGTGACCGTCTCAACAGCAACAGCCTTGCACTGCCTTTCATAACCAGCCCCTGCCTACTGCCTCCTTCCCTGGCCTTCCATGTCTTGTCTTCCTCTCCTTTGATTTAACTTGCTTCTCCTATCTCTCCCTTGCTTGCCTTACTCCACTGACCTTTCTGTGTTCTTGCCTTGACTTGCCTAGCTGTTCCTTGCTTCACATTGCTTTGTGTAAGCATTCCCTGTTTTTATTTGCCTACCCCTTTCTTGGCTGGCCTTTCCTTGCCTAGCCTTTCTTGTCTTTGCCTGCCCTCTGCATCACTGGACTTACCTTCCTATGCCCTGCCTTCCGAACTACAACTTCTGGGCCTTCTCTTGCCTCGCACTCATTGGCCCTACTTTGCTGCCTGCTCACTGCTCTTGCTTTGCTTTCCCTAACTTTCCCTTGACTTGACTAGAATTGCCTAAACTTGCTTTGACTGCATTGCCTTGCCTGCATGGAAGAAAAGGCAAGGCAGGGCAAAGCAAGGAAATCATAGGCAGGGCAGGGCAGGGCAAGGGAGACATAGGCAAGAGAGACGTAGCCAAGGAAGGCAAAGCAAGGGTAGGCTAGGAAAAACCAGGCAATGGTACTGAAGGCAACGCAAGGCCAAGTGACTCATAATGCCTTTCCTTGGAATGCAAAGGTCTGAATCCCAGTGTTGGTGGAGCAGATGATAAGGTCCCATGGGGAAGTAAACTCAACTGAGACATTTCTCTCCTGGCACCTCTTGTGTAGGAGCAATTCTTAGATATATTCAATATTGGCGGTAGCACGCCAGTTCCTCAGAGAGGATGACAATGCTTTTCCATGGGAAGGAAAGCACCTAGCCCCAGTGTTTCAGGTGCACATAAGAAGCTGCCTAGTGGAGGTAAAGGGCAGCAGCAACTTTCTGTCCTGGCATATTTGGTGTAGAAGCACTGCCTTGATTTGTACAAGTATGGAGTTGCTACGCCCTATTTTCAAGGCAGTCTCCTGAAAAAGTCAATTTTGGCATGTCGTTTCCACTTCTGAAAGGTGGTCTTCTGAACTCTTGGCAGTAAGCCAAGACAAGCAGCTATGCTCATCCTTGGTGTGCAGCTGATTTAGACACCAGGGCAGGTAATGTCCAGTAACAGTGTTCTGGCACATTGGATGGGAGCAGTTCCTGGATGTTTTCTATTTTGGAGGAGGAGATCCCAGTTCTTCTGAGATGGGCTCATAGTTTCTCTCTTTGGCAAAGAAAGTAGTTTTGGATCTGCATGTAGGGTGTTCTCAGCGAATTAATGGCTTTTCCTCATGGGCAGTTCTGTGGGCTATAGCTGTTGAACTGTTAGAGAAGGAATGAAAAAGCCAAGCTGTTGAACAAATTTGCATCCTGCTGACTTTAGCAGCCCCTGATAAAATTCTGTTTGCATCCTGACTCTGTGAGACTGAAGGATTATGATGGTACTTAAAGCTGAGGAGGAAAGTGCACATAGAAGAGCATGTGAATTTAATGGCTCTTCCTAGTAGGCAGTTCTCTGGGCTAGAGCTGTTGAACTGTTAGAGAGGGAATGCAAGAGCCAAGCTTCTGAGCTCTTTTCCCTGCTACCTTTAAAGTATGAGCATTCCCTGGTGCTCTCCTATTTGGATAATAAGTTAGAGTGGGTTTCACATTCACTTTGAAGAATAGAAACAGCGTCATGTGAACCTGTGCCATCAGCTTTCCTTTCCAACTAAATGTTCCTACTTGCAATCTTGCAATTCTTACTTGCAATCATGCAGAGCACCGTGCTTGAGGCTGGTGCATTGAAGAAAATTAAATTAGGGCTGTATCAGTACAAAGGAGAGATTGCCATTTGCAAAACCTCGTTTCGCTTAAGTTAGTAATATTGTAAGTGTTAATTGAGTGGTCATTGGTTGCCTATCACCATCCTGATGCACTAATTTCATCAAGTGTAAATATTGGTCACAAAAGGTGCCCATTCAGCAACCTGTTGCTGTCTCCACATGGAAGTGTCTTCCGGACGAAATCAAAAGACATTCGAAGAGCCAGGATCCGCAAAGGAACAAACTATTGCCACATGAATGGTGCTGGGCGCCATGAGGAGCAGTTAACTTTAACCTGCGCGCTGTCAGCACTCAGAAGAACAACCCCAGCATGGCAGGGGGGACTTGCAAAAGAAGGAAAGGCCCCTCACCTAGCTATAAACCACCCAAAGTGCAGAGCCAAGTTGAAAACACCACTGCTCTCAAATCAACCGTGTCAGGACAAAAAGATTTCACTGATCTCCCCCTTCCAGGTACAAACTCTTATTTGCACCACACTCAGAGGGCAATGTGAGCTCCCCAGCGCTGTCTTTCACTCTCGCAGAGTCCAGATACTAACTTGTGAACATCCTACACAAACATTAGCTCATGAAAGTGCCAGCTTGAGCAAGAACAGCAGACCCTCCCATTGCACCCCCTTGTCATCCAGAGTGCGGCGGTTTGTTGAAAATCATGGACTCGGAAAGACCAATGCAGCAACTGCTTTTCTCTCTCCTACTGCCTTTCCCTGAGCGAGAGGTAGATGGATGATGTGGACTTAGTGGAACAGAAAGAGTATGACTGTACTTATAACGGAGGAAAACCCCCCACAGCATACTGTGCTGTGTGCAGTACACGCTCTGAAAAGAGACAAAGCTGAATGCTGCCAGCGGGCTTCGGTTCTCAGACTGCTTGCATGGGCAGAGCTGCGGGCTCTTTTAAGGATGGAAACTGGCATCTGTGAGTGTAAAGAATGTGACTTTCCACACAGCTTAGAAGAAAGGTGCATAGCCCCAGTGAGAAGTGTGTACGTGAAAGACTGGCAGAAGAAGTCGCAGTCCAGCAAGGCTGGTATCTTTTTCTTTGTGCCAAATAGGCACCTTGGGAACATGAAAGTACTTGATGGTAGCCAAACTGACAGTGAAGGCACAGAACACCGTCGGGTGTGTGCAGTGTACAGACGCAATGTAAAAGCCCTGAGTACCATTTGACTGCAGTCATAGTGCAAGTTTGCAACTGTACCATGCAAGGCCAGTGAAAGCTTCCTGTGCGGCCACATTTTCGTATTGGAGCTCGCTAGCTGGAAGTGATTCGGTTTGTCTGCAGTATCCGCTCGACTGAATGTGATGTGTCACTGGAAAGAAAAGTACAGACCAGCAGTGCGTTTGATATGGTTCAGGGGCTGCAAAGGAAATGTACAGGCCACCTCTGGGATTTTGGTCTTTGTGCATTCCCATGGCAGCAGTTCCTGGATGTTTTTGTTCTACAGTTTAGGCTCAGTGAGAGAGAAAAAATGCGAGAGCACGCATAGCAGAGCCACAGGGAGAATTGCTGAGGTATGAGTTGCGTGCTGTTCAGATACTGCCGTACCAAAGGCCTACCTAAACACTGCTGCTGATCTAGCATGTCTTTCTGTAGCAAGACTTGTTGGTACTGCAAAACAGAAGATGCGTGAGGTCAAATGAATCTGGACAGAAAATTTCAGACGAGCAGCCTATGAGTGCATGATTGAAACAGTAAATTTAGGTGACAGAATAGATCGTGGCATCGATTTGCGTAGTGTTAATATTCTCTGAAGGGAATGCAAAAAGCCAAGATGTGTTTTCCATTCTAGCTGTTCCTGACAAAAACTGAGGAATAAAACTTTCGTTCTAGATGGAATGTAACATTCAGTTCCCAGGATTTTGCACTCCAAAGTTCAACAAAAGAGTTTCCACAAGAATCTTGAGAAGAAGCACAATCACTTCCACCTAGAGCTGGAAGAGGAAGAGGCAGCGGCACAAGCAAGTGCCCTTGAGCGTCCTCCTTCCGAATGCTAGAACGTCAATTCAGCAGGCAGGAGTGCAGCAGCCACCCTTCGTCTTGCAAGCCCATACGACGCGCACACCAGCCCGGTGCTCTGCGGCTTCGTCCTTCGCCTTTTCGAGCACGCCGTACCTTCATTCTCCCGGAGGCGAACAGCGGTCTGCTTCTCGCACGGAACGCTGTGTCGGCAGCCAAGCGCTCCAGTGCACTGCTTCTGCCCAAACACGCCTGGGCCCTGCACCTCTCCTTCCCAGCGCTACGTAGCAGCACAATCTGTCCCTCTTGCGATCCCAAGCTAAGCGGAAAGCTTCTCGGCTACGTCTCCCGCAGAGAGCTGTGCCAGGACAATAAGCTTGCAAGCACTTTGCTCCTGACACTAGTGGCAACAGGGATTCGCACCACCTTCCAGGAGCAGTCCTCTTGCCTTTTACAAGGTGCAAAAGCGCCCCCTCTGTGGCGGTGCTGTCTGCCCGGTCTTTCTCGGCTCGAAGCACCACGAGGCACACAAGACTCTCTCGCAAGGACCGAAATTCCCGATAGGCGTCTCTGGGCTTTCTGCAATGCTGCACGCACAAGCCCGGTGCTCTGAGGCTTCGTTCTTCGCCTTTCGTTGTCTGGGCAGAAGAGAAGCCGAGCGAGGCCATTGTGCTTTGCCGCTTGTCAGTGTGCTGTGCACGGTTTTTCCGCAGCTCGAGCTAGCGGGAGACCCCTTCGGTTTCGCGGCGTCCACACTACCCATGGTAGCTCTCGCTCAGCGAAACTTGAAGGGGAGAAGCACTTGCTGGATGAGTCTTTCAGTGTGCAGGACTTTGAAAACACAGCAGCGCAATCGGGGCCACGAGAAGGACCGCTGAGAAGTCGCTCTCGCACAGAGAACCGTGCCAGGATGACGAGCTCGCCCAGCATTTGCCCCTGACACTTGGGGAACTCGTAGCTGCCAGTGCCTTCCAGGGGCAGTCTGCTTTCTGTCATAACCTGCATAGGGCCCGTCAGATGGTGGTGCTGTCTGCCTTCTCCTTCTCGGCCAGAGTGTACTCTGGTGCACACTGCAGTCTGGCAAGGAGCAAAGATCTTCGGTAGACATCTCGCACAGGAGAAAGTTGCCAAGAAAGAACCACGTTCTTCATCAGCCCTCCTCATGTCCCGATTGGGGTGCTGCCTTCAAAGCCTTGCACATTGAAAGACTTCTCCAGCAAGTGCTTCTCCCCTGGCGCACTTCGCTGAGTGAGAGCTGCATGGGCAGCGTGGACTCAGCGAAACCGAAAGGGTGTCGCTGTAGCTCGAGCTGAGCAAAGAAACCGTGCACGGTGCACCGTTGGTGGGTGCAGCATGCACGCGGAAAAGCAGCAAAGTTCACTGCCATCGCTGGCCTTCTCTTCAGTCCAGACCACTTAAGGCAAACAATTTAGCTGCAGAGCACTGGGCTTGCGTGTGCAGTGCACCAAATTGCCCAAGACCAGCAAGGGCTCGTTCACAAGCAGAGTCGGCTGAGAGCATTCTTGCTTGCTCCAGAAAGGAAGCCGCAGCTATAGTGCTTCATCCCACAGCGTGGACATAGGCACTTTCCTAGTTGTTCAGCCTTGCAGAGTCCCTGCAACTAGAGCTCAGCCAGGAGCAGGCGTCAAAGCAGAAGGCTTTCCTAAAGCACGCCTCTCCAACCAGCCTTCGGAAATCGCAAATGACACTGTGGCTCTGTGCCTTTCTTCTAAGACAGACGCCCACCTTGCTTTCACTCTCGCAGCTCCCTTGGCAGCCTCCAGCAGCTGCTTTCCTGGAGAACGGCCCGAGAAGTAGAAGCCAGGGCTGGGCTGCACCTTCGCCTTCCGCACGTAAGCGGCACCAGACTCACCGGTGCGCTCTGTTCTTCCCTCCTCCGCTGCATGCTACTACCATCGTGTTCTCGGAAAGACGGAGACTGAAGGGAAGCGCAAATGCTTCCACAGAGAGCTACAAGAGGAATAGGCAGCAGCAGCACAGGTAAGTGCCGTGGAACTTCCTCCTTCCCAAGGCTATAACGTCAATTCAGCAGGCAGGAGAGTGGCAGCCACGCTCGTCTTGCAGCCCGTACAACGAGCACGCGAGCCCGGCGCTCCGCGGCTTTGTTCTTCGCCTTTTCGAGCACGCCGTACCTTCGTTCCCCCGGAGGCGGACGGTCTTCTGCTTCTCGCCCGGAACACTGTGCCCGGCAGTGCAGCGCTTTCTGCGGCAAGCTGCAAAGCGCCCGTCAGATGGCGATGCTGTCTGCCCGCTCCTCGGCTCGAGTGTACTCCGGCGCACGCTGCCGTCTCGCAAGGAGCAAAGAGCTTCGGTAGACAGCTCACACAGGAGAAAGGTGCCAGGACGACACCACATTCCTCCTCACCCCTTCTCGTGGCCCACATTGTGGTGCTGCCTTCAAAGCCGTGCGCATTGAAAGACTCTTCCAGCAAGTGCTTCTCCCCTGGCACACTTCGCTCAGCGACAGCTACGTGGGCAGCGTGGACTCAGCGAAACTGAAAGGGTGTCCTTGTAGCTCGAGCTTGTTGGACAGGATGAAAGTTTGGTAAGAAAGTTTCACAGCTATGTAGGCTTGACAGAAAGATCTCTGAATGTAGAAACTTAGCATGAGGTAGAAATGGAAACGAGTTTTGATAGAGAGTAAAAGGTGTTTTGCTGAAACACTGATCACTGAATAACTGAGAAGGCAAAGGTTGGAGATTGAGTTGGAAGGAGATGTTTTTTATTAGGACACCGGTATGTGAGTACAAACAAGCACATGTTTTTCACCAAGTAAATAAGTCTCAAGAAGGCCATAAGGAAATAGAAAACATGTTTTTACCAAAAAGAGAGCTATCGCAGGCAAACAAGAAATGTCGATGTAGCAAGAAGAAGAGAGGTCTGAGAATTTTCCACTGTAAGCTTAAATTGTAACATACTTACTCTTGTGATTGGATAAGAATGACTATAATATGGTAATGGTAGTAGTCATGATAGGCTACAGGCAAATGTAAAGGTATTGTTGTATGGTGCTTATTGGTTGCTATGTATTGAGATACTCAGCAAAGAAAAATACATAATGCTTTCTAACTTGAACAGAAAGCGGCTCCAGGTATGCCTACCAGCTGTAGCTGACAGCTGTAGGGCTGGCTCTGGATACCCACTCCCTGAAATGCTGTAACTTCGCCTATGCAATACACAGCTTTCAAGAGAGCCGCCTGAAGTCCAGACACCCTTCGCGAGCCTTTCTCCTATAGAGCTGTGGAAAGAAATCGTGCACGCTACACCGAGGGTGCGTGCAGCATGCACGAGCAAAAGCGGCAAAGTTCAGTGCCCTCGCTGGGCTTCCCTTCCGTGCGGATAACGTGAGGCGAAAAATGAAGCCGCAGAGCACCGGGCTTGCAGGTGCAGTGCACCGAGTTGCAGAAGTCCAGCAGGCTCGTTCACAAGCCAAGCCGGCTGAGGGAGTCCTCGCGTCTCCAAAAGGGAACGCGGAGCCGTAGCACTTCATCCCACAGCGTGGAGATAGGCACTTTCCTAGTCGTTCAGCCTTGCAGAGTCCCTGCAGCTAGAGCTCAGCCAGGAGCAGGCGTCAAAGCAGAAGGCCCTCCTAAAGCACCCTTTCTCCAAGCAGCCTCCTGAAAGGGCGCATCACAGTGCGGCTCTGCGCCTTTCTTCTAAGACAGACGCCCGCTATACTTTCGTGCTCGCAGCTCCCTTGGCAGCCTCCAGCAGCTACTCTCCTGGAGAACGGCCGTAGACGTCAAAGCCAGTGCTGGGCTGCACCTCCGCCCTCCCCAGGTAAGCAACAGCGAACTCACCGGTGCACTCTGTACTTCCCTCCTCCGCTTGCATCCTACATGCATTCGTGTTCTCCGAAACTCAGAGACTGAAGGGAAGGGCAATTGCTTCCCCAGATAGCTGCAAGGGCACTAGGCAGCAGCAGCACAAATTTCACATGACCTGATGCACTGTAGAGATATTACCCTGTTACCCCTCCTTTCTCCTCGTCCTCGACCAATTGTGGTGGGATGTCGAAAGGCTTGGCCAGCGAAAAGCTCATCCAGCAAGGGCGTCTCTCTTGACGCATTTCCCTGACCGAGAGCTACACAGATGGTCTGGACACTGTAAAACAGCAAGAAAATAATTCTATGTCCAGCTGAGGAAAATCCGTGCACAGAAAAATGTAGATGCCTGCAGTAAACAATCTGAAGAGCGGCAAAGCTCCAAGCCATCGCTGCGCTTCAGTCCTGTCCGGACCACAGAAGGCGAAGAACGAAGCAGCTGGGCACCGGCTTCATGGACTCAGTGGCGCGACTTGCAAATGTCCAGCCAAGAGCTGCTTCAACAAGCAGATTCAGCTGAGAATGCTCTGCCTGCTTCAACAAAGTAAGGCGCAGCCCTTGCACTGCAGCACACTGCCTGGCCAGAAACAGGTTCTTACACCTTCAGTGCTGCCGAGCCCACGCAGCTTGAGCACACCCAGAAGGACGCGTCCAGAAAGAAGGCGTTCTTCGAGTGCCTTGTCCTTCCTTGTTCTGTCTTTCATCTGCACCTGAAACAGTGGGTCTACGTGTTTTCCTTCCCAGGGAAAAGAACTTTCATTCTTGTCCAGGAGTCTATGGCTAAAATGGTGATTGCATGTCCCATATCCAATACAACCAAGGATTACTCCCGGAGGAAAGCTGCCAGGACAGATGGGTCTTGCTGGCTTTGACCACCCCTGGGCCACCTCTCATATTCTCCTGAAACAGTGGGGTACATGAAGGCATTGCCATACCTGATCATCCCTTGCCATGCAGAGCCCAGCCTTGCATTGCCTTACAGACACCTCTGTGTACCTCCCTTGCCCTTCCTATGTCTCCATTGCATGGCCTTGTTCACCAATCTCCCACCTTGACTTTCTTACCCCTTGTTTCCTGGTCTTGTCTTGCCTGCTTCTCCTATGACTCTCTTGGCCTTGCCTAAGTCTCTCTTGTCTTGCTTTGCAAAGCCAACACTTGCCTTGCCCTGCTACCCCTCTTTCCCTCGCCTAGTCTACCCACACCTACCCACCTTTGACTGGCCTATCCATCCGATCATCACCTTTTCTGCACCACCCCTCCATGCTCTTGTCTTGCCTTGGCCTGCCTACCCTTCCCTTGCCTTGCACTGCCTTGCATAACCCTTGCCCTTCTTGACATTTGTGCCCCTTTCCAACATGGCCTTGCTTTCCTTTGCCTACCCCTCCCAATCCCTGCTTTGCCTACAGATTCCTGGCCTTCTTTTGTCTACCACTCCTTTGCCTTTTGTGGGAACCAACAGCTGGTCTGAAGGCCTCACAGACATTTCCGTTGATACAATCATTTTGTACCCGTGAGAATTGCAGAAGCAAGAAGATAAACAACAGAAAGAAGTTGTAACAGCTGCAAAAGGGACGATACTGGCTGATGTTTAGCAAAGAATGTGTGTACACTATAGACAACCAATAGTATTGTATTATAGCAAAATAATAGTCCATGCACATGTAGCTAAAAAAGTGCATAAGAGAAGATGCATAAATAATACAAGTGGTTTTTTGCCATTGCTCGGGGCAGAGAGTGTATGTGTGTCGTGACCGTCTCAACAGCAACAGCCTTGCACTGCCTTTCATAACCAGCCCCTGCCTACTGCCTCCTTCCCTGGCCTTCCATGTCTTGTCTTCCTCTCCTTTGATTTAACTTGCTTCTCCTATCTCTCCCTTGCTTGCCTTACTCCACTGACCTTTCTGTGTTCTTGCCTTGACTTGCCTAGCTGTTCCTTGCTTCACATTGCTTTGTGTAAGCATTCCCTGTTTTTATTTGCCTACCCCTTTCTTGCCTGGCCTTTCCTTGCCTAGCCTTTCTTGTCTTTGCCTGCCCTCTGCATCACTGGACTTACCTTCCTATGCCCTGCCTTCCGAACTACAACTTCTGGGCCTTCTCTTGCCTCGCACTCATTGGCCCTACTTTGCTGCCTGCTCACTGCTCTTGCTTTGCTTTCCCTAACTTTCCCTTGACTTGACTAGAATTGCCTAAACTTGCTTTGACTGCATTGCCTTGCCTGCATGGAAGAAAAGGCAAGGCAGGGCAAAGCAAGGAAATCATAGGCAGGGCAGGGCAGGGCAAGGGAGACATAGGCAAGAGAGACGTAGCCAAGGAAGGCAAAGCAAGGGTAGGCTAGGAAAAACCAGGCAATGGTACTGAAGGCAACGCAAGGCCAAGTGACTCATAATGCCTTTCCTTGGAATGCAAAGGTCTGAATCCCAGTGTTGGTGGAGCAGATGATAAGGTCCCATGGGGAAGTAAACTCAACTGAGACATTTCTCTCCTGGCACCTCTTGTGTAGGAGCAATTCTTAGATATATTCAATATTGGCGGTAGCACGCCAGTTCCTCAGAGAGGATGACAATGCTTTTCCATGGGAAGGAAAGCACCTAGCCCCAGTGTTTCAGGTGCACATAAGAAGCTGCCTAGTGGAGGTAAAGGGCAGCAGCAACTTTCTGTCCTGGCATATTTGGTGTAGAAGCACTGCCTTGATTTGTACAAGTATGGAGTTGCTACGCCCTATTTTCAAGGCAGTCTCCTGAAAAAGTCAATTTTGGCATGTCGTTTCCACTTCTGAAAGGTGGTCTTCTGAACTCTTGGCAGTAAGCCAAGACAAGCAGCTATGCTCATCCTTGGTGTGCAGCTGATTTAGACACCAGGGCAGGTAATGTCCAGTAACAGTGTTCTGGCACATTGGATGGGAGCAGTTCCTGGATGTTTTCTATTTTGGAGGAGGAGATCCCAGTTCTTCTGAGATGGGCTCATAGTTTCTCTCTTTGGCAAAGAAAGCAGTTTTGGATCTGCATGTAGGGTGTTCTCAGCGAATTAATGGCTTTTCCTCATGGGCAGTTCTGTGGGCTATAGCTGTTGAACTGTTAGAGAAGGAATGAAAAAGCCAAGCTGTTGAACAAATTTGCATCCTGCTGACTTTAGCAGCCCCTGATAAAATTCTGTTTGCATCCTGACTCTGTGAGACTGAAGGATTATGATGGTACTTAAATCTGAGGAGGAAAGTGCACATAGAAGAGCATGTGAATTTAATGGCTCTTCCTAGTAGGCAGTTCTCTGGGCTAGAGCTGTTGAACTGTTAGAGAGGGAATGCAAGAGCCAAGCTTCTGAGCTCTTTTCCCTGCTACCTTTAAAGTATGAGCATTCCCTGGTGCTCTCCTATTTGGATAATAAGTTAGAGTGGGTTTCACATTCACTTTGAAGAATAGAAACAGCGTCATGTGAACCTGTGCCATCAGCTTTCCTTTCCAACTAAATGTTCCTACTTGCAATCTTGCAATTCTTACTTGCAATCATGCAGAGCACCGTGCTTGAGGCTGGTGCATTGAAGAAAATTAAATTAGGGCTGTATCAGTACAAAGGAGAGATTGCCATTTGCAAAACCTCGTTTCGCTTAAGTTAGTAATATTGTAAGTGTTAATTGAGTGGTCATTGGTTGCCTATCACCATCCTGATGCACTAATTTCATCAAGTGTAAATATTGGTCACAAAAGGTGCCCATTCAGCAACCTGTTGCTGTCTCCACATGGAAGTGTCTTCCGGACGAAATCAAAAGACATTCGAAGAGCCAGGATCCGCAAAGGAACAAACTATTGCCACATGAATGGTGCTGGGCGCCATGAGGAGCAGTTAACTTTAACCTGCGCGCTGTCAGCACTCAGAAGAACAACCCCAGCATGGCAGGGGGGACTTGCAAAAGAAGGAAAGGCCCCTCACCTAGCTATAAACCACCCAAAGTGCAGAGCCAAGTTGAAAACACCACTGCTCTCAAATCAACCGTGTCAGGACAAAAAGATTTCACTGATCTCCCCCTTCCAGGTACAAACTCTTATTTGCACCACACTCAGAGGGCAATGTGAGCTCCCCAGCGCTGTCTTTCACTCTCGCAGAGTCCAGATACTAACTTGTGAACATCCTACACAAACATTAGCTCATGAAAGTGCCAGCTTGAGCAAGAACAGCAGACCCTCCCATTGCACCCCCTTGTCATCCAGAGTGCGGCGGTTTGTTGAAAATCATGGACTCGGAAAGACCAATGCAGCAACTGCTTTTCTCTCTCCTACTGCCTTTCCCTGAGCGAGAGGTAGATGGATGATGTGGACTTAGTGGAACAGAAAGAGTATGACTGTACTTATAACGGAGGAAAACCCCCCACAGCATACTGTGCTGTGTGCAGTACACGCTCTGAAAAGAGACAAAGCTGAATGCTGCCAGCGGGCTTCGGTTCTCAGACTGCTTGCATGGGCAGAGCTGCGGGCTCTTTTAAGGATGGAAACTGGCATCTGTGAGTGTAAAGAATGTGACTTTCCACACAGCTTAGAAGAAAGGTGCATAGCCCCAGTGAGAAGTGTGTACGTGAAAGACTGGCAGAAGAAGTCGCAGTCCAGCAAGGCTGGTATCTTTTTCTTTGTGCCAAATAGGCACCTTGGGAACATGAAAGTACTTGATGGTAGCCAAACTGACAGTGAAGGCACAGAACACCGTCGGGTGTGTGCAGTGTACAGACGCAATGTAAAAGCCCTGAGTACCATTTGACTGCAGTCATAGTGCAAGTTTGCAACTGTACCATGCAAGGCCAGTGAAAGCTTCCTGTGCGGCCACATTTTCGTATTGGAGCTCGCTAGCTGGAAGTGATTCGGTTTGTCTGCAGTATCCGCTCGACTGAATGTGATGTGTCACTGGAAAGAAAAGTACAGACCAGCAGTGCGTTTGATATGGTTCAGGGGCTGCAAAGGAAATGTACAGGCCACCTCTGGGATTTTGGTCTTTGTGCATTCCCATGGCAGCAGTTCCTGGATGTTTTTGTTCTACAGTTTAGGCTCAGTGAGAGAGAAAAAATGCGAGAGCACGCATAGCAGAGCCACAGGGAGAATTGCTGAGGTATGAGTTGCGTGCTGTTCAGATACTGCCGTACCAAAGGCCTACCTAAACACTGCTGCTGATCTAGCATGTCTTTCTGTAGCAAGACTTGTTGGTACTGCAAAACAGAAGATGCGTGAGGTCAAATGAATCTGGACAGAAAATTTCAGACGAGCAGCGTATGAGTGCATGATTGAAACAGTAAATTTAGGTGACAGAATAGATCGTGGCATCGATTTGCGTAGTGTTAATATTCTCTGAAGGGAATGCAAAAAGCCAAGATGTGTTTTCCATTCTAGCTGTTCCTGACAAAAACTGAGGAATAAAACTTTCGTTCTAGATGGAATGTAACATTCAGTTCCCAGGATTTTGCACTCCAAAGTTCAACAAAAGAGTTTCCACAAGAATCTTGAGAAGAAGCACAATCACTTCCACCTAGAGCTGGAAGAGGAAGAGGCAGCGGCACAAGCAAGTGCCCTTGAGCGTCCTCCTTCCGAATGCTAGAACGTCAATTCAGCAGGCAGGAGTGCAGCAGCCACCCTTCGTCTTGCAAGCCCATACGACGCGCACACCAGCCCGGTGCTCTGCGGCTTCGTCCTTCGCCTTTTCGAGCACGCCGTACCTTCATTCTCCCGGAGGCGAACAGCGGTCTGCTTCTCGCACGGAACGCTGTGTCGGCAGCCAAGCGCTCCAGTGCACTGCTTCTGCCCAAACACGCCTGGGCCCTGCACCTCTCCTTCCCAGCGCTACGTAGCAGCACAATCTGTCCCTCTTGCGATCCCAAGCTAAGCGGAAAGCTTCTCGGCTACGTCTCCCGCAGAGAGCTGTGCCAGGACAATAAGCTTGCAAGCACTTTGCTCCTGACACTAGTGGCAACAGGGATTCGCACCACCTTCCAGGAGCAGTCCTCTTGCCTTTTACAAGGTGCAAAAGCGCCCCCTCTGTGGCGGTGCTGTCTGCCCGGTCTTTCTCGGCTCGAAGCACCACGAGGCACACAAGACTCTCTCGCAAGGACCGAAATTCCCGATAGGCGTCTCTGGGCTTTCTGCAATGCTGCACGCACAAGCCCGGTGCTCTGAGGCTTCGTTCTTCGCCTTTCGTTGTCTGGGCAGAAGAGAAGCCGAGCGAGGCCATTGTGCTTTGCCGCTTGTCAGTGTGCTGTGCACGGTTTTTCCGCAGCTCGAGCTAGCGGGAGACCCCTTCGGTTTCGCGGCGTCCACACTACCCATGGTAGCTCTCGCTCAGCGAAACTTGAAGGGGAGAAGCACTTGCTGGATGAGTCTTTCAGTGTGCAGGACTTTGAAAACACAGCAGCGCAATCGGGGCCACGAGAAGGACCGCTGAGAAGTCGCTCTTGCACAGAGAACCGTGCCAGGATGACGAGCTCGCCCAGCATTTGCCCCTGACACTTGGGGAACTCGTAGCTGCCAGTGCCTTCCAGGGGCAGTCTGCTTTCTGTCATAACCTGCATAGGGCCCGTCAGATGGTGGTGCTGTCTGCCTTCTCCTTCTCGGCCAGAGTGTACTCTGGTGCACACTGCAGTCTGGCAAGGAGCAAAGATCTTCGGTAGACATCTCGCACAGGAGAAAGTTGCCAAGAAAGAACCACGTTCTTCATCAGCCCTCCTCATGTCCCGATTGGGGTGCTGCCTTCAAAGCCTTGCACATTGAAAGACTTCTCCAGCAAGTGCTTCTCCCCTGGCGCACTTCGCTGAGTGAGAGCTGCATGGGCAGCGTGGACTCAGCGAAACCGAAAGGGTGTCGCTGTAGCTCGAGCTGAGCAAAGAAACCGTGCACGGTGCACCGTTGGTGGGTGCAGCATGCACGCGGAAAAGCAGCAAAGTTCACTGCCATCGCTGGCCTTCTCTTCAGTCCAGACCACTTAAGGCAAACAATTTAGCTGCAGAGCACTGGGCTTGCGTGTGCAGTGCACCAAATTGCCCAAGACCAGCAAGGGCTCGTTCACAAGCAGAGTCGGCTGAGAGCATTCTTGCTTGCTCCAGAAAGGAAGCCGCAGCTATAGTGCTTCATCCCACAGCGTGGACATAGGCACTTTCCTAGTTGTTCAGCCTTGCAGAGTCCCTGCAACTAGAGCTCAGCCAGGAGCAGGCGTCAAAGCAGAAGGCTTTCCTAAAGCACGCCTCTCCAACCAGCCTTCGGAAATCGCAAATGACACTGTGGCTCTGTGCCTTTCTTCTAAGACAGACGCCCACCTTGCTTTCACTCTCGCAGCTCCCTTGGCAGCCTCCAGCAGCTGCTTTCCTGGAGAACGGCCCGAGAAGTAGAAGCCAGGGCTGGGCTGCACCTTCGCCTTCCGCACGTAAGCGGCACCAGACTCACCGGTGCGCTCTGTTCTTCCCTCCTCCGCTGCATGCTACTACCATCGTGTTCTCGGAAAGACGGAGACTGAAGGGAAGCGCAAATGCTTCCACAGAGAGCTACAAGAGGAATAGGCAGCAGCAGCACAGGTAAGTGCCGTGGAACTTCCTCCTTCCCAAGGCTATAACGTCAATTCAGCAGGCAGGAGAGTGGCAGCCACGCTCGTCTTGCAGCCCGTACAACGAGCACGCGAGCCCGGCGCTCCGCGGCTTCGTTCTTCGCCTTTTCGAGCACGCCGTACCTTCGTTCCCCCGGAGGCGGACGGTCTTCTGCTTCTCGCCCGGAACACTGTGCCCGGCAGTGCAGCGCTTTCTGCGGCAAGCTGCAAAGCGCCCGTCAGATGGCGATGCTGTCTGCCCGCTCCTCGGCTCGAGTGTACTCCGGCGCACGCTGCCGTCTCGCAAGGAGCAAAGAGCTTCGGTAGACAGCTCACACAGGAGAAAGGTGCCAGGACGACACCACATTCCTCCTCACCCCTTCTCGTGGCCCACATTGTGGTGCTGCCTTCAAAGCCGTGCGCATTGAAAGACTCTTCCAGCAAGTGCTTCTCCCCTGGCACACTTCGCTCAGCGACAGCTACGTGGGCAGCGTGGACTCAGCGAAACTGAAAGGGTGTCCTTGTAGCTCGAGCTTGTTGGACAGGATGAAAGTTTGGTAAGAAAGTTTCACAGCTATGTAGGCTTGACAGAAAGATCTCTGAATGTAGAAACTTAGCATGAGGTAGAAATGGAAACGAGTTTTGATAGAGAGTAAAAGGTGTTTTGCTGAAACACTGATCACTGAATAACTGAGAAGGCAAAGGTTGGAGATTGAGTTGGAAGGAGATGTTTTTTATTAGGACACCGGTATGTGAGTACAAACAAGCACATGTTTTTCACCAAGTAAATAAGTCTCAAGAAGGCCATAAGGAAATAGAAAACATGTTTTTACCAAAAAGAGAGCTATCGCAGGCAAACAAGAAATGTCGATGTAGCAAGAAGAAGAGAGGTCTGAGAATTTTCCACTGTAAGCTTAAATTGTAACATACTTACTCTTGTGATTGGATAAGAATGACTATAATATGGTAATGGTAGTAGTCATGATAGGCTACAGGCAAATGTAAAGGTATTGTTGTATGGTGCTTATTGGTTGCTATGTATTGAGATACTCAGCAAAGAAAAATACATAATGCTTTCTAACTTGAACAGAAAGCGGCTCCAGGTATGCCTACCAGCTGTAGCTGACAGCTGTAGGGCTGGCTCTGGATACCCACTCCCTGAAATGCTGTAACTTCGCCTATGCAATACACAGCTTTCAAGAGAGCCGCCTGAAGTCCAGACACCCTTCGCGAGCCTTTCTCCTATAGAGCTGTGGAAAGAAATCGTGCACGCTACACCGAGGGTGCGTGCAGCATGCACGAGCAAAAGCGGCAAAGTTCAGTGCCCTCGCTGGGCTTCCCTTCCGTGCGGATAACGTGAGGCGAAAAATGAAGCCGCAGAGCACCGGGCTTGCAGGTGCAGTGCACCGAGTTGCAGAAGTCCAGCAGGCTCGTTCACAAGCCAAGCCGGCTGAGGGAGTCCTCGCGTCTCCAAAAGGGAACGCGGAGCCGTAGCACTTCATCCCACAGCGTGGAGATAGGCACTTTCCTAGTCGTTCAGCCTTGCAGAGTCCCTGCAGCTAGAGCTCAGCCAGGAGCAGGCGTCAAAGCAGAAGGCCCTCCTAAAGCACCCTTTCTCCAAGCAGCCTCCTGAAAGGGCGCATCACAGTGCGGCTCTGCGCCTTTCTTCTAAGACAGACGCCCGCTATACTTTCGTGCTCGCAGCTCCCTTGGCAGCCTCCAGCAGCTACTCTCCTGGAGAACGGCCGTAGACGTCAAAGCCAGTGCTGGGCTGCACCTCCGCCCTCCCCAGGTAAGCAACAGCGAACTCACCGGTGCACTCTGTACTTCCCTCCTCCGCTTGCATCCTACATGCATTCGTGTTCTCCGAAACTCAGAGACTGAAGGGAAGGGCAATTGCTTCCCCAGATAGCTGCAAGGGCACTAGGCAGCAGCAGCACAAATTTCACATGACCTGATGCACTGTAGAGATATTACCCTGTTACCCCTCCTTTCTCCTCGTCCTCGACCAATTGTGGTGGGATGTCGAAAGGCTTGGCCAGCGAAAAGCTCATCCAGCAAGGGCGTCTCTCTTGACGCATTTCCCTGACCGAGAGCTACACAGATGGTCTGGACACTGTAAAACAGCAAGAAAATAATTCTATGTCCAGCTGAGGAAAATCCGTGCACAGAAAAATGTAGATGCCTGCAGTAAACAATCTGAAGAGCGGCAAAGCTCCAAGCCATCGCTGCGCTTCAGTCCTGTCCGGACCACAGAAGGCGAAGAACGAAGCAGCTGGGCACCGGCTTCATGGACTCAGTGGCGCGACTTGCAAATGTCCAGCCAAGAGCTGCTTCAACAAGCAGATTCAGCCGAGAATGCTCTGCCTGCACTTTCCCTCGCAGCGCTAGGCAGCACCACGTTCTGTTTGCGTGGCAGCCTGATTCTTAACGGAAAGATTCTCAATGCCTGTGTCTGGCACAGAGAACGGTTTTAGGTCAGCAAGCTCACCCGGCGCTTACCCTCGACGCGTGCAAACCTGTATTTGCACCGCATTCCAGTGGCAGCCCTCTTTCCTTTCCAGCCGGCACAGCGCCGTCAGATCGCGGTGCTCTCTGCACCTGCCTTCTCGCTTCCAAGTGCCACCGCGCACATTACAGCCTTGCAGGGAGCGAAGAGGCGGAGAGGCGTCTCGCAAAGAAGAACGTGCCGGGACGAAAAGGTGCTCTTTCCTTTCTCCTCCTCCTTTGCCCGAATGGTGGTGCTGTGTTGAAAGGCTTGGCCAGCGAAAAGCTCATCCAGCAAGTGTTTCTCTCCTGACGCCTTTCGCTGAGCGAGAGAGCTACACGGACACTTTCGACTCGGGGAAACAGCAAGAGAATGACTGTACGTCGAGCTGAGGAAAAGCCCTGCACAGCAGCCTGTGGCTGCGTGCAGTGTTCACGCTGAAGAGCGGCAAAGCTCCAAGCCATCGCTGCGCTTCAGTCCTGTCCGGACCACAGAAGGCGAAGAACGAAGCAGCTGGGCACCGGCTTCATGGGCTCAGTGGAGCGACTTGCAAATGTCCAGCCCAGAGCTGCTTCAACAAGCAGATTCAGCTGAGAATGCTCTGCCTGCTTCAACAAAGTAAGGCGCAGCCCTTGCACTGCAGCACACTGCCTGGCCAGAAACAGGTTCTTACACCTTCAGTGCTGCCGAGCCCACGCAGCTTGAGCACACCCAGAAGGACGCGTCCAGAAAGAAGGCGTTCTTCGAGTGCCTTGTCCTTCCTTGTTCTGTCTTTCATCTGCACCTGAAACAGTGGGTCTACGTGTTTTCCTTCCCAGGGAAAAGAACTTTCATTCTTGTCCAGGAGTCTATGGCTAAAATGGTGATTGCATGTCCCATATCCAATACAACCAAGGATTACTCCCGGAGGAAAGCTGCCAGGACAGATGGGTCTTGCTGGCTTTGACCACCCCTGGGCCACCTCTCATATTCTCCTGAAACAGTGGGGTACATGAAGGCATTGCCATACCTGATCATCCCTTGCCATGCAGAGCCCAGCCTTGCATTGCCTTACAGACACCTCTGTGTACCTCCCTTGCCCTTCCTATGTCTCCATTGCATGGCCTTGTTCACCAATCTCCCACCTTGACTTTCTTACCCCTTGTTTCCTGGTCTTGTCTTGCCTGCTTCTCCTATGACTCTCTTGGCCTTGCCTAAGTCTCTCTTGCCTTGCTTTGCAAAGCCAACACTTGCCTTGCCCTGCTACCCCTCTTTCCCTCGCCTAGTCTACCCACACCTACCCACCTTTGACTGGCCTATCCATCCGATCATCACCTTTTCTGCACCACCCCTCCATGCTCTTGTCTTGCCTTGGCCTGCCTACCCTTCCCTTGCCTTGCACTGCCTTGCATAACCCTTGCCCTTCTTGACATTTGTGCCCCTTTCCAACATGGCCTTGCTTTCCTTTGCCTACCCCTCCCAATCCCTGCTTTGCCTACAGATTCCTGGCCTTCTTTTGTCTACCACTCCTTTGCCTTTTGTGGGAACCAACAGCTGGTCTGAAGGCCTCACAGACATTTCCGTTGATACAATCATTTTGTACCCGTGAGAATTGCAGAAGCAAGAAGATAAACAACAGAAAGAAGTTGTAACAGCTGCAAAAGGGACGATACTGGCTGATGTTTAGCAAAGAATGTGTGTACACTATAGACAACCAATAGTATTGTATTATAGCAAAATAATAGTCCATGCACATGTAGCTAAAAAAGTGCATAAGAGAAGATGCATAAATAATACAAGTGGTTTTTTGCCATTGCTCGGGGCAGAGAGTGTATGTGTGTCGTGACCGTCTCAACAGCAACAGCCTTGCACTGCCTTTCATAACCAGCCCCTGCCTACTGCCTCCTTCCCTGGCCTTCCATGTCTTGTCTTCCTCTCCTTTGATTTAACTTGCTTCTCCTATCTCTCCCTTGCTTGCCTTACTCCACTGACCTTTCTGTGTTCTTGCCTTGACTTGCCTAGCTGTTCCTTGCTTCACATTGCTTTGTGTAAGCATTCCCTGTTTTTATTTGCCTACCCCTTTCTTGCCTGGCCTTTCCTTGCCTAGCCTTTCTTGTCTTTGCCTGCCCTCTGCATCACTGGACTTACCTTCCTATGCCCTGCCTTCCGAACTACAACTTCTGGGCCTTCTCTTGCCTCGCACTCATTGGCCCTACTTTGCTGCCTGCTCACTGCTCTTGCTTTGCTTTCCCTAACTTTCCCTTGACTTGACTAGAATTGCCTAAACTTGCTTTGACTGCATTGCCTTGCCTGCATGGAAGAAAAGGCAAGGCAGGGCAAAGCAAGGAAATCATAGGCAGGGCAGGGCAGGGCAAGGGAGACATAGGCAAGAGAGACGTAGCCAAGGAAGGCAAAGCAAGGGTAGGCTAGGAAAAACCAGGCAATGGTACTGAAGGCAACGCAAGGCCAAGTGACTCATAATGCCTTTCCTTGGAATGCAAAGGTCTGAATCCCAGTGTTGGTGGAGCAGATGATAAGGTCCCATGGGGAAGTAAACTCAACTGAGACATTTCTCTCCTGGCACCTCTTGTGTAGGAGCAATTCTTAGATATATTCAATATTGGCGGTAGCACGCCAGTTCCTCAGAGAGGATGACAATGCTTTTCCATGGGAAGGAAAGCACCTAGCCCCAGTGTTTCAGGTGCACATAAGAAGCTGCCTAGTGGAGGTAAAGGGCAGCAGCAACTTTCTGTCCTGGCATATTTGGTGTAGAAGCACTGCCTTGATTTGTACAAGTATGGAGTTGCTACGCCCTATTTTCAAGGCAGTCTCCTGAAAAAGTCAATTTTGGCATGTCGTTTCCACTTCTGAAAGGTGGTCTTCTGAACTCTTGGCAGTAAGCCAAGACAAGCAGCTATGCTCATCCTTGGTGTGCAGCTGATTTAGACACCAGGGCAGGTAATGTCCAGTAACAGTGTTCTGGCACATTGGATGGGAGCAGTTCCTGGATGTTTTCTATTTTGGAGGAGGAGATCCCAGTTCTTCTGAGATGGGCTCATAGTTTCTCTCTTTGGCAAAGAAAGCAGTTTTGGATCTGCATGTAGGGTGTTCTCAGCGAATTAATGGCTTTTCCTCATGGGCAGTTCTGTGGGCTATAGCTGTTGAACTGTTAGAGAAGGAATGAAAAAGCCAAGCTGTTGAACAAATTTGCATCCTGCTGACTTTAGCAGCCCCTGATAAAATTCTGTTTGCATCCTGACTCTGTGAGACTGAAGGATTATGATGGTACTTAAATCTGAGGAGGAAAGTGCACATAGAAGAGCATGTGAATTTAATGGCTCTTCCTAGTAGGCAGTTCTCTGGGCTAGAGCTGTTGAACTGTTAGAGAGGGAATGCAAGAGCCAAGCTTCTGAGCTCTTTTCCCTGCTACCTTTAAAGTATGAGCATTCCCTGGTGCTCTCCTATTTGGATAATAAGTTAGAGTGGGTTTCACATTCACTTTGAAGAATAGAAACAGCGTCATGTGAACCTGTGCCATCAGCTTTCCTTTCCAACTAAATGTTCCTACTTGCAATCTTGCAATTCTTACTTGCAATCATGCAGAGCACCGTGCTTGAGGCTGGTGCATTGAAGAAAATTAAATTAGGGCTGTATCAGTACAAAGGAGAGATTGCCATTTGCAAAACCTCGTTTCGCTTAAGTTAGTAATATTGTAAGTGTTAATTGAGTGGTCATTGGTTGCCTATCACCATCCTGATGCACTAATTTCATCAAGTGTAAATATTGGTCACAAAAGGTGCCCATTCAGCAACCTGTTGCTGTCTCCACATGGAAGTGTCTTCCGGACGAAATCAAAAGACATTCGAAGAGCCAGGATCCGCAAAGGAACAAACTATTGCCACATGAATGGTGCTGGGCGCCATGAGGAGCAGTTAACTTTAACCTGCGCGCTGTCAGCACTCAGAAGAACAACCCCAGCATGGCAGGGGGGACTTGCAAAAGAAGGAAAGGCCCCTCACCTAGCTATAAACCACCCAAAGTGCAGAGCCAAGTTGAAAACACCACTGCTCTCAAATCAACCGTGTCAGGACAAAAAGATTTCACTGATCTCCCCCTTCCAGGTACAAACTCTTATTTGCACCACACTCAGAGGGCAATGTGAGCTCCCCAGCGCTGTCTTTCACTCTCGCAGAGTCCAGATACTAACTTGTGAACATCCTACACAAACATTAGCTCATGAAAGTGCCAGCTTGAGCAAGAACAGCAGACCCTCCCATTGCACCCCCTTGTCATCCAGAGTGCGGCGGTTTGTTGAAAATCATGGACTCGGAAAGACCAATGCAGCAACTGCTTTTCTCTCTCCTACTGCCTTTCCCTGAGCGAGAGGTAGATGGATGATGTGGACTTAGTGGAACAGAAAGAGTATGACTGTACTTATAACGGAGGAAAACCCCCCACAGCATACTGTGCTGTGTGCAGTACACGCTCTGAAAAGAGACAAAGCTGAATGCTGCCAGCGGGCTTCGGTTCTCAGACTGCTTGCATGGGCAGAGCTGCGGGCTCTTTTAAGGATGGAAACTGGCATCTGTGAGTGTAAAGAATGTGACTTTCCACACAGCTTAGAAGAAAGGTGCATAGCCCCAGTGAGAAGTGTGTACGTGAAAGACTGGCAGAAGAAGTCGCAGTCCAGCAAGGCTGGTATCTTTTTCTTTGTGCCAAATAGGCACCTTGGGAACATGAAAGTACTTGATGGTAGCCAAACTGACAGTGAAGGCACAGAACACCGTCGGGTGTGTGCAGTGTACAGACGCAATGTAAAAGCCCTGAGTACCATTTGACTGCAGTCATAGTGCAAGTTTGCAACTGTACCATGCAAGGCCAGTGAAAGCTTCCTGTGCGGCCACATTTTCGTATTGGAGCTCGCTAGCTGGAAGTGATTCGGTTTGTCTGCAGTATCCGCTCGACTGAATGTGATGTGTCACTGGAAAGAAAAGTACAGACCAGCAGTGCGTTTGATATGGTTCAGGGGCTGCAAAGGAAATGTACAGGCCACCTCTGGGATTTTGGTCTTTGTGCATTCCCATGGCAGCAGTTCCTGGATGTTTTTGTTCTACAGTTTAGGCTCAGTGAGAGAGAAAAAATGCGAGAGCACGCATAGCAGAGCCACAGGGAGAATTGCTGAGGTATGAGTTGCGTGCTGTTCAGATACTGCCGTACCAAAGGCCTACCTAAACACTGCTGCTGATCTAGCATGTCTTTCTGTAGCAAGACTTGTTGGTACTGCAAAACAGAAGATGCGTGAGGTCAAATGAATCTGGACAGAAAATTTCAGACGAGCAGCGTATGAGTGCATGATTGAAACAGTAAATTTAGGTGACAGAATAGATCGTGGCATCGATTTGCGTAGTGTTAATATTCTCTGAAGGGAATGCAAAAAGCCAAGATGTGTTTTCCATTCTAGCTGTTCCTGACAAAAACTGAGGAATAAAACTTTCGTTCTAGATGGAATGTAACATTCAGTTCCCAGGATTTTGCACTCCAAAGTTCAACAAAAGAGTTTCCACAAGAATCTTGAGAAGAAGCACAATCACTTCCACCTAGAGCTGGAAGAGGAAGAGGCAGCGGCACAAGCAAGTGCCCTTGAGCGTCCTCCTTCCGAATGCTAGAACGTCAATTCAGCAGGCAGGAGTGCAGCAGCCACCCTTCGTCTTGCAAGCCCATACGACGCGCACACCAGCCCGGTGCTCTGCGGCTTCGTCCTTCGCCTTTTCGAGCACGCCGTACCTTCATTCTCCCGGAGGCGAACAGCGGTCTGCTTCTCGCACGGAACGCTGTGTCGGCAGCCAAGCGCTCCAGTGCACTGCTTCTGCCCAAACACGCCTGGGCCCTGCACCTCTCCTTCCCAGCGCTACGTAGCAGCACAATCTGTCCCTCTTGCGATCCCAAGCTAAGCGGAAAGCTTCTCGGCTACGTCTCCCGCAGAGAGCTGTGCCAGGACAATAAGCTTGCAAGCACTTTGCTCCTGACACTAGTGGCAACAGGGATTCGCACCACCTTCCAGGAGCAGTCCTCTTGCCTTTTACAAGGTGCAAAAGCGCCCCCTCTGTGGCGGTGCTGTCTGCCCGGTCTTTCTCGGCTCGAAGCACCACGAGGCACACAAGACTCTCTCGCAAGGACCGAAATTCCCGATAGGCGTCTCTGGGCTTTCTGCAATGCTGCACGCACAAGCCCGGTGCTCTGAGGCTTCGTTCTTCGCCTTTCGTTGTCTGGGCAGAAGAGAAGCCGAGCGAGGCCATTGTGCTTTGCCGCTTGTCAGTGTGCTGTGCACGGTTTTTCCGCAGCTCGAGCTAGCGGGAGACCCCTTCGGTTTCGCGGCGTCCACACTACCCATGGTAGCTCTCGCTCAGCGAAACTTGAAGGGGAGAAGCACTTGCTGGATGAGTCTTTCAGTGTGCAGGACTTTGAAAACACAGCAGCGCAATCGGGGCCACGAGAAGGACCGCTGAGAAGTCGCTCTTGCACAGAGAACCGTGCCAGGATGACGAGCTCGCCCAGCATTTGCCCCTGACACTTGGGGAACTCGTAGCTGCCAGTGCCTTCCAGGGGCAGTCTGCTTTCTGTCATAACCTGCATAGGGCCCGTCAGATGGTGGTGCTGTCTGCCTTCTCCTTCTCGGCCAGAGTGTACTCTGGTGCACACTGCAGTCTGGCAAGGAGCAAAGATCTTCGGTAGACATCTCGCACAGGAGAAAGTTGCCAAGAAAGAACCACGTTCTTCATCAGCCCTCCTCATGTCCCGATTGGGGTGCTGCCTTCAAAGCCTTGCACATTGAAAGACTTCTCCAGCAAGTGCTTCTCCCCTGGCGCACTTCGCTGAGTGAGAGCTGCATGGGCAGCGTGGACTCAGCGAAACCGAAAGGGTGTCGCTGTAGCTCGAGCTGAGCAAAGAAACCGTGCACGGTGCACCGTTGGTGGGTGCAGCATGCACGCGGAAAAGCAGCAAAGTTCACTGCCATCGCTGGCCTTCTCTTCAGTCCAGACCACTTAAGGCAAACAATTTAGCTGCAGAGCACTGGGCTTGCGTGTGCAGTGCACCAAATTGCCCAAGACCAGCAAGGGCTCGTTCACAAGCAGAGTCGGCTGAGAGCATTCTTGCTTGCTCCAGAAAGGAAGCCGCAGCTATAGTGCTTCATCCCACAGCGTGGACATAGGCACTTTCCTAGTTGTTCAGCCTTGCAGAGTCCCTGCAACTAGAGCTCAGCCAGGAGCAGGCGTCAAAGCAGAAGGCTTTCCTAAAGCACGCCTCTCCAACCAGCCTTCGGAAATCGCAAATGACACTGTGGCTCTGTGCCTTTCTTCTAAGACAGACGCCCACCTTGCTTTCACTCTCGCAGCTCCCTTGGCAGCCTCCAGCAGCTGCTTTCCTGGAGAACGGCCCGAGAAGTAGAAGCCAGGGCTGGGCTGCACCTTCGCCTTCCGCACGTAAGCGGCACCAGACTCACCGGTGCGCTCTGTTCTTCCCTCCTCCGCTGCATGCTACTACCATCGTGTTCTCGGAAAGACGGAGACTGAAGGGAAGCGCAAATGCTTCCACAGAGAGCTACAAGAGGAATAGGCAGCAGCAGCACAGGTAAGTGCCGTGGAACTTCCTCCTTCCCAAGGCTATAACGTCAATTCAGCAGGCAGGAGAGTGGCAGCCACGCTTGTCTTGCAGCCCGTACAACGAGCACGCGAGCCCGGCGCTCCGCGGCTTCGTTCTTCGCCTTTTCGAGCACGCCGTACCTTCGTTCCCCCGGAGGCGGACGGTCTTCTGCTTCTCGCCCGGAACACTGTGCCCGGCAGTGCAGCGCTTTCTGCGGCAAGCTGCAAAGCGCCCGTCAGATGGCGATGCTGTCTGCCCGCTCCTCGGCTCGAGTGTACTCCGGCGCACGCTGCCGTCTCGCAAGGAGCAAAGAGCTTCGGTAGACAGCTCACACAGGAGAAAGGTGCCAGGACGACACCACATTCCTCCTCACCCCTTCTCGTGGCCCACATTGTGGTGCTGCCTTCAAAGCCGTGCGCATTGAAAGACTCTTCCAGCAAGTGCTTCTCCCCTGGCACACTTCGCTCAGCGACAGCTACGTGGGCAGCGTGGACTCAGCGAAACTGAAAGGGTGTCCTTGTAGCTCGAGCTTGTTGGACAGGATGAAAGTTTGGTAAGAAAGTTTCACAGCTATGTAGGCTTGACAGAAAGATCTCTGAATGTAGAAACTTAGCATGAGGTAGAAATGGAAACGAGTTTTGATAGAGAGTAAAAGGTGTTTTGCTGAAACACTGATCACTGAATAACTGAGAAGGCAAAGGTTGGAGATTGAGTTGGAAGGAGATGTTTTTTATTAGGACACCGGTATGTGAGTACAAACAAGCACATGTTTTTCACCAAGTAAATAAGTCTCAAGAAGGCCATAAGGAAATAGAAAACATGTTTTTACCAAAAAGAGAGCTATCGCAGGCAAACAAGAAATGTCGATGTAGCAAGAAGAAGAGAGGTCTGAGAATTTTCCACTGTAAGCTTAAATTGTAACATACTTACTCTTGTGATTGGATAAGAATGACTATAATATGGTAATGGTAGTAGTCATGATAGGCTACAGGCAAATGTAAAGGTATTGTTGTATGGTGCTTATTGGTTGCTATGTATTGAGATACTCAGCAAAGAAAAATACATAATGCTTTCTAACTTGAACAGAAAGCGGCTCCAGGTATGCCTACCAGCTGTAGCTGACAGCTGTAGGGCTGGCTCTGGATACCCACTCCCTGAAATGCTGTAACTTCGCCTATGCAATACACAGCTTTCAAGAGAGCCGCCTGAAGTCCAGACACCCTTCGCGAGCCTTTCTCCTATAGAGCTGTGGAAAGAAATCGTGCACGCTACACCGAGGGTGCGTGCAGCATGCACGAGCAAAAGCGGCAAAGTTCAGTGCCCTCGCTGGGCTTCCCTTCCGTGCGGATAACGTGAGGCGAAAAATGAAGCCGCAGAGCACCGGGCTTGCAGGTGCAGTGCACCGAGTTGCAGAAGTCCAGCAGGCTCGTTCACAAGCCAAGCCGGCTGAGGGAGTCCTCGCGTCTCCAAAAGGGAACGCGGAGCCGTAGCACTTCATCCCACAGCGTGGAGATAGGCACTTTCCTAGTCGTTCAGCCTTGCAGAGTCCCTGCAGCTAGAGCTCAGCCAGGAGCAGGCGTCAAAGCAGAAGGCCCTCCTAAAGCACCCTTTCTCCAAGCAGCCTCCTGAAAGGGCGCATCACAGTGCGGCTCTGCGCCTTTCTTCTAAGACAGACGCCCGCTATACTTTCGTGCTCGCAGCTCCCTTGGCAGCCTCCAGCAGCTACTCTCCTGGAGAACGGCCGTAGACGTCAAAGCCAGTGCTGGGCTGCACCTCCGCCCTCCCCAGGTAAGCAACAGCGAACTCACCGGTGCACTCTGTACTTCCCTCCTCCGCTTGCATCCTACATGCATTCGTGTTCTCCGAAACTCAGAGACTGAAGGGAAGGGCAATTGCTTCCCCAGATAGCTGCAAGGGCACTAGGCAGCAGCAGCACAAATTTCACATGACCTGATGCACTGTAGAGATATTACCCTGTTACCCCTCCTTTCTCCTCGTCCTCGACCAATTGTGGTGGGATGTCGAAAGGCTTGGCCAGCGAAAAGCTCATCCAGCAAGGGCGTCTCTCTTGACGCATTTCCCTGACCGAGAGCTACACAGATGGTCTGGACACTGTAAAACAGCAAGAAAATAATTCTATGTCCAGCTGAGGAAAATCCGTGCACAGAAAAATGTAGATGCCTGCAGTAAACAATCTGAAGAGCGGCAAAGCTCCAAGCCATCGCTGCGCTTCAGTCCTGTCCGGACCACAGAAGGCGAAGAACGAAGCAGCTGGGCACCGGCTTCATGGACTCAGTGGCGCGACTTGCAAATGTCCAGCCAAGAGCTGCTTCAACAAGCAGATTCAGCCGAGAATGCTCTGCCTGCACTTTCCCTCGCAGCGCTAGGCAGCACCACGTTCTGTTTGCGTGGCAGCCTGATTCTTAACGGAAAGATTCTCAATGCCTGTGTCTGGCACAGAGAACGGTTTTAGGTCAGCAAGCTCACCCGGCGCTTACCCTCGACGCGTGCAAACCTGTATTTGCACCGCATTCCAGTGGCAGCCCTCTTTCCTTTCCAGCCGGCACAGCGCCGTCAGATCGCGGTGCTCTCTGCACCTGCCTTCTCGCTTCCAAGTGCCACCGCGCACATTACAGCCTTGCAGGGAGCGAAGAGGCGGAGAGGCGTCTCGCAAAGAAGAACGTGCCGGGACGAAAAGGTGCTCTTTCCTTTCTCCTCCTCCTTTGCCCGAATGGTGGTGCTGTGTTGAAAGGCTTGGCCAGCGAAAAGCTCATCCAGCAAGTGTTTCTCTCCTGACGCCTTTCGCTGAGCGAGAGAGCTACACGGACACTTTCGACTCGGGGAAACAGCAAGAGAATGACTGTACGTCGAGCTGAGGAAAAGCCCTGCACAGCAGCCTGTGGCTGCGTGCAGTGTTCACGCTGAAGAGCGGCAAAGCTCCAAGCCATCGCTGCGCTTCAGTCCTGTCCGGACCACAGAAGGCGAAGAACGAAGCAGCTGGGCACCGGCTTCATGGGCTCAGTGGAGCGACTTGCAAATGTCCAGCCCAGAGCTGCTTCAACAAGCAGATTCAGCTGAGAATGCTCTGCCTGCTTCAACAAAGTAAGGCGCAGCCCTTGCACTGCAGCACACTGCCTGGCCAGAAACAGGTTCTTACACCTTCAGTGCTGCCGAGCCCACGCAGCTTGAGCACACCCAGAAGGACGCGTCCAGAAAGAAGGCGTTCTTCGAGTGCCTTGTCCTTCCTTGTTCTGTCTTGCATCTGCACCTGAAACAGTGGGTCTACGTGTTTTCCTTCCCAGGGAAAAGAACTTTCATTCTTGTCCAGGAGTCTATGGCTAAAATGGTGATTGCATGTCCCATATCCAATACAACCAAGGATTACTCCCGGAGGAAAGCTGCCAGGACAGATGGGTCTTGCTGGCTTTGACCACCCCTGGGCCACCTCTCATATTCTCCTGAAACAGTGGGGTACATGAAGGCATTGCCATACCTGATCATCCCTTGCCATGCAGAGCCCAGCCTTGCATTGCCTTACAGACACCTCTGTGTACCTCCCTTGCCCTTCCTATGTCTCCATTGCATGGCCTTGTTCACCAATCTCCCACCTTGACTTTCTTACCCCTTGTTTCCTGGTCTTGTCTTGCCTGCTTCTCCTATGACTCTCTTGGCCTTGCCTAAGTCTCTCTTGCCTTGCTTTGCAAAGCCAACACTTGCCTTGCCCTGCTACCCCTCTTTCCCTCGCCTAGTCTACCCACACCTACCCACCTTTGACTGGCCTATCCATCCGATCATCACCTTTTCTGCACCACCCCTCCATGCTCTTGTCTTGCCTTGGCCTGCCTACCCTTCCCTTGCCTTGCACTGCCTTGCATAACCCTTGCCCTTCTTGACATTTGTGCCCCTTTCCAACATGGCCTTGCTTTCCTTTGCCTACCCCTCCCAATCCCTGCTTTGCCTACAGATTCCTGGCCTTCTTTTGTCTACCACTCCTTTGCCTTTTGTGGGAACCAACAGCTGGTCTGAAGGCCTCACAGACATTTCCGTTGATACAATCATTTTGTACCCGTGAGAATTGCAGAAGCAAGAAGATAAACAACAGAAAGAAGTTGTAACAGCTGCAAAAGGGACGATACTGGCTGATGTTTAGCAAAGAATGTGTGTACACTATAGACAACCAATAGTATTGTATTATAGCAAAATAATAGTCCATGCACATGTAGCTAAAAAAGTGCATAAGAGAAGATGCATAAATAATACAAGTGGTTTTTTGCCATTGCTCGGGGCAGAGAGTGTATGTGTGTCGTGACCGTCTCAACAGCAACAGCCTTGCACTGCCTTTCATAACCAGCCCCTGCCTACTGCCTCCTTCCCTGGCCTTCCATGTCTTGTCTTCCTCTCCTTTGATTTAACTTGCTTCTCCTATCTCTCCCTTGCTTGCCTTACTCCACTGACCTTTCTGTGTTCTTGCCTTGACTTGCCTAGCTGTTCCTTGCTTCACATTGCTTTGTGTAAGCATTCCCTGTTTTTATTTGCCTACCCCTTTCTTGCCTGGCCTTTCCTTGCCTAGCCTTTCTTGTCTTTGCCTGCCCTCTGCATCACTGGACTTACCTTCCTATGCCCTGCCTTCCGAACTACAACTTCTGGGCCTTCTCTTGCCTCGCACTCATTGGCCCTACTTTGCTGCCTGCTCACTGCTCTTGCTTTGCTTTCCCTAACTTTCCCTTGACTTGACTAGAATTGCCTAAACTTGCTTTGACTGCATTGCCTTGCCTGCATGGAAGAAAAGGCAAGGCAGGGCAAAGCAAGGAAATCATAGGCAGGGCAGGGCAGGGCAAGGGAGACATAGGCAAGAGAGACGTAGCCAAGGAAGGCAAAGCAAGGGTAGGCTAGGAAAAACCAGGCAATGGTACTGAAGGCAACGCAAGGCCAAGTGACTCATAATGCCTTTCCTTGGAATGCAAAGGTCTGAATCCCAGTGTTGGTGGAGCAGATGATAAGGTCCCATGGGGAAGTAAACTCAACTGAGACATTTCTCTCCTGGCACCTCTTGTGTAGGAGCAATTCTTAGATATATTCAATATTGGCGGTAGCACGCCAGTTCCTCAGAGAGGATGACAATGCTTTTCCATGGGAAGGAAAGCACCTAGCCCCAGTGTTTCAGGTGCACATAAGAAGCTGCCTAGTGGAGGTAAAGGGCAGCAGCAACTTTCTGTCCTGGCATATTTGGTGTAGAAGCACTGCCTTGATTTGTACAAGTATGGAGTTGCTACGCCCTATTTTCAAGGCAGTCTCCTGAAAAAGTCAATTTTGGCATGTCGTTTCCACTTCTGAAAGGTGGTCTTCTGAACTCTTGGCAGTAAGCCAAGACAAGCAGCTATGCTCATCCTTGGTGTGCAGCTGATTTAGACACCAGGGCAGGTAATGTCCAGTAACAGTGTTCTGGCACATTGGATGGGAGCAGTTCCTGGATGTTTTCTATTTTGGAGGAGGAGATCCCAGTTCTTCTGAGATGGGCTCATAGTTTCTCTCTTTGGCAAAGAAAGCAGTTTTGGATCTGCATGTAGGGTGTTCTCAGCGAATTAATGGCTTTTCCTCATGGGCAGTTCTGTGGGCTATAGCTGTTGAACTGTTAGAGAAGGAATGAAAAAGCCAAGCTGTTGAACAAATTTGCATCCTGCTGACTTTAGCAGCCCCTGATAAAATTCTGTTTGCATCCTGACTCTGTGAGACTGAAGGATTATGATGGTACTTAAATCTGAGGAGGAAAGTGCACATAGAAGAGCATGTGAATTTAATGGCTCTTCCTAGTAGGCAGTTCTCTGGGCTAGAGCTGTTGAACTGTTAGAGAGGGAATGCAAGAGCCAAGCTTCTGAGCTCTTTTCCCTGCTACCTTTAAAGTATGAGCATTCCCTGGTGCTCTCCTATTTGGATAATAAGTTAGAGTGGGTTTCACATTCACTTTGAAGAATAGAAACAGCGTCATGTGAACCTGTGCCATCAGCTTTCCTTTCCAACTAAATGTTCCTACTTGCAATCTTGCAATTCTTACTTGCAATCATGCAGAGCACCGTGCTTGAGGCTGGTGCATTGAAGAAAATTAAATTAGGGCTGTATCAGTACAAAGGAGAGATTGCCATTTGCAAAACCTCGTTTCGCTTAAGTTAGTAATATTGTAAGTGTTAATTGAGTGGTCATTGGTTGCCTATCACCATCCTGATGCACTAATTTCATCAAGTGTAAATATTGGTCACAAAAGGTGCCCATTCAGCAACCTGTTGCTGTCTCCACATGGAAGTGTCTTCCGGACGAAATCAAAAGACATTCGAAGAGCCAGGATCCGCAAAGGAACAAACTATTGCCACATGAATGGTGCTGGGCGCCATGAGGAGCAGTTAACTTTAACCTGCGCGCTGTCAGCACTCAGAAGAACAACCCCAGCATGGCAGGGGGGACTTGCAAAAGAAGGAAAGGCCCCTCACCTAGCTATAAACCACCCAAAGTGCAGAGCCAAGTTGAAAACACCACTGCTCTCAAATCAACCGTGTCAGGACAAAAAGATTTCACTGATCTCCCCCTTCCAGGTACAAACTCTTATTTGCACCACACTCAGAGGGCAATGTGAGCTCCCCAGCGCTGTCTTTCACTCTCGCAGAGTCCAGATACTAACTTGTGAACATCCTACACAAACATTAGCTCATGAAAGTGCCAGCTTGAGCAAGAACAGCAGACCCTCCCATTGCACCCCCTTGTCATCCAGAGTGCGGCGGTTTGTTGAAAATCATGGACTCGGAAAGACCAATGCAGCAACTGCTTTTCTCTCTCCTACTGCCTTTCCCTGAGCGAGAGGTAGATGGATGATGTGGACTTAGTGGAACAGAAAGAGTATGACTGTACTTATAACGGAGGAAAACCCCCCACAGCATACTGTGCTGTGTGCAGTACACGCTCTGAAAAGAGACAAAGCTGAATGCTGCCAGCGGGCTTCGGTTCTCAGACTGCTTGCATGGGCAGAGCTGCGGGCTCTTTTAAGGATGGAAACTGGCATCTGTGAGTGTAAAGAATGTGACTTTCCACACAGCTTAGAAGAAAGGTGCATAGCCCCAGTGAGAAGTGTGTACGTGAAAGACTGGCAGAAGAAGTCGCAGTCCAGCAAGGCTGGTATCTTTTTCTTTGTGCCAAATAGGCACCTTGGGAACATGAAAGTACTTGATGGTAGCCAAACTGACAGTGAAGGCACAGAACACCGTCGGGTGTGTGCAGTGTACAGACGCAATGTAAAAGCCCTGAGTACCATTTGACTGCAGTCATAGTGCAAGTTTGCAACTGTACCATGCAAGGCCAGTGAAAGCTTCCTGTGCGGCCACATTTTCGTATTGGAGCTCGCTAGCTGGAAGTGATTCGGTTTGTCTGCAGTATCCACTCGACTGAATGTGATGTGTCACTGGAAAGAAAAGTACAGACCAGCAGTGCGTTTGATATGGTTCAGGGGCTGCAAAGGAAATGTACAGGCCACCTCTGGGATTTTGGTCTTTGTGCATTCCCATGGCAGCAGTTCCTGGATGTTTTTGTTCTACAGTTTAGGCTCAGTGAGAGAGAAAAAATGCGAGAGCACGCATAGCAGAGCCACAGGGAGAATTGCTGAGGTATGAGTTGCGTGCTGTTCAGATACTGCCGTACCAAAGGCCTACCTAAACACTGCTGCTGATCTAGCATGTCTTTCTGTAGCAAGACTTGTTGGTACTGCAAAACAGAAGATGCGTGAGGTCAAATGAATCTGGACAGAAAATTTCAGACGAGCAGCGTATGAGTGCATGATTGAAACAGTAAATTTAGGTGACAGAATAGATCGTGGCATCGATTTGCGTAGTGTTAATATTCTCTGAAGGGAATGCAAAAAGCCAAGATGTGTTTTCCATTCTAGCTGTTCCTGACAAAAACTGAGGAATAAAACTTTCGTTCTAGATGGAATGTAACATTCAGTTCCCAGGATTTTGCACTCCAAAGTTCAACAAAAGAGTTTCCACAAGAATCTTGAGAAGAAGCACAATCACTTCCACCTAGAGCTGGAAGAGGAAGAGGCAGCGGCACAAGCAAGTGCCCTTGAGCGTCCTCCTTCCGAATGCTAGAACGTCAATTCAGCAGGCAGGAGTGCAGCAGCCACCCTTCGTCTTGCAAGCCCATACGACGCGCACACCAGCCCGGTGCTCTGCGGCTTCGTCCTTCGCCTTTTCGAGCACGCCGTACCTTCATTCTCCCGGAGGCGAACAGCGGTCTGCTTCTCGCACGGAACGCTGTGTCGGCAGCCAAGCGCTCCAGTGCACTGCTTCTGCCCAAACACGCCTGGGCCCTGCACCTCTCCTTCCCAGCGCTACGTAGCAGCACAATCTGTCCCTCTTGCGATCCCAAGCTAAGCGGAAAGCTTCTCGGCTACGTCTCCCGCAGAGAGCTGTGCCAGGACAATAAGCTTGCAAGCACTTTGCTCCTGACACTAGTGGCAACAGGGATTCGCACCACCTTCCAGGAGCAGTCCTCTTGCCTTTTACAAGGTGCAAAAGCGCCCCCTCTGTGGCGGTGCTGTCTGCCCGGTCTTTCTCGGCTCGAAGCACCACGAGGCACACAAGACTCTCTCGCAAGGACCGAAATTCCCGATAGGCGTCTCTGGGCTTTCTGCAATGCTGCACGCACAAGCCCGGTGCTCTGAGGCTTCGTTCTTCGCCTTTCGTTGTCTGGGCAGAAGAGAAGCCGAGCGAGGCCATTGTGCTTTGCCGCTTGTCAGTGTGCTGTGCACGGTTTTTCCGCAGCTCGAGCTAGCGGGAGACCCCTTCGGTTTCGCGGCGTCCACACTACCCATGGTAGCTCTCGCTCAGCGAAACTTGAAGGGGAGAAGCACTTGCTGGATGAGTCTTTCAGTGTGCAGGACTTTGAAAACACAGCAGCGCAATCGGGGCCACGAGAAGGACCGCTGAGAAGTCGCTCTCGCACAGAGAACCGTGCCAGGATGACGAGCTCGCCCAGCATTTGCCCCTGACACTTGGGGAACTCGTAGCTGCCAGTGCCTTCCAGGGGCAGTCTGCTTTCTGTCATAACCTGCATAGGGCCCGTCAGATGGTGGTGCTGTCTGCCTTCTCCTTCTCGGCCAGAGTGTACTCTGGTGCACACTGCAGTCTGGCAAGGAGCAAAGATCTTCGGTAGACATCTCGCACAGGAGAAAGTTGCCAAGAAAGAACCACGTTCTTCATCAGCCCTCCTCATGTCCCGATTGGGGTGCTGCCTTCAAAGCCTTGCACATTGAAAGACTTCTCCAGCAAGTGCTTCTCCCCTGGCGCACTTCGCTGAGTGAGAGCTGCATGGGCAGCGTGGACTCAGCGAAACCGAAAGGGTGTCGCTGTAGCTCGAGCTGAGCAAAGAAACCGTGCACGGTGCACCGTTGGTGGGTGCAGCATGCACGCGGAAAAGCAGCAAAGTTCACTGCCATCGCTGGCCTTCTCTTCAGTCCAGACCACTTAAGGCAAACAATTTAGCTGCAGAGCACTGGGCTTGCGTGTGCAGTGCACCAAATTGCCCAAGACCAGCAAGGGCTCGTTCACAAGCAGAGTCGGCTGAGAGCATTCTTGCTTGCTCCAGAAAGGAAGCCGCAGCTATAGTGCTTCATCCCACAGCGTGGACATAGGCACTTTCCTAGTTGTTCAGCCTTGCAGAGTCCCTGCAACTAGAGCTCAGCCAGGAGCAGGCGTCAAAGCAGAAGGCTTTCCTAAAGCACGCCTCTCCAACCAGCCTTCGGAAATCGCAAATGACACTGTGGCTCTGTGCCTTTCTTCTAAGACAGACGCCCACCTTGCTTTCACTCTCGCAGCTCCCTTGGCAGCCTCCAGCAGCTGCTTTCCTGGAGAACGGCCCGAGAAGTAGAAGCCAGGGCTGGGCTGCACCTTCGCCTTCCGCACGTAAGCGGCACCAGACTCACCGGTGCGCTCTGTTCTTCCCTCCTCCGCTGCATGCTACTACCATCGTGTTCTCGGAAAGACGGAGACTGAAGGGAAGCGCAAATGCTTCCACAGAGAGCTACAAGAGGAATAGGCAGCAGCAGCACAGGTAAGTGCCGTGGAACTTCCTCCTTCCCAAGGCTATAACGTCAATTCAGCAGGCAGGAGAGTGGCAGCCACGCTCGTCTTGCAGCCCGTACAACGAGCACGCGAGCCCGGCGCTCCGCGGCTTCGTTCTTCGCCTTTTCGAGCACGCCGTACCTTCGTTCCCCCGGAGGCGGACGGTCTTCTGCTTCTCGCCCGGAACACTGTGCCCGGCAGTGCAGCGCTTTCTGCGGCAAGCTGCAAAGCGCCCGTCAGATGGCGATGCTGTCTGCCCGCTCCTCGGCTCGAGTGTACTCCGGCGCACGCTGCCGTCTCGCAAGGAGCAAAGAGCTTCGGTAGACAGCTCACACAGGAGAAAGGTGCCAGGACGACACCACATTCCTCCTCACCCCTTCTCGTGGCCCACATTGTGGTGCTGCCTTCAAAGCCGTGCGCATTGAAAGACTCTTCCAGCAAGTGCTTCTCCCCTGGCACACTTCGCTCAGCGACAGCTACGTGGGCAGCGTGGACTCAGCGAAACTGAAAGGGTGTCCTTGTAGCTCGAGCTTGTTGGACAGGATGAAAGTTTGGTAAGAAAGTTTCACAGCTATGTAGGCTTGACAGAAAGATCTCTGAATGTAGAAACTTAGCATGAGGTAGAAATGGAAACGAGTTTTGATAGAGAGTAAAAGGTGTTTTGCTGAAACACTGATCACTGAATAACTGAGAAGGCAAAGGTTGGAGATTGAGTTGGAAGGAGATGTTTTTTATTAGGACACCGGTATGTGAGTACAAACAAGCACATGTTTTTCACCAAGTAAATAAGTCTCAAGAAGGCCATAAGGAAATAGAAAACATGTTTTTACCAAAAAGAGAGCTATCGCAGGCAAACAAGAAATGTCGATGTAGCAAGAAGAAGAGAGGTCTGAGAATTTTCCACTGTAAGCTTAAATTGTAACATACTTACTCTTGTGATTGGATAAGAATGACTATAATATGGTAATGGTAGTAGTCATGATAGGCTACAGGCAAATGTAAAGGTATTGTTGTATGGTGCTTATTGGTTGCTATGTATTGAGATACTCAGCAAAGAAAAATACATAATGCTTTCTAACTTGAACAGAAAGCGGCTCCAGGTATGCCTACCAGCTGTAGCTGACAGCTGTAGGGCTGGCTCTGGATACCCACTCCCTGAAATGCTGTAACTTCGCCTATGCAATACACAGCTTTCAAGAGAGCCGCCTGAAGTCCAGACACCCTTCGCGAGCCTTTCTCCTATAGAGCTGTGGAAAGAAATCGTGCACGCTACACCGAGGGTGCGTGCAGCATGCACGAGCAAAAGCGGCAAAGTTCAGTGCCCTCGCTGGGCTTCCCTTCCGTGCGGATAACGTGAGGCGAAAAATGAAGCCGCAGAGCACCGGGCTTGCAGGTGCAGTGCACCGAGTTGCAGAAGTCCAGCAGGCTCGTTCACAAGCCAAGCCGGCTGAGGGAGTCCTCGCGTCTCCAAAAGGGAACGCGGAGCCGTAGCACTTCATCCCACAGCGTGGAGATAGGCACTTTCCTAGTCGTTCAGCCTTGCAGAGTCCCTGCAGCTAGAGCTCAGCCAGGAGCAGGCGTCAAAGCAGAAGGCCCTCCTAAAGCACCCTTTCTCCAAGCAGCCTCCTGAAAGGGCGCATCACAGTGCGGCTCTGCGCCTTTCTTCTAAGACAGACGCCCGCTATACTTTCGTGCTCGCAGCTCCCTTGGCAGCCTCCAGCAGCTACTCTCCTGGAGAACGGCCGTAGACGTCAAAGCCAGTGCTGGGCTGCACCTCCGCCCTCCCCAGGTAAGCAACAGCGAACTCACCGGTGCACTCTGTACTTCCCTCCTCCGCTTGCATCCTACATGCATTCGTGTTCTCCGAAACTCAGAGACTGAAGGGAAGGGCAATTGCTTCCCCAGATAGCTGCAAGGGCACTAGGCAGCAGCAGCACAAATTTCACATGACCTGATGCACTGTAGAGATATTACCCTGTTACCCCTCCTTTCTCCTCGTCCTCGACCAATTGTGGTGGGATGTCGAAAGGCTTGGCCAGCGAAAAGCTCATCCAGCAAGGGCGTCTCTCTTGACGCATTTCCCTGACCGAGAGCTACACAGATGGTCTGGACACTGTAAAACAGCAAGAAAATAATTCTATGTCCAGCTGAGGAAAATCCGTGCACAGAAAAATGTAGATGCCTGCAGTAAACAATCTGAAGAGCGGCAAAGCTCCAAGCCATCGCTGCGCTTCAGTCCTGTCCGGACCACAGAAGGCGAAGAACGAAGCAGCTGGGCACCGGCTTCATGGACTCAGTGGCGCGACTTGCAAATGTCCAGCCAAGAGCTGCTTCAACAAGCAGATTCAGCCGAGAATGCTCTGCCTGCACTTTCCCTCGCAGCGCTAGGCAGCACCACGTTCTGTTTGCGTGGCAGCCTGATTCTTAACGGAAAGATTCTCAATGCCTGTGTCTGGCACAGAGAACGGTTTTAGGTCAGCAAGCTCACCCGGCGCTTACCCTCGACGCGTGCAAACCTGTATTTGCACCGCATTCCAGTGGCAGCCCTCTTTCCTTTCCAGCCGGCACAGCGCCGTCAGATCGCGGTGCTCTCTGCACCTGCCTTCTCGCTTCCAAGTGCCACCGCGCACATTACAGCCTTGCAGGGAGCGAAGAGGCGGAGAGGCGTCTCGCAAAGAAGAACGTGCCGGGACGAAAAGGTGCTCTTTCCTTTCTCCTCCTCCTTTGCCCGAATGGTGGTGCTGTGTTGAAAGGCTTGGCCAGCGAAAAGCTCATCCAGCAAGTGTTTCTCTCCTGACGCCTTTCGCTGAGCGAGAGAGCTACACGGACACTTTCGACTCGGGGAAACAGCAAGAGAATGACTGTACGTCGAGCTGAGGAAAAGCCCTGCACAGCAGCCTGTGGCTGCGTGCAGTGTTCACGCTGAAGAGCGGCAAAGCTCCAAGCCATCGCTGCGCTTCAGTCCTGTCCGGACCACAGAAGGCGAAGAACGAAGCAGCTGGGCACCGGCTTCATGAGCTCAGTGGAGCGACTTGCAAATGTCCAGCCCAGAGCTGCTTCAACAAGCAGATTCAGCTGAGAATGCTCTGCCTGCTTCAACAAAGTAAGGCGCAGCCCTTGCACTGCAGCACACTGCCTGGCCAGAAACAGGTTCTTACACCTTCAGTGCTGCCGAGCCCACGCAGCTTGAGCACACCCAGAAGGACGCGTCCAGAAAGAAGGCGTTCTTCGAGTGCCTTGTCCTTCCTTGTTCTGTCTTGCATCTGCACCTGAAACAGTGGGTCTACGTGTTTTCCTTCCCAGGGAAAAGAACTTTCATTCTTGTCCAGGAGTCTATGGCTAAAATGGTGATTGCATGTCCCATATCCAATACAACCAAGGATTACTCCCGGAGGAAAGCTGCCAGGACAGATGGGTCTTGCTGGCTTTGACCACCCCTGGGCCACCTCTCATATTCTCCTGAAACAGTGGGGTACATGAAGGCATTGCCATACCTGATCATCCCTTGCCATGCAGAGCCCAGCCTTGCATTGCCTTACAGACACCTCTGTGTACCTCCCTTGCCCTTCCTATGTCTCCATTGCATGGCCTTGTTCACCAATCTCCCACCTTGACTTTCTTACCCCTTGTTTCCTGGTCTTGTCTTGCCTGCTTCTCCTATGACTCTCTTGGCCTTGCCTAAGTCTCTCTTGCCTTGCTTTGCAAAGCCAACACTTGCCTTGCCCTGCTACCCCTCTTTCCCTCGCCTAGTCTACCCACACCTACCCACCTTTGACTGGCCTATCCATCCGATCATCACCTTTTCTGCACCACCCCTCCATGCTCTTGTCTTGCCTTGGCCTGCCTACCCTTCCCTTGCCTTGCACTGCCTTGCATAACCCTTGCCCTTCTTGACATTTGTGCCCCTTTCCAACATGGCCTTGCTTTCCTTTGCCTACCCCTCCCAATCCCTGCTTTGCCTACAGATTCCTGGCCTTCTTTTGTCTACCACTCCTTTGCCTTTTGTGGGAACCAACAGCTGGTCTGAAGGCCTCACAGACATTTCCGTTGATACAATCATTTTGTACCCGTGAGAATTGCAGAAGCAAGAAGATAAACAACAGAAAGAAGTTGTAACAGCTGCAAAAGGGACGATACTGGCTGATGTTTAGCAAAGAATGTGTGTACACTATAGACAACCAATAGTATTGTATTATAGCAAAATAATAGTCCATGCACATGTAGCTAAAAAAGTGCATAAGAGAAGATGCATAAATAATACAAGTGGTTTTTTGCCATTGCTCGGGGCAGAGAGTGTATGTGTGTCGTGACCGTCTCAACAGCAACAGCCTTGCACTGCCTTTCATAACCAGCCCCTGCCTACTGCCTCCTTCCCTGGCCTTCCATGTCTTGTCTTCCTCTCCTTTGATTTAACTTGCTTCTCCTATCTCTCCCTTGCTTGCCTTACTCCACTGACCTTTCTGTGTTCTTGCCTTGACTTGCCTAGCTGTTCCTTGCTTCACATTGCTTTGTGTAAGCATTCCCTGTTTTTATTTGCCTACCCCTTTCTTGGCTGGCCTTTCCTTGCCTAGCCTTTCTTGTCTTTGCCTGCCCTCTGCATCACTGGACTTACCTTCCTATGCCCTGCCTTCCGAACTACAACTTCTGGGCCTTCTCTTGCCTCGCACTCATTGGCCCTACTTTGCTGCCTGCTCACTGCTCTTGCTTTGCTTTCCCTAACTTTCCCTTGACTTGACTAGAATTGCCTAAACTTGCTTTGACTGCATTGCCTTGCCTGCATGGAAGAAAAGGCAAGGCAGGGCAAAGCAAGGAAATCATAGGCAGGGCAGGGCAGGGCAAGGGAGACATAGGCAAGAGAGACGTAGCCAAGGAAGGCAAAGCAAGGGTAGGCTAGGAAAAACCAGGCAATGGTACTGAAGGCAACGCAAGGCCAAGTGACTCATAATGCCTTTCCTTGGAATGCAAAGGTCTGAATCCCAGTGTTGGTGGAGCAGATGATAAGGTCCCATGGGGAAGTAAACTCAACTGAGACATTTCTCTCCTGGCACCTCTTGTGTAGGAGCAATTCTTAGATATATTCAATATTGGCGGTAGCACGCCAGTTCCTCAGAGAGGATGACAATGCTTTTCCATGGGAAGGAAAGCACCTAGCCCCAGTGTTTCAGGTGCACATAAGAAGCTGCCTAGTGGAGGTAAAGGGCAGCAGCAACTTTCTGTCCTGGCATATTTGGTGTAGAAGCACTGCCTTGATTTGTACAAGTATGGAGTTGCTACGCCCTATTTTCAAGGCAGTCTCCTGAAAAAGTCAATTTTGGCATGTCGTTTCCACTTCTGAAAGGTGGTCTTCTGAACTCTTGGCAGTAAGCCAAGACAAGCAGCTATGCTCATCCTTGGTGTGCAGCTGATTTAGACACCAGGGCAGGTAATGTCCAGTAACAGTGTTCTGGCACATTGGATGGGAGCAGTTCCTGGATGTTTTCTATTTTGGAGGAGGAGATCCCAGTTCTTCTGAGATGGGCTCATAGTTTCTCTCTTTGGCAAAGAAAGCAGTTTTGGATCTGCATGTAGGGTGTTCTCAGCGAATTAATGGCTTTTCCTCATGGGCAGTTCTGTGGGCTATAGCTGTTGAACTGTTAGAGAAGGAATGAAAAAGCCAAGCTGTTGAACAAATTTGCATCCTGCTGACTTTAGCAGCCCCTGATAAAATTCTGTTTGCATCCTGACTCTGTGAGACTGAAGGATTATGATGGTACTTAAATCTGAGGAGGAAAGTGCACATAGAAGAGCATGTGAATTTAATGGCTCTTCCTAGTAGGCAGTTCTCTGGGCTAGAGCTGTTGAACTGTTAGAGAGGGAATGCAAGAGCCAAGCTTCTGAGCTCTTTTCCCTGCTACCTTTAAAGTATGAGCATTCCCTGGTGCTCTCCTATTTGGATAATAAGTTAGAGTGGGTTTCACATTCACTTTGAAGAATAGAAACAGCGTCATGTGAACCTGTGCCATCAGCTTTCCTTTCCAACTAAATGTTCCTACTTGCAATCTTGCAATTCTTACTTGCAATCATGCAGAGCACCGTGCTTGAGGCTGGTGCATTGAAGAAAATTAAATTAGGGCTGTATCAGTACAAAGGAGAGATTGCCATTTGCAAAACCTCGTTTCGCTTAAGTTAGTAATATTGTAAGTGTTAATTGAGTGGTCATTGGTTGCCTATCACCATCCTGATGCACTAATTTCATCAAGTGTAAATATTGGTCACAAAAGGTGCCCATTCAGCAACCTGTTGCTGTCTCCACATGGAAGTGTCTTCCGGACGAAATCAAAAGACATTCGAAGAGCCAGGATCCGCAAAGGAACAAACTATTGCCACATGAATGGTGCTGGGCGCCATGAGGAGCAGTTAACTTTAACCTGCGCGCTGTCAGCACTCAGAAGAACAACCCCAGCATGGCAGGGGGGACTTGCAAAAGAAGGAAAGGCCCCTCACCTAGCTATAAACCACCCAAAGTGCAGAGCCAAGTTGAAAACACCACTGCTCTCAAATCAACCGTGTCAGGACAAAAAGATTTCACTGATCTCCCCCTTCCAGGTACAAACTCTTATTTGCACCACACTCAGAGGGCAATGTGAGCTCCCCAGCGCTGTCTTTCACTCTCGCAGAGTCCAGATACTAACTTGTGAACATCCTACACAAACATTAGCTCATGAAAGTGCCAGCTTGAGCAAGAACAGCAGACCCTCCCATTGCACCCCCTTGTCATCCAGAGTGCGGCGGTTTGTTGAAAATCATGGACTCGGAAAGACCAATGCAGCAACTGCTTTTCTCTCTCCTACTGCCTTTCCCTGAGCGAGAGGTAGATGGATGATGTGGACTTAGTGGAACAGAAAGAGTATGACTGTACTTATAACGGAGGAAAACCCCCCACAGCATACTGTGCTGTGTGCAGTACACGCTCTGAAAAGAGACAAAGCTGAATGCTGCCAGCGGGCTTCGGTTCTCAGACTGCTTGCATGGGCAGAGCTGCGGGCTCTTTTAAGGATGGAAACTGGCATCTGTGAGTGTAAAGAATGTGACTTTCCACACAGCTTAGAAGAAAGGTGCATAGCCCCAGTGAGAAGTGTGTACGTGAAAGACTGGCAGAAGAAGTCGCAGTCCAGCAAGGCTGGTATCTTTTTCTTTGTGCCAAATAGGCACCTTGGGAACATGAAAGTACTTGATGGTAGCCAAACTGACAGTGAAGGCACAGAACACCGTCGGGTGTGTGCAGTGTACAGACGCAATGTAAAAGCCCTGAGTACCATTTGACTGCAGTCATAGTGCAAGTTTGCAACTGTACCATGCAAGGCCAGTGAAAGCTTCCTGTGCGGCCACATTTTCGTATTGGAGCTCGCTAGCTGGAAGTGATTCGGTTTGTCTGCAGTATCCACTCGACTGAATGTGATGTGTCACTGGAAAGAAAAGTACAGACCAGCAGTGCGTTTGATATGGTTCAGGGGCTGCAAAGGAAATGTACAGGCCACCTCTGGGATTTTGGTCTTTGTGCATTCCCATGGCAGCAGTTCCTGGATGTTTTTGTTCTACAGTTTAGGCTCAGTGAGAGAGAAAAAATGCGAGAGCACGCATAGCAGAGCCACAGGGAGAATTGCTGAGGTATGAGTTGCGTGCTGTTCAGATACTGCCGTACCAAAGGCCTACCTAAACACTGCTGCTGATCTAGCATGTCTTTCTGTAGCAAGACTTGTTGGTACTGCAAAACAGAAGATGCGTGAGGTCAAATGAATCTGGACAGAAAATTTCAGACGAGCAGCGTATGAGTGCATGATTGAAACAGTAAATTTAGGTGACAGAATAGATCGTGGCATCGATTTGCGTAGTGTTAATATTCTCTGAAGGGAATGCAAAAAGCCAAGATGTGTTTTCCATTCTAGCTGTTCCTGACAAAAACTGAGGAATAAAACTTTCGTTCTAGATGGAATGTAACATTCAGTTCCCAGGATTTTGCACTCCAAAGTTCAACAAAAGAGTTTCCACAAGAATCTTGAGAAGAAGCACAATCACTTCCACCTAGAGCTGGAAGAGGAAGAGGCAGCGGCACAAGCAAGTGCCCTTGAGCGTCCTCCTTCCGAATGCTAGAACGTCAATTCAGCAGGCAGGAGTGCAGCAGCCACCCTTCGTCTTGCAAGCCCATACGACGCGCACACCAGCCCGGTGCTCTGCGGCTTCGTCCTTCGCCTTTTCGAGCACGCCGTACCTTCATTCTCCCGGAGGCGAACAGCGGTCTGCTTCTCGCACGGAACGCTGTGTCGGCAGCCAAGCGCTCCAGTGCACTGCTTCTGCCCAAACACGCCTGGGCCCTGCACCTCTCCTTCCCAGCGCTACGTAGCAGCACAATCTGTCCCTCTTGCGATCCCAAGCTAAGCGGAAAGCTTCTCGGCTACGTCTCCCGCAGAGAGCTGTGCCAGGACAATAAGCTTGCAAGCACTTTGCTCCTGACACTAGTGGCAACAGGGATTCGCACCACCTTCCAGGAGCAGTCCTCTTGCCTTTTACAAGGTGCAAAAGCGCCCCCTCTGTGGCGGTGCTGTCTGCCCGGTCTTTCTCGGCTCGAAGCACCACGAGGCACACAAGACTCTCTCGCAAGGACCGAAATTCCCGATAGGCGTCTCTGGGCTTTCTGCAATGCTGCACGCACAAGCCCGGTGCTCTGAGGCTTCGTTCTTCGCCTTTCGTTGTCTGGGCAGAAGAGAAGCCGAGCGAGGCCATTGTGCTTTGCCGCTTGTCAGTGTGCTGTGCACGGTTTTTCCGCAGCTCGAGCTAGCGGGAGACCCCTTCGGTTTCGCGGCGTCCACACTACCCATGGTAGCTCTCGCTCAGCGAAACTTGAAGGGGAGAAGCACTTGCTGGATGAGTCTTTCAGTGTGCAGGACTTTGAAAACACAGCAGCGCAATCGGGGCCACGAGAAGGACCGCTGAGAAGTCGCTCTCGCACAGAGAACCGTGCCAGGATGACGAGCTCGCCCAGCATTTGCCCCTGACACTTGGGGAACTCGTAGCTGCCAGTGCCTTCCAGGGGCAGTCTGCTTTCTGTCATAACCTGCATAGGGCCCGTCAGATGGTGGTGCTGTCTGCCTTCTCCTTCTCGGCCAGAGTGTACTCTGGTGCACACTGCAGTCTGGCAAGGAGCAAAGATCTTCGGTAGACATCTCGCACAGGAGAAAGTTGCCAAGAAAGAACCACGTTCTTCATCAGCCCTCCTCATGTCCCGATTGGGGTGCTGCCTTCAAAGCCTTGCACATTGAAAGACTTCTCCAGCAAGTGCTTCTCCCCTGGCGCACTTCGCTGAGTGAGAGCTGCATGGGCAGCGTGGACTCAGCGAAACCGAAAGGGTGTCGCTGTAGCTCGAGCTGAGCAAAGAAACCGTGCACGGTGCACCGTTGGTGGGTGCAGCATGCACGCGGAAAAGCAGCAAAGTTCACTGCCATCGCTGGCCTTCTCTTCAGTCCAGACCACTTAAGGCAAACAATTTAGCTGCAGAGCACTGGGCTTGCGTGTGCAGTGCACCAAATTGCCCAAGACCAGCAAGGGCTCGTTCACAAGCAGAGTCGGCTGAGAGCATTCTTGCTTGCTCCAGAAAGGAAGCCGCAGCTATAGTGCTTCATCCCACAGCGTGGACATAGGCACTTTCCTAGTTGTTCAGCCTTGCAGAGTCCCTGCAACTAGAGCTCAGCCAGGAGCAGGCGTCAAAGCAGAAGGCTTTCCTAAAGCACGCCTCTCCAACCAGCCTTCGGAAATCGCAAATGACACTGTGGCTCTGTGCCTTTCTTCTAAGACAGACGCCCACCTTGCTTTCACTCTCGCAGCTCCCTTGGCAGCCTCCAGCAGCTGCTTTCCTGGAGAACGGCCCGAGAAGTAGAAGCCAGGGCTGGGCTGCACCTTCGCCTTCCGCACGTAAGCGGCACCAGACTCACCGGTGCGCTCTGTTCTTCCCTCCTCCGCTGCATGCTACTACCATCGTGTTCTCGGAAAGACGGAGACTGAAGGGAAGCGCAAATGCTTCCACAGAGAGCTACAAGAGGAATAGGCAGCAGCAGCACAGGTAAGTGCCGTGGAACTTCCTCCTTCCCAAGGCTATAACGTCAATTCAGCAGGCAGGAGAGTGGCAGCCACGCTCGTCTTGCAGCCCGTACAACGAGCACGCGAGCCCGGCGCTCCGCGGCTTCGTTCTTCGCCTTTTCGAGCACGCCGTACCTTCGTTCCCCCGGAGGCGGACGGTCTTCTGCTTCTCGCCCGGAACACTGTGCCCGGCAGTGCAGCGCTTTCTGCGGCAAGCTGCAAAGCGCCCGTCAGATGGCGATGCTGTCTGCCCGCTCCTCGGCTCGAGTGTACTCCGGCGCACGCTGCCGTCTCGCAAGGAGCAAAGAGCTTCGGTAGACAGCTCACACAGGAGAAAGGTGCCAGGACGACACCACATTCCTCCTCACCCCTTCTCGTGGCCCACATTGTGGTGCTGCCTTCAAAGCCGTGCGCATTGAAAGACTCTTCCAGCAAGTGCTTCTCCCCTGGCACACTTCGCTCAGCGACAGCTACGTGGGCAGCGTGGACTCAGCGAAACTGAAAGGGTGTCCTTGTAGCTCGAGCTTGTTGGACAGGATGAAAGTTTGGTAAGAAAGTTTCACAGCTATGTAGGCTTGACAGAAAGATCTCTGAATGTAGAAACTTAGCATGAGGTAGAAATGGAAACGAGTTTTGATAGAGAGTAAAAGGTGTTTTGCTGAAACACTGATCACTGAATAACTGAGAAGGCAAAGGTTGGAGATTGAGTTGGAAGGAGATGTTTTTTATTAGGACACCGGTATGTGAGTACAAACAAGCACATGTTTTTCACCAAGTAAATAAGTCTCAAGAAGGCCATAAGGAAATAGAAAACATGTTTTTACCAAAAAGAGAGCTATCGCAGGCAAACAAGAAATGTCGATGTAGCAAGAAGAAGAGAGGTCTGAGAATTTTCCACTGTAAGCTTAAATTGTAACATACTTACTCTTGTGATTGGATAAGAATGACTATAATATGGTAATGGTAGTAGTCATGATAGGCTACAGGCAAATGTAAAGGTATTGTTGTATGGTGCTTATTGGTTGCTATGTATTGAGATACTCAGCAAAGAAAAATACATAATGCTTTCTAACTTGAACAGAAAGCGGCTCCAGGTATGCCTACCAGCTGTAGCTGACAGCTGTAGGGCTGGCTCTGGATACCCACTCCCTGAAATGCTGTAACTTCGCCTATGCAATACACAGCTTTCAAGAGAGCCGCCTGAAGTCCAGACACCCTTCGCGAGCCTTTCTCCTATAGAGCTGTGGAAAGAAATCGTGCACGCTACACCGAGGGTGCGTGCAGCATGCACGAGCAAAAGCGGCAAAGTTCAGTGCCCTCGCTGGGCTTCCCTTCCGTGCGGATAACGTGAGGCGAAAAATGAAGCCGCAGAGCACCGGGCTTGCAGGTGCAGTGCACCGAGTTGCAGAAGTCCAGCAGGCTCGTTCACAAGCCAAGCCGGCTGAGGGAGTCCTCGCGTCTCCAAAAGGGAACGCGGAGCCGTAGCACTTCATCCCACAGCGTGGAGATAGGCACTTTCCTAGTCGTTCAGCCTTGCAGAGTCCCTGCAGCTAGAGCTCAGCCAGGAGCAGGCGTCAAAGCAGAAGGCCCTCCTAAAGCACTCTTTCTCCAAGCAGCCTCCTGAAAGGGCGCATCACAGTGCGGCTCTGCGCCTTTCTTCTAAGACAGACGCCCGCTATACTTTCGTGCTCGCAGCTCCCTTGGCAGCCTCCAGCAGCTACTCTCCTGGAGAACGGCCGTAGACGTCAAAGCCAGTGCTGGGCTGCACCTCCGCCCTCCCCAGGTAAGCAACAGCGAACTCACCGGTGCACTCTGTACTTCCCTCCTCCGCTTGCATCCTACATGCATTCGTGTTCTCCGAAACTCAGAGACTGAAGGGAAGGGCAATTGCTTCCCCAGATAGCTGCAAGGGCACTAGGCAGCAGCAGCACAAATTTCACATGACCTGATGCACTGTAGAGATATTACCCTGTTACCCCTCCTTTCTCCTCGTCCTCGACCAATTGTGGTGGGATGTCGAAAGGCTTGGCCAGCGAAAAGCTCATCCAGCAAGGGCGTCTCTCTTGACGCATTTCCCTGACCGAGAGCTACACAGATGGTCTGGACACTGTAAAACAGCAAGAAAATAATTCTATGTCCAGCTGAGGAAAATCCGTGCACAGAAAAATGTAGATGCCTGCAGTAAACAATCTGAAGAGCGGCAAAGCTCCAAGCCATCGCTGCGCTTCAGTCCTGTCCGGACCACAGAAGGCGAAGAACGAAGCAGCTGGGCACCGGCTTCATGGACTCAGTGGCGCGACTTGCAAATGTCCAGCCAAGAGCTGCTTCAACAAGCAGATTCAGCTGAGAATGCTCTGCCTGCTTCAACAAAGTAAGGCGCAGCCCTTGCACTGCAGCACACTGCCTGGCCAGAAACAGGTTCTTACACCTTCAGTGCTGCCGAGCCCACGCAGCTTGAGCACACCCAGAAGGACGCGTCCAGAAAGAAGGCGTTCTTCGAGTGCCTTGTCCTTCCTTGTTCTGTCTTTCATCTGCACCTGAAACAGTGGGTCTACGTGTTTTCCTTCCCAGGGAAAAGAACTTTCATTCTTGTCCAGGAGTCTATGGCTAAAATGGTGATTGCATGTCCCATATCCAATACAACCAAGGATTACTCCCGGAGGAAAGCTGCCAGGACAGATGGGTCTTGCTGGCTTTGACCACCCCTGGGCCACCTCTCATATTCTCCTGAAACAGTGGGGTACATGAAGGCATTGCCATACCTGATCATCCCTTGCCATGCAGAGCCCAGCCTTGCATTGCCTTACAGACACCTCTGTGTACCTCCCTTGCCCTTCCTATGTCTCCATTGCATGGCCTTGTTCACCAATCTCCCACCTTGACTTTCTTACCCCTTGTTTCCTGGTCTTGTCTTGCCTGCTTCTCCTATGACTCTCTTGGCCTTGCCTAAGTCTCTCTTGCCTTGCTTTGCAAAGCCAACACTTGCCTTGCCCTGCTACCCCTCTTTCCCTCGCCTAGTCTACCCACACCTACCCACCTTTGACTGGCCTATCCATCCGATCATCACCTTTTCTGCACCACCCCTCCATGCTCTTGTCTTGCCTTGGCCTGCCTACCCTTCCCTTGCCTTGCACTGCCTTGCATAACCCTTGCCCTTCTTGACATTTGTGCCCCTTTCCAACATGGCCTTGCTTTCCTTTGCCTACCCCTCCCAATCCCTGCTTTGCCTACAGATTCCTGGCCTTCTTTTGTCTACCACTCCTTTGCCTTTTGTGGGAACCAACAGCTGGTCTGAAGGCCTCACAGACATTTCCGTTGATACAATCATTTTGTACCCGTGAGAATTGCAGAAGCAAGAAGATAAACAACAGAAAGAAGTTGTAACAGCTGCAAAAGGGACGATACTGGCTGATGTTTAGCAAAGAATGTGTGTACACTATAGACAACCAATAGTATTGTATTATAGCAAAATAATAGTCCATGCACATGTAGCTAAAAAAGTGCATAAGAGAAGATGCATAAATAATACAAGTGGTTTTTTGCCATTGCTCGGGGCAGAGAGTGTATGTGTGTCGTGACCGTCTCAACAGCAACAGCCTTGCACTGCCTTTCATAACCAGCCCCTGCCTACTGCCTCCTTCCCTGGCCTTCCATGTCTTGTCTTCCTCTCCTTTGATTTAACTTGCTTCTCCTATCTCTCCCTTGCTTGCCTTACTCCACTGACCTTTCTGTGTTCTTGCCTTGACTTGCCTAGCTGTTCCTTGCTTCACATTGCTTTGTGTAAGCATTCCCTGTTTTTATTTGCCTACCCCTTTCTTGGCTGGCCTTTCCTTGCCTAGCCTTTCTTGTCTTTGCCTGCCCTCTGCATCACTGGACTTACCTTCCTATGCCCTGCCTTCCGAACTACAACTTCTGGGCCTTCTCTTGCCTCGCACTCATTGGCCCTACTTTGCTGCCTGCTCACTGCTCTTGCTTTGCTTTCCCTAACTTTCCCTTGACTTGACTAGAATTGCCTAAACTTGCTTTGACTGCATTGCCTTGCCTGCATGGAAGAAAAGGCAAGGCAGGGCAAAGCAAGGAAATCATAGGCAGGGCAGGGCAGGGCAAGGGAGACATAGGCAAGAGAGACGTAGCCAAGGAAGGCAAAGCAAGGGTAGGCTAGGAAAAACCAGGCAATGGTACTGAAGGCAACGCAAGGCCAAGTGACTCATAATGCCTTTCCTTGGAATGCAAAGGTCTGAATCCCAGTGTTGGTGGAGCAGATGATAAGGTCCCATGGGGAAGTAAACTCAACTGAGACATTTCTCTCCTGGCACCTCTTGTGTAGGAGCAATTCTTAGATATATTCAATATTGGCGGTAGCACGCCAGTTCCTCAGAGAGGATGACAATGCTTTTCCATGGGAAGGAAAGCACCTAGCCCCAGTGTTTCAGGTGCACATAAGAAGCTGCCTAGTGGAGGTAAAGGGCAGCAGCAACTTTCTGTCCTGGCATATTTGGTGTAGAAGCACTGCCTTGATTTGTACAAGTATGGAGTTGCTACGCCCTATTTTCAAGGCAGTCTCCTGAAAAAGTCAATTTTGGCATGTCGTTTCCACTTCTGAAAGGTGGTCTTCTGAACTCTTGGCAGTAAGCCAAGACAAGCAGCTATGCTCATCCTTGGTGTGCAGCTGATTTAGACACCAGGGCAGGTAATGTCCAGTAACAGTGTTCTGGCACATTGGATGGGAGCAGTTCCTGGATGTTTTCTATTTTGGAGGAGGAGATCCCAGTTCTTCTGAGATGGGCTCATAGTTTCTCTCTTTGGCAAAGAAAGCAGTTTTGGATCTGCATGTAGGGTGTTCTCAGCGAATTAATGGCTTTTCCTCATGGGCAGTTCTGTGGGCTATAGCTGTTGAACTGTTAGAGAAGGAATGAAAAAGCCAAGCTGTTGAACAAATTTGCATCCTGCTGACTTTAGCAGCCCCTGATAAAATTCTGTTTGCATCCTGACTCTGTGAGACTGAAGGATTATGATGGTACTTAAATCTGAGGAGGAAAGTGCACATAGAAGAGCATGTGAATTTAATGGCTCTTCCTAGTAGGCAGTTCTCTGGGCTAGAGCTGTTGAACTGTTAGAGAGGGAATGCAAGAGCCAAGCTTCTGAGCTCTTTTCCCTGCTACCTTTAAAGTATGAGCATTCCCTGGTGCTCTCCTATTTGGATAATAAGTTAGAGTGGGTTTCACATTCACTTTGAAGAATAGAAACAGCGTCATGTGAACCTGTGCCATCAGCTTTCCTTTCCAACTAAATGTTCCTACTTGCAATCTTGCAATTCTTACTTGCAATCATGCAGAGCACCGTGCTTGAGGCTGGTGCATTGAAGAAAATTAAATTAGGGCTGTATCAGTACAAAGGAGAGATTGCCATTTGCAAAACCTCGTTTCGCTTAAGTTAGTAATATTGTAAGTGTTAATTGAGTGGTCATTGGTTGCCTATCACCATCCTGATGCACTAATTTCATCAAGTGTAAATATTGGTCACAAAAGGTGCCCATTCAGCAACCTGTTGCTGTCTCCACATGGAAGTGTCTTCCGGACGAAATCAAAAGACATTCGAAGAGCCAGGATCCGCAAAGGAACAAACTATTGCCACATGAATGGTGCTGGGCGCCATGAGGAGCAGTTAACTTTAACCTGCGCGCTGTCAGCACTCAGAAGAACAACCCCAGCATGGCAGGGGGGACTTGCAAAAGAAGGAAAGGCCCCTCACCTAGCTATAAACCACCCAAAGTGCAGAGCCAAGTTGAAAACACCACTGCTCTCAAATCAACCGTGTCAGGACAAAAAGATTTCACTGATCTCCCCCTTCCAGGTACAAACTCTTATTTGCACCACACTCAGAGGGCAATGTGAGCTCCCCAGCGCTGTCTTTCACTCTCGCAGAGTCCAGATACTAACTTGTGAACATCCTACACAAACATTAGCTCATGAAAGTGCCAGCTTGAGCAAGAACAGCAGACCCTCCCATTGCACCCCCTTGTCATCCAGAGTGCGGCGGTTTGTTGAAAATCATGGACTCGGAAAGACCAATGCAGCAACTGCTTTTCTCTCTCCTACTGCCTTTCCCTGAGCGAGAGGTAGATGGATGATGTGGACTTAGTGGAACAGAAAGAGTATGACTGTACTTATAACGGAGGAAAACCCCCCACAGCATACTGTGCTGTGTGCAGTACACGCTCTGAAAAGAGACAAAGCTGAATGCTGCCAGCGGGCTTCGGTTCTCAGACTGCTTGCATGGGCAGAGCTGCGGGCTCTTTTAAGGATGGAAACTGGCATCTGTGAGTGTAAAGAATGTGACTTTCCACACAGCTTAGAAGAAAGGTGCATAGCCCCAGTGAGAAGTGTGTACGTGAAAGACTGGCAGAAGAAGTCGCAGTCCAGCAAGGCTGGTATCTTTTTCTTTGTGCCAAATAGGCACCTTGGGAACATGAAAGTACTTGATGGTAGCCAAACTGACAGTGAAGGCACAGAACACCGTCGGGTGTGTGCAGTGTACAGACGCAATGTAAAAGCCCTGAGTACCATTTGACTGCAGTCATAGTGCAAGTTTGCAACTGTACCATGCAAGGCCAGTGAAAGCTTCCTGTGCGGCCACATTTTCGTATTGGAGCTCGCTAGCTGGAAGTGATTCGGTTTGTCTGCAGTATCCGCTCGACTGAATGTGATGTGTCACTGGAAAGAAAAGTACAGACCAGCAGTGCGTTTGATATGGTTCAGGGGCTGCAAAGGAAATGTACAGGCCACCTCTGGGATTTTGGTCTTTGTGCATTCCCATGGCAGCAGTTCCTGGATGTTTTTGTTCTACAGTTTAGGCTCAGTGAGAGAGAAAAAATGCGAGAGCACGCATAGCAGAGCCACAGGGAGAATTGCTGAGGTATGAGTTGCGTGCTGTTCAGATACTGCCGTACCAAAGGCCTACCTAAACACTGCTGCTGATCTAGCATGTCTTTCTGTAGCAAGACTTGTTGGTACTGCAAAACAGAAGATGCGTGAGGTCAAATGAATCTGGACAGAAAATTTCAGACGAGCAGCGTATGAGTGCATGATTGAAACAGTAAATTTAGGTGACAGAATAGATCGTGGCATCGATTTGCGTAGTGTTAATATTCTCTGAAGGGAATGCAAAAAGCCAAGATGTGTTTTCCATTCTAGCTGTTCCTGACAAAAACTGAGGAATAAAACTTTCGTTCTAGATGGAATGTAACATTCAGTTCCCAGGATTTTGCACTCCAAAGTTCAACAAAAGAGTTTCCACAAGAATCTTGAGAAGAAGCACAATCACTTCCACCTAGAGCTGGAAGAGGAAGAGGCAGCGGCACAAGCAAGTGCCCTTGAGCGTCCTCCTTCCGAATGCTAGAACGTCAATTCAGCAGGCAGGAGTGCAGCAGCCACCCTTCGTCTTGCAAGCCCATACGACGCGCACACCAGCCCGGTGCTCTGCGGCTTCGTCCTTCGCCTTTTCGAGCACGCCGTACCTTCATTCTCCCGGAGGCGAACAGCGGTCTGCTTCTCGCACGGAACGCTGTGTCGGCAGCCAAGCGCTCCAGTGCACTGCTTCTGCCCAAACACGCCTGGGCCCTGCACCTCTCCTTCCCAGCGCTACGTAGCAGCACAATCTGTCCCTCTTGCGATCCCAAGCTAAGCGGAAAGCTTCTCGGCTACGTCTCCCGCAGAGAGCTGTGCCAGGACAATAAGCTTGCAAGCACTTTGCTCCTGACACTAGTGGCAACAGGGATTCGCACCACCTTCCAGGAGCAGTCCTCTTGCCTTTTACAAGGTGCAAAAGCGCCCCCTCTGTGGCGGTGCTGTCTGCCCGGTCTTTCTCGGCTCGAAGCACCACGAGGCACACAAGACTCTCTCGCAAGGACCGAAATTCCCGATAGGCGTCTCTGGGCTTTCTGCAATGCTGCACGCACAAGCCCGGTGCTCTGAGGCTTCGTTCTTCGCCTTTCGTTGTCTGGGCAGAAGAGAAGCCGAGCGAGGCCATTGTGCTTTGCCGCTTGTCAGTGTGCTGTGCACGGTTTTTCCGCAGCTCGAGCTAGCGGGAGACCCCTTCGGTTTCGCGGCGTCCACACTACCCATGGTAGCTCTCGCTCAGCGAAACTTGAAGGGGAGAAGCACTTGCTGGATGAGTCTTTCAGTGTGCAGGACTTTGAAAACACAGCAGCGCAATCGGGGCCACGAGAAGGACCGCTGAGAAGTCGCTCTCGCACAGAGAACCGTGCCAGGATGACGAGCTCGCCCAGCATTTGCCCCTGACACTTGGGGAACTCGTAGCTGCCAGTGCCTTCCAGGGGCAGTCTGCTTTCTGTCATAACCTGCATAGGGCCCGTCAGATGGTGGTGCTGTCTGCCTTCTCCTTCTCGGCCAGAGTGTACTCTGGTGCACACTGCAGTCTGGCAAGGAGCAAAGATCTTCGGTAGACATCTCGCACAGGAGAAAGTTGCCAAGAAAGAACCACGTTCTTCATCAGCCCTCCTCATGTCCCGATTGGGGTGCTGCCTTCAAAGCCTTGCACATTGAAAGACTTCTCCAGCAAGTGCTTCTCCCCTGGCGCACTTCGCTGAGTGAGAGCTGCATGGGCAGCGTGGACTCAGCGAAACCGAAAGGGTGTCGCTGTAGCTCGAGCTGAGCAAAGAAACCGTGCACGGTGCACCGTTGGTGGGTGCAGCATGCACGCGGAAAAGCAGCAAAGTTCACTGCCATCGCTGGCCTTCTCTTCAGTCCAGACCACTTAAGGCAAACAATTTAGCTGCAGAGCACTGGGCTTGCGTGTGCAGTGCACCAAATTGCCCAAGACCAGCAAGGGCTCGTTCACAAGCAGAGTCGGCTGAGAGCATTCTTGCTTGCTCCAGAAAGGAAGCCGCAGCTATAGTGCTTCATCCCACAGCGTGGACATAGGCACTTTCCTAGTTGTTCAGCCTTGCAGAGTCCCTGCAACTAGAGCTCAGCCAGGAGCAGGCGTCAAAGCAGAAGGCTTTCCTAAAGCACGCCTCTCCAACCAGCCTTCGGAAATCGCAAATGACACTGTGGCTCTGTGCCTTTCTTCTAAGACAGACGCCCACCTTGCTTTCACTCTCGCAGCTCCCTTGGCAGCCTCCAGCAGCTGCTTTCCTGGAGAACGGCCCGAGAAGTAGAAGCCAGGGCTGGGCTGCACCTTCGCCTTCCGCACGTAAGCGGCACCAGACTCACCGGTGCGCTCTGTTCTTCCCTCCTCCGCTGCATGCTACTACCATCGTGTTCTCGGAAAGACGGAGACTGAAGGGAAGCGCAAATGCTTCCACAGAGAGCTACAAGAGGAATAGGCAGCAGCAGCACAGGTAAGTGCCGTGGAACTTCCTCCTTCCCAAGGCTATAACGTCAATTCAGCAGGCAGGAGAGTGGCAGCCACGCTCGTCTTGCAGCCCGTACAACGAGCACGCGAGCCCGGCGCTCCGCGGCTTCGTTCTTCGCCTTTTCGAGCACGCCGTACCTTCGTTCCCCCGGAGGCGGACGGTCTTCTGCTTCTCGCCCGGAACACTGTGCCCGGCAGTGCAGCGCTTTCTGCGGCAAGCTGCAAAGCGCCCGTCAGATGGCGATGCTGTCTGCCCGCTCCTCGGCTCGAGTGTACTCCGGCGCACGCTGCCGTCTCGCAAGGAGCAAAGAGCTTCGGTAGACAGCTCACACAGGAGAAAGGTGCCAGGACGACACCACATTCCTCCTCACCCCTTCTCGTGGCCCACATTGTGGTGCTGCCTTCAAAGCCGTGCGCATTGAAAGACTCTTCCAGCAAGTGCTTCTCCCCTGGCACACTTCGCTCAGCGACAGCTACGTGGGCAGCGTGGACTCAGCGAAACTGAAAGGGTGTCCTTGTAGCTCGAGCTTGTTGGACAGGATGAAAGTTTGGTAAGAAAGTTTCACAGCTATGTAGGCTTGACAGAAAGATCTCTGAATGTAGAAACTTAGCATGAGGTAGAAATGGAAACGAGTTTTGATAGAGAGTAAAAGGTGTTTTGCTGAAACACTGATCACTGAATAACTGAGAAGGCAAAGGTTGGAGATTGAGTTGGAAGGAGATGTTTTTTATTAGGACACCGGTATGTGAGTACAAACAAGCACATGTTTTTCACCAAGTAAATAAGTCTCAAGAAGGCCATAAGGAAATAGAAAACATGTTTTTACCAAAAAGAGAGCTATCGCAGGCAAACAAGAAATGTCGATGTAGCAAGAAGAAGAGAGGTCTGAGAATTTTCCACTGTAAGCTTAAATTGTAACATACTTACTCTTGTGATTGGATAAGAATGACTATAATATGGTAATGGTAGTAGTCATGATAGGCTACAGGCAAATGTAAAGGTATTGTTGTATGGTGCTTATTGGTTGCTATGTATTGAGATACTCAGCAAAGAAAAATACATAATGCTTTCTAACTTGAACAGAAAGCGGCTCCAGGTATGCCTACCAGCTGTAGCTGACAGCTGTAGGGCTGGCTCTGGATACCCACTCCCTGAAATGCTGTAACTTCGCCTATGCAATACACAGCTTTCAAGAGAGCCGCCTGAAGTCCAGACACCCTTCGCGAGCCTTTCTCCTATAGAGCTGTGGAAAGAAATCGTGCACGCTACACCGAGGGTGCGTGCAGCATGCACGAGCAAAAGCGGCAAAGTTCAGTGCCCTCGCTGGGCTTCCCTTCCGTGCGGATAACGTGAGGCGAAAAATGAAGCCGCAGAGCACCGGGCTTGCAGGTGCAGTGCACCGAGTTGCAGAAGTCCAGCAGGCTCGTTCACAAGCCAAGCCGGCTGAGGGAGTCCTCGCGTCTCCAAAAGGGAACGCGGAGCCGTAGCACTTCATCCCACAGCGTGGAGATAGGCACTTTCCTAGTCGTTCAGCCTTGCAGAGTCCCTGCAGCTAGAGCTCAGCCAGGAGCAGGCGTCAAAGCAGAAGGCCCTCCTAAAGCACCCTTTCTCCAAGCAGCCTCCTGAAAGGGCGCATCACAGTGCGGCTCTGCGCCTTTCTTCTAAGACAGACGCCCGCTATACTTTCGTGCTCGCAGCTCCCTTGGCAGCCTCCAGCAGCTACTCTCCTGGAGAACGGCCGTAGACGTCAAAGCCAGTGCTGGGCTGCACCTCCGCCCTCCCCAGGTAAGCAACAGCGAACTCACCGGTGCACTCTGTACTTCCCTCCTCCGCTTGCATCCTACATGCATTCGTGTTCTCCGAAACTCAGAGACTGAAGGGAAGGGCAATTGCTTCCCCAGATAGCTGCAAGGGCACTAGGCAGCAGCAGCACAAATTTCACATGACCTGATGCACTGTAGAGATATTACCCTGTTACCCCTCCTTTCTCCTCGTCCTCGACCAATTGTGGTGGGATGTCGAAAGGCTTGGCCAGCGAAAAGCTCATCCAGCAAGGGCGTCTCTCTTGACGCATTTCCCTGACCGAGAGCTACACAGATGGTCTGGACACTGTAAAACAGCAAGAAAATAATTCTATGTCCAGCTGAGGAAAATCCGTGCACAGAAAAATGTAGATGCCTGCAGTAAACAATCTGAAGAGCGGCAAAGCTCCAAGCCATCGCTGCGCTTCAGTCCTGTCCGGACCACAGAAGGCGAAGAACGAAGCAGCTGGGCACCGGCTTCATGGACTCAGTGGCGCGACTTGCAAATGTCCAGCCAAGAGCTGCTTCAACAAGCAGATTCAGCTGAGAATGCTCTGCCTGCTTCAACAAAGTAAGGCGCAGCCCTTGCACTGCAGCACACTGCCTGGCCAGAAACAGGTTCTTACACCTTCAGTGCTGCCGAGCCCACGCAGCTTGAGCACACCCAGAAGGACGCGTCCAGAAAGAAGGCGTTCTTCGAGTGCCTTGTCCTTCCTTGTTCTGTCTTTCATCTGCACCTGAAACAGTGGGTCTACGTGTTTTCCTTCCCAGGGAAAAGAACTTTCATTCTTGTCCAGGAGTCTATGGCTAAAATGGTGATTGCATGTCCCATATCCAATACAACCAAGGATTACTCCCGGAGGAAAGCTGCCAGGACAGATGGGTCTTGCTGGCTTTGACCACCCCTGGGCCACCTCTCATATTCTCCTGAAACAGTGGGGTACATGAAGGCATTGCCATACCTGATCATCCCTTGCCATGCAGAGCCCAGCCTTGCATTGCCTTACAGACACCTCTGTGTACCTCCCTTGCCCTTCCTATGTCTCCATTGCATGGCCTTGTTCACCAATCTCCCACCTTGACTTTCTTACCCCTTGTTTCCTGGTCTTGTCTTGCCTGCTTCTCCTATGACTCTCTTGGCCTTGCCTAAGTCTCTCTTGCCTTGCTTTGCAAAGCCAACACTTGCCTTGCCCTGCTACCCCTCTTTCCCTCGCCTAGTCTACCCACACCTACCCACCTTTGACTGGCCTATCCATCCGATCATCACCTTTTCTGCACCACCCCTCCATGCTCTTGTCTTGCCTTGGCCTGCCTACCCTTCCCTTGCCTTGCACTGCCTTGCATAACCCTTGCCCTTCTTGACATTTGTGCCCCTTTCCAACATGGCCTTGCTTTCCTTTGCCTACCCCTCCCAATCCCTGCTTTGCCTACAGATTCCTGGCCTTCTTTTGTCTACCACTCCTTTGCCTTTTGTGGGAACCAACAGCTGGTCTGAAGGCCTCACAGACATTTCCGTTGATACAATCATTTTGTACCCGTGAGAATTGCAGAAGCAAGAAGATAAACAACAGAAAGAAGTTGTAACAGCTGCAAAAGGGACGATACTGGCTGATGTTTAGCAAAGAATGTGTGTACACTATAGACAACCAATAGTATTGTATTATAGCAAAATAATAGTCCATGCACATGTAGCTAAAAAAGTGCATAAGAGAAGATGCATAAATAATACAAGTGGTTTTTTGCCATTGCTCGGGGCAGAGAGTGTATGTGTGTCGTGACCGTCTCAACAGCAACAGCCTTGCACTGCCTTTCATAACCAGCCCCTGCCTACTGCCTCCTTCCCTGGCCTTCCATGTCTTGTCTTCCTCTCCTTTGATTTAACTTGCTTCTCCTATCTCTCCCTTGCTTGCCTTACTCCACTGACCTTTCTGTGTTCTTGCCTTGACTTGCCTAGCTGTTCCTTGCTTCACATTGCTTTGTGTAAGCATTCCCTGTTTTTATTTGCCTACCCCTTTCTTGGCTGGCCTTTCCTTGCCTAGCCTTTCTTGTCTTTGCCTGCCCTCTGCATCACTGGACTTACCTTCCTATGCCCTGCCTTCCGAACTACAACTTCTGGGCCTTCTCTTGCCTCGCACTCATTGGCCCTACTTTGCTGCCTGCTCACTGCTCTTGCTTTGCTTTCCCTAACTTTCCCTTGACTTGACTAGAATTGCCTAAACTTGCTTTGACTGCATTGCCTTGCCTGCATGGAAGAAAAGGCAAGGCAGGGCAAAGCAAGGAAATCATAGGCAGGGCAGGGCAGGGCAAGGGAGACATAGGCAAGAGAGACGTAGCCAAGGAAGGCAAAGCAAGGGTAGGCTAGGAAAAACCAGGCAATGGTACTGAAGGCAACGCAAGGCCAAGTGACTCATAATGCCTTTCCTTGGAATGCAAAGGTCTGAATCCCAGTGTTGGTGGAGCAGATGATAAGGTCCCATGGGGAAGTAAACTCAACTGAGACATTTCTCTCCTGGCACCTCTTGTGTAGGAGCAATTCTTAGATATATTCAATATTGGCGGTAGCACGCCAGTTCCTCAGAGAGGATGACAATGCTTTTCCATGGGAAGGAAAGCACCTAGCCCCAGTGTTTCAGGTGCACATAAGAAGCTGCCTAGTGGAGGTAAAGGGCAGCAGCAACTTTCTGTCCTGGCATATTTGGTGTAGAAGCACTGCCTTGATTTGTACAAGTATGGAGTTGCTACGCCCTATTTTCAAGGCAGTCTCCTGAAAAAGTCAATTTTGGCATGTCGTTTCCACTTCTGAAAGGTGGTCTTCTGAACTCTTGGCAGTAAGCCAAGACAAGCAGCTATGCTCATCCTTGGTGTGCAGCTGATTTAGACACCAGGGCAGGTAATGTCCAGTAACAGTGTTCTGGCACATTGGATGGGAGCAGTTCCTGGATGTTTTCTATTTTGGAGGAGGAGATCCCAGTTCTTCTGAGATGGGCTCATAGTTTCTCTCTTTGGCAAAGAAAGCAGTTTTGGATCTGCATGTAGGGTGTTCTCAGCGAATTAATGGCTTTTCCTCATAGGCAGTTCTGTGGGCTATAGCTGTTGAACTGTTAGAGAAGGAATGAAAAAGCCAAGCTGTTGAACAAATTTGCATCCTGCTGACTTTAGCAGCCCCTGATAAAATTCTGTTTGCATCCTGACTCTGTGAGACTGAAGGATTATGATGGTACTTAAATCTGAGGAGGAAAGTGCACATAGAAGAGCATGTGAATTTAATGGCTCTTCCTAGTAGGCAGTTCTCTGGGCTAGAGCTGTTGAACTGTTAGAGAGGGAATGCAAGAGCCAAGCTTCTGAGCTCTTTTCCCTGCTACCTTTAAAGTATGAGCATTCCCTGGTGCTCTCCTATTTGGATAATAAGTTAGAGTGGGTTTCACATTCACTTTGAAGAATAGAAACAGCGTCATGTGAACCTGTGCCATCAGCTTTCCTTTCCAACTAAATGTTCCTACTTGCAATCTTGCAATTCTTACTTGCAATCATGCAGAGCACCGTGCTTGAGGCTGGTGCATTGAAGAAAATTAAATTAGGGCTGTATCAGTACAAAGGAGAGATTGCCATTTGCAAAACCTCGTTTCGCTTAAGTTAGTAATATTGTAAGTGTTAATTGAGTGGTCATTGGTTGCCTATCACCATCCTGATGCACTAATTTCATCAAGTGTAAATATTGGTCACAAAAGGTGCCCATTCAGCAACCTGTTGCTGTCTCCACATGGAAGTGTCTTCCGGACGAAATCAAAAGACATTCGAAGAGCCAGGATCCGCAAAGGAACAAACTATTGCCACATGAATGGTGCTGGGCGCCATGAGGAGCAGTTAACTTTAACCTGCGCGCTGTCAGCACTCAGAAGAACAACCCCAGCATGGCAGGGGGGACTTGCAAAAGAAGGAAAGGCCCCTCACCTAGCTATAAACCACCCAAAGTGCAGAGCCAAGTTGAAAACACCACTGCTCTCAAATCAACCGTGTCAGGACAAAAAGATTTCACTGATCTCCCCCTTCCAGGTACAAACTCTTATTTGCACCACACTCAGAGGGCAATGTGAGCTCCCCAGCGCTGTCTTTCACTCTCGCAGAGTCCAGATACTAACTTGTGAACATCCTACACAAACATTAGCTCATGAAAGTGCCAGCTTGAGCAAGAACAGCAGACCCTCCCATTGCACCCCCTTGTCATCCAGAGTGCGGCGGTTTGTTGAAAATCATGGACTCGGAAAGACCAATGCAGCAACTGCTTTTCTCTCTCCTACTGCCTTTCCCTGAGCGAGAGGTAGATGGATGATGTGGACTTAGTGGAACAGAAAGAGTATGACTGTACTTATAACGGAGGAAAACCCCCCACAGCATACTGTGCTGTGTGCAGTACACGCTCTGAAAAGAGACAAAGCTGAATGCTGCCAGCGGGCTTCGGTTCTCAGACTGCTTGCATGGGCAGAGCTGCGGGCTCTTTTAAGGATGGAAACTGGCATCTGTGAGTGTAAAGAATGTGACTTTCCACACAGCTTAGAAGAAAGGTGCATAGCCCCAGTGAGAAGTGTGTACGTGAAAGACTGGCAGAAGAAGTCGCAGTCCAGCAAGGCTGGTATCTTTTTCTTTGTGCCAAATAGGCACCTTGGGAACATGAAAGTACTTGATGGTAGCCAAACTGACAGTGAAGGCACAGAACACCGTCGGGTGTGTGCAGTGTACAGACGCAATGTAAAAGCCCTGAGTACCATTTGACTGCAGTCATAGTGCAAGTTTGCAACTGTACCATGCAAGGCCAGTGAAAGCTTCCTGTGCGGCCACATTTTCGTATTGGAGCTCGCTAGCTGGAAGTGATTCGGTTTGTCTGCAGTATCCGCTCGACTGAATGTGATGTGTCACTGGAAAGAAAAGTACAGACCAGCAGTGCGTTTGATATGGTTCAGGGGCTGCAAAGGAAATGTACAGGCCACCTCTGGGATTTTGGTCTTTGTGCATTCCCATGGCAGCAGTTCCTGGATGTTTTTGTTCTACAGTTTAGGCTCAGTGAGAGAGAAAAAATGCGAGAGCACGCATAGCAGAGCCACAGGGAGAATTGCTGAGGTATGAGTTGCGTGCTGTTCAGATACTGCCGTACCAAAGGCCTACCTAAACACTGCTGCTGATCTAGCATGTCTTTCTGTAGCAAGACTTGTTGGTACTGCAAAACAGAAGATGCGTGAGGTCAAATGAATCTGGACAGAAAATTTCAGACGAGCAGCGTATGAGTGCATGATTGAAACAGTAAATTTAGGTGACAGAATAGATCGTGGCATCGATTTGCGTAGTGTTAATATTCTCTGAAGGGAATGCAAAAAGCCAAGATGTGTTTTCCATTCTAGCTGTTCCTGACAAAAACTGAGGAATAAAACTTTCGTTCTAGATGGAATGTAACATTCAGTTCCCAGGATTTTGCACTCCAAAGTTCAACAAAAGAGTTTCCACAAGAATCTTGAGAAGAAGCACAATCACTTCCACCTAGAGCTGGAAGAGGAAGAGGCAGCGGCACAAGCAAGTGCCCTTGAGCGTCCTCCTTCCGAATGCTAGAACGTCAATTCAGCAGGCAGGAGTGCAGCAGCCACCCTTCGTCTTGCAAGCCCATACGACGCGCACACCAGCCCGGTGCTCTGCGGCTTCGTCCTTCGCCTTTTCGAGCACGCCGTACCTTCATTCTCCCGGAGGCGAACAGCGGTCTGCTTCTCGCACGGAACGCTGTGTCGGCAGCCAAGCGCTCCAGTGCACTGCTTCTGCCCAAACACGCCTGGGCCCTGCACCTCTCCTTCCCAGCGCTACGTAGCAGCACAATCTGTCCCTCTTGCGATCCCAAGCTAAGCGGAAAGCTTCTCGGCTACGTCTCCCGCAGAGAGCTGTGCCAGGACAATAAGCTTGCAAGCACTTTGCTCCTGACACTAGTGGCAACAGGGATTCGCACCACCTTCCAGGAGCAGTCCTCTTGCCTTTTACAAGGTGCAAAAGCGCCCCCTCTGTGGCGGTGCTGTCTGCCCGGTCTTTCTCGGCTCGAAGCACCACGAGGCACACAAGACTCTCTCGCAAGGACCGAAATTCCCGATAGGCGTCTCTGGGCTTTCTGCAATGCTGCACGCACAAGCCCGGTGCTCTGAGGCTTCGTTCTTCGCCTTTCGTTGTCTGGGCAGAAGAGAAGCCGAGCGAGGCCATTGTGCTTTGCCGCTTGTCAGTGTGCTGTGCACGGTTTTTCCGCAGCTCGAGCTAGCGGGAGACCCCTTCGGTTTCGCGGCGTCCACACTACCCATGGTAGCTCTCGCTCAGCGAAACTTGAAGGGGAGAAGCACTTGCTGGATGAGTCTTTCAGTGTGCAGGACTTTGAAAACACAGCAGCGCAATCGGGGCCACGAGAAGGACCGCTGAGAAGTCGCTCTCGCACAGAGAACCGTGCCAGGATGACGAGCTCGCCCAGCATTTGCCCCTGACACTTGGGGAACTCGTAGCTGCCAGTGCCTTCCAGGGGCAGTCTGCTTTCTGTCATAACCTGCATAGGGCCCGTCAGATGGTGGTGCTGTCTGCCTTCTCCTTCTCGGCCAGAGTGTACTCTGGTGCACACTGCAGTCTGGCAAGGAGCAAAGATCTTCGGTAGACATCTCGCACAGGAGAAAGTTGCCAAGAAAGAACCACGTTCTTCATCAGCCCTCCTCATGTCCCGATTGGGGTGCTGCCTTCAAAGCCTTGCACATTGAAAGACTTCTCCAGCAAGTGCTTCTCCCCTGGCGCACTTCGCTGAGTGAGAGCTGCATGGGCAGCGTGGACTCAGCGAAACCGAAAGGGTGTCGCTGTAGCTCGAGCTGAGCAAAGAAACCGTGCACGGTGCACCGTTGGTGGGTGCAGCATGCACGCGGAAAAGCAGCAAAGTTCACTGCCATCGCTGGCCTTCTCTTCAGTCCAGACCACTTAAGGCAAACAATTTAGCTGCAGAGCACTGGGCTTGCGTGTGCAGTGCACCAAATTGCCCAAGACCAGCAAGGGCTCGTTCACAAGCAGAGTCGGCTGAGAGCATTCTTGCTTGCTCCAGAAAGGAAGCCGCAGCTATAGTGCTTCATCCCACAGCGTGGACATAGGCACTTTCCTAGTTGTTCAGCCTTGCAGAGTCCCTGCAACTAGAGCTCAGCCAGGAGCAGGCGTCAAAGCAGAAGGCTTTCCTAAAGCACGCCTCTCCAACCAGCCTTCGGAAATCGCAAATGACACTGTGGCTCTGTGCCTTTCTTCTAAGACAGACGCCCACCTTGCTTTCACTCTCGCAGCTCCCTTGGCAGCCTCCAGCAGCTGCTTTCCTGGAGAACGGCCCGAGAAGTAGAAGCCAGGGCTGGGCTGCACCTTCGCCTTCCGCACGTAAGCGGCACCAGACTCACCGGTGCGCTCTGTTCTTCCCTCCTCCGCTGCATGCTACTACCATCGTGTTCTCGGAAAGACGGAGACTGAAGGGAAGCGCAAATGCTTCCACAGAGAGCTACAAGAGGAATAGGCAGCAGCAGCACAGGAAAGTGCCGTGGAACTTCCTCCTTCCCAAGGCTATAACGTCAATTCAGCAGGCAGGAGAGTGGCAGCCACGCTCGTCTTGCAGCCCGTACAACGAGCACGCGAGCCCGGCGCTCCGCGGCTTCGTTCTTCGCCTTTTCGAGCACGCCGTACCTTCGTTCCCCCGGAGGCGGACGGTCTTCTGCTTCTCGCCCGGAACACTGTGCCCGGCAGTGCAGCGCTTTCTGCGGCAAGCTGCAAAGCGCCCGTCAGATGGCGATGCTGTCTGCCCGCTCCTCGGCTCGAGTGTACTCCGGCGCACGCTGCCGTCTCGCAAGGAGCAAAGAGCTTCGGTAGACAGCTCACACAGGAGAAAGGTGCCAGGACGACACCACATTCCTCCTCACCCCTTCTCGTGGCCCACATTGTGGTGCTGCCTTCAAAGCCGTGCGCATTGAAAGACTCTTCCAGCAAGTGCTTCTCCCCTGGCACACTTCGCTCAGCGACAGCTACGTGGGCAGCGTGGACTCAGCGAAACTGAAAGGGTGTCCTTGTAGCTCGAGCTTGTTGGACAGGATGAAAGTTTGGTAAGAAAGTTTCACAGCTATGTAGGCTTGACAGAAAGATCTCTGAATGTAGAAACTTAGCATGAGGTAGAAATGGAAACGAGTTTTGATAGAGAGTAAAAGGTGTTTTGCTGAAACACTGATCACTGAATAACTGAGAAGGCAAAGGTTGGAGATTGAGTTGGAAGGAGATGTTTTTTATTAGGACACCGGTATGTGAGTACAAACAAGCACATGTTTTTCACCAAGTAAATAAGTCTCAAGAAGGCCATAAGGAAATAGAAAACATGTTTTTACCAAAAAGAGAGCTATCGCAGGCAAACAAGAAATGTCGATGTAGCAAGAAGAAGAGAGGTCTGAGAATTTTCCACTGTAAGCTTAAATTGTAACATACTTACTCTTGTGATTGGATAAGAATGACTATAATATGGTAATGGTAGTAGTCATGATAGGCTACAGGCAAATGTAAAGGTATTGTTGTATGGTGCTTATTGGTTGCTATGTATTGAGATACTCAGCAAAGAAAAATACATAATGCTTTCTAACTTGAACAGAAAGCGGCTCCAGGTATGCCTACCAGCTGTAGCTGACAGCTGTAGGGCTGGCTCTGGATACCCACTCCCTGAAATGCTGTAACTTCGCCTATGCAATACACAGCTTTCAAGAGAGCCGCCTGAAGTCCAGACACCCTTCGCGAGCCTTTCTCCTATAGAGCTGTGGAAAGAAATCGTGCACGCTACACCGAGGGTGCGTGCAGCATGCACGAGCAAAAGCGGCAAAGTTCAGTGCCCTCGCTGGGCTTCCCTTCCGTGCGGATAACGTGAGGCGAAAAATGAAGCCGCAGAGCACCGGGCTTGCAGGTGCAGTGCACCGAGTTGCAGAAGTCCAGCAGGCTCGTTCACAAGCCAAGCCGGCTGAGGGAGTCCTCGCGTCTCCAAAAGGGAACGCGGAGCCGTAGCACTTCATCCCACAGCGTGGAGATAGGCACTTTCCTAGTCGTTCAGCCTTGCAGAGTCCCTGCAGCTAGAGCTCAGCCAGGAGCAGGCGTCAAAGCAGAAGGCCCTCCTAAAGCACCCTTTCTCCAAGCAGCCTCCTGAAAGGGCGCATCACAGTGCGGCTCTGCGCCTTTCTTCTAAGACAGACGCCCGCTATACTTTCGTGCTCGCAGCTCCCTTGGCAGCCTCCAGCAGCTACTCTGCTGGAGAACGGCCGTAGACGTCAAAGCCAGTGCTGGGCTGCACCTCCGCCCTCCCCAGGTAAGCAACAGAAAACTCACCGGTGCACTCTGTACTTCCCTCCTCCGCTTGCATCCTACATGCATTCGTGTTCTCCGAAACTCAGAGACTGAAGGGAAGGGCAATTGCTTCCCCAGATAGCTGCAAGGGCACTAGGCAGCAGCAGCACAAATTTCACATGACCTGATGCACTGTAGAGATATTACCCTGTTACCCCTCCTTTCTCCTCGTCCTCGACCAATTGTGGTGGGATGTCGAAAGGCTTGGCCAGCGAAAAGCTCATCCAGCAAGGGCGTCTCTCTTGACGCATTTCCCTGACCGAGAGCTACACAGATGGTCTGGACACTGTAAAACAGCAAGAAAATAATTCTATGTCCAGCTGAGGAAAATCCGTGCACAGAAAAATGTAGATGCCTGCAGTAAACAATCTGAAGAGCGGCAAAGCTCCAAGCCATCGCTGCGCTTCAGTCCTGTCCGGACCACAGAAGGCGAAGAACGAAGCAGCTGGGCACCGGCTTCATGGACTCAGTGGCGCGACTTGCAAATGTCCAGCCAAGAGCTGCTTCAACAAGCAGATTCAGCCGAGAATGCTCTGCCTGCACTTTCCCTCGCAGCGCTAGGCAGCACCACGTTCTGTTTGCGTGGCAGCCTGATTCTTAACGGAAAGATTCTCAATGCCTGTGTCTGGCACAGAGAACGGTTTTAGGTCAGCAAGCTCACCCGGCGCTTACCCTCGACGCGTGCAAACCTGTATTTGCACCGCATTCCAGTGGCAGCCCTCTTTCCTTTCCAGCCGGCACAGCGCCGTCAGATCGCGGTGCTCTCTGCACCTGCCTTCTCGCTTCCAAGTGCCACCGCGCACATTACAGCCTTGCAGGGAGCGAAGAGGCGGAGAGGCGTCTCGCAAAGAAGAACGTGCCGGGACGAAAAGGTGCTCTTTCCTTTCTCCTCCTCCTTTGCCCGAATGGTGGTGCTGTGTTGAAAGGCTTGGCCAGCGAAAAGCTCATCCAGCAAGTGTTTCTCTCCTGACGCCTTTCGCTGAGCGAGAGAGCTACACGGACACTTTCGACTCGGGGAAACAGCAAGAGAATGACTGTACGTCGAGCTGAGGAAAAGCCCTGCACAGCAGCCTGTGGCTGCGTGCAGTGTTCACGCTGAAGAGCGGCAAAGCTCCAAGCCATCGCTGCGCTTCAGTCCTGTCCGGACCACAGAAGGCGAAGAACGAAGCAGCTGGGCACCGGCTTCATGGGCTCAGTGGAGCGACTTGCAAATGTCCAGCCCAGAGCTGCTTCAACAAGCAGATTCAGCTGAGAATGCTCTGCCTGCTTCAACAAAGTAAGGCGCAGCCCTTGCACTGCAGCACACTGCCTGGCCAGAAACAGGTTCTTACACCTTCAGTGCTGCCGAGCCCACGCAGCTTGAGCACACCCAGAAGGACGCGTCCAGAAAGAAGGCGTTCTTCGAGTGCCTTGTCCTTCCTTGTTCTGTCTTTCATCTGCACCTGAAACAGTGGGTCTACGTGTTTTCCTTCCCAGGGAAAAGAACTTTCATTCTTGTCCAGGAGTCTATGGCTAAAATGGTGATTGCATGTCCCATATCCAATACAACCAAGGATTACTCCCGGAGGAAAGCTGCCAGGACAGATGGGTCTTGCTGGCTTTGACCACCCCTGGGCCACCTCTCATATTCTCCTGAAACAGTGGGGTACATGAAGGCATTGCCATACCTGATCATCCCTTGCCATGCAGAGCCCAGCCTTGCATTGCCTTACAGACACCTCTGTGTACCTCCCTTGCCCTTCCTATGTCTCCATTGCATGGCCTTGTTCACCAATCTCCCACCTTGACTTTCTTACCCCTTGTTTCCTGGTCTTGTCTTGCCTGCTTCTCCTATGACTCTCTTGGCCTTGCCTAAGTCTCTCTTGCCTTGCTTTGCAAAGCCAACACTTGCCTTGCCCTGCTACCCCTCTTTCCCTCGCCTAGTCTACCCACACCTACCCACCTTTGACTGGCCTATCCATCCGATCATCACCTTTTCTGCACCACCCCTCCATGCTCTTGTCTTGCCTTGGCCTGCCTACCCTTCCCTTGCCTTGCACTGCCTTGCATAACCCTTGCCCTTCTTGACATTTGTGCCCCTTTCCAACATGGCCTTGCTTTCCTTTGCCTACCCCTCCCAATCCCTGCTTTGCCTACAGATTCCTGGCCTTCTTTTGTCTACCACTCCTTTGCCTTTTGTGGGAACCAACAGCTGGTCTGAAGGCCTCACAGACATTTCCGTTGATACAATCATTTTGTACCCATGAGAATTGCAGAAGCAAGAAGATAAACAACAGAAAGAAGTTGTAACAGCTGCAAAAGGGATGATACTGGCTGATGTTTAGCAAAGAATGTGTGTACACTATAGACAACCAATAGTATTGTATTATAGCAAAATAATAGTCCATGCACATGTAGCTAAAAAAGTGCATAAGAGAAGATGCATAAATAATACAAGTGGTTTTTTGCCATTGCTCGGGGCAGAGAGTGTATGTGTGTCGTGACCGTCTCAACAGCAACAGCCTTGCACTGCCTTTCATAACCAGCCCCTGCCTACTGCCTCCTTCCCTGGCCTTCCATGTCTTGTCTTCCTCTCCTTTGATTTAACTTGCTTCTCCTATCTCTCCCTTGCTTGCCTTACTCCACTGACCTTTCTGTGTTCTTGCCTTGACTTGCCTAGCTGTTCCTTGCTTCACATTGCTTTGTGTAAGCATTCCCTGTTTTTATTTGCCTACCCCTTTCTTGCCTGGCCTTTCCTTGCCTAGCCTTTCTTGTCTTTGCCTGCCCTCTGCATCACTGGACTTACCTTCCTATGCCCTGCCTTCCGAACTACAACTTCTGGGCCTTCTCTTGCCTCGCACTCATTGGCCCTACTTTGCTGCCTGCTCACTGCTCTTGCTTTGCTTTCCCTAACTTTCCCTTGACTTGACTAGAATTGCCTAAACTTGCTTTGACTGCATTGCCTTGCCTGCATGGAAGAAAAGGCAAGGCAGGGCAAAGCAAGGAAATCATAGGCAGGGCAGGGCAGGGCAAGGGAGACATAGGCAAGAGAGACGTAGCCAAGGAAGGCAAAGCAAGGGTAGGCTAGGAAAAACCAGGCAATGGTACTGAAGGCAACGCAAGGCCAAGTGACTCATAATGCCTTTCCTTGGAATGCAAAGGTCTGAATCCCAGTGTTGGTGGAGCAGATGATAAGGTCCCATGGGGAAGTAAACTCAACTGAGACATTTCTCTCCTGGCACCTCTTGTGTAGGAGCAATTCTTAGATATATTCAATATTGGCGGTAGCACGCCAGTTCCTCAGAGAGGATGACAATGCTTTTCCATGGGAAGGAAAGCACCTAGCCCCAGTGTTTCAGGTGCACATAAGAAGCTGCCTAGTGGAGGTAAAGGGCAGCAGCAACTTTCTGTCCTGGCATATTTGGTGTAGAAGCACTGCCTTGATTTGTACAAGTATGGAGTTGCTACGCCCTATTTTCAAGGCAGTCTCCTGAAAAAGTCAATTTTGGCATGTCGTTTCCACTTCTGAAAGGTGGTCTTCTGAACTCTTGGCAGTAAGCCAAGACAAGCAGCTATGCTCATCCTTGGTGTGCAGCTGATTTAGACACCAGGGCAGGTAATGTCCAGTAACAGTGTTCTGGCACATTGGATGGGAGCAGTTCCTGGATGTTTTCTATTTTGGAGGAGGAGATCCCAGTTCTTCTGAGATGGGCTCATAGTTTCTCTCTTTGGCAAAGAAAGCAGTTTTGGATCTGCATGTAGGGTGTTCTCAGCGAATTAATGGCTTTTCCTCATGGGCAGTTCTGTGGGCTATAGCTGTTGAACTGTTAGAGAAGGAATGAAAAAGCCAAGCTGTTGAACAAATTTGCATCCTGCTGACTTTAGCAGCCCCTGATAAAATTCTGTTTGCATCCTGACTCTGTGAGACTGAAGGATTATGATGGTACTTAAAGCTGAGGAGGAAAGTGCACATAGAAGAGCATGTGAATTTAATGGCTCTTCCTAGTAGGCAGTTCTCTGGGCTAGAGCTGTTGAACTGTTAGAGAGGGAATGCAAGAGCCAAGCTTCTGAGCTCTTTTCCCTGCTACCTTTAAAGTATGAGCATTCCCTGGTGCTCTCCTATTTGGATAATAAGTTAGAGTGGGTTTCACATTCACTTTGAAGAATAGAAACAGCGTCATGTGAACCTGTGCCATCAGCTTTCCTTTCCAACTAAATGTTCCTACTTGCAATCTTGCAATTCTTACTTGCAATCATGCAGAGCACCGTGCTTGAGGCTGGTGCATTGAAGAAAATTAAATTAGGGCTGTATCAGTACAAAGGAGAGATTGCCATTTGCAAAACCTCGTTTCGCTTAAGTTAGTAATATTGTAAGTGTTAATTGAGTGGTCATTGGTTGCCTATCACCATCCTGATGCACTAATTTCATCAAGTGTAAATATTGGTCACAAAAGGTGCCCATTCAGCAACCTGTTGCTGTCTCCACATGGAAGTGTCTTCCGGACGAAATCAAAAGACATTCGAAGAGCCAGGATCCGCAAAGGAACAAACTATTGCCACATGAATGGTGCTGGGCGCCATGAGGAGCAGTTAACTTTAACCTGCGCGCTGTCAGCACTCAGAAGAACAACCCCAGCATGGCAGGGGGGACTTGCAAAAGAAGGAAAGGCCCCTCACCTAGCTATAAACCACCCAAAGTGCAGAGCCAAGTTGAAAACACCACTGCTCTCAAATCAACCGTGTCAGGACAAAAAGATTTCACTGATCTCCCCCTTCCAGGTACAAACTCTTATTTGCACCACATTCAGAGGGCAATGTGAGCTCCCCAGCGCTGTCTTTCACTCTCGCAGAGTCCAGATACTAACTTGTGAACATCCTACACAAACATTAGCTCATGAAAGTGCCAGCTTGAGCAAGAACAGCAGACCCTCCCATTGCACCCCCTTGTCATCCAGAGTGCGGCGGTTTGTTGAAAATCATGGACTCGGAAAGACCAATGCAGCAACTGCTTTTCTCTCTCCTACTGCCTTTCCCTGAGCGAGAGGTAGATGGATGATGTGGACTTAGTGGAACAGAAAGAGTATGACTGTACTTATAACGGAGGAAAACCCCCCACAGCATACTGTGCTGTGTGCAGTACACGCTCTGAAAAGAGACAAAGCTGAATGCTGCCAGCGGGCTTCGGTTCTCAGACTGCTTGCATGGGCAGAGCTGCGGGCTCTTTTAAGGATGGAAACTGGCATCTGTGAGTGTAAAGAATGTGACTTTCCACACAGCTTAGAAGAAAGGTGCATAGCCCCAGTGAGAAGTGTGTACGTGAAAGACTGGCAGAAGAAGTCGCAGTCCAGCAAGGCTGGTATCTTTTTCTTTGTGCCAAATAGGCACCTTGGGAACATGAAAGTACTTGATGGTAGCCAAACTGACAGTGAAGGCACAGAACACCGTCGGGTGTGTGCAGTGTACAGACGCAATGTAAAAGCCCTGAGTACCATTTGACTGCAGTCATAGTGCAAGTTTGCAACTGTACCATGCAAGGCCAGTGAAAGCTTCCTGTGCGGCCACATTTTCGTATTGGAGCTCGCTAGCTGGAAGTGATTCGGTTTGTCTGCAGTATCCGCTCGACTGAATGTGATGTGTCACTGGAAAGAAAAGTACAGACCAGCAGTGCGTTTGATATGGTTCAGGGGCTGCAAAGGAAATGTACAGGCCACCTCTGGGATTTTGGTCTTTGTGCATTCCCATGGCAGCAGTTCCTGGATGTTTTTGTTCTACAGTTTAGGCTCAGTGAGAGAGAAAAAATGCGAGAGCACGCATAGCAGAGCCACAGGGAGAATTGCTGAGGTATGAGTTGCGTGCTGTTCAGATACTGCCGTACCAAAGGCCTACCTAAACACTGCTGCTGATCTAGCATGTCTTTCTGTAGCAAGACTTGTTGGTACTGCAAAACAGAAGATGCGTGAGGTCAAATGAATCTGGACAGAAAATTTCAGACGAGCAGCGTATGAGTGCATGATTGAAACAGTAAATTTAGGTGACAGAATAGATCGTGGCATCGATTTGCGTAGTGTTAATATTCTCTGAAGGGAATGCAAAAAGCCAAGATGTGTTTTCCATTCTAGCTGTTCCTGACAAAAACTGAGGAATAAAACTTTCGTTCTAGATGGAATGTAACATTCAGTTCCCAGGATTTTGCACTCCAAAGTTCAACAAAAGAGTTTCCACAAGAATCTTGAGAAGAAGCACAATCACTTCCACCTAGAGCTGGAAGAGGAAGAGGCAGCGGCACAAGCAAGTGCCCTTGAGCGTCCTCCTTCCGAATGCTAGAACGTCAATTCAGCAGGCAGGAGTGCAGCAGCCACCCTTCGTCTTGCAAGCCCATACGACGCGCACACCAGCCCGGTGCTCTGCGGCTTCGTCCTTCGCCTTTTCGAGCACGCCGTACCTTCTTTCTCCCGGAGGCGAACAGCGGTCTGCTTCTCGCACGGAACGCTGTGTCGGCAGCCAAGCGCTCCAGTGCACTGCTTCTGCCCAAACACGCCTGGGCCCTGCACCTCTCCTTCCCAGCGCTACGTAGCAGCACAATCTGTCCCTCTTGCGATCCCAAGCTAAGCGGAAAGCTTCTCGGCTACGTCTCCCGCAGAGAGCTGTGCCAGGACAATAAGCTTGCAAGCACTTTGCTCCTGACACTAGTGGCAACAGGGATTCGCACCACCTTCCAGGAGCAGTCCTCTTGCCTTTTACAAGGTGCAAAAGCGCCCCCTCTGTGGCGGTGCTGTCTGCCCGGTCTTTCTCGGCTCGAAGCACCACGAGGCACACAAGACTCTCTCGCAAGGACCGAAATTCCCGATAGGCGTCTCTGGGCTTTCTGCAATGCTGCACGCACAAGCCCGGTGCTCTGAGGCTTCGTTCTTCGCCTTTCGTTGTCTGGGCAGAAGAGAAGCCGAGCGAGGCCATTGTGCTTTGCCGCTTGTCAGTGTGCTGTGCACGGTTTTTCCGCAGCTCGAGCTAGCGGGAGACCCCTTCGGTTTCGCGGCGTCCACACTACCCATGGTAGCTCTCGCTCAGCGAAACTTGAAGGGGAGAAGCACTTGCTGGATGAGTCTTTCAGTGTGCAGGACTTTGAAAACACAGCAGCGCAATCGGGGCCACGAGAAGGACCGCTGAGAAGTCGCTCTCGCACAGAGAACCGTGCCAGGATGACGAGCTCGCCCAGCATTTGCCCCTGACACTTGGGGAACTCGTAGCTGCCAGTGCCTTCCAGGGGCAGTCTGCTTTCTGTCATAACCTGCATAGGGCCCGTCAGATGGTGGTGCTGTCTGCCTTCTCCTTCTTGGCCAGAGTGTACTCTGGTGCACACTGCAGTCTGGCAAGGAGCAAAGATCTTCGGTAGACATCTCGCACAGGAGAAAGTTGCCAAGAAAGAACCACGTTCTTCATCAGCCCTCCTCATGTCCCGATTGGGGTGCTGCCTTCAAAGCCTTGCACATTGAAAGACTTCTCCAGCAAGTGCTTCTCCCCTGGCGCACTTCGCTGAGTGAGAGCTGCATGGGCAGCGTGGACTCAGCGAAACCGAAAGGGTGTCGCTGTAGCTCGAGCTGAGCAAAGAAACCGTGCACGGTGCACCGTTGGTGGGTGCAGCATGCACGCGGAAAAGCAGCAAAGTTCACTGCCATCGCTGGCCTTCTCTTCAGTCCAGACCACTTAAGGCAAACAATTTAGCTGCAGAGCACTGGGCTTGCGTGTGCAGTGCACCAAATTGCCCAAGACCAGCAAGGGCTCGTTCACAAGCAGAGTCGGCTGAGAGCATTCTTGCTTGCTCCAGAAAGGAAGCCGCAGCTATAGTGCTTCATCCCACAGCGTGGACATAGGCACTTTCCTAGTTGTTCAGCCTTGCAGAGTCCCTGCAACTAGAGCTCAGCCAGGAGCAGGCGTCAAAGCAGAAGGCTTTCCTAAAGCACGCCTCTCCAACCAGCCTTCGGAAATCGCAAATGACACTGTGGCTCTGTGCCTTTCTTCTAAGACAGACGCCCACCTTGCTTTCACTCTCGCAGCTCCCTTGGCAGCCTCCAGCAGCTGCTTTCCTGGAGAACGGCCCGAGAAGTAGAAGCCAGGGCTGGGCTGCACCTTCGCCTTCCGCACGTAAGCGGCACCAGACTCACCGGTGCGCTCTGTTCTTCCCTCCTCCGCTGCATGCTACTACCATCGTGTTCTCGGAAAGACGGAGACTGAAGGGAAGCGCAAATGCTTCCACAGAGAGCTACAAGAGGAATAGGCAGCAGCAGCACAGGTAAGTGCCGTGGAACTTCCTCCTTCCCAAGGCTATAACGTCAATTCAGCAGGCAGGAGAGTGGCAGCCACGCTCGTCTTGCAGCCCGTACAACGAGCACGCGAGCCCGGCGCTCCGCGGCTTCGTTCTTCGCCTTTTCGAGCACGCCGTACCTTCGTTCCCCCGGAGGCGGACGGTCTTCTGCTTCTCGCCCGGAACACTGTGCCCGGCAGTGCAGCGCTTTCTGCGGCAAGCTGCAAAGCGCCCGTCAGATGGCGATGCTGTCTGCCCGCTCCTCGGCTCGAGTGTACTCCGGCGCACGCTGCCGTCTCGCAAGGAGCAAAGAGCTTCGGTAGACAGCTCACACAGGAGAAAGGTGCCAGGACGACACCACATTCCTCCTCACCCCTTCTCGTGGCCCACATTGTGGTGCTGCCTTCAAAGCCGTGCGCATTGAAAGACTCCTCCAGCAAGTGCTTCTCCCCTGGCACACTTCGCTCAGCGAGAGCTGCGTGGGCAGCGTGGACTCAGCGAAACTGAAAGGGTGTCCTTGTAGCTCGAGCTTGTTGGAGAGGATGAAAGTTTGGTAAGAAAGTTTCACAGCTATGTAGGCTTGACAGAAAGATCTCTGAATGTAGAAACTTAGCATGAGGTAGAAATGGAAACGAGTTTTGATAGAGAGTAAAAGGTGTTTTGCTGAAACACTGATCACTGAATAACTGAGAAGGCAAAGGTTGGAGATTGAGTTGGAAGGAGATGTTTTTTATTAGGACACCGGTATGTGAGTACAAACAAGCACATGTTTTTCACCAAGTAAATAAGTCTCAAGAAGGCCATAAGGAAATAGAAAACATGTTTTTACCAAAAAGAGAGCTATCGCAGGCAAACAAGAAATGTCGATGTAGCAAGAAGAAGAGAGGTCTGAGAATTTTCCACTGTAAGCTTAAATTGTAACATACTTACTCTTGTGATTGGGTAAGAATGACTATAATATGGTAATGGTAGTAGTCATGATAGGCTACAGGCAAATGTAAAGGTATTGTTGTATGGTGCTTATTGGTTGCTATGTATTGAGATACTCAGCAAAGAAAAATACATAATGCTTTCTAACTTGAACAGAAAGCGGCTCCAGGTATGCCTACCAGCTGTAGCTGACAGCTGTAGGGCTGGCTCTGGATACCCACTCCCTGAAATGCTGTAACTTCGCCTATGCAATACACAGCTTTCAAGAGAGCCGCCTGAAGTCCAGACACCCTTCGCGAGCCTTTCTCCTATAGAGCTGTGGAAAGAAATCGTGCACGCTACACCGAGGGTGCGTGCAGCATGCACGAGCAAAAGCGGCAAAGTTCAGTGCCCTCGCTGGGCTTCCCTTCCGTGCAGATAACGTGAGGCGAAAAATGAAGCCGCAGAGCACCGGGCTTGCAGGTGCAGTGCACCGAGTTGCAGAAGTCCAGCAGGCTCGTTCACAAGCCAAGCCGGCTGAGGGAGTCCTCGCGTCTCCAAAAGGGAACGCGGAGCCGTAGCACTTCATCCCACAGCGTGGAGATAGGCACTTTCCTAGTCGTTCAGCCTTGCAGAGTCCCTGCAGCTAGAGCTCAGCCAGGAGCAGGCGTCAAAGCAGAAGGCCCTCCTAAAGCACCCTTTCTCCAAGCAGCCTCCTGAAAGGGCGCATCACAGTGCGGCTCTGCGCCTTTCTTCTAAGACAGACGCCCGCTATACTTTCGTGCTCGCAGCTCCCTTGGCAGCCTCCAGCAGCTACTCTCCTGGAGAACGGCCGTAGACGTCAAAGCCAGTGCTGGGCTGCACCTCCGCCCTCCCCAGGTAAGCAACAGCGAACTCACCGGTGCACTCTGTACTTCCCTCCTCCGCTTGCATCCTACATGCATTCGTGTTCTCCGAAACTCAGAGACTGAAGGGAAGGGCAATTGCTTCCCCAGATAGCTGCAAGGGCACTAGGCAGCAGCAGCACAAATTTCACATGACCTGATGCACTGTAGAGATATTACCCTGTTACCCCTCCTTTCTCCTCGTCCTCGACCAATTGTGGTGGGATGTCGAAAGGCTTGGCCAGCGAAAAGCTCATCCAGCAAGGGCGTCTCTCTTGACGCATTTCCCTGACCGAGAGCTACACAGATGGTCTGGACACTGTAAAACAGCAAGAAAATAATTCTATGTCCAGCTGAGGAAAATCCGTGCACAGAAAAATGTAGATGCCTGCAGTAAACAATCTGAAGAGCGGCAAAGCTCCAAGCCATCGCTGCGCTTCAGTCCTGTCCGGACCACAGAAGGCGAAGAACGAAGCAGCTGGGCACCGGCTTCATGGACTCAGTGGCGCGACTTGCAAATGTCCAGCCAAGAGCTGCTTCAACAAGCAGATTCAGCTGAGAATGCTCTGCCTGCTTCAACAAAGTAAGGCGCAGCCCTTGCACTGCAGCACACTGCCTGGCCAGAAACAGGTTCTTACACCTTCAGTGCTGCCGAGCCCACGCAGCTTGAGCACACCCAGAAGGACGCGTCCAGAAAGAAGGCGTTCTTCGAGTGCCTTGTCCTTCCTTGTTCTGTCTTTCATCTGCACCTGAAACAGTGGGTCTACGTGTTTTCCTTCCCAGGGAAAAGAACTTTCATTCTTGTCCAGGAGTCTATGGCTAAAATGGTGATTGCATGTCCCATATCCAATACAACCAAGGATTACTCCCGGAGGAAAGCTGCCAGGACAGATGGGTCTTGCTGGCTTTGACCACCCCTGGGCCACCTCTCATATTCTCCTGAAACAGTGGGGTACATGAAGGCATTGCCATACCTGATCATCCCTTGCCATGCAGAGCCCAGCCTTGCATTGCCTTACAGACACCTCTGTGTACCTCCCTTGCCCTTCCTATGTCTCCATTGCATGGCCTTGTTCACCAATCTCCCACCTTGACTTTCTTACCCCTTGTTTCCTGGTCTTGTCTTGCCTGCTTCTCCTATGACTCTCTTGGCCTTGCCTAAGTCTCTCTTGCCTTGCTTTGCAAAGCCAACACTTGCCTTGCCCTGCTACCCCTCTTTCCCTCGCCTAGTCTACCCACACCTACCCACCTTTGACTGGCCTATCCATCCGATCATCACCTTTTCTGCACCACCCCTCCATGCTCTTGTCTTGCCTTGGCCTGCCTACCCTTCCCTTGCCTTGCACTGCCTTGCATAACCCTTGCCCTTCTTGACATTTGTGCCCCTTTCCAACATGGCCTTGCTTTCCTTTGCCTACCCCTCCCAATCCCTGCTTTGCCTACAGATTCCTGGCCTTCTTTTGTCTACCACTCCTTTGCCTTTTGTGGGAACCAACAGCTGGTCTGAAGGCCTCACAGACATTTCCGTTGATACAATCATTTTGTACCCGTGAGAATTGCAGAAGCAAGAAGATAAACAACAGAAAGAAGTTGTAACAGCTGCAAAAGGGACGATACTGGCTGATGTTTAGCAAAGAATGTGTGTACACTATAGACAACCAATAGTATTGTATTATAGCAAAATAATAGTCCATGCACATGTAGCTAAAAAAGTGCATAAGAGAAGATGCATAAATAATACAAGTGGTTTTTTGCCATTGCTCGGGGCAGAGAGTGTATGTGTGTCGTGACCGTCTCAACAGCAACAGCCTTGCACTGCCTTTCATAACCAGCCCCTGCCTACTGCCTCCTTCCCTGGCCTTCCATGTCTTGTCTTCCTCTCCTTTGATTTAACTTGCTTCTCCTATCTCTCCCTTGCTTGCCTTACTCCACTGACCTTTCTGTGTTCTTGCCTTGACTTGCCTAGCTGTTCCTTGCTTCACATTGCTTTGTGTAAGCATTCCCTGTTTTTATTTGCCTACCCCTTTCTTGCCTGGCCTTTCCTTGCCTAGCCTTTCTTGTCTTTGCCTGCCCTCTGCATCACTGGACTTACCTTCCTATGCCCTGCCTTCCGAACTACAACTTCTGGGCCTTCTCTTGCCTCGCACTCATTGGCCCTACTTTGCTGCCTGCTCACTGCTCTTGCTTTGCTTTCCCTAACTTTCCCTTGACTTGACTAGAATTGCCTAAACTTGCTTTGACTGCATTGCCTTGCCTGCATGGAAGAAAAGGCAAGGCAGGGCAAAGCAAGGAAATCATAGGCAGGGCAGGGCAGGGCAAGGGAGACATAGGCAAGAGAGACGTAGCCAAGGAAGGCAAAGCAAGGGTAGGCTAGGAAAAACCAGGCAATGGTACTGAAGGCAACGCAAGGCCAAGTGACTCATAATGCCTTTCCTTGGAATGCAAAGGTCTGAATCCCAGTGTTGGTGGAGCAGATGATAAGGTCCCATGGGGAAGTAAACTCAACTGAGACATTTCTCTCCTGGCACCTCTTGTGTAGGAGCAATTCTTAGATATATTCAATATTGGCGGTAGCACGCCAGTTCCTCAGAGAGGATGACAATGCTTTTCCATGGGAAGGAAAGCACCTAGCCCCAGTGTTTCAGGTGCACATAAGAAGCTGCCTAGTGGAGGTAAAGGGCAGCAGCAACTTTCTGTCCTGGCATATTTGGTGTAGAAGCACTGCCTTGATTTGTACAAGTATGGAGTTGCTACGCCCTATTTTCAAGGCAGTCTCCTGAAAAAGTCAATTTTGGCATGTCGTTTCCACTTCTGAAAGGTGGTCTTCTGAACTCTTGGCAGTAAGCCAAGACAAGCAGCTATGCTCATCCTTGGTGTGCAGCTGATTTAGACACCAGGGCAGGTAATGTCCAGTAACAGTGTTCTGGCACATTGGATGGGAGCAGTTCCTGGATGTTTTCTATTTTGGAGGAGGAGATCCCAGTTCTTCTGAGATGGGCTCATAGTTTCTCTCTTTGGCAAAGAAAGCAGTTTTGGATCTGCATGTAGGGTGTTCTCAGCGAATTAATGGCTTTTCCTCATAGGCAGTTCTGTGGGCTATAGCTGTTGAACTGTTAGAGAAGGAATGAAAAAGCCAAGCTGTTGAACAAATTTGCATCCTGCTGACTTTAGCAGCCCCTGATAAAATTCTGTTTGCATCCTGACTCTGTGAGACTGAAGGATTATGATGGTACTTAAATCTGAGGAGGAAAGTGCACATAGAAGAGCATGTGAATTTAATGGCTCTTCCTAGTAGGCAGTTCTCTGGGCTAGAGCTGTTGAACTGTTAGAGAGGGAATGCAAGAGCCAAGCTTCTGAGCTCTTTTCCCTGCTACCTTTAAAGTATGAGCATTCCCTGGTGCTCTCCTATTTGGATAATAAGTTAGAGTGGGTTTCACATTCACTTTGAAGAATAGAAACAGCGTCATGTGAACCTGTGCCATCAGCTTTCCTTTCCAACTAAATGTTCCTACTTGCAATCTTGCAATTCTTACTTGCAATCATGCAGAGCACCGTGCTTGAGGCTGGTGCATTGAAGAAAATTAAATTAGGGCTGTATCAGTACAAAGGAGAGATTGCCATTTGCAAAACCTCGTTTCGCTTAAGTTAGTAATATTGTAAGTGTTAATTGAGTGGTCATTGGTTGCCTATCACCATCCTGATGCACTAATTTCATCAAGTGTAAATATTGGTCACAAAAGGTGCCCATTCAGCAACCTGTTGCTGTCTCCACATGGAAGTGTCTTCCGGACGAAATCAAAAGACATTCGAAGAGCCAGGATCCGCAAAGGAACAAACTATTGCCACATGAATGGTGCTGGGCGCCATGAGGAGCAGTTAACTTTAACCTGCGCGCTGTCAGCACTCAGAAGAACAACCCCAGCATGGCAGGGGGGACTTGCAAAAGAAGGAAAGGCCCCTCACCTAGCTATAAACCACCCAAAGTGCAGAGCCAAGTTGAAAACACCACTGCTCTCAAATCAACCGTGTCAGGACAAAAAGATTTCACTGATCTCCCCCTTCCAGGTACAAACTCTTATTTGCACCACACTCAGAGGGCAATGTGAGCTCCCCAGCGCTGTCTTTCACTCTCGCAGAGTCCAGATACTAACTTGTGAACATCCTACACAAACATTAGCTCATGAAAGTGCCAGCTTGAGCAAGAACAGCAGACCCTCCCATTGCACCCCCTTGTCATCCAGAGTGCGGCGGTTTGTTGAAAATCATGGACTCGGAAAGACCAATGCAGCAACTGCTTTTCTCTCTCCTACTGCCTTTCCCTGAGCGAGAGGTAGATGGATGATGTGGACTTAGTGGAACAGAAAGAGTATGACTGTACTTATAACGGAGGAAAACCCCCCACAGCATACTGTGCTGTGTGCAGTACACGCTCTGAAAAGAGACAAAGCTGAATGCTGCCAGCGGGCTTCGGTTCTCAGACTGCTTGCATGGGCAGAGCTGCGGGCTCTTTTAAGGATGGAAACTGGCATCTGTGAGTGTAAAGAATGTGACTTTCCACACAGCTTAGAAGAAAGGTGCATAGCCCCAGTGAGAAGTGTGTACGTGAAAGACTGGCAGAAGAAGTCGCAGTCCAGCAAGGCTGGTATCTTTTTCTTTGTGCCAAATAGGCACCTTGGGAACATGAAAGTACTTGATGGTAGCCAAACTGACAGTGAAGGCACAGAACACCGTCGGGTGTGTGCAGTGTACAGACGCAATGTAAAAGCCCTGAGTACCATTTGACTGCAGTCATAGTGCAAGTTTGCAACTGTACCATGCAAGGCCAGTGAAAGCTTCCTGTGCGGCCACATTTTCGTATTGGAGCTCGCTAGCTGGAAGTGATTCGGTTTGTCTGCAGTATCCGCTCGACTGAATGTGATGTGTCACTGGAAAGAAAAGTACAGACCAGCAGTGCGTTTGATATGGTTCAGGGGCTGCAAAGGAAATGTACAGGCCACCTCTGGGATTTTGGTCTTTGTGCATTCCCATGGCAGCAGTTCCTGGATGTTTTTGTTCTACAGTTTAGGCTCAGTGAGAGAGAAAAAATGCGAGAGCACGCATAGCAGAGCCACAGGGAGAATTGCTGAGGTATGAGTTGCGTGCTGTTCAGATACTGCCGTACCAAAGGCCTACCTAAACACTGCTGCTGATCTAGCATGTCTTTCTGTAGCAAGACTTGTTGGTACTGCAAAACAGAAGATGCGTGAGGTCAAATGAATCTGGACAGAAAATTTCAGACGAGCAGCGTATGAGTGCATGATTGAAACAGTAAATTTAGGTGACAGAATAGATCGTGGCATCGATTTGCGTAGTGTTAATATTCTCTGAAGGGAATGCAAAAAGCCAAGATGTGTTTTCCATTCTAGCTGTTCCTGACAAAAACTGAGGAATAAAACTTTCGTTCTAGATGGAATGTAACATTCAGTTCCCAGGATTTTGCACTCCAAAGTTCAACAAAAGAGTTTCCACAAGAATCTTGAGAAGAAGCACAATCACTTCCACCTAGAGCTGGAAGAGGAAGAGGCAGCGGCACAAGCAAGTGCCCTTGAGCGTCCTCCTTCCGAATGCTAGAACGTCAATTCAGCAGGCAGGAGTGCAGCAGCCACCCTTCGTCTTGCAAGCCCATACGACGCGCACACCAGCCCGGTGCTCTGCGGCTTCGTCCTTCGCCTTTTCGAGCACGCCGTACCTTCATTCTCCCGGAGGCGAACAGCGGTCTGCTTCTCGCACGGAACGCTGTGTCGGCAGCCAAGCGCTCCAGTGCACTGCTTCTGCCCAAACACGCCTGGGCCCTGCACCTCTCCTTCCCAGCGCTACGTAGCAGCACAATCTGTCCCTCTTGCGATCCCAAGCTAAGCGGAAAGCTTCTCGGCTACGTCTCCCGCAGAGAGCTGTGCCAGGACAATAAGCTTGCAAGCACTTTGCTCCTGACACTAGTGGCAACAGGGATTCGCACCACCTTCCAGGAGCAGTCCTCTTGCCTTTTACAAGGTGCAAAAGCGCCCCCTCTGTGGCGGTGCTGTCTGCCCGGTCTTTCTCGGCTCGAAGCACCACGAGGCACACAAGACTCTCTCGCAAGGACCGAAATTCCCGATAGGCGTCTCTGCGCTTTCTGCAATGCTGCACGCACAAGCCCGGTGCTCTGAGGCTTCGTTCTTCGCCTTTCGTTGTCTGGGCAGAAGAGAAGCCGAGCGAGGCCATTGTGCTTTGCCGCTTGTCAGTGTGCTGTGCACGGTTTTTCCGCAGCTCGAGCTAGCGGGAGACCCCTTCGGTTTCGCGGCGTCCACACTACCCATGGTAGCTCTCGCTCAGCGAAACTTGAAGGGGAGAAGCACTTGCTGGATGAGTCTTTCAGTGTGCAGGACTTTGAAAACACAGCAGCGCAATCGGGGCCACGAGAAGGACCGCTGAGAAGTCGCTCTCGCACAGAGAACCGTGCCAGGATGACGAGCTCGCCCAGCATTTGCCCCTGACACTTGGGGAACTCGTAGCTGCCAGTGCCTTCCAGGGGCAGTCTGCTTTCTGTCATAACCTGCATAGGGCCCGTCAGATGGTGGTGCTGTCTGCCTTCTCCTTCTCGGCCAGAGTGTACTCTGGTGCACACTGCAGTCTGGCAAGGAGCAAAGATCTTCGGTAGACATCTCGCACAGGAGAAAGTTGCCAAGAAAGAACCACGTTCTTCATCAGCCCTCCTCATGTCCCGATTGGGGTGCTGCCTTCAAAGCCTTGCACATTGAAAGACTTCTCCAGCAAGTGCTTCTCCCCTGGCGCACTTCGCTGAGTGAGAGCTGCATGGGCAGCGTGGACTCAGCGAAACCGAAAGGGTGTCGCTGTAGCTCGAGCTGAGCAAAGAAACCGTGCACGGTGCACCGTTGGTGGGTGCAGCATGCACGCGGAAAAGCAGCAAAGTTCACTGCCATCGCTGGCCTTCTCTTCAGTCCAGACCACTTAAGGCAAACAATTTAGCTGCAGAGCACTGGGCTTGCGTGTGCAGTGCACCAAATTGCCCAAGACCAGCAAGGGCTCGTTCACAAGCAGAGTCGGCTGAGAGCATTCTTGCTTGCTCCAGAAAGGAAGCCGCAGCTATAGTGCTTCATCCCACAGCGTGGACATAGGCACTTTCCTAGTTGTTCAGCCTTGCAGAGTCCCTGCAACTAGAGCTCAGCCAGGAGCAGGCGTCAAAGCAGAAGGCTTTCCTAAAGCACGCCTCTCCAACCAGCCTTCGGAAATCGCAAATGACACTGTGGCTCTGTGCCTTTCTTCTAAGACAGACGCCCACCTTGCTTTCACTCTCGCAGCTCCCTTGGCAGCCTCCAGCAGCTGCTTTCCTGGAGAACGGCCCGAGAAGTAGAAGCCAGGGCTGGGCTGCACCTTCGCCTTCCGCACGTAAGCGGCACCAGACTCACCGGTGCGCTCTGTTCTTCCCTCCTCCGCTGCATGCTACTACCATCGTGTTCTCGGAAAGACGGAGACTGAAGGGAAGCGCAAATGCTTCCACAGAGAGCTACAAGAGGAATAGGCAGCAGCAGCACAGGTAAGTGCCGTGGAACTTCCTCCTTCCCAAGGCTATAACGTCAATTCAGCAGGCAGGAGAGTGGCAGCCACGCTCGTCTTGCAGCCCGTACAACGAGCACGCGAGCCCGGCGCTCCGCGGCTTCGTTCTTCGCCTTTTCGAGCACGCCGTACCTTCGTTCCCCCGGAGGCGGACGGTCTTCTGCTTCTCGCCCGGAACACTGTGCCCGGCAGTGCAGCGCTTTCTGCGGCAAGCTGCAAAGCGCCCGTCAGATGGCGATGCTGTCTGCCCGCTCCTCGGCTCGAGTGTACTCCGGCGCACGCTGCCGTCTCGCAAGGAGCAAAGAGCTTCGGTAGACAGCTCACACAGGAGAAAGGTGCCAGGACGACACCACATTCCTCCTCACCCCTTCTCGTGGCCCACATTGTGGTGCTGCCTTCAAAGCCGTGCGCATTGAAAGACTCCTCCAGCAAGTGCTTCTCCCCTGGCACACTTCGCTCAGCGAGAGCTGCGTGGGCAGCGTGGACTCAGCGAAACTGAAAGGGTGTCCTTGTAGCTCGAGCTTGTTGGACAGGATGAAAGTTTGGTAAGAAAGTTTCACAGCTATGTAGGCTTGACAGAAAGATCTCTGAATGTAGAAACTTAGCATGAGGTAGAAATGGAAACGAGTTTTGATAGAGAGTAAAAGGTGTTTTGCTGAAACACTGATCACTGAATAACTGAGAAGGCAAAGGTTGGAGATTGAGTTGGAAGGAGATGTTTTTTATTAGGACACCGGTATGTGAGTACAAACAAGCACATGTTTTTCACCAAGTAAATAAGTCTCAAGAAGGCCATAAGGAAATAGAAAACATGTTTTTACCAAAAAGAGAGCTATCGCAGGCAAACAAGAAATGTCGATGTAGCAAGAAGAAGAGAGGTCTGAGAATTTTCCACTGTAAGCTTAAATTGTAACATACTTACTCTTGTGATTGGGTAAGAATGACTATAATATGGTAATGGTAGTAGTCATGATAGGCTACAGGCAAATGTAAAGGTATTGTTGTATGGTGCTTATTGGTTGCTATGTATTGAGATACTCAGCAAAGAAAAATACATAATGCTTTCTAACTTGAACAGAAAGCGGCTCCAGGTATGCCTACCAGCTGTAGCTGACAGCTGTAGGGCTGGCTCTGGATACCCACTCCCTGAAATGCTGTAACTTCGCCTATGCAATACACAGCTTTCAAGAGAGCCGCCTGAAGTCCAGACACCCTTCGCGAGCCTTTCTCCTATAGAGCTGTGGAAAGAAATCGTGCACGCTACACCGAGGGTGCGTGCAGCATGCACGAGCAAAAGCGGCAAAGTTCAGTGCCCTCGCTGGGCTTCCCTTCCGTGCAGATAACGTGAGGCGAAAAATGAAGCCGCAGAGCACCGGGCTTGCAGGTGCAGTGCACCGAGTTGCAGAAGTCCAGCAGGCTCGTTCACAAGCCAAGCCGGCTGAGGGAGTCCTCGCGTCTCCAAAAGGGAACGCGGAGCCGTAGCACTTCATCCCACAGCGTGGAGATAGGCACTTTCCTAGTCGTTCAGCCTTGCAGAGTCCCTGCAGCTAGAGCTCAGCCAGGAGCAGGCGTCAAAGCAGAAGGCCCTCCTAAAGCACCCTTTCTCCAAGCAGCCTCCTGAAAGGGCGCATCACAGTGCGGCTCTGCGCCTTTCTTCTAAGACAGACGCCCGCTATACTTTCGTGCTCGCAGCTCCCTTGGCAGCCTCCAGCAGCTACTCTCCTGGAGAACGGCCGTAGACGTCAAAGCCAGTGCTGGGCTGCACCTCCGCCCTCCCCAGGTAAGCAACAGCGAACTCACCGGTGCACTCTGTACTTCCCTCCTCCGCTTGCATCCTACATGCATTCGTGTTCTCCGAAACTCAGAGACTGAAGGGAAGGGCAATTGCTTCCCCAGATAGCTGCAAGGGCACTAGGCAGCAGCAGCACAAATTTCACATGACCTGATGCACTGTAGAGATATTACCCTGTTACCCCTCCTTTCTCCTCGTCCTCGACCAATTGTGGTGGGATGTCGAAAGGCTTGGCCAGCGAAAAGCTCATCCAGCAAGGGCGTCTCTCTTGACGCATTTCCCTGACCGAGAGCTACACAGATGGTCTGGACACTGTAAAACAGCAAGAAAATAATTCTATGTCCAGCTGAGGAAAATCCGTGCACAGAAAAATGTAGATGCCTGCAGTAAACAATCTGAAGAGCGGCAAAGCTCCAAGCCATCGCTGCGCTTCAGTCCTGTCCGGACCACAGAAGGCGAAGAACGAAGCAGCTGGGCACCGGCTTCATGGACTCAGTGGCGCGACTTGCAAATGTCCAGCCAAGAGCTGCTTCAACAAGCAGATTCAGCTGAGAATGCTCTGCCTGCTTCAACAAAGTAAGGCGCAGCCCTTGCACTGCAGCACACTGCCTGGCCAGAAACAGGTTCTTACACCTTCAGTGCTGCCGAGCCCACGCAGCTTGAGCACACCCAGAAGGACGCGTCCAGAAAGAAGGCGTTCTTCGAGTGCCTTGTCCTTCCTTGTTCTGTCTTTCATCTGCACCTGAAACAGTGGGTCTACGTGTTTTCCTTCCCAGGGAAAAGAACTTTCATTCTTGTCCAGGAGTCTATGGCTAAAATGGTGATTGCATGTCCCATATCCAATACAACCAAGGATTACTCCCGGAGGAAAGCTGCCAGGACAGATGGGTCTTGCTGGCTTTGACCACCCCTGGGCCACCTCTCATATTCTCCTGAAACAGTGGGGTACATGAAGGCATTGCCATACCTGATCATCCCTTGCCATGCAGAGCCCAGCCTTGCATTGCCTTACAGACACCTCTGTGTACCTCCCTTGCCCTTCCTATGTCTCCATTGCATGGCCTTGTTCACCAATCTCCCACCTTGACTTTCTTACCCCTTGTTTCCTGGTCTTGTCTTGCCTGCTTCTCCTATGACTCTCTTGGCCTTGCCTAAGTCTCTCTTGCCTTGCTTTGCAAAGCCAACACTTGCCTTGCCCTGCTACCCCTCTTTCCCTCGCCTAGTCTACCCACACCTACCCACCTTTGACTGGCCTATCCATCCGATCATCACCTTTTCTGCACCACCCCTCCATGCTCTTGTCTTGCCTTGGCCTGCCTACCCTTCCCTTGCCTTGCACTGCCTTGCATAACCCTTGCCCTTCTTGACATTTGTGCCCCTTTCCAACATGGCCTTGCTTTCCTTTGCCTACCCCTCCCAATCCCTGCTTTGCCTACAGATTCCTGGCCTTCTTTTGTCTACCACTCCTTTGCCTTTTGTGGGAACCAACAGCTGGTCTGAAGGCCTCACAGACATTTCCGTTGATACAATCATTTTGTACCCGTGAGAATTGCAGAAGCAAGAAGATAAACAACAGAAAGAAGTTGTAACAGCTGCAAAAGGGACGATACTGGCTGATGTTTAGCAAAGAATGTGTGTACACTATAGACAACCAATAGTATTGTATTATAGCAAAATAATAGTCCATGCACATGTAGCTAAAAAAGTGCATAAGAGAAGATGCATAAATAATACAAGTGGTTTTTTGCCATTGCTCGGGGCAGAGAGTGTATGTGTGTCGTGACCGTCTCAACAGCAACAGCCTTGCACTGCCTTTCATAACCAGCCCCTGCCTACTGCCTCCTTCCCTGGCCTTCCATGTCTTGTCTTCCTCTCCTTTGATTTAACTTGCTTCTCCTATCTCTCCCTTGCTTGCCTTACTCCACTGACCTTTCTGTGTTCTTGCCTTGACTTGCCTAGCTGTTCCTTGCTTCACATTGCTTTGTGTAAGCATTCCCTGTTTTTATTTGCCTACCCCTTTCTTGGCTGGCCTTTCCTTGCCTAGCCTTTCTTGTCTTTGCCTGCCCTCTGCATCACTGGACTTACCTTCCTATGCCCTGCCTTCCGAACTACAACTTCTGGGCCTTCTCTTGCCTCGCACTCATTGGCCCTACTTTGCTGCCTGCTCACTGCTCTTGCTTTGCTTTCCCTAACTTTCCCTTGACTTGACTAGAATTGCCTAAACTTGCTTTGACTGCATTGCCTTGCCTGCATGGAAGAAAAGGCAAGGCAGGGCAAAGCAAGGAAATCATAGGCAGGGCAGGGCAGGGCAAGGGAGACATAGGCAAGAGAGACGTAGCCAAGGAAGGCAAAGCAAGGGTAGGCTAGGAAAAACCAGGCAATGGTACTGAAGGCAACGCAAGGCCAAGTGACTCATAATGCCTTTCCTTGGAATGCAAAGGTCTGAATCCCAGTGTTGGTGGAGCAGATGATAAGGTCCCATGGGGAAGTAAACTCAACTGAGACATTTCTCTCCTGGCACCTCTTGTGTAGGAGCAATTCTTAGATATATTCAATATTGGCGGTAGCACGCCAGTTCCTCAGAGAGGATGACAATGCTTTTCCATGGGAAGGAAAGCACCTAGCCCCAGTGTTTCAGGTGCACATAAGAAGCTGCCTAGTGGAGGTAAAGGGCAGCAGCAACTTTCTGTCCTGGCATATTTGGTGTAGAAGCACTGCCTTGATTTGTACAAGTATGGAGTTGCTACGCCCTATTTTCAAGGCAGTCTCCTGAAAAAGTCAATTTTGGCATGTCGTTTCCACTTCTGAAAGGTGGTCTTCTGAACTCTTGGCAGTAAGCCAAGACAAGCAGCTATGCTCATCCTTGGTGTGCAGCTGATTTAGACACCAGGGCAGGTAATGTCCAGTAACAGTGTTCTGGCACATTGGATGGGAGCAGTTCCTGGATGTTTTCTATTTTGGAGGAGGAGATCCCAGTTCTTCTGAGATGGGCTCATAGTTTCTCTCTTTGGCAAAGAAAGCAGTTTTGGATCTGCATGTAGGGTGTTCTCAGCGAATTAATGGCTTTTCCTCATAGGCAGTTCTGTGGGCTATAGCTGTTGAACTGTTAGAGAAGGAATGAAAAAGCCAAGCTGTTGAACAAATTTGCATCCTGCTGACTTTAGCAGCCCCTGATAAAATTCTGTTTGCATCCTGACTCTGTGAGACTGAAGGATTATGATGGTACTTAAATCTGAGGAGGAAAGTGCACATAGAAGAGCATGTGAATTTAATGGCTCTTCCTAGTAGGCAGTTCTCTGGGCTAGAGCTGTTGAACTGTTAGAGAGGGAATGCAAGAGCCAAGCTTCTGAGCTCTTTTCCCTGCTACCTTTAAAGTATGAGCATTCCCTGGTGCTCTCCTATTTGGATAATAAGTTAGAGTGGGTTTCACATTCACTTTGAAGAATAGAAACAGCGTCATGTGAACCTGTGCCATCAGCTTTCCTTTCCAACTAAATGTTCCTACTTGCAATCTTGCAATTCTTACTTGCAATCATGCAGAGCACCGTGCTTGAGGCTGGTGCATTGAAGAAAATTAAATTAGGGCTGTATCAGTACAAAGGAGAGATTGCCATTTGCAAAACCTCGTTTCGCTTAAGTTAGTAATATTGTAAGTGTTAATTGAGTGGTCATTGGTTGCCTATCACCATCCTGATGCACTAATTTCATCAAGTGTAAATATTGGTCACAAAAGGTGCCCATTCAGCAACCTGTTGCTGTCTCCACATGGAAGTGTCTTCCGGACGAAATCAAAAGACATTCGAAGAGCCAGGATCCGCAAAGGAACAAACTATTGCCACATGAATGGTGCTGGGCGCCATGAGGAGCAGTTAACTTTAACCTGCGCGCTGTCAGCACTCAGAAGAACAACCCCAGCATGGCAGGGGGGACTTGCAAAAGAAGGAAAGGCCCCTCACCTAGCTATAAACCACCCAAAGTGCAGAGCCAAGTTGAAAACACCACTGCTCTCAAATCAACCGTGTCAGGACAAAAAGATTTCACTGATCTCCCCCTTCCAGGTACAAACTCTTATTTGCACCACACTCAGAGGGCAATGTGAGCTCCCCAGCGCTGTCTTTCACTCTCGCAGAGTCCAGATACTAACTTGTGAACATCCTACACAAACATTAGCTCATGAAAGTGCCAGCTTGAGCAAGAACAGCAGACCCTCCCATTGCACCCCCTTGTCATCCAGAGTGCGGCGGTTTGTTGAAAATCATAGACTCGGAAAGACCAATGCAGCAACTGCTTTTCTCTCTCCTACTGCCTTTCCCTGAGCGAGAGGTAGATGGATGATGTGGACTTAGTGGAACAGAAAGAGTATGACTGTACTTATAACGGAGGAAAACCCCCCACAGCATACTGTGCTGTGTGCAGTACACGCTCTGAAAAGAGACAAAGCTGAATGCTGCCAGCGGGCTTCGGTTCTCAGACTGCTTGCATGGGCAGAGCTGCGGGCTCTTTTAAGGATGGAAACTGGCATCTGTGAGTGTAAAGAATGTGACTTTCCACACAGCTTAGAAGAAAGGTGCATAGCCCCAGTGAGAAGTGTGTACGTGAAAGACTGGCAGAAGAAGTCGCAGTCCAGCAAGGCTGGTATCTTTTTCTTTGTGCCAAATAGGCACCTTGGGAACATGAAAGTACTTGATGGTAGCCAAACTGACAGTGAAGGCACAGAACACCGTCGGGTGTGTGCAGTGTACAGACGCAATGTAAAAGCCCTGAGTACCATTTGACTGCAGTCATAGTGCAAGTTTGCAACTGTACCATGCAAGGCCAGTGAAAGCTTCCTGTGCGGCCACATTTTCGTATTGGAGCTCGCTAGCTGGAAGTGATTCGGTTTGTCTGCAGTATCCGCTCGACTGAATGTGATGTGTCACTGGAAAGAAAAGTACAGACCAGCAGTGCGTTTGATATGGTTCAGGGGCTGCAAAGGAAATGTACAGGCCACCTCTGGGATTTTGGTCTTTGTGCATTCCCATGGCAGCAGTTCCTGGATGTTTTTGTTCTACAGTTTAGGCTCAGTGAGAGAGAAAAAATGCGAGAGCACGCATAGCAGAGCCACAGGGAGAATTGCTGAGGTATGAGTTGCGTGCTGTTCAGATACTGCCGTACCAAAGGCCTACCTAAACACTGCTGCTGATCTAGCATGTCTTTCTGTAGCAAGACTTGTTGGTACTGCAAAACAGAAGATGCGTGAGGTCAAATGAATCTGGACAGAAAATTTCAGACGAGCAGCGTATGAGTGCATGATTGAAACAGTAAATTTAGGTGACAGAATAGATCGTGGCATCGATTTGCGTAGTGTTAATATTCTCTGAAGGGAATGCAAAAAGCCAAGATGTGTTTTCCATTCTAGCTGTTCCTGACAAAAACTGAGGAATAAAACTTTCGTTCTAGATGGAATGTAACATTCAGTTCCCAGGATTTTGCACTCCAAAGTTCAACAAAAGAGTTTCCACAAGAATCTTGAGAAGAAGCACAATCACTTCCACCTAGAGCTGGAAGAGGAAGAGGCAGCGGCACAAGCAAGTGCCCTTGAGCGTCCTCCTTCCGAATGCTAGAACGTCAATTCAGCAGGCAGGAGTGCAGCAGCCACCCTTCGTCTTGCAAGCCCATACGACGCGCACACCAGCCCGGTGCTCTGCGGCTTCGTCCTTCGCCTTTTCGAGCACGCCGTACCTTCATTCTCCCAGAGGCGAACAGCGGTCTGCTTCTCGCACGGAACGCTGTGTCGGCAGCCAAGCGCTCCAGTGCACTGCTTCTGCCCAAACACGCCTGGGCCCTGCACCTCTCCTTCCCAGCGCTACGTAGCAGCACAATCTGTCCCTCTTGCGATCCCAAGCTAAGCGGAAAGCTTCTCGGCTACGTCTCCCGCAGAGAGCTGTGCCAGGACAATAAGCTTGCAAGCACTTTGCTCCTGACACTAGTGGCAACAGGGATTCGCACCACCTTCCAGGAGCAGTCCTCTTGCCTTTTACAAGGTGCAAAAGCGCCCCCTCTGTGGCGGTGCTGTCTGCCCGGTCTTTCTCGGCTCGAAGCACCACGAGGCACACAAGACTCTCTCGCAAGGACCGAAATTCCCGATAGGCGTCTCTGGGCTTTCTGCAATGCTGCACGCACAAGCCCGGTGCTCTGAGGCTTCGTTCTTCGCCTTTCGTTGTCTGGGCAGAAGAGAAGCCGAGCGAGGCCATTGTGCTTTGCCGCTTGTCAGTGTGCTGTGCACGGTTTTTCCGCAGCTCGAGCTAGCGGGAGACCCCTTCGGTTTCGCGGCGTCCACACTACCCACGGTAGCTCTCGCTCAGCGAAACTTGAAGGGGAGAAGCACTTGCTGGATGAGTCTTTCAGTGTGCAGGACTTTGAAAACACAGCAGCGCAATCGGGGCCACGAGAAGGACCGCTGAGAAGTCGCTCTCGCACAGAGAACCGTGCCAGGATGACGAGCTCGCCCAGCATTTGCCCCTGACACTTGGGGAACTCGTAGCTGCCAGTGCCTTCCAGGGGCAGTCTGCTTTCTGTCATAACCTGCATAGGGCCCGTCAGATGGTGGTGCTGTCTGCCTTCTCCTTCTCGGCCAGAGTGTACTCTGGTGCACACTGCAGTCTGGCAAGGAGCAAAGATCTTCGGTAGACATCTCGCACAGGAGAAAGTTGCCAAGAAAGAACCACGTTCTTCATCAGCCCTCCTCATGTCCCGATTGGGGTGCTGCCTTCAAAGCCTTGCACATTGAAAGACTTCTCCAGCAAGTGCTTCTCCCCTGGCGCACTTCGCTGAGTGAGAGCTGCATGGGCAGCGTGGACTCAGCGAAACCGAAAGGGTGTCGCTGTAGCTCGAGCTGAGCAAAGAAACCGTGCACGGTGCACCGTTGGTGGGTGCAGCATGCACGCGGAAAAGCAGCAAAGTTCACTGCCATCGCTGGCCTTCTCTTCAGTCCAGACCACTTAAGGCAAACAATTTAGCTGCAGAGCACTGGGCTTGCGTGTGCAGTGCACCAAATTGCCCAAGACCAGCAAGGGCTCGTTCACAAGCAGAGTCGGCTGAGAGCATTCTTGCTTGCTCCAGAAAGGAAGCCGCAGCTATAGTGCTTCATCCCACAGCGTGGACATAGGCACTTTCCTAGTTGTTCAGCCTTGCAGAGTCCCTGCAACTAGAGCTCAGCCAGGAGCAGGCGTCAAAGCAGAAGGCTTTCCTAAAGCACGCCTCTCCAACCAGCCTTCGGAAATCGCAAATGACACTGTGGCTCTGTGCCTTTCTTCTAAGACAGACGCCCACCTTGCTTTCACTCTCGCAGCTCCCTTGGCAGCCTCCAGCAGCTGCTTTCCTGGAGAACGGCCCGAGAAGTAGAAGCCAGGGCTGGGCTGCACCTTCGCCTTCCGCACGTAAGCGGCACCAGACTCACCGGTGCGCTCTGTTCTTCCCTCCTCCGCTGCATGCTACTACCATCGTGTTCTCGGAAAGACGGAGACTGAAGGGAAGCGCAAATGCTTCCACAGAGAGCTACAAGAGGAATAGGCAGCAGCAGCACAGGAAAGTGCCGTGGAACTTCCTCCTTCCCAAGGCTATAACGTCAATTCAGCAGGCAGGAGAGTGGCAGCCACGCTCGTCTTGCAGCCCGTACAACGAGCACGCGAGCCCGGCGCTCCGCGGCTTCGTTCTTCGCCTTTTCGAGCACGCCGTACCTTCGTTCCCCCGGAGGCGGACGGTCTTCTGCTTCTCGCCCGGAACACTGTGCCCGGCAGTGCAGCGCTTTCTGCGGCAAGCTGCAAAGCGCCCGTCAGATGGCGATGCTGTCTGCCCGCTCCTCGGCTCGAGTGTACTCCGGCGCACGCTGCCGTCTCGCAAGGAGCAAAGAGCTTCGGTAGACAGCTCACACAGGAGAAAGGTGCCAGGACGACACCACATTCCTCCTCACCCCTTCTCGTGGCCCACATTGTGGTGCTGCCTTCAAAGCCGTGCGCATTGAAAGACTCTTCCAGCAAGTGCTTCTCCCCTGGCACACTTCGCTCAGCGACAGCTACGTGGGCAGCGTGGACTCAGCGAAACTGAAAGGGTGTCCTTGTAGCTCGAGCTTGTTGGACAGGATGAAAGTTTGGTAAGAAAGTTTCACAGCTATGTAGGCTTGACAGAAAGATCTCTGAATGTAGAAACTTAGCATGAGGTAGAAATGGAAACGAGTTTTGATAGAGAGTAAAAGGTGTTTTGCTGAAACACTGATCACTGAATAACTGAGAAGGCAAAGGTTGGAGATTGAGTTGGAAGGAGATGTTTTTTATTAGGACACCGGTATGTGAGTACAAACAAGCACATGTTTTTCACCAAGTAAATAAGTCTCAAGAAGGCCATAAGGAAATAGAAAACATGTTTTTACCAAAAAGAGAGCTATCGCAGGCAAACAAGAAATGTCGATGTAGCAAGAAGAAGAGAGGTCTGAGAATTTTCCACTGTAAGCTTAAATTGTAACATACTTACTCTTGTGATTGGGTAAGAATGACTATAATATGGTAATGGTAGTAGTCATGATAGGCTACAGGCAAATGTAAAGGTATTGTTGTATGGTGCTTATTGGTTGCTATGTATTGAGATACTCAGCAAAGAAAAATACATAATGCTTTCTAACTTGAACAGAAAGCGGCTCCAGGTATGCCTACCAGCTGTAGCTGACAGCTGTAGGGCTGGCTCTGGATACCCACTCCCTGAAATGCTGTAACTTCGCCTATGCAATACACAGCTTTCAAGAGAGCCGCCTGAAGTCCAGACACCCTTCGCGAGCCTTTCTCCTATAGAGCTGTGGAAAGAAATCGTGCACGCTACACCGAGGGTGCGTGCAGCATGCACGAGCAAAAGCGGCAAAGTTCAGTGCCCTCGCTGGGCTTCCCTTCCGTGCGGATAACGTGAGGCGAAAAATGAAGCCGCAGAGCACCGGGCTTGCAGGTGCAGTGCACCGAGTTGCAGAAGTCCAGCAGGCTCGTTCACAAGCCAAGCCGGCTGAGGGAGTCCTCGCGTCTCCAAAAGGGAACGCGGAGCCGTAGCACTTCATCCCACAGCGTGGAGATAGGCACTTTCCTAGTCGTTCAGCCTTGCAGAGTCCCTGCAGCTAGAGCTCAGCCAGGAGCAGGCGTCAAAGCAGAAGGCCCTCCTAAAGCACCCTTTCTCCAAGCAGCCTCCTGAAAGGGCGCATCACAGTGCGGCTCTGCGCCTTTCTTCTAAGACAGACGCCCGCTATACTTTCGTGCTCGCAGCTCCCTTGGCAGCCTCCAGCAGCTACTCTCCTGGAGAACGGCCGTAGACGTCAAAGCCAGTGCTGGGCTGCACCTCCGCCCTCCCCAGGTAAGCAACAGCAAACTCACCGGTGCACTCTGTACTTCCCTCCTCCGCTTGCATCCTACATGCATTCGTGTTCTCCGAAACTCAGAGACTGAAGGGAAGGGCAATTGCTTCCCCAGATAGCTGCAAGGGCACTAGGCAGCAGCAGCACAAATTTCACATGACCTGATGCACTGTAGAGATATTACCCTGTTACCCCTCCTTTCTCCTCGTCCTCGACCAATTGTGGTGGGATGTCGAAAGGCTTGGCCAGCGAAAAGCTCATCCAGCAAGGGCGTCTCTCTTGACGCATTTCCCTGACCGAGAGCTACACAGATGGTCTGGACACTGTAAAACAGCAAGAAAATAATTCTATGTCCAGCTGAGGAAAATCCGTGCACAGAAAAATGTAGATGCCTGCAGTAAACAATCTGAAGAGCGGCAAAGCTCCAAGCCATCGCTGCGCTTCAGTCCTGTCCGGACCACAGAAGGCGAAGAACGAAGCAGCTGGGCACCGGCTTCATGGACTCAGTGGCGCGACTTGCAAATGTCCAGCCAAGAGCTGCTTCAACAAGCAGATTCAGCTGAGAATGCTCTGCCTGCTTCAACAAAGTAAGGCGCAGCCCTTGCACTGCAGCACACTGCCTGGCCAGAAACAGGTTCTTACACCTTCAGTGCTGCCGAGCCCACGCAGCTTGAGCACACCCAGAAGGACGCGTCCAGAAAGAAGGCGTTCTTCGAGTGCCTTGTCCTTCCTTGTTCTGTCTTTCATCTGCACCTGAAACAGTGGGTCTACGTGTTTTCCTTCCCAGGGAAAAGAACTTTCATTCTTGTCCAGGAGTCTATGGCTAAAATGGTGATTGCATGTCCCATATCCAATACAACCAAGGATTACTCCCGGAGGAAAGCTGCCAGGACAGATGGGTCTTGCTGGCTTTGACCACCCCTGGGCCACCTCTCATATTCTCCTGAAACAGTGGGGTACATGAAGGCATTGCCATACCTGATCATCCCTTGCCATGCAGAGCCCAGCCTTGCATTGCCTTACAGACACCTCTGTGTACCTCCCTTGCCCTTCCTATGTCTCCATTGCATGGCCTTGTTCACCAATCTCCCACCTTGACTTTCTTACCCCTTGTTTCCTGGTCTTGTCTTGCCTGCTTCTCCTATGACTCTCTTGGCCTTGCCTAAGTCTCTCTTGCCTTGCTTTGCAAAGCCAACACTTGCCTTGCCCTGCTACCCCTCTTTCCCTCGCCTAGTCTACCCACACCTACCCACCTTTGACTGGCCTATCCATCCGATCATCACCTTTTCTGCACCACCCCTCCATGCTCTTGTCTTGCCTTGGCCTGCCTACCCTTCCCTTGCCTTGCACTGCCTTGCATAACCCTTGCCCTTCTTGACATTTGTGCCCCTTTCCAACATGGCCTTGCTTTCCTTTGCCTACCCCTCCCAATCCCTGCTTTGCCTACAGATTCCTGGCCTTCTTTTGTCTACCACTCCTTTGCCTTTTGTGGGAACCAACAGCTGGTCTGAAGGCCTCACAGACATTTCCGTTGATACAATCATTTTGTACCCGTGAGAATTGCAGAAGCAAGAAGATAAACAACAGAAAGAAGTTGTAACAGCTGCAAAAGGGACGATACTGGCTGATGTTTAGCAAAGAATGTGTGTACACTATAGACAACCAATAGTATTGTATTATAGCAAAATAATAGTCCATGCACATGTAGCTAAAAAAGTGCATAAGAGAAGATGCATAAATAATACAAGTGGTTTTTTGCCATTGCTCGGGGCAGAGAGTGTATGTGTGTCGTGACCGTCTCAACAGCAACAGCCTTGCACTGCCTTTCATAACCAGCCCCTGCCTACTGCCTCCTTCCCTGGCCTTCCATGTCTTGTCTTCCTCTCCTTTGATTTAACTTGCTTCTCCTATCTCTCCCTTGCTTGCCTTACTCCACTGACCTTTCTGTGTTCTTGCCTTGACTTGCCTAGCTGTTCCTTGCTTCACATTGCTTTGTGTAAGCATTCCCTGTTTTTATTTGCCTACCCCTTTCTTGCCTGGCCTTTCCTTGCCTAGCCTTTCTTGTCTTTGCCTGCCCTCTGCATCACTGGACTTACCTTCCTATGCCCTGCCTTCCGAACTACAACTTCTGGGCCTTCTCTTGCCTCGCACTCATTGGCCCTACTTTGCTGCCTGCTCACTGCTCTTGCTTTGCTTTCCCTAACTTTCCCTTGACTTGACTAGAATTGCCTAAACTTGCTTTGACTGCATTGCCTTGCCTGCATGGAAGAAAAGGCAAGGCAGGGCAAAGCAAGGAAATCATAGGCAGGGCAGGGCAGGGCAAGGGAGACATAGGCAAGAGAGACGTAGCCAAGGAAGGCAAAGCAAGGGTAGGCTAGGAAAAACCAGGCAATGGTACTGAAGGCAACGCAAGGCCAAGTGACTCATAATGCCTTTCCTTGGAATGCAAAGGTCTGAATCCCAGTGTTGGTGGAGCAGATGATAAGGTCCCATGGGGAAGTAAACTCAACTGAGACATTTCTCTCCTGGCACCTCTTGTGTAGGAGCAATTCTTAGATATATTCAATATTGGCGGTAGCACGCCAGTTCCTCAGAGAGGATGACAATGCTTTTCCATGGGAAGGAAAGCACCTAGCCCCAGTGTTTCAGGTGCACATAAGAAGCTGCCTAGTGGAGGTAAAGGGCAGCAGCAACTTTCTGTCCTGGCATATTTGGTGTAGAAGCACTGCCTTGATTTGTACAAGTATGGAGTTGCTACGCCCTATTTTCAAGGCAGTCTCCTGAAAAAGTCAATTTTGGCATGTCGTTTCCACTTCTGAAAGGTGGTCTTCTGAACTCTTGGCAGTAAGCCAAGACAAGCAGCTATGCTCATCCTTGGTGTGCAGCTGATTTAGACACCAGGGCAGGTAATGTCCAGTAACAGTGTTCTGGCACATTGGATGGGAGCAGTTCCTGGATGTTTTCTATTTTGGAGGAGGAGATCCCAGTTCTTCTGAGATGGGCTCATAGTTTCTCTCTTTGGCAAAGAAAGCAGTTTTGGATCTGCATGTAGGGTGTTCTCAGCGAATTAATGGCTTTTCCTCATGGGCAGTTCTGTGGGCTATAGCTGTTGAACTGTTAGAGAAGGAATGAAAAAGCCAAGCTGTTGAACAAATTTGCATCCTGCTGACTTTAGCAGCCCCTGATAAAATTCTGTTTGCATCCTGACTCTGTGAGACTGAAGGATTATGATGGTACTTAAAGCTGAGGAGGAAAGTGCACATAGAAGAGCATGTGAATTTAATGGCTCTTCCTAGTAGGCAGTTCTCTGGGCTAGAGCTGTTGAACTGTTAGAGAGGGAATGCAAGAGCCAAGCTTCTGAGCTCTTTTCCCTGCTACCTTTAAAGTATGAGCATTCCCTGGTGCTCTCCTATTTGGATAATAAGTTAGAGTGGGTTTCACATTCACTTTGAAGAATAGAAACAGCGCCATGTGAACCTGTGCCATCAGCTTTCCTTTCCAACTAAATGTTCCTACTTGCAATCTTGCAATTCTTACTTGCAATCATGCAGAGCACCGTGCTTGAGGCTGGTGCATTGAAGAAAATTAAATTAGGGCTGTATCAGTACAAAGGAGAGATTGCCATTTGCAAAACCTCGTTTCGCTTAAGTTAGTAATATTGTAAGTGTTAATTGAGTGGTCATTGGTTGCCTATCACCATCCTGATGCACTAATTTCATCAAGTGTAAATATTGGTCACAAAAGGTGCCCATTCAGCAACCTGTTGCTGTCTCCACATGGAAGTGTCTTCCGGACGAAATCAAAAGACATTCGAAGAGCCAGGATCCGCAAAGGAACAAACTATTGCCACATGAATGGTGCTGGGCGCCATGAGGAGCAGTTAACTTTAACCTGCGCGCTGTCAGCACTCAGAAGAACAACCCCAGCATGGCAGGGGGGACTTGCAAAAGAAGGAAAGGCCCCTCACCTAGCTATAAACCACCCAAAGTGCAGAGCCAAGTTGAAAACACCACTGCTCTCAAATCAACCGTGTCAGGACAAAAAGATTTCACTGATCTCCCCCTTCCAGGTACAAACTCTTATTTGCACCACACTCAGAGGGCAATGTGAGCTCCCCAGCGCTGTCTTTCACTCTCGCAGAGTCCAGATACTAACTTGTGAACATCCTACACAAACATTAGCTCATGAAAGTGCCAGCTTGAGCAAGAACAGCAGACCCTCCCATTGCACCCCCTTGTCATCCAGAGTGCGGCGGTTTGTTGAAAATCATGGACTCGGAAAGACCAATGCAGCAACTGCTTTTCTCTCTCCTACTGCCTTTCCCTGAGCGAGAGGTAGATGGATGATGTGGACTTAGTGGAACAGAAAGAGTATGACTGTACTTATAACGGAGGAAAACCCCCCACAGCATACTGTGCTGTGTGCAGTACACGCTCTGAAAAGAGACAAAGCTGAATGCTGCCAGCGGGCTTCGGTTCTCAGACTGCTTGCATGGGCAGAGCTGCGGGCTCTTTTAAGGATGGAAACTGGCATCTGTGAGTGTAAAGAATGTGACTTTCCACACAGCTTAGAAGAAAGGTGCATAGCCCCAGTGAGAAGTGTGTACGTGAAAGACTGGCAGAAGAAGTCGCAGTCCAGCAAGGCTGGTATCTTTTTCTTTGTGCCAAATAGGCACCTTGGGAACATGAAAGTACTTGATGGTAGCCAAACTGACAGTGAAGGCACAGAACACCGTCGGGTGTGTGCAGTGTACAGACGCAATGTAAAAGCCCTGAGTACCATTTGACTGCAGTCATAGTGCAAGTTTGCAACTGTACCATGCAAGGCCAGTGAAAGCTTCCTGTGCGGCCACATTTTCGTATTGGAGCTCGCTAGCTGGAAGTGATTCGGTTTGTCTGCAGTATCCGCTCGACTGAATGTGATGTGTCACTGGAAAGAAAAGTACAGACCAGCAGTGCGTTTGATATGGTTCAGGGGCTGCAAAGGAAATGTACAGGCCACCTCTGGGATTTTGGTCTTTGTGCATTCCCATGGCAGCAGTTCCTGGATGTTTTTGTTCTACAGTTTAGGCTCAGTGAGAGAGAAAAAATGCGAGAGCACGCATAGCAGAGCCACAGGGAGAATTGCTGAGGTATGAGTTGCGTGCTGTTCAGATACTGCCGTACCAAAGGCCTACCTAAACACTGCTGCTGATCTAGCATGTCTTTCTGTAGCAAGACTTGTTGGTACTGCAAAACAGAAGATGCGTGAGGTCAAATGAATCTGGACAGAAAATTTCAGACGAGCAGCGTATGAGTGCATGATTGAAACAGTAAATTTAGGTGACAGAATAGATCGTGGCATCGATTTGCGTAGTGTTAATATTCTCTGAAGGGAATGCAAAAAGCCAAGATGTGTTTTCCATTCTAGCTGTTCCTGACAAAAACTGAGGAATAAAACTTTCGTTCTAGATGGAATGTAACATTCAGTTCCCAGGATTTTGCACTCCAAAGTTCAACAAAAGAGTTTCCACAAGAATCTTGAGAAGAAGCACAATCACTTCCACCTAGAGCTGGAAGAGGAAGAGGCAGCGGCACAAGCAAGTGCCCTTGAGCGTCCTCCTTCCGAATGCTAGAACGTCAATTCAGCAGGCAGGAGTGCAGCAGCCACCCTTCGTCTTGCAAGCCCATACGACGCGCACACCAGCCCGGTGCTCTGCGGCTTCGTCCTTCGCCTTTTCGAGCACGCCGTACCTTCATTCTCCCAGAGGCGAACAGCGGTCTGCTTCTCGCACGGAACGCTGTGTCGGCAGCCAAGCGCTCCAGTGCACTGCTTCTGCCCAAACACGCCTGGGCCCTGCACCTCTCCTTCCCAGCGCTACGTAGCAGCACAATCTGTCCCTCTTGCGATCCCAAGCTAAGCGGAAAGCTTCTCGGCTACGTCTCCCGCAGAGAGCTGTGCCAGGACAATAAGCTTGCAAGCACTTTGCTCCTGACACTAGTGGCAACAGGGATTCGCACCACCTTCCAGGAGCAGTCCTCTTGCCTTTTACAAGGTGCAAAAGCGCCCCCTCTGTGGCGGTGCTGTCTGCCCGGTCTTTCTCGGCTCGAAGCACCACGAGGCACACAAGACTCTCTCGCAAGGACCGAAATTCCCGATAGGCGTCTCTGGGCTTTCTGCAATGCTGCACGCACAAGCCCGGTGCTCTGAGGCTTCGTTCTTCGCCTTTCGTTGTCTGGGCAGAAGAGAAGCCGAGCGAGGCCATTGTGCTTTGCCGCTTGTCAGTGTGCTGTGCACGGTTTTTCCGCAGCTCGAGCTAGCGGGAGACCCCTTCGGTTTCGCGGCGTCCACACTACCCATGGTAGCTCTCGCTCAGCGAAACTTGAAGGGGAGAAGCACTTGCTGGATGAGTCTTTCAGTGTGCAGGACTTTGAAAACACAGCAGCGCAATCGGGGCCACGAGAAGGACCGCTGAGAAGTCGCTCTCGCACAGAGAACCGTGCCAGGATGACGAGCTCGCCCAGCATTTGCCCCTGACACTTGGGGAACTCGTAGCTGCCAGTGCCTTCCAGGGGCAGTCTGCTTTCTGTCATAACCTGCATAGGGCCCGTCAGATGGTGGTGCTGTCTGCCTTCTCCTTCTCGGCCAGAGTGTACTCTGGTGCACACTGCAGTCTGGCAAGGAGCAAAGATCTTCGGTAGACATCTCGCACAGGAGAAAGTTGCCAAGAAAGAACCACGTTCTTCATCAGCCCTCCTCATGTCCCGATTGGGGTGCTGCCTTCAAAGCCTTGCACATTGAAAGACTTCTCCAGCAAGTGCTTCTCCCCTGGCGCACTTCGCTGAGTGAGAGCTGCATGGGCAGCGTGGACTCAGCGAAACCGAAAGGGTGTCGCTGTAGCTCGAGCTGAGCAAAGAAACCGTGCACGGTGCACCGTTGGTGGGTGCAGCATGCACGCGGAAAAGCAGCAAAGTTCACTGCCATCGCTGGCCTTCTCTTCAGTCCAGACCACTTAAGGCAAACAATTTAGCTGCAGAGCACTGGGCTTGCGTGTGCAGTGCACCAAATTGCCCAAGACCAGCAAGGGCTCGTTCACAAGCAGAGTCGGCTGAGAGCATTCTTGCTTGCTCCAGAAAGGAAGCCGCAGCTATAGTGCTTCATCCCACAGCGTGGACATAGGCACTTTCCTAGTTGTTCAGCCTTGCAGAGTCCCTGCAACTAGAGCTCAGCCAGGAGCAGGCGTCAAAGCAGAAGGCTTTCCTAAAGCACGCCTCTCCAACCAGCCTTCGGAAATCGCAAATGACACTGTGGCTCTGTGCCTTTCTTCTAAGACAGACGCCCACCTTGCTTTCACTCTCGCAGCTCCCTTGGCAGCCTCCAGCAGCTGCTTTCCTGGAGAACGGCCCGAGAAGTAGAAGCCAGGGCTGGGCTGCACCTTCGCCTTCCGCACGTAAGCGGCACCAGACTCACCGGTGCGCTCTGTTCTTCCCTCCTCCGCTGCATGCTACTACCATCGTGTTCTCGGAAAGACGGAGACTGAAGGGAAGCGCAAATGCTTCCACAGAGAGCTACAAGAGGAATAGGCAGCAGCAGCACAGGAAAGTGCCGTGGAACTTCCTCCTTCCCAAGGCTATAACGTCAATTCAGCAGGCAGGAGAGTGGCAGCCACGCTCGTCTTGCAGCCCGTACAACGAGCACGCGAGCCCGGCGCTCCGCGGCTTCGTTCTTCGCCTTTTCGAGCACGCCGTACCTTCGTTCCCCCGGAGGCGGACGGTCTTCTGCTTCTCGCCCGGAACACTGTGCCCGGCAGTGCAGCGCTTTCTGCGGCAAGCTGCAAAGCGCCCGTCAGATGGCGATGCTGTCTGCCCGCTCCTCGGCTCGAGTGTACTCCGGCGCACGCTGCCGTCTCGCAAGGAGCAAAGAGCTTCGGTAGACAGCTCACACAGGAGAAAGGTGCCAGGACGACACCACATTCCTCCTCACCCCTTCTCGTGGCCCACATTGTGGTGCTGCCTTCAAAGCCGTGCGCATTGAAAGACTCTTCCAGCAAGTGCTTCTCCCCTGGCACACTTCGCTCAGCGACAGCTACGTGGGCAGCGTGGACTCAGCGAAACTGAAAGGGTGTCCTTGTAGCTCGAGCTTGTTGGACAGGATGAAAGTTTGGTAAGAAAGTTTCACAGCTATGTAGGCTTGACAGAAAGATCTCTGAATGTAGAAACTTAGCATGAGGTAGAAATGGAAACGAGTTTTGATAGAGAGTAAAAGGTGTTTTGCTGAAACACTGATCACTGAATAACTGAGAAGGCAAAGGTTGGAGATTGAGTTGGAAGGAGATGTTTTTTATTAGGACACCGGTATGTGAGTACAAACAAGCACATGTTTTTCACCAAGTAAATAAGTCTCAAGAAGGCCATAAGGAAATAGAAAACATGTTTTTACCAAAAAGAGAGCTATCGCAGGCAAACAAGAAATGTCGATGTAGCAAGAAGAAGAGAGGTCTGAGAATTTTCCACTGTAAGCTTAAATTGTAACATACTTACTCTTGTGATTGGGTAAGAATGACTATAATATGGTAATGGTAGTAGTCATGATAGGCTACAGGCAAATGTAAAGGTATTGTTGTATGGTGCTTATTGGTTGCTATGTATTGAGATACTCAGCAAAGAAAAATACATAATGCTTTCTAACTTGAACAGAAAGCGGCTCCAGGTATGCCTACCAGCTGTAGCTGACAGCTGTAGGGCTGGCTCTGGATACCCACTCCCTGAAATGCTGTAACTTCGCCTATGCAATACACAGCTTTCAAGAGAGCCGCCTGAAGTCCAGACACCCTTCGCGAGCCTTTCTCCTATAGAGCTGTGGAAAGAAATCGTGCACGCTACACCGAGGGTGCGTGCAGCATGCACGAGCAAAAGCGGCAAAGTTCAGTGCCCTCGCTGGGCTTCCCTTCCGTGCGGATAACGTGAGGCGAAAAATGAAGCCGCAGAGCACCGGGCTTGCAGGTGCAGTGCACCGAGTTGCAGAAGTCCAGCAGGCTCGTTCACAAGCCAAGCCGGCTGAGGGAGTCCTCGCGTCTCCAAAAGGGAACGCGGAGCCGTAGCACTTCATCCCACAGCGTGGAGATAGGCACTTTCCTAGTCGTTCAGCCTTGCAGAGTCCCTGCAGCTAGAGCTCAGCCAGGAGCAGGCGTCAAAGCAGAAGGCCCTCCTAAAGCACCCTTTCTCCAAGCAGCCTCCTGAAAGGGCGCATCACAGTGCGGCTCTGCGCCTTTCTTCTAAGACAGACGCCCGCTATACTTTCGTGCTCGCAGCTCCCTTGGCAGCCTCCAGCAGCTACTCTCCTGGAGAACGGCCGTAGACGTCAAAGCCAGTGCTGGGCTGCACCTCCGCCCTCCCCAGGTAAGCAACAGCGAACTCACCGGTGCACTCTGTACTTCCCTCCTCCGCTTGCATCCTACATGCATTCGTGTTCTCCGAAACTCAGAGACTGAAGGGAAGGGCAATTGCTTCCCCAGATAGCTGCAAGGGCACTAGGCAGCAGCAGCACAAATTTCACATGACCTGATGCACTGTAGAGATATTACCCTGTTACCCCTCCTTTCTCCTCGTCCTCGACCAATTGTGGTGGGATGTCGAAAGGCTTGGCCAGCGAAAAGCTCATCCAGCAAGGGCGTCTCTCTTGACGCATTTCCCTGACCGAGAGCTACACAGATGGTCTGGACACTGTAAAACAGCAAGAAAATAATTCTATGTCCAGCTGAGGAAAATCCGTGCACAGAAAAATGTAGATGCCTGCAGTAAACAATCTGAAGAGCGGCAAAGCTCCAAGCCATCGCTGCGCTTCAGTCCTGTCCGGACCACAGAAGGCGAAGAACGAAGCAGCTGGGCACCGGCTTCATGGACTCAGTGGCGCGACTTGCAAATGTCCAGCCAAGAGCTGCTTCAACAAGCAGATTCAGCCGAGAATGCTCTGCCTGCTTCAACAAAGTAAGGCGCAGCCCTTGCACTGCAGCACACTGCCTGGCCAGAAACAGGTTCTTACACCTTCAGTGCTGCCGAGCCCACGCAGCTTGAGCACACCCAGAAGGACGCGTCCAGAAAGAAGGCGTTCTTCGAGTGCCTTGTCCTTCCTTGTTCTGTCTTTCATCTGCACCTGAAACAGTGGGTCTACGTGTTTTCCTTCCCAGGGAAAAGAACTTTCATTCTTGTCCAGGAGTCTATGGCTAAAATGGTGATTGCATGTCCCATATCCAATACAACCAAGGATTACTCCCGGAGGAAAGCTGCCAGGACAGATGGGTCTTGCTGGCTTTGACCACCCCTGGGCCACCTCTCATATTCTCCTGAAACAGTGGGGTACATGAAGGCATTGCCATACCTGATCATCCCTTGCCATGCAGAGCCCAGCCTTGCATTGCCTTACAGACACCTCTGTGTACCTCCCTTGCCCTTCCTATGTCTCCATTGCATGGCCTTGTTCACCAATCTCCCACCTTGACTTTCTTACCCCTTGTTTCCTGGTCTTGTCTTGCCTGCTTCTCCTATGACTCTCTTGGCCTTGCCTAAGTCTCTCTTGCCTTGCTTTGCAAAGCCAACACTTGCCTTGCCCTGCTACCCCTCTTTCCCTCGCCTAGTCTACCCACACCTACCCACCTTTGACTGGCCTATCCATCCGATCATCACCTTTTCTGCACCACCCCTCCATGCTCTTGTCTTGCCTTGGCCTGCCTACCCTTCCCTTGCCTTGCACTGCCTTGCATAACCCTTGCCCTTCTTGACATTTGTGCCCCTTTCCAACATGGCCTTGCTTTCCTTTGCCTACCCCTCCCAATCCCTGCTTTGCCTACAGATTCCTGGCCTTCTTTTGTCTACCACTCCTTTGCCTTTTGTGGGAACCAACAGCTGGTCTGAAGGCCTCACAGACATTTCCGTTGATACAATCATTTTGTACCCGTGAGAATTGCAGAAGCAAGAAGATAAACAACAGAAAGAAGTTGTAACAGCTGCAAAAGGGACGATACTGGCTGATGTTTAGCAAAGAATGTGTGTACACTATAGACAACCAATAGTATTGTATTATAGCAAAATAATAGTCCATGCACATGTAGCTAAAAAAGTGCATAAGAGAAGATGCATAAATAATACAAGTGGTTTTTTGCCATTGCTCGGGGCAGAGAGTGTATGTGTGTCGTGACCGTCTCAACAGCAACAGCCTTGCACTGCCTTTCATAACCAGCCCCTGCCTACTGCCTCCTTCCCTGGCCTTCCATGTCTTGTCTTCCTCTCCTTTGATTTAACTTGCTTCTCCTATCTCTCCCTTGCTTGCCTTACTCCACTGACCTTTCTGTGTTCTTGCCTTGACTTGCCTAGCTGTTCCTTGCTTCACATTGCTTTGTGTAAGCATTCCCTGTTTTTATTTGCCTACCCCTTTCTTGCCTGGCCTTTCCTTGCCTAGCCTTTCTTGTCTTTGCCTGCCCTCTGCATCACTGGACTTACCTTCCTATGCCCTGCCTTCCGAACTACAACTTCTGGGCCTTCTCTTGCCTCGCACTCATTGGCCCTACTTTGCTGCCTGCTCACTGCTCTTGCTTTGCTTTCCCTAACTTTCCCTTGACTTGACTAGAATTGCCTAAACTTGCTTTGACTGCATTGCCTTGCCTGCATGGAAGAAAAGGCAAGGCAGGGCAAAGCAAGGAAATCATAGGCAGGGCAGGGCAGGGCAAGGGAGACATAGGCAAGAGAGACGTAGCCAAGGAAGGCAAAGCAAGGGTAGGCTAGGAAAAACCAGGCAATGGTACTGAAGGCAACGCAAGGCCAAGTGACTCATAATGCCTTTCCTTGGAATGCAAAGGTCTGAATCCCAGTGTTGGTGGAGCAGATGATAAGGTCCCATGGGGAAGTAAACTCAACTGAGACATTTCTCTCCTGGCACCTCTTGTGTAGGAGCAATTCTTAGATATATTCAATATTGGCGGTAGCACGCCAGTTCCTCAGAGAGGATGACAATGCTTTTCCATGGGAAGGAAAGCACCTAGCCCCAGTGTTTCAGGTGCACATAAGAAGCTGCCTAGTGGAGGTAAAGGGCAGCAGCAACTTTCTGTCCTGGCATATTTGGTGTAGAAGCACTGCCTTGATTTGTACAAGTATGGAGTTGCTACGCCCTATTTTCAAGGCAGTCTCCTGAAAAAGTCAATTTTGGCATGTCGTTTCCACTTCTGAAAGGTGGTCTTCTGAACTCTTGGCAGTAAGCCAAGACAAGCAGCTATGCTCATCCTTGGTGTGCAGCTGATTTAGACACCAGGGCAGGTAATGTCCAGTAACAGTGTTCTGGCACATTGGATGGGAGCAGTTCCTGGATGTTTTCTATTTTGGAGGAGGAGATCCCAGTTCTTCTGAGATGGGCTCATAGTTTCTCTCTTTGGCAAAGAAAGCAGTTTTGGATCTGCATGTAGGGTGTTCTCAGCGAATTAATGGCTTTTCCTCATGGGCAGTTCTGTGGGCTATAGCTGTTGAACTGTTAGAGAAGGAATGAAAAAGCCAAGCTGTTGAACAAATTTGCATCCTGCTGACTTTAGCAGCCCCTGATAAAATTCTGTTTGCATCCTGACTCTGTGAGACTGAAGGATTATGATGGTACTTAAATCTGAGGAGGAAAGTGCACATAGAAGAGCATGTGAATTTAATGGCTCTTCCTAGTAGGCAGTTCTCTGGGCTAGAGCTGTTGAACTGTTAGAGAGGGAATGCAAGAGCCAAGCTTCTGAGCTCTTTTCCCTGCTACCTTTAAAGTATGAGCATTCCCTGGTGCTCTCCTATTTGGATAATAAGTTAGAGTGGGTTTCACATTCACTTTGAAGAATAGAAACAGCGTCATGTGAACCTGTGCCATCAGCTTTCCTTTCCAACTAAATGTTCCTACTTGCAATCTTGCAATTCTTACTTGCAATCATGCAGAGCACCGTGCTTGAGGCTGGTGCATTGAAGAAAATTAAATTAGGGCTGTATCAGTACAAAGGAGAGATTGCCATTTGCAAAACCTCGTTTCGCTTAAGTTAGTAATATTGTAAGTGTTAATTGAGTGGTCATTGGTTGCCTATCACCATCCTGATGCACTAATTTCATCAAGTGTAAATATTGGTCACAAAAGGTGCCCATTCAGCAACCTGTTGCTGTCTCCACATGGAAGTGTCTTCCGGACGAAATCAAAAGACATTCGAAGAGCCAGGATCCGCAAAGGAACAAACTATTGCCACATGAATGGTGCTGGGCGCCATGAGGAGCAGTTAACTTTAACCTGCGCGCTGTCAGCACTCAGAAGAACAACCCCAGCATGGCAGGGGGGACTTGCAAAAGAAGGAAAGGCCCCTCACCTAGCTATAAACCACCCAAAGTGCAGAGCCAAGTTGAAAACACCACTGCTCTCAAATCAACCGTGTCAGGACAAAAAGATTTCACTGATCTCCCCCTTCCAGGTACAAACTCTTATTTGCACCACACTCAGAGGGCAATGTGAGCTCCCCAGCGCTGTCTTTCACTCTCGCAGAGTCCAGATACTAACTTGTGAACATCCTACACAAACATTAGCTCATGAAAGTGCCAGCTTGAGCAAGAACAGCAGACCCTCCCATTGCACCCCCTTGTCATCCAGAGTGCGGCGGTTTGTTGAAAATCATGGACTCGGAAAGACCAATGCAGCAACTGCTTTTCTCTCTCCTACTGCCTTTCCCTGAGCGAGAGGTAGATGGATGATGTGGACTTAGTGGAACAGAAAGAGTATGACTGTACTTATAACGGAGGAAAACCCCCCACAGCATACTGTGCTGTGTGCAGTACACGCTCTGAAAAGAGACAAAGCTGAATGCTGCCAGCGGGCTTCGGTTCTCAGACTGCTTGCATGGGCAGAGCTGCGGGCTCTTTTAAGGATGGAAACTGGCATCTGTGAGTGTAAAGAATGTGACTTTCCACACAGCTTAGAAGAAAGGTGCATAGCCCCAGTGAGAAGTGTGTACGTGAAAGACTGGCAGAAGAAGTCGCAGTCCAGCAAGGCTGGTATCTTTTTCTTTGTGCCAAATAGGCACCTTGGGAACATGAAAGTACTTGATGGTAGCCAAACTGACAGTGAAGGCACAGAACACCGTCGGGTGTGTGCAGTGTACAGACGCAATGTAAAAGCCCTGAGTACCATTTGACTGCAGTCATAGTGCAAGTTTGCAACTGTACCATGCAAGGCCAGTGAAAGCTTCCTGTGCGGCCACATTTTCGTATTGGAGCTCGCTAGCTGGAAGTGATTCGGTTTGTCTGCAGTATCCGCTCGACTGAATGTGATGTGTCACTGGAAAGAAAAGTACAGACCAGCAGTGCGTTTGATATGGTTCAGGGGCTGCAAAGGAAATGTACAGGCCACCTCTGGGATTTTGGTCTTTGTGCATTCCCATGGCAGCAGTTCCTGGATGTTTTTGTTCTACAGTTTAGGCTCAGTGAGAGAGAAAAAATGCGAGAGCACGCATAGCAGAGCCACAGGGAGAATTGCTGAGGTATGAGTTGCGTGCTGTTCAGATACTGCCGTACCAAAGGCCTACCTAAACACTGCTGCTGATCTAGCATGTCTTTCTGTAGCAAGACTTGTTGGTACTGCAAAACAGAAGATGCGTGAGGTCAAATGAATCTGGACAGAAAATTTCAGACGAGCAGCGTATGAGTGCATGATTGAAACAGTAAATTTAGGTGACAGAATAGATCGTGGCATCGATTTGCGTAGTGTTAATATTCTCTGAAGGGAATGCAAAAAGCCAAGATGTGTTTTCCATTCTAGCTGTTCCTGACAAAAACTGAGGAATAAAACTTTCGTTCTAGATGGAATGTAACATTCAGTTCCCAGGATTTTGCACTCCAAAGTTCAACAAAAGAGTTTCCACAAGAATCTTGAGAAGAAGCACAATCACTTCCACCTAGAGCTGGAAGAGGAAGAGGCAGCGGCACAAGCAAGTGCCCTTGAGCGTCCTCCTTCCGAATGCTAGAACGTCAATTCAGCAGGCAGGAGTGCAGCAGCCACCCTTCGTCTTGCAAGCCCATACGACGCGCACACCAGCCCGGTGCTCTGCGGCTTCGTCCTTCGCCTTTTCGAGCACGCCGTACCTTCATTCTCCCGGAGGCGAACAGCGGTCTGCTTCTCGCACGGAACGCTGTGTCGGCAGCCAAGCGCTCCAGTGCACTGCTTCTGCCCAAACACGCCTGGGCCCTGCACCTCTCCTTCCCAGCGCTACGTAGCAGCACAATCTGTCCCTCTTGCGATCCCAAGCTAAGCGGAAAGCTTCTCGGCTACGTCTCCCGCAGAGAGCTGTGCCAGGACAATAAGCTTGCAAGCACTTTGCTCCTGACACTAGTGGCAACAGGGATTCGCACCACCTTCCAGGAGCAGTCCTCTTGCCTTTTACAAGGTGCAAAAGCGCCCCCTCTGTGGCGGTGCTGTCTGCCCGGTCTTTCTCGGCTCGAAGCACCACGAGGCACACAAGACTCTCTCGCAAGGACCGAAATTCCCGATAGGCGTCTCTGCGCTTTCTGCAATGCTGCACGCACAAGCCCGGTGCTCTGAGGCTTCGTTCTTCGCCTTTCGTTGTCTGGGCAGAAGAGAAGCCGAGCGAGGCCATTGTGCTTTGCCGCTTGTCAGTGTGCTGTGCACGGTTTTTCCGCAGCTCGAGCTAGCGGGAGACCCCTTCGGTTTCGCGGCGTCCACACTACCCATGGTAGCTCTCGCTCAGCGAAACTTGAAGGGGAGAAGCACTTGCTGGATGAGTCTTTCAGTGTGCAGGACTTTGAAAACACAGCAGCGCAATCGGGGCCACGAGAAGGACCGCTGAGAAGTCGCTCTCGCACAGAGAACCGTGCCAGGATGACGAGCTCGCCCAGCATTTGCCCCTGACACTTGGGGAACTCGTAGCTGCCAGTGCCTTCCAGGGGCAGTCTGCTTTCTGTCATAACCTGCATAGGGCCCGTCAGATGGTGGTGCTGTCTGCCTTCTCCTTCTCGGCCAGAGTGTACTCTGGTGCACACTGCAGTCTGGCAAGGAGCAAAGATCTTCGGTAGACATCTCGCACAGGAGAAAGTTGCCAAGAAAGAACCACGTTCTTCATCAGCCCTCCTCATGTCCCGATTGGGGTGCTGCCTTCAAAGCCTTGCACATTGAAAGACTTCTCCAGCAAGTGCTTCTCCCCTGGCGCACTTCGCTGAGTGAGAGCTGCATGGGCAGCGTGGACTCAGCGAAACCGAAAGGGTGTCGCTGTAGCTCGAGCTGAGCAAAGAAACCGTGCACGGTGCACCGTTGGTGGGTGCAGCATGCACGCGGAAAAGCAGCAAAGTTCACTGCCATCGCTGGCCTTCTCTTCAGTCCAGACCACTTAAGGCAAACAATTTAGCTGCAGAGCACTGGGCTTGCGTGTGCAGTGCACCAAATTGCCCAAGACCAGCAAGGGCTCGTTCACAAGCAGAGTCGGCTGAGAGCATTCTTGCTTGCTCCAGAAAGGAAGCCGCAGCTATAGTGCTTCATCCCACAGCGTGGACATAGGCACTTTCCTAGTTGTTCAGCCTTGCAGAGTCCCTGCAACTAGAGCTCAGCCAGGAGCAGGCGTCAAAGCAGAAGGCTTTCCTAAAGCACGCCTCTCCAACCAGCCTTCGGAAATCGCAAATGACACTGTGGCTCTGTGCCTTTCTTCTAAGACAGACGCCCACCTTGCTTTCACTCTCGCAGCTCCCTTGGCAGCCTCCAGCAGCTGCTTTCCTGGAGAACGGCCCGAGAAGTAGAAGCCAGGGCTGGGCTGCACCTTCGCCTTCCGCACGTAAGCGGCACCAGACTCACCGGTGCGCTCTGTTCTTCCCTCCTCCGCTGCATGCTACTACCATCGTGTTCTCGGAAAGACGGAGACTGAAGGGAAGCGCAAATGCTTCCACAGAGAGCTACAAGAGGAATAGGCAGCAGCAGCACAGGTAAGTGCCGTGGAACTTCCTCCTTCCCAAGGCTATAACGTCAATTCAGCAGGCAGGAGAGTGGCAGCCACGCTCGTCTTGCAGCCCGTACAACGAGCACGCGAGCCCGGCGCTCCGCGGCTTCGTTCTTCGCCTTTTCGAGCACGCCGTACCTTCGTTCCCCCGGAGGCGGACGGTCTTCTGCTTCTCGCCCGGAACACTGTGCCCGGCAGTGCAGCGCTTTCTGCGGCAAGCTGCAAAGCGCCCGTCAGATGGCGATGCTGTCTGCCCGCTCCTCGGCTCGAGTGTACTCCGGCGCACGCTGCCGTCTCGCAAGGAGCAAAGAGCTTCGGTAGACAGCTCACACAGGAGAAAGGTGCCAGGACGACACCACATTCCTCCTCACCCCTTCTCGTGGCCCACATTGTGGTGCTGCCTTCAAAGCCGTGCGCATTGAAAGACTCCTCCAGCAAGTGCTTCTCCCCTGGCACACTTCGCTCAGCGAGAGCTGCGTGGGCAGCGTGGACTCAGCGAAACTGAAAGGGTGTCCTTGTAGCTCGAGCTTGTTGGACAGGATGAAAGTTTGGTAAGAAAGTTTCACAGCTATGTAGGCTTGACAGAAAGATCTCTGAATGTAGAAACTTAGCATGAGGTAGAAATGGAAACGAGTTTTGATAGAGAGTAAAAGGTGTTTTGCTGAAACACTGATCACTGAATAACTGAGAAGGCAAAGGTTGGAGATTGAGTTGGAAGGAGATGTTTTTTATTAGGACACCGGTATGTGAGTACAAACAAGCACATGTTTTTCACCAAGTAAATAAGTCTCAAGAAGGCCATAAGGAAATAGAAAACATGTTTTTACCAAAAAGAGAGCTATCGCAGGCAAACAAGAAATGTCGATGTAGCAAGAAGAAGAGAGGTCTGAGAATTTTCCACTGTAAGCTTAAATTGTAACATACTTACTCTTGTGATTGGGTAAGAATGACTATAATATGGTAATGGTAGTAGTCATGATAGGCTACAGGCAAATGTAAAGGTATTGTTGTATGGTGCTTATTGGTTGCTATGTATTGAGATACTCAGCAAAGAAAAATACATAATGCTTTCTAACTTGAACAGAAAGCGGCTCCAGGTATGCCTACCAGCTGTAGCTGACAGCTGTAGGGCTGGCTCTGGATACCCACTCCCTGAAATGCTGTAACTTCGCCTATGCAATACACAGCTTTCAAGAGAGCCGCCTGAAGTCCAGACACCCTTCGCGAGCCTTTCTCCTATAGAGCTGTGGAAAGAAATCGTGCACGCTACACCGAGGGTGCGTGCAGCATGCACGAGCAAAAGCGGCAAAGTTCAGTGCCCTCGCTGGGCTTCCCTTCCGTGCGGATAACGTGAGGCGAAAAATGAAGCCGCAGAGCACCGGGCTTGCAGGTGCAGTGCACCGAGTTGCAGAAGTCCAGCAGGCTCGTTCACAAGCCAAGCCGGCTGAGGGAGTCCTCGCGTCTCCAAAAGGGAACGCGGAGCCGTAGCACTTCATCCCACAGCGTGGAGATAGGCACTTTCCTAGTCGTTCAGCCTTGCAGAGTCCCTGCAGCTAGAGCTCAGCCAGGAGCAGGCGTCAAAGCAGAAGGCCCTCCTAAAGCACCCTTTCTCCAAGCAGCCTCCTGAAAGGGCGCATCACAGTGCGGCTCTGCGCCTTTCTTCTAAGACAGACGCCCGCTATACTTTCGTGCTCGCAGCTCCCTTGGCAGCCTCCAGCAGCTACTCTCCTGGAGAACGGCCGTAGACGTCAAAGCCAGTGCTGGGCTGCACCTCCGCCCTCCCCAGGTAAGCAACAGCGAACTCACCGGTGCACTCTGTACTTCCCTCCTCCGCTTGCATCCTACATGCATTCGTGTTCTCCGAAACTCAGAGACTGAAGGGAAGGGCAATTGCTTCCCCAGATAGCTGCAAGGGCACTAGGCAGCAGCAGCACAAATTTCACATGACCTGATGCACTGTAGAGATATTACCCTGTTACCCCTCCTTTCTCCTCGTCCTCGACCAATTGTGGTGGGATGTCGAAAGGCTTGGCCAGCGAAAAGCTCATCCAGCAAGGGCGTCTCTCTTGACGCATTTCCCTGACCGAGAGCTACACAGATGGTCTGGACACTGTAAAACAGCAAGAAAATAATTCTATGTCCAGCTGAGGAAAATCCGTGCACAGAAAAATGTAGATGCCTGCAGTAAACAATCTGAAGAGCGGCAAAGCTCCAAGCCATCGCTGCGCTTCAGTCCTGTCCGGACCACAGAAGGCGAAGAACGAAGCAGCTGGGCACCGGCTTCATGGACTCAGTGGCGCGACTTGCAAATGTCCAGCCAAGAGCTGCTTCAACAAGCAGATTCAGCTGAGAATGCTCTGCCTGCTTCAACAAAGTAAGGCGCAGCCCTTGCACTGCAGCACACTGCCTGGCCAGAAACAGGTTCTTACACCTTCAGTGCTGCCGAGCCCACGCAGCTTGAGCACACCCAGAAGGACGCGTCCAGAAAGAAGGCGTTCTTCGAGTGCCTTGTCCTTCCTTGTTCTGTCTTTCATCTGCACCTGAAACAGTGGGTCTACGTGTTTTCCTTCCCAGGGAAAAGAACTTTCATTCTTGTCCAGGAGTCTATGGCTAAAATGGTGATTGCATGTCCCATATCCAATACAACCAAGGATTACTCCCGGAGGAAAGCTGCCAGGACAGATGGGTCTTGCTGGCTTTGACCACCCCTGGGCCACCTCTCATATTCTCCTGAAACAGTGGGGTACATGAAGGCATTGCCATACCTGATCATCCCTTGCCATGCAGAGCCCAGCCTTGCATTGCCTTACAGACACCTCTGTGTACCTCCCTTGCCCTTCCTATGTCTCCATTGCATGGCCTTGTTCACCAATCTCCCACCTTGACTTTCTTACCCCTTGTTTCCTGGTCTTGTCTTGCCTGCTTCTCCTATGACTCTCTTGGCCTTGCCTAAGTCTCTCTTGCCTTGCTTTGCAAAGCCAACACTTGCCTTGCCCTGCTACCCCTCTTTCCCTCGCCTAGTCTACCCACACCTACCCACCTTTGACTGGCCTATCCATCCGATCATCACCTTTTCTGCACCACCCCTCCATGCTCTTGTCTTGCCTTGGCCTGCCTACCCTTCCCTTGCCTTGCACTGCCTTGCATAACCCTTGCCCTTCTTGACATTTGTGCCCCTTTCCAACATGGCCTTGCTTTCCTTTGCCTACCCCTCCCAATCCCTGCTTTGCCTACAGATTCCTGGCCTTCTTTTGTCTACCACTCCTTTGCCTTTTGTGGGAACCAACAGCTGGTCTGAAGGCCTCACAGACATTTCCGTTGATACAATCATTTTGTACCCGTGAGAATTGCAGAAGCAAGAAGAT